>NC_064622.1:452975724-453643581 GCF_023898315.1 Schistocerca nitens
GGGCCCATAACCCAGAGGTCCGTGGATCGAAACCACGCTCTGCTAAAATTATTTCTTTTCCTGATTGTGTCGAGCACGATTATTACGCCTAGAGAGTCGGCTGGGGGCATTGATTCAGCCTCAAAAGCAAACCCCGTAATTCTGAAGTGTGAAGAATGCGAGAACTACTTCCTATGATGCATCATTTTTTAAGATTTTGCAGCAAGTTAATGGCAAAGTTAATGCTCTTCCGCCCCACACGCGCAACACTCGAGCAGGTTTGTGAGATAAAAATCGCGTCTCCCCGGCGGGGAATCGAACCCCGGTCTCCCGCGTGACAGGCGGGGATACTAACCACTATACTACCGAGGACGGGATGCAGGCAGCTGTCTGTGTGGGAGACACTTGTTGCAAGTAGCTGTAAACGGTCTACACTAAGTTCGGCGACTGATAGTGCAATAATTAAAAATCTAGTGTGCCTCCCCGGCGGGGAATCGAACCCCGGTCTCCCGCGTGACAGGCGGGGATACTAACCACTATACTACCGAGGAAGACGCAACTAGCGCCTATAATGCACATTAATCTTGCTGACATAGCTGATACATCTGAAATGTAGCCTCCCGATGCTGTCAGAGACAGCTGCTACGAAATAAAAGTATGCCCCAGGTGAGGCTCGAACTCACAACCCCGGCATTGCTCACGGCTACTGCCTTATAAGTACCGTGCGCTAACCAATTGCGCCACTGGGGCTACAGCGAAACGCTCTCAGTTAGCCATATTCGCTTTGCTGCAAACCAGTGGTGGCTACAAAAACATATGATCGCCACCTGCGGCCATACTGCGACTTTGGCACCTAAGTACGAATGCTTCGTGCTATTCGTGTTTGATATGCTACGCTTACATGCACATCAACCGCCTCTCGTCATCGAAAAAATGCAGAAAAACGCGCGCCTTGCCTCGTGCTACCTGTCGAACAGCGAGCGCAGATGTGTGGCAAGCTCCAAGCTCTGCAGGCGCACCGCGACCACGCAGCTGGACGAGTGGTGCCTTCCTTGGGAGCTTGATGAGCCCTGGAGAACACGTTTCTTAGCGAATTGCACTTGTCTCGTAGCGAGAAATGCTGCCACTGGCCCTGTGGCGCAACGGATAACGCGTCTGACTACGGATCAGAAGATTCCAGGTTCGAATCCTGGCAGGGTCGGCATTTTGTTAGTTGCCAACGCGTAGCTGGGCAGTGGATTTCGTATGTCGCCGCATCGTGCAGTGCTTTGTTACTCCTGTGCATCTCGCAGCTGCATGTCGAGGCGATCGTGGTAAATATCGCTGCGTGCAAGCGTCAGCGTAGCGTCAGTCGAGCAAAGTCGAGACAAGTCAAGCTGAGAGCTGTAGGAGATGTTACGCAATCAAATGTAGGCGTGTGAAAGCGACGCAGACAACACTGCCCAAGTGTCCCAAGTGATGTGACGAAGAGCCAGTATACACCCACACAGCAGAGTGGCGCAGTGGAAGCGTGCTGGGCCCATAACCCAGAGGTCCGTGGATCGAAACCACGCTCTGCTAAAATTATTTCTTTTCCTGATTGTGTCGAGCACGATTATTACGCCTAGAGAGTCGGCTGGGGGCATTGATTCAGCCTCAAAAGCAAACCCCGTAATTCTGAAGTGTGAAGAATGCGAGAACTACTTCCTATGATGCATCATTTTTTAAGATTTTGCAGCAAGTTAATGGCAAAGTTAATGCTCTTCCGCCCCACACGCGCAACACTCGAGCAGGTTTGTGAGATAAAAATCGCGTCTCCCCGGCGGGGAATCGAACCCCGGTCTCCCGCGTGACAGGCGGGGATACTAACCACTATACTACCGAGGACGGGATGCAGGCAGCTGTCTGTGTGGGAGACACTTGTTGCAAGTAGCTGTAAACGGTCTACACTAAGTTCGGCGACTGATAGTGCAATAATTAAAAATCTAGTGTGCCTCCCCGGCGGGGAATCGAACCCCGGTCTCCCGCGTGACAGGCGGGGATACTAACCACTATACTACCGAGGAAGACGCAACTAGCGCCTATAATGCACATTAATCTTGCTGACATAGCTGATACATCTGAAATGTAGCCTCCCGATGCTGTCAGAGACAGCTGCTACGAAATAAAAGTATGCCCCAGGTGAGGCTCGAACTCACAACCCCGGCATTGCTCACGGCTACTGCCTTATAAGTACCGTGCGCTAACCAATTGCGCCACTGGGGCTACAGCGAAACGCTCTCAGTTAGCCATATTCGCTTTGCTGCAAACCAGTGGTGGCTACAAAAACATATGATCGCCACCTGCGGCCATACTGCGACTTTGGCACCTAAGTACGAATGCTTCGTGCTATTCGTGTTTGATATGCTACGCTTACATGCACATCAACCGCCTCTCGTCATCGAAAAAATGCAGAAAAACGCGCGCCTTGCCTCGTGCTACCTGTCGAACAGCGAGCGCAGATGTGTGGCAAGCTCCAAGCTCTGCAGGCGCACCGCGACCACGCAGCTGGACGAGTGGTGCCTTCCTTGGGAGCTTGATGAGCCCTGGAGAACACGTTTCTTAGCGAATTGCACTTGTCTCGTAGCGAGAAATGCTGCCACTGGCCCTGTGGCGCAACGGATAACGCGTCTGACTACGGATCAGAAGATTCCAGGTTCGAATCCTGGCAGGGTCGGCATTTTGTTAGTTGCCAACGCGTAGCTGGGCAGTGGATTTCGTATGTCGCCGCATCGTGCAGTGCTTTGTTACTCCTGTGCATCTCGCAGCTGCATGTCGAGGCGATCGTGGTAAATATCGCTGCGTGCAAGCGTCAGCGTAGCGTCAGTCGAGCAAAGTCGAGACAAGTCAAGCTGAGAGCTGTAGGAGATGTTACGCAATCAAATGTAGGCGTGTGAAAGCGACGCAGACAACACTGCCCAAGTGTCCCAAGTGATGTGACGAAGAGCCAGTATACACCCATACAGCAGAGTGGCGCAGTGGAAGCGTGCTGGGCCCATAACCCAGAGGTCCGTGGATCGAAACCACGCTCTGCTAAAATTATTTCTTTTCCTGATTGTGTCGAGCACGATTATTACGCCTAGAGAGTCGGCTGGGGGCATTGATTCAGCCTCAAAAGCAAACCCCGTAATTCTGAAGTGTGAAGAATGCGAGAACTACTTCCTATGATGCATCATTTTTTAAGATTTTGCAGCAAGTTAATGGCAAAGTTAATGCTCTTCCGCCCCACACGCGCAACACTCGAGCAGGTTTGTGAGATAAAAATCGCGTCTCCCCGGCGGGGAATCGAACACCGGTCTCCCGCGTGACAGGCGGGGATACTAACCACTATACTACCGAGGACGGGATGCAGGCAGCTGTCTGTGTGGGAGACACTTGTTGCAAGTAGCTGTAAACGGTCTACACTAAGTTCGGCGACTGATAGTGCAATAATTAAAAATCTGGTGTGCCTCCCCGGCGGGGAATCGAACCCCGGTCTCCCGCGTGACAGGCGGGGATACTAACCACTATACTACCGAGGAAGACGCAACTAGCGCCTATAATGCACATTAATCTTGCTGACATAGCTGATACATCTGAAATGTAGCCTCCCGATGCTGTCAGAGACAGCTGCTACGAAATAAAAGTATGCCCCAGGTGAGGCTCGAACTCACAACCCCGGCATTGCTCACGGCTACTGCCTTATAAGTACCGTGCGCTAACCAATTGCGCCACTTTTTTTTTTTTTTTTTTTTTTTTCGCCTTATTTTTTTTTTTTTTTTTTTTTCCTAGTCAGACGCCTTAACCACTTTTTTTTTTTTTTTTTCTTCTTACTTTAATTTTTTGTTTTTCGAATGCTCTACGACTTTTTTTTTTTTGAGTGCTCTACGGCTTTTTTTTTTTTTGTTTTTGCTCTGCCACTTTTTTTTTTTGCCACTTTTTTTTTTGTCCAATGCCTTTTTTTTTTTTTTTTTTTTTTTTTTTTTTTTTTTTTTTTTTTCCATCACTGTGATTGTAAAGTAAGGCGGTATTAGGACCAGCTCTTGCTTTGTTTCCTCTGAATCCAAAATATTTCTTTTTGCTTCTGTTACATTAAGGTCTTGAGTAAAAAGTTAGCATAATTTTCTTTATAGTTACGAGTTTTCAGTAACTTGTGATGCTCGGTTAGCAGATAGATCCAAAAATCCTCTTTGCTTTTCTCTTCTTTCTTGAAGAGGTAATGCACTGTTGCAGCTTTCAGCCAGTTGACTGCGTTTCGCTTCGCGGTAGGAAAGGGTACATCATCCGGTGCCAAAAAGTCCGCCGGTGTTATTGCGTGAGGTGACGTTCGGAGGATAACCGCCAACTTCTGTCGTACATACAGCCATATATCTTGAACCCTGTCACACACGAAACGATGTTCTTCGTTATCAATTAAATTACACGTTTCACAGAGTGGCGAGGCAGCGAGGTGGATCGTATGAAGTTTAGAGTTAGTTGCAAATTTCCTGTTTACAGCGAAGTACCATGTTGCTTTCAGGTCGGTAGCTATAGTACGGTTATGAATATTGTCCCATATCACTTTCCAGTTATAACATGGGTATTTGTGTTCTATGTTATTTTTCTTCTTCTCTGCCATCAATTTGCCATATATTTCTTTTACGTTGTTCATATCGTTTGCCGGAATTCGTGAATGTAGATAGCTATATTCGATTAAAAACCATCGCAAATGGTAAAGTGCGCTCGGAATATGCTGCACATGAATAGGTGGTGAGAGGTCATCTGGAGCTATTTCTGTTAGAAGGTGTGCAGCGAGACAACTGCTTGATTGTCTCCATTGCCGAAACGTATTGCAGATGTACAGAGCATGGGACTTTTTTGTAACATCCGTTAAGTTTAAGCCTCCGTTTTTAGTGGCGAGTGTCAGCGTGTCATATGGGATTTTAAATATGTGACCACGGCTCACAAAATAGCCTATTGCCGACATAATTTGTTTGGCAATGACGGCGGGCACTGGCAAAACCTGTGCGATATAATTGACTTTGGAAGTAATGGAGACGTTCGCGAGAGACACTCGCTGAATTTCATTTAGTTGCCTAATACTGTGTGTCCGTACACTAGCACGTATGGTAGTTAATACTTTTCTGTAGTTGGTCGCAATAGTTTGACGTATATTTTTTCGAAAATCAACGCCGAGACACTTCAAGGCCGTGAGCTCGCGTAACGGACCTTGGGAGCGCATGCCAATGCCACGTCCGATATTGAATATGCCGGACTTGGTTTTGTTCAACTTTGCGGCCGACGCTTTTTCGTATTTGTCAATTATTTGCATCGCCGTCTCGATTTCTGCCATATTCATAACAAGAAATCCAACATCATCCGCATAAACTTGACAAAGTATTTTGTTTCCTCGTATTTGTAATCCTTGTAACCGCTGAGTCAAGGTAGCGAGTAAGGGTTCGATGGCCAAGGCAAAAAGTGCCATGGACAACGGACAACCTTGCCTGACAGAACTGGCGATCTCTATTGGCCGGCTAGGCTGCCCATTGATGATTATCCGTGAGGAATTATTCTTGACCAAACGCCGTATGACTTCAACGAATCTCGGCGGAAAGCCCATTGCATCCATCGTTGTCAGGAGGTAGGAGTGGCTGATCCTGTCGAAGGCTTTATCAAAATCTAACGACACGATGGCACATTGTAGTCGGCACACTTCCGCTATGGAAATTATGTCGCGGTAGTTGGCCAATGTCTGTTGAATTCGTCTACCCTTGCCCACACTTGACTGATACGGTCCGGTAACACTGGTCATTACATGTTGCAGTCTGTGGGCTAAGAGCCGCGTAAAAATTTTATAATCACTGTTCAGCAGCGTGATTGGTCTCAAGTTTCCAATTTTCTTGCCAGCCGAGAATTTTTTGGTTAACACTATGATCCCTTCTCGAAAATCTTTTGGTATCTCCTGACTGAGTGTCAGCAGTTCATTACAGATGCCTGTAAGTCTATGTCGGATATGGTTCCAAAAGACTTGATAAAACTCTGCTGGTATTCCGTCGGCTCCAGGGGATTTATTTTTTGCACTTTTATAAACAGCATACTCTACATCGTCTTCGGTTGCCTCTGCAATTAGAGCGTCCGCAGACGCGGTACTAACTCTTCCTTGCAGGTTGGCCAGTAAATCATCCTGTGCTTGTTCGTCTACTACTTTAGCTGAAAACAAGTTGTCAAAATGGGTTACGATTGCCGCTTTTATTTCGTTATGCATTGTTAAGGTGGTTCCATTCTCAGTTTGGAGCTCCGTCAGTATTTTGCGGAATCCTCTGTTAGTTTCACGAATCACGTGATAGATTGAAGTAGCTTCTTGTTGTGCTATAGTCTCTGCTCTTGACCGTATCTGGTAACCTTCAAGCTGTTGTCTCCGTAACGTCAGTATTTTTGCCTGGACTTTTTTAATTCGGTCATGGTGCCCAATAGCTGATGCACCTTGCTGGTAAAGTTCTCGGAGACAGTGAAAGTAAAATTCCATTGTTCGTTTATGCCAAAAGCTCTTCTCCCGGGAGTAGTGGATGAAACATCTACGGATCCGTGGTTTGGCGCATTTAAGCCACCAATCCATGGTCGAGGTGTAGGAGGCAAGTTTGGACTCGCAGTCTCTCCACGTGGTGAGAAAGGCTTCGTGACAGGCAGGGTCTTTTAAGTGTGAAACATTAAGTTTCCACAGCCCTTTATAGCGACATGTTCCTTGTCGTTCCATATTTAGTGTGCAGATATATGCAGCGTGGTCCGAAAAAACGGTCGGCCAAACTTCAGATTGCAGAATGCGGTGTTTCAGATTGGGTGAGACGTATATCCGATCTAACCGGCTTGCTGAATGATTAGTGAGGTGAGTAAAGCCAGGTGCAGCTCCGTGCTTGTGCTCCCACGAATCAGTTAAACGGAGGTCAGTGACGATCCGTTCCAGTTCTGGCGATTTGTTAAAGTTCGGAGTTTGGTCTGCGGCATGAAGTACACTATTAAAGTCACCTCCAAGGATGGTATGGCTGCAGCGTACACCAAACAATGGAACAATTCCTTCCTTAAAAAACTGTGCTCTTTGGCGACGATTGGTAGAACCAGAGGGGGCATAGACATTAATGATCCTCGTGGTCTGGAAGGTGCCGGCAATACCTCTGCCGTTAGGCAGTTTGTCTACGTCCTTAATCATGATGCCCTCTTTGAAAATAAATGCAGTACCCAAGTCACATCCGATTCCAGGATTAACTATAGCATTATACCCTTGTATGAAGTCAAGTTTAATGTTTGCTACTTCTTGTAATAACAATATGTCCACATCAGAGGCATATAGAAAATCTCTTAAATTTTGTACATTAAAGACGCTACATATTTTGTTGACATTCAGCGTGGCGATCCTATAGGCCTGCAACGGAACTACGTTCGCCAAAACGGGAGTACCTTTAGGAAAAACTCAAACAACAAGTCACATCGAAAAAACATCAAGAAATCTGATCGCCACTGGGGCTACAGCGAAACGCTCTCAGTTAGCCATATTCGCTTTGCTGCAAACCAGTGGTGGCTACAAAAACATATGATCGCCACCTGCGGCCATACTGCGACTTTGGCACCTAAGTACGAATGCTTCGTGCTATTCGTGTTTGATATGCTACGCTTACATGCACATCAACCGCCTCTCGTCATCGAAAAAATGCAGAAAAACGCGCGCCTTGCCTCGTGCTACCTGTCGAACAGCGAGCGCAGATGTGTGGCAAGCTCCAAGCTCTGCAGGCGCACCGCGACCACGCAGCTGGACGAGTGGTGCCTTCCTTGGGAGCTTGATGAGCCCTGGAGAACACGTTTCTTAGCGAATTGCACTTGTCTCGTAGCGAGAAATGCTGCCACTGGCCCTGTGGCGCAACGGATAACGCGTCTGACTACGGATCAGAAGATTCCAGGTTCGAATCCTGGCAGGGTCGGCATTTTGTTAGTTGCCAACGCGTAGCTGGGCAGTGGATTTCGTATGTCGCCGCATCGTGCAGTGCTTTGTTACTCCTGTGCATCTCGCAGCTGCATGTCGAGGCGATCGTGGTAAATATCGCTGCGTGCAAGCGTCAGCGTAGCGTCAGTCGAGCAAAGTCGAGACAAGTCAAGCTGAGAGCTGTAGGAGATGTTACGCAATCAAATGTAGGCGTGTGAAAGCGACGCAGACAACACTGCCCAAGTGTCCCAAGTGATGTGACGAAGAGCCAGTATACACCCACACAGCAGAGTGGCGCAGTGGAAGCGTGCTGGGCCCATAACCCAGAGGTCCGTGGATCGAAACCACGCTCTGCTAAAATTATTTCTTTTCCTGATTGTGTCGAGCACGATTATTACGCCTAGAGAGTCGGCTGGGGGCATTGATTCAGCCTCAAAAGCAAACCCCGTAATTCTGAAGTGTGAAGAATGCGAGAACTACTTCCTATGATGCATCATTTTTTAAGATTTTGCAGCAAGTTAATGGCAAAGTTAATGCTCTTCCGCCCCACACGCGCAACACTCGAGCAGGTTTGTGAGATAAAAATCGCGTCTCCCCGGCGGGGAATCGAACCCCGGTCTCCCGCGTGACAGGCGGGGATACTAACCACTATACTACCGAGGACGGGATGCAGGCAGCTGTCTGTGTGGGAGACACTTGTTGCAAGTAGCTGTAAACGGTCTACACTAAGTTCGGCGACTGATAGTGCAATAATTAAAAATCTAGTGTGCCTCCCCGGCGGGGAATCGAACCCCGGTCTCCCGCGTGACAGGCGGGGATACTAACCACTATACTACCGAGGAAGACGCAACTAGCGCCTATAATGCACATTAATCTTGCTGACATAGCTGATACATCTGAAATGTAGCCTCCCGATGCTGTCAGAGACAGCTGCTACGAAATAGAAGTATGCCCCAGGTGAGGCTCGAACTCACAACCCCGGCATTGCTCACGGCTACTGCCTTATAAGTACCGTGCGCTAACCAATTGCGCCACTGGGGCTACAGCGAAACGCTCTCAGTTAGCCATATTCGCTTTGCTGCAAACCAGTGGTGGCTACAAAAACATATGATCGCCACCTGCGGCCATACTGCGACTTTGGCACCTAAGTACGAATGCTTCGTGCTATTCGTGTTTGATATGCTACGCTTACATGCACATCAACCGCCTCTCGTCATCGAAAAAATGCAGAAAAACGCGCGCCTTGCCTCGTGCTACCTGTCGAACAGCGAGCGCAGATGTGTGGCAAGCTCCAAGCTCTGCAGGCGCACCGCGACCACGCAGCTGGACGAGTGGTGCCTTCCTTGGGAGCTTGATGAGCCCTGGAGAACACGTTTCTTAGCGAATTGCACTTGTCTCGTAGCGAGAAATGCTGCCACTGGCCCTGTGGCGCAACGGATAACGCGTCTGACTACGGATCAGAAGATTCCAGGTTCGAATCCTGGCAGGGTCGGCATTTTGTTAGTTGCCAACGCGTAGCTGGGCAGTGGATTTCGTATGTCGCCGCATCGTGCAGTGCTTTGTTACTCCTGTGCATCTCGCAGCTGCATGTCGAGGCGATCGTGGTAAATATCGCTGCGTGCAAGCGTCAGCGTAGCGTCAGTCGAGCAAAGTCGAGACAAGTCAAGCTGAGAGCTGTAGGAGATGTTACGCAATCAAATGTAGGCGTGTGAAAGCGACGCAGACAACACTGCCCAAGTGTCCCAAGTGATGTGACGAAGAGCCAGTATACACCCACACAGCAGAGTGGCGCAGTGGAAGCGTGCTGGGCCCATAACCCAGAGGTCCGTGGATCGAAACCACGCTCTGCTAAAATTATTTCTTTTCCTGATTGTGTCGAGCACGATTATTACGCCTAGAGAGTCGGCTGGGGGCATTGATTCAGCCTCAAAAGCAAACCCCGTAATTCTGAAGTGTGAAGAATGCGAGAACTACTTCCTATGATGCATCATTTTTTAAGATTTTGCAGCAAGTTAATGGCAAAGTTAATGCTCTTCCGCCCCACACGCGCAACACTCGAGCAGGTTTGTGAGATAAAAATCGCGTCTCCCCGGCGGGGAATCGAACCCCGGTCTCCCGCGTGACAGGCGGGGATACTAACCACTATACTACCGAGGACGGGATGCAGGCAGCTGTCTGTGTGGGAGACACTTGTTGCAAGTAGCTGTAAACGGTCTACACTAAGTTCGGCGACTGATAGTGCAATAATTAAAAATCTAGTGTGCCTCCCCGGCGGGGAATCGAACCCCGGTCTCCCGCGTGACAGGCGGGGATACTAACCACTATACTACCGAGGAAGACGCAACTAGCGCCTATAATGCACATTAATCTTGCTGACATAGCTGATACATCTGAAATGTAGCCTCCCGATGCTGTCAGAGACAGCTGCTACGAAATAAAAGTATGCCCCAGGTGAGGCTCGAACTCACAACCCCGGCATTGCTCACGGCTACTGCCTTATAAGTACCGTGCGCTAACCAATTGCGCCACTGGGGCTACAGCGAAACGCTCTCAGTTAGCCATATTCGCTTTGCTGCAAACCAGTGGTGGCTACAAAAACATATGATCGCCACCTGCGGCCATACTGCGACTTTGGCACCTAAGTACGAATGCTTCGTGCTATTCGTGTTTGATATGCTACGCTTACATGCACATCAACCGCCTCTCGTCATCGAAAAAATGCAGAAAAACGCGCGCCTTGCCTCGTGCTACCTGTCGAACAGCGAGCGCAGATGTGTGGCAAGCTCCAAGCTCTGCAGGCGCACCGCGACCACGCAGCTGGACGAGTGGTGCCTTCCTTGGGAGCTTGATGAGCCCTGGAGAACACGTTTCTTAGCGAATTGCACTTGTCTCGTAGCGAGAAATGCTGCCACTGGCCCTGTGGCGCAACGGATAACGCGTCTGACTACGGATCAGAAGATTCCAGGTTCGAATCCTGGCAGGGTCGGCATTTTGTTAGTTGCCAACGCGTAGCTGGGCAGTGGATTTCGTATGTCGCCGCATCGTGCAGTGCTTTGTTACTCCTGTGCATCTCGCAGCTGCATGTCGAGGCGATCGTGGTAAATATCGCTGCGTGCAAGCGTCAGCGTAGCGTCAGTCGAGCAAAGTCGAGACAAGTCAAGCTGAGAGCTGTAGGAGATGTTACGCAATCAAATGTAGGCGTGTGAAAGCGACGCAGACAACACTGCCCAAGTGTCCCAAGTGATGTGACGAAGAGCCAGTATACACCCACACAGCAGAGTGGCGCAGTGGAAGCGTGCTGGGCCCATAACCCAGAGGTCCGTGGATCGAAACCACGCTCTGCTAAAATTATTTCTTTTCCTGATTGTGTCGAGCACGATTATTACGCCTAGAGAGTCGGCTGGGGGCATTGATTCAGCCTCAAAAGCAAACCCCGTAATTCTGAAGTGTGAAGAATGCGAGAACTACTTCCTATGATGCATCATTTTTTAAGATTTTGCAGCAAGTTAATGGCAAAGTTAATGCTCTTCCGCCCCACACGCGCAACACTCGAGCAGGTTTGTGAGATAAAAATCGCGTCTCCCCGGCGGGGAATCGAACCCCGGTCTCCCGCGTGACAGGCGGGGATACTAACCACTATACTACCGAGGACGGGATGCAGGCAGCTGTCTGTGTGGGAGACACTTGTTGCAAGTAGCTGTAAACGGTCTACACTAAGTTCGGCGACTGATAGTGCAATAATTAAAAATCTAGTGTGCCTCCCCGGCGGGGAATCGAACCCCGGTCTCCCGCGTGACAGGCGGGGATACTAACCACTATACTACCGAGGAAGACGCAACTAGCGCCTATAATGCACATTAATCTTGCTGACATAGCTGATACATCTGAAATGTAGCCTCCCGATGCTGTCAGAGACAGCTGCTACGAAATAAAAGTATGCCCCAGGTGAGGCTCGAACTCACAACCCCGGCATTGCTCACGGCTACTGCCTTATAAGTACCGTGCGCTAACCAATTGCGCCACTGGGGCTACAGCGAAACGCTCTCAGTTAGCCATATTCGCTTTGCTGCAAACCAGTGGTGGCTACAAAAACATATGATCGCCACCTGCGGCCATACTGCGACTTTGGCACCTAAGTACGAATGCTTCGTGCTATTCGTGTTTGATATGCTACGCTTACATGCACATCAACCGCCTCTCGTCATCGAAAAAATGCAGAAAAACGCGCGCCTTGCCTCGTGCTACCTGTCGAACAGCGAGCGCAGATGTGTGGCAAGCTCCAAGCTCTGCAGGCGCACCGCGACCACGCAGCTGGACGAGTGGTGCCTTCCTTGGGAGCTTGATGAGCCCTGGAGAACACGTTTCTTAGCGAATTGCACTTGTCTCGTAGCGAGAAATGCTGCCACTGGCCCTGTGGCGCAACGGATAACGCGTCTGACTACGGATCAGAAGATTCCAGGTTCGAATCCTGGCAGGGTCGGCATTTTGTTAGTTGCCAACGCGTAGCTGGGCAGTGGATTTCGTATGTCGCCGCATCGTGCAGTGCTTTGTTACTCCTGTGCATCTCGCAGCTGCATGTCGAGGCGATCGTGGTAAATATCGCTGCGTGCAAGCGTCAGCGTAGCGTCAGTCGAGCAAAGTCGAGACAAGTCAAGCTGAGAGCTGTAGGAGATGTTACGCAATCAAATGTAGGCGTGTGAAAGCGACGCAGACAACACTGCCCAAGTGTCCCAAGTGATGTGACGAAGAGCCAGTATACACCCACACAGCAGAGTGGCGCAGTGGAAGCGTGCTGGGCCCATAACCCAGAGGTCCGTGGATCGAAACCACGCTCTGCTAAAATTATTTCTTTTCCTGATTGTGTCGAGCACGATTATTACGCCTAGAGAGTCGGCTGGGGGCATTGATTCAGCCTCAAAAGCAAACCCCGTAATTCTGAAGTGTGAAGAATGCGAGAACTACTTCCTATGATGCATCATTTTTTAAGATTTTGCAGCAAGTTAATGGCAAAGTTAATGCTCTTCCGCCCCACACGCGCAACACTCGAGCAGGTTTGTGAGATAAAAATCGCGTCTCCCCGGCGGGGAATCGAACCCCGGTCTCCCGCGTGACAGGCGGGGATACTAACCACTATACTACCGAGGACGGGATGCAGGCAGCTGTCTGTGTGGGAGACACTTGTTGCAAGTAGCTGTAAACGGTCTACACTAAGTTCGGCGACTGATAGTGCAATAATTAAAAATCTAGTGTGCCTCCCCGGCGGGGAATCGAACCCCGGTCTCCCGCGTGACAGGCGGGGATACTAACCACTATACTACCGAGGAAGACGCAACTAGCGCCTATAATGCACATTAATCTTGCTGACATAGCTGATACATCTGAAATGTAGCCTCCCGATGCTGTCAGAGACAGCTGCTACGAAATAAAAGTATGCCCCAGGTGAGGCTCGAACTCACAACCCCGGCATTGCTCACGGCTACTGCCTTATAAGTACCGTGCGCTAACCAATTGCGCCACTGGGGCTACAGCGAAACGCTCTCAGTTAGCCATATTCGCTTTGCTGCAAACCAGTGGTGGCTACAAAAACATATGATCGCCACCTGCGGCCATACTGCGACTTTGGCACCTAAGTACGAATGCTTCGTGCTATTCGTGTTTGATATGCTACGCTTACATGCACATCAACCGCCTCTCGTCATCGAAAAAATGCAGAAAAACGCGCGCCTTGCCTCGTGCTACCTGTCGAACAGCGAGCGCAGATGTGTGGCAAGCTCCAAGCTCTGCAGGCGCACCGCGACCACGCAGCTGGACGAGTGGTGCCTTCCTTGGGAGCTTGATGAGCCCTGGAGAACACGTTTCTTAGCGAATTGCACTTGTCTCGTAGCGAGAAATGCTGCCACTGGCCCTGTGGCGCAACGGATAACGCGTCTGACTACGGATCAGAAGATTCCAGGTTCGAATCCTGGCAGGGTCGGCATTTTGTTAGTTGCCAACGCGTAGCTGGGCAGTGGATTTCGTATGTCGCCGCATCGTGCAGTGCTTTGTTACTCCTGTGCATCTCGCAGCTGCATCTCGAGGCGATCGTGGTAAATATCGCTGCGTGCAAGCGTCAGCGTAGCGTCAGTCGAGCAAAGTCGAGACAAGTCAAGCTGAGAGCTGTAGGAGATGTTACGCAATCAAATGTAGGCGTGTGAAAGCGACGCAGACAACACTGCCCAAGTGTCCCAAGTGATGTGACGAAGAGCCAGTATACACCCACACAGCAGAGTGGCGCAGTGGAAGCGTGCTGGGCCCATAACCCAGAGGTCCGTGGATCGAAACCACGCTCTGCTAAAATTATTTCTTTTCCTGATTGTGTCGAGCACGATTATTACGCCTAGAGAGTCGGCTGGGGGCATTGATTCAGCCTCAAAAGCAAACCCCGTAATTCTGAAGTGTGAAGAATGCGAGAACTACTTCCTATGATGCATCATTTTTTAAGATTTTGCAGCAAGTTAATGGCAAAGTTAATGCTCTTCCGCCCCACACGCGCAACACTCGAGCAGGTTTGTGAGATAAAAATCGCGTCTCCCCGGCGGGGAATCGAACCCCGGTCTCCCGCGTGACAGGCGGGGATACTAACCACTATACTACCGAGGACGGGATGCAGGCAGCTGTCTGTGTGGGAGACACTTGTTGCAAGTAGCTGTAAACGGTCTACACTAAGTTCGGCGACTGATAGTGCAATAATTAAAAATCTAGTGTGCCTCCCCGGCGGGGAATCGAACCCCGGTCTCCCGCGTGACAGGCGGGGATACTAACCACTATACTACCGAGGAAGACGCAACTAGCGCCTATAATGCACATTAATCTTGCTGACATAGCTGATACATCTGAAATGTAGCCTCCCGATGCTGTCAGAGACAGCTGCTACGAAATAAAAGTATGCCCCAGGTGAGGCTCGAACTCACAACCCCGGCATTGCTCACGGCTACTGCCTTATAAGTACCGTGCGCTAACCAATTGCGCCACTGGGGCTACAGCGAAACGCTCTCAGTTAGCCATATTCGCTTTGCTGCAAACCAGTGGTGGCTACAAAAACATATGATCGCCACCTGCGGCCATACTGCGACTTTGGCACCTAAGTACGAATGCTTCGTGCTATTCGTGTTTGATATGCTACGCTTACATGCACATCAACCGCCTCTCGTCATCGAAAAAATGCAGAAAAACGCGCGCCTTGCCTCGTGCTACCTGTCGAACAGCGAGCGCAGATGTGTGGCAAGCTCCAAGCTCTGCAGGCGCACCGCGACCACGCAGCTGGACGAGTGGTGCCTTCCTTGGGAGCTTGATGAGCCCTGGAGAACACGTTTCTTAGCGAATTGCACTTGTCTCGTAGCGAGAAATGCTGCCACTGGCCCTGTGGCGCAACGGATAACGCGTCTGACTACGGATCAGAAGATTCCAGGTTCGAATCCTGGCAGGGTCGGCATTTTGTTAGTTGCCAACGCGTAGCTGGGCAGTGGATTTCGTATGTCGCCGCATCGTGCAGTGCTTTGTTACTCCTGTGCATCTCGCAGCTGCATGTCGAGGCGATCGTGGTAAATATCGCTGCGTGCAAGCGTCAGCGTAGCGTCAGTCGAGCAAAGTCGAGACAAGTCAAGCTGAGAGCTGTAGGAGATGTTACGCAATCAAATGTAGGCGTGTGAAAGCGACGCAGACAACACTGCCCAAGTGTCCCAAGTGATGTGACGAAGAGCCAGTATACACCCACACAGCAGAGTGGCGCAGTGGAAGCGTGCTGGGCCCATAACCCAGAGGTCCGTGGATCGAAACCACGCTCTGCTAAAATTATTTCTTTTCCTGATTGTGTCGAGCACGATTATTACGCCTAGAGAGTCGGCTGGGGGCATTGATTCAGCCTCAAAAGCAAACCCCGTAATTCTGAAGTGTGAAGAATGCGAGAACTACTTCCTATGATGCATCATTTTTTAAGATTTTGCAGCAAGTTAATGGCAAAGTTAATGCTCTTCCGCCCCACACGCGCAACACTCGAGCAGGTTTGTGAGATAAAAATCGCGTCTCCCCGGCGGGGAATCGAACCCCGGTCTCCCGCGTGACAGGCGGGGATACTAACCACTATACTACCGAGGACGGGATGCAGGCAGCTGTCTGTGTGGGAGACACTTGTTGCAAGTAGCTGTAAACGGTCTACACTAAGTTCGGCGACTGATAGTGCAATAATTAAAAATCTAGTGTGCCTCCCCGGCGGGGAATCGAACCCCGGTCTCCCGCGTGACAGGCGGGGATACTAACCACTATACTACCGAGGAAGACGCAACTAGCGCCTATAATGCACATTAATCTTGCTGACATAGCTGATACATCTGAAATGTAGCCTCCCGATGCTGTCAGAGACAGCTGCTACGAAATAAAAGTATGCCCCAGGTGAGGCTCGAACTCACAACCCCGGCATTGCTCACGGCTACTGCCTTATAAGTACGGTGCGCTAACCAATTGCGCCACTGGGGCTACAGCGAAACGTTCTCAGTTAGCCATATTCGCTTTGCTGCAAACCAGTGGTGGCTACAAAAACATATGATCGCCACCTGCGGCCATACTGCGACTTTGGCACCTAAGTACGAATGCTTCGTGCTATTCGTGTTTGATATGCTACGCTTACATGCACATCAACCGCCTCTCGTCATCGAAAAAATGCAGAAAAACGCGCGCCTTGCCTCGTGCTACCTGTCGAACAGCGAGCGCAGATGTGTGGCAAGCTCCAAGCTCTGCAGGCGCACCGCGACCACGCAGCTGGACGAGTGGTGCCTTCCTTGGGAGCTTGATGAGCCCTGGAGAACACGTTTCTTAGCGAATTGCACTTGTCTCGTAGCGAGAAATGCTGCCACTGGCCCTGTGGCGCAACGGATAACGCGTCTGACTACGGATCAGAAGATTCCAGGTTCGAATCCTGGCAGGGTCGGCATTTTGTTAGTTGCCAACGCGTAGCTGGGCAGTGGATTTCGTATGTCGCCGCATCGTGCAGTGCTTTGTTACTCCTGTGCATCTCGCAGCTGCATGTCGAGGCGATCGTGGTAAATATCGCTGCGTGCAAGCGTCAGCGTAGCGTCAGTCGAGCAAAGTCGAGACAAGTCAAGCTGAGAGCTGTAGGAGATGTTACGCAATCAAATGTAGGCGTGTGAAAGCGACGCAGACAACACTGCCCAAGTGTCCCAAGTGATGTGACGAAGAGCCAGTATACACCCACACAGCAGAGTGGCGCAGTGGAAGCGTGCTGGGCCCATAACCCAGAGGTCCGTGGATCGAAACCACGCTCTGCTAAAATTATTTCTTTTCCTGATTGTGTCGAGCACGATTATTACGCCTAGAGAGTCGGCTGGGGGCATTGATTCAGCCTCAAAAGCAAACCCCGTAATTCTGAAGTGTGAAGAATGCGAGAACTACTTCCTATGATGCATCATTTTTTAAGATTTTGCAGCAAGTTAATGGCAAAGTTAATGCTCTTCCGCCCCACACGCGCAACACTCGAGCAGGTTTGTGAGATAAAAATCGCGTCTCCCCGGCGGGGAATCGAACCCCGGTCTCCCGCGTGACAGGCGGGGATACTAACCACTATACTACCGAGGACGGGATGCAGGCAGCTGTCTGTGTGGGAGACACTTGTTGCAAGTAGCTGTAAACGGTCTACACTAAGTTCGGCGACTGATAGTGCAATAATTAAAAATCTAGTGTGCCTCCCCGGCGGGGAATCGAACCCCGGTCTCCCGCGTGACAGGCGGGGATACTAACCACTATACTACCGAGGAAGACGCAACTAGCGCCTATAATGCACATTAATCTTGCTGACATAGCTGATACATCTGAAATGTAGCCTCCCGATGCTGTCAGAGACAGCTGCTACGAAATAAAAGTATGCCCCAGGTGAGGCTCGAACTCACAACCCCGGCATTGCTCACGGCTACTGCCTTATAAGTACCGTGCGCTAACCAATTGCGCCACTGGGGCTACAGCGAAACGTTCTCAGTTAGCCATATTCGCTTTGCTGCAAACCAGTGGTGGCTACAAAAACATATGATCGCCACCTGCGGCCATACTGCGACTTTGGCACCTAAGTACGAATGCTTCGTGCTATTCGTGTTTGATATGCTACGCTTACATGCACATCAACCGCCTCTCGTCATCGAAAAAATGCAGAAAAACGCGCGCCTTGCCTCGTGCTACCTGTCGAACAGCGAGCGCAGATGTGTGGCAAGCTCCAAGCTCTGCAGGCGCACCGCGACCACGCAGCTGGACGAGTGGTGCCTTCCTTGGGAGCTTGATGAGCCCTGGAGAACACGTTTCTTAGCGAATTGCACTTGTCTCGTAGCGAGAAATGCTGCCACTGGCCCTGTGGCGCAACGGATAACGCGTCTGACTACGGATCAGAAGATTCCAGGTTCGAATCCTGGCAGGGTCGGCATTTTGTTAGTTGCCAACGCGTAGCTGGGCAGTGGATTTCGTATGTCGCCGCATCGTGCAGTGCTTTGTTACTCCTGTGCATCTCGCAGCTGCATGTCGAGGCGATCGTGGTAAATATCGCTGCGTGCAAGCGTCAGCGTAGCGTCAGTCGAGCAAAGTCGAGACAAGTCAAGCTGAGAGCTGTAGGAGATGTTACGCAATCAAATGTAGGCGTGTGAAAGCGACGCAGACAACACTGCCCAAGTGTCCCAAGTGATGTGACGAAGAGCCAGTATACACCCACACAGCAGAGTGGCGCAGTGGAAGCGTGCTGGGCCCATAACCCAGAGGTCCGTGGATCGAAACCACGCTCTGCTAAAATTATTTCTTTTCCTGATTGTGTCGAGCACGATTATTACGCCTAGAGAGTCGGCTGGGGGCATTGATTCAGCCTCAAAAGCAAACCCCGTAATTCTGAAGTGTGAAGAATGCGAGAACTACTTCCTATGATGCATCATTTTTTAAGATTTTGCAGCAAGTTAATGGCAAAGTTAATGCTCTTCCGCCCCACACGCGCAACACTCGAGCAGGTTTGTGAGATAAAAATCGCGTCTCCCCGGCGGGGAATCGAACCCCGGTCTCCCGCGTGACAGGCGGGGATACTAACCACTATACTACCGAGGACGGGATGCAGGCAGCTGTCTGTGTGGGAGACACTTGTTGCAAGTAGCTGTAAACGGTCTACACTAAGTTCGGCGACTGATAGTGCAATAATTAAAAATCTAGTGTGCCTCCCCGGCGGGGAATCGAACCCCGGTCTCCCGCGTGACAGGCGGGGATACTAACCACTATACTACCGAGGAAGACGCAACTAGCGCCTATAATGCACATTAATCTTGCTGACATAGCTGATACATCTGAAATGTAGCCTCCCGATGCTGTCAGAGACAGCTGCTACGAAATAAAAGTATGCCCCAGGTGAGGCTCGAACTCACAACCCCGGCATTGCTCACGGCTACTGCCTTATAAGTACCGTGCGCTAACCAATTGCGCCACTGGGGCTACAGCGAAACGCTCTCAGTTAGCCATATTCGCTTTGCTGCAAACCAGTGGTGGCTACAAAAACATATGATCGCCACCTGCGGCCATACTGCGACTTTGGCACCTAAGTACGAATGCTTCGTGCTATTCGTGTTTGATATGCTACGCTTACATGCACATCAACCGCCTCTCGTCATCGAAAAAATGCAGAAAAACGCGCGCCTTGCCTCGTGCTACCTGTCGAACAGCGAGCGCAGATGTGTGGCAAGCTCCAAGCTCTGCAGGCGCACCGCGACCACGCAGCTGGACGAGTGGTGCCTTCCTTGGGAGCTTGATGAGCCCTGGAGAACACGTTTCTTAGCGAATTGCACTTGTCTCGTAGCGAGAAATGCTGCCACTGGCCCTGTGGCGCAACGGATAACGCGTCTGACTACGGATCAGAAGATTCCAGGTTCGAATCCTGGCAGGGTCGGCATTTTGTTAGTTGCCAACGCGTAGCTGGGCAGTGGATTTCGTATGTCGCCGCATCGTGCAGTGCTTTGTTACTCCTGTGCATCTCGCAGCTGCATGTCGAGGCGATCGTGGTAAATATCGCTGCGTGCAAGCGTCAGCGTAGCGTCAGTCGAGCAAAGTCGAGACAAGTCAAGCTGAGAGCTGTAGGAGATGTTACGCAATCAAATGTAGGCGTGTGAAAGCGACGCAGACAACACTGCCCAAGTGTCCCAAGTGATGTGACGAAGAGCCAGTATACACCCACACAGCAGAGTGGCGCAGTGGAAGCGTGCTGGGCCCATAACCCAGAGGTCCGTGGATCGAAACCACGCTCTGCTAAAATTATTTCTTTTCCTGATTGTGTCGAGCACGATTATTACGCCTAGAGAGTCGGCTGGGGGCATTGATTCAGCCTCAAAAGCAAACCCCGTAATTCTGAAGTGTGAAGAATGCGAGAACTACTTCCTATGATGCATCATTTTTTAAGATTTTGCAGCAAGTTAATGGCAAAGTTAATGCTCTTCCGCCCCACACGCGCAACACTCGAGCAGGTTTGTGAGATAAAAATCGCGTCTCCCCGGCGGGGAATCGAACCCCGGTCTCCCGCGTGACAGGCGGGGATACTAACCACTATACTACCGAGGACGGGATGCAGGCAGCTGTCTGTGTGGGAGACACTTGTTGCAAGTAGCTGTAAACGGTCTACACTAAGTTCGGCGACTGATAGTGCAATAATTAAAAATCTAGTGTGCCTCCCCGGCGGGGAATCGAACCCCGGTCTCCCGCGTGACAGGCGGGGATACTAACCACTATACTACCGAGGAAGACGCAACTAGCGCCTATAATGCACATTAATCTTGCTGACATAGCTGATACATCTGAAATGTAGCCTCCCGATGCTGTCAGAGACAGCTGCTACGAAATAAAAGTATGCCCCAGGTGAGGCTCGAACTCACAACCCCGGCATTGCTCACGGCTACTGCCTTATAAGTACCGTGCGCTAACCAATTGCGCCACTGGGGCTACAGCGAAACGCTCTCAGTTAGCCATATTCGCTTTGCTGCAAACCAGTGGTGGCTACAAAAACATATGATCGCCACCTGCGGCCATACTGCGACTTTGGCACCTAAGTACGAATGCTTCGTGCTATTCGTGTTTGATATGCTACGCTTACATGCACATCAACCGCCTCTCGTCATCGAAAAAATGCAGAAAAACGCGCGCCTTGCCTCGTGCTACCTGTCGAACAGCGAGCGCAGATGTGTGGCAAGCTCCAAGCTCTGCAGGCGCACCGCGACCACGCAGCTGGACGAGTGGTGCCTTCCTTGGGAGCTTGATGAGCCCTGGAGAACACGTTTCTTAGCGAATTGCACTTGTCTCGTAGCGAGAAATGCTGCCACTGGCCCTGTGGCGCAACGGATAACGCGTCTGACTACGGATCAGAAGATTCCAGGTTCGAATCCTGGCAGGGTCGGCATTTTGTTAGTTGCCAACGCGTAGCTGGGCAGTGGATTTCGTATGTCGCCGCATCGTGCAGTGCTTTGTTACTCCTGTGCATCTCGCAGCTGCATGTCGAGGCGATCGTGGTAAATATCGCTGCGTGCAAGCGTCAGCGTAGCGTCAGTCGAGCAAAGTCGAGACAAGTCAAGCTGAGAGCTGTAGGAGATGTTACGCAATCAAATGTAGGCGTGTGAAAGCGACGCAGACAACACTGCCCAAGTGTCCCAAGTGATGTGACGAAGAGCCAGTATACACCCACACAGCAGAGTGGCGCAGTGGAAGCGTGCTGGGCCCATAACCCAGAGGTCCGTGGATCGAAACCACGCTCTGCTAAAATTATTTCTTTTCCTGATTGTGTCGAGCACGATTATTACGCCTAGAGAGTCGGCTGGGGGCATTGATTCAGCCTCAAAAGCAAACCCCGTAATTCTGAAGTGTGAAGAATGCGAGAACTACTTCCTATGATGCATCATTTTTTAAGATTTTGCAGCAAGTTAATGGCAAAGTTAATGCTCTTCCGCCCCACACGCGCAACACTCGAGCAGGTTTGTGAGATAAAAATCGCGTCTCCCCGGCGGGGAATCGAACCCCGGTCTCCCGCGTGACAGGCGGGGATACTAACCACTATACTACCGAGGACGGGATGCAGGCAGCTGTCTGTGTGGGAGACACTTGTTGCAAGTAGCTGTAAACGGTCTACACTAAGTTCGGCGACTGATAGTGCAATAATTAAAAATCTAGTGTGCCTCCCCGGCGGGGAATCGAACCCCGGTCTCCCGCGTGACAGGCGGGGATACTAACCACTATACTACCGAGGAAGACGCAACTAGCGCCTATAATGCACATTAATCTTGCTGACATAGCTGATACATCTGAAATGTAGCCTCCCGATGCTGTCAGAGACAGCTGCTACGAAATAAAAGTATGCCCCAGGTGAGGCTCGAACTCACAACCCCGGCATTGCTCACGGCTACTGCCTTATAAGTACCGTGCGCTAACCAATTGCGCCACTGGGGCTACAGCGAAACGTTCTCAGTTAGCCATATTCGCTTTGCTGCAAACCAGTGGTGGCTACAAAAACATATGATCGCCACCTGCGGCCATACTGCGACTTTGGCACCTAAGTACGAATGCTTCGTGCTATTCGTGTTTGATATGCTACGCTTACATGCACATCAACCGCCTCTCGTCATCGAAAAAATGCAGAAAAACGCGCGCCTTGCCTCGTGCTACCTGTCGAACAGCGAGCGCAGATGTGTGGCAAGCTCCAAGCTCTGCAGGCGCACCGCGACCACGCAGCTGGACGAGTGGTGCCTTCCTTGGGAGCTTGATGAGCCCTGGAGAACACGTTTCTTAGCGAATTGCACTTGTCTCGTAGCGAGAAATGCTGCCACTGGCCCTGTGGCGCAACGGATAACGCGTCTGACTACGGATCAGAAGATTCCAGGTTCGAATCCTGGCAGGGTCGGCATTTTGTTAGTTGCCAACGCGTAGCTGGGCAGTGGATTTCGTATGTCGCCGCATCGTGCAGTGCTTTGTTACTCCTGTGCATCTCGCAGCTGCATGTCGAGGCGATCGTGGTAAATATCGCTGCGTGCAAGCGTCAGCGTAGCGTCAGTCGAGCAAAGTCGAGACAAGTCAAGCTGAGAGCTGTAGGAGATGTTACGCAATCAAATGTAGGCGTGTGAAAGCGACGCAGACAACACTGCCCAAGTGTCCCAAGTGATGTGACGAAGAGCCAGTATACACCCACACAGCAGAGTGGCGCAGTGGAAGCGTGCTGGGCCCATAACCCAGAGGTCCGTGGATCGAAACCACGCTCTGCTAAAATTATTTCTTTTCCTGATTGTGTCGAGCACGATTATTACGCCTAGAGAGTCGGCTGGGGGCATTGATTCAGCCTCAAAAGCAAACCCCGTAATTCTGAAGTGTGAAGAATGCGAGAACTACTTCCTATGATGCATCATTTTTTAAGATTTTGCAGCAAGTTAATGGCAAAGTTAATGCTCTTCCGCCCCACACGCGCAACACTCGAGCAGGTTTGTGAGATAAAAATCGCGTCTCCCCGGCGGGGAATCGAACCCCGGTCTCCCGCGTGACAGGCGGGGATACTAACCACTATACTACCGAGGACGGGATGCAGGCAGCTGTCTGTGTGGGAGACACTTGTTGCAAGTAGCTGTAAACGGTCTACACTAAGTTCGGCGACTGATAGTGCAATAATTAAAAATCTAGTGTGCCTCCCCGGCGGGGAATCGAACCCCGGTCTCCCGCGTGACAGGCGGGGATACTAACCACTATACTACCGAGGAAGACGCAACTAGCGCCTATAATGCACATTAATCTTGCTGACATAGCTGATACATCTGAAATGTAGCCTCCCGATGCTGTCAGAGACAGCTGCTACGAAATAAAAGTATGCCCCAGGTGAGGCTCGAACTCACAACCCCGGCATTGCTCACGGCTACTGCCTTATAAGTACCGTGCGCTAACCAATTGCGCCACTGGGGCTACAGCGAAACGCTCTCAGTTAGCCATATTCGCTTTGCTGCAAACCAGTGGTGGCTACAAAAACATATGATCGCCACCTGCGGCCATACTGCGACTTTGGCACCTAAGTACGAATGCTTCGTGCTATTCGTGTTTGATATGCTACGCTTACATGCACATCAACCGCCTCTCGTCATCGAAAAAATGCAGAAAAACGCGCGCCTTGCCTCGTGCTACCTGTCGAACAGCGAGCGCAGATGTGTGGCAAGCTCCAAGCTCTGCAGGCGCACCGCGACCACGCAGCTGGACGAGTGGTGCCTTCCTTGGGAGCTTGATGAGCCCTGGAGAACACGTTTCTTAGCGAATTGCACTTGTCTCGTAGCGAGAAATGCTGCCACTGGCCCTGTGGCGCAACGGATAACGCGTCTGACTACGGATCAGAAGATTCCAGGTTCGAATCCTGGCAGGGTCGGCATTTTGTTAGTTGCCAACGCGTAGCTGGGCAGTGGATTTCGTATGTCGCCGCATCGTGCAGTGCTTTGTTACTCCTGTGCATCTCGCAGCTGCATGTCGAGGCGATCGTGGTAAATATCGCTGCGTGCAAGCGTCAGCGTAGCGTCAGTCGAGCAAAGTCGAGACAAGTCAAGCTGAGAGCTGTAGGAGATGTTACGCAATCAAATGTAGGCGTGTGAAAGCGACGCAGACAACACTGCCCAAGTGTCCCAAGTGATGTGACGAAGAGCCAGTATACACCCACACAGCAGAGTGGCGCAGTGGAAGCGTGCTGGGCCCATAACCCAGAGGTCCGTGGATCGAAACCACGCTCTGCTAAAATTATTTCTTTTCCTGATTGTGTCGAGCACGATTATTACGCCTAGAGAGTCGGCTGGGGGCATTGATTCAGCCTCAAAAGCAAACCCCGTAATTCTGAAGTGTGAAGAATGCGAGAACTACTTCCTATGATGCATCATTTTTTAAGATTTTGCAGCAAGTTAATGGCAAAGTTAATGCTCTTCCGCCCCACACGCGCAACACTCGAGCAGGTTTGTGAGATAAAAATCGCGTCTCCCCGGCGGGGAATCGAACCCCGGTCTCCCGCGTGACAGGCGGGGATACTAACCACTATACTACCGAGGACGGGATGCAGGCAGCTGTCTGTGTGGGAGACACTTGTTGCAAGTAGCTGTAAACGGTCTACACTAAGTTCGGCGACTGATAGTGCAATAATTAAAAATCTAGTGTGCCTCCCCGGCGGGGAATCGAACCCCGGTCTCCCGCGTGACAGGCGGGGATACTAACCACTATACTACCGAGGAAGACGCAACTAGCGCCTATAATGCACATTAATCTTGCTGACATAGCTGATACATCTGAAATGTAGCCTCCCGATGCTGTCAGAGACAGCTGCTACGAAATAAAAGTATGCCCCAGGTGAGGCTCGAACTCACAACCCCGGCATTGCTCACGGCTACTGCCTTATAAGTACCGTGCGCTAACCAATTGCGCCACTGGGGCTACAGCGAAACGCTCTCAGTTAGCCATATTCGCTTTGCTGCAAACCAGTGGTGGCTACAAAAACATATGATCGCCACCTGCGGCCATACTGCGACTTTGGCACCTAAGTACGAATGCTTCGTGCTATTCGTGTTTGATATGCTACGCTTACATGCACATCAACCGCCTCTCGTCATCGAAAAAATGCAGAAAAACGCGCGCCTTGCCTCGTGCTACCTGTCGAACAGCGAGCGCAGATGTGTGGCAAGCTCCAAGCTCTGCAGGCGCACCGCGACCACGCAGCTGGACGAGTGGTGCCTTCCTTGGGAGCTTGATGAGCCCTGGAGAACACGTTTCTTAGCGAATTGCACTTGTCTCGTAGCGAGAAATGCTGCCACTGGCCCTGTGGCGCAACGGATAACGCGTCTGACTACGGATCAGAAGATTCCAGGTTCGAATCCTGGCAGGGTCGGCATTTTGTTAGTTGCCAACGCGTAGCTGGGCAGTGGATTTCGTATGTCGCCGCATCGTGCAGTGCTTTGTTACTCCTGTGCATCTCGCAGCTGCATGTCGAGGCGATCGTGGTAAATATCGCTGCGTGCAAGCGTCAGCGTAGCGTCAGTCGAGCAAAGTCGAGACAAGTCAAGCTGAGAGCTGTAGGAGATGTTACGCAATCAAATGTAGGCGTGTGAAAGCGACGCAGACAACACTGCCCAAGTGTCCCAAGTGATGTGACGAAGAGCCAGTATACACCCACACAGCAGAGTGGCGCAGTGGAAGCGTGCTGGGCCCATAACCCAGAGGTCCGTGGATCGAAACCACGCTCTGCTAAAATTATTTCTTTTCCTGATTGTGTCGAGCACGATTATTACGCCTAGAGAGTCGGCTGGGGGCATTGATTCAGCCTCAAAAGCAAACCCCGTAATTCTGAAGTGTGAAGAATGCGAGAACTACTTCCTATGATGCATCATTTTTTAAGATTTTGCAGCAAGTTAATGGCAAAGTTAATGCTCTTCCGCCCCACACGCGCAACACTCGAGCAGGTTTGTGAGATAAAAATCGCGTCTCCCCGGCGGGGAATCGAACCCCGGTCTCCCGCGTGACAGGCGGGGATACTAACCACTATACTACCGAGGACGGGATGCAGGCAGCTGTCTGTGTGGGAGACACTTGTTGCAAGTAGCTGTAAACGGTCTACACTAAGTTCGGCGACTGATAGTGCAATAATTAAAAATCTAGTGTGCCTCCCCGGCGGGGAATCGAACCCCGGTCTCCCGCGTGACAGGCGGGGATACTAACCACTATACTACCGAGGAAGACGCAACTAGCGCCTATAATGCACATTAATCTTGCTGACATAGCTGATACATCTGAAATGTAGCCTCCCGATGCTGTCAGAGACAGCTGCTACGAAATAAAAGTATGCCCCAGGTGAGGCTCGAACTCACAACCCCGGCATTGCTCACGGCTACTGCCTTATAAGTACCGTGCGCTAACCAATTGCGCCACTGGGGCTACAGCGAAACGCTCTCAGTTAGCCATATTCGCTTTGCTGCAAACCAGTGGTGGCTACAAAAACATATGATCGCCACCTGCGGCCATACTGCGACTTTGGCACCTAAGTACGAATGCTTCGTGCTATTCGTGTTTGATATGCTACGCTTACATGCACATCAACCGCCTCTCGTCATCGAAAAAATGCAGAAAAACGCGCGCCTTGCCTCGTGCTACCTGTCGAACAGCGAGCGCAGATGTGTGGCAAGCTCCAAGCTCTGCAGGCGCACCGCGACCACGCAGCTGGACGAGTGGTGCCTTCCTTGGGAGCTTGATGAGCCCTGGAGAACACGTTTCTTAGCGAATTGCACTTGTCTCGTAGCGAGAAATGCTGCCACTGGCCCTGTGGCGCAACGGATAACGCGTCTGACTACGGATCAGAAGATTCCAGGTTCGAATCCTGGCAGGGTCGGCATTTTGTTAGTTGCCAACGCGTAGCTGGGCAGTGGATTTCGTATGTCGCCGCATCGTGCAGTGCTTTGTTACTCCTGTGCATCTCGCAGCTGCATGTCGAGGCGATCGTGGTAAATATCGCTGCGTGCAAGCGTCAGCGTAGCGTCAGTCGAGCAAAGTCGAGACAAGTCAAGCTGAGAGCTGTAGGAGATGTTACGCAATCAAATGTAGGCGTGTGAAAGCGACGCAGACAACACTGCCCAAGTGTCCCAAGTGATGTGACGAAGAGCCAGTATACACCCACACAGCAGAGTGGCGCAGTGGAAGCGTGCTGGGCCCATAACCCAGAGGTCCGTGGATCGAAACCACGCTCTGCTAAAATTATTTCTTTTCCTGATTGTGTCGAGCACGATTATTACGCCTAGAGAGTCGGCTGGGGGCATTGATTCAGCCTCAAAAGCAAACCCCGTAATTCTGAAGTGTGAAGAATGCGAGAACTACTTCCTATGATGCATCATTTTTTAAGATTTTGCAGCAAGTTAATGGCAAAGTTAATGCTCTTCCGCCCCACACGCGCAACACTCGAGCAGGTTTGTGAGATAAAAATCGCGTCTCCCCGGCGGGGAATCGAACCCCGGTCTCCCGCGTGACAGGCGGGGATACTAACCACTATACTACCGAGGACGGGATGCAGGCAGCTGTCTGTGTGGGAGACACTTGTTGCAAGTAGCTGTAAACGGTCTACACTAAGTTCGGCGACTGATAGTGCAATAATTAAAAATCTAGTGTGCCTCCCCGGCGGGGAATCGAACCCCGGTCTCCCGCGTGACAGGCGGGGATACTAACCACTATACTACCGAGGAAGACGCAACTAGCGCCTATAATGCACATTAATCTTGCTGACATAGCTGATACATCTGAAATGTAGCCTCCCGATGCTGTCAGAGACAGCTGCTACGAAATAAAAGTATGCCCCAGGTGAGGCTCGAACTCACAACCCCGGCATTGCTCACGGCTACTGCCTTATAAGTACCGTGCGCTAACCAATTGCGCCACTGGGGCTACAGCGAAACGCTCTCAGTTAGCCATATTCGCTTTGCTGCAAACCAGTGGTGGCTACAAAAACATATGATCGCCACCTGCGGCCATACTGCGACTTTGGCACCTAAGTACGAATGCTTCGTGCTATTCGTGTTTGATATGCTACGCTTACATGCACATCAACCGCCTCTCGTCATCGAAAAAATGCAGAAAAACGCGCGCCTTGCCTCGTGCTACCTGTCGAACAGCGAGCGCAGATGTGTGGCAAGCTCCAAGCTCTGCAGGCGCACCGCGACCACGCAGCTGGACGAGTGGTGCCTTCCTTGGGAGCTTGATGAGCCCTGGAGAACACGTTTCTTAGCGAATTGCACTTGTCTCGTAGCGAGAAATGCTGCCACTGGCCCTGTGGCGCAACGGATAACGCGTCTGACTACGGATCAGAAGATTCCAGGTTCGAATCCTGGCAGGGTCGGCATTTTGTTAGTTGCCAACGCGTAGCTGGGCAGTGGATTTCGTATGTCGCCGCATCGTGCAGTGCTTTGTTACTCCTGTGCATCTCGCAGCTGCATGTCGAGGCGATCGTGGTAAATATCGCTGCGTGCAAGCGTCAGCGTAGCGTCAGTCGAGCAAAGTCGAGACAAGTCAAGCTGAGAGCTGTAGGAGATGTTACGCAATCAAATGTAGGCGTGTGAAAGCGACGCAGACAACACTGCCCAAGTGTCCCAAGTGATGTGACGAAGAGCCAGTATACACCCACACAGCAGAGTGGCGCAGTGGAAGCGTGCTGGGCCCATAACCCAGAGGTCCGTGGATCGAAACCACGCTCTGCTAAAATTATTTCTTTTCCTGATTGTGTCGAGCACGATTATTACGCCTAGAGAGTCGGCTGGGGGCATTGATTCAGCCTCAAAAGCAAACCCCGTAATTCTGAAGTGTGAAGAATGCGAGAACTACTTCCTATGATGCATCATTTTTTAAGATTTTGCAGCAAGTTAATGGCAAAGTTAATGCTCTTCCGCCCCACACGCGCAACACTCGAGCAGGTTTGTGAGATAAAAATCGCGTCTCCCCGGCGGGGAATCGAACCCCGGTCTCCCGCGTGACAGGCGGGGATACTAACCACTATACTACCGAGGACGGGATGCAGGCAGCTGTCTGTGTGGGAGACACTTGTTGCAAGTAGCTGTAAACGGTCTACACTAAGTTCGGCGACTGATAGTGCAATAATTAAAAATCTAGTGTGCCTCCCCGGCGGGGAATCGAACCCCGGTCTCCCGCGTGACAGGCGGGGATACTAACCACTATACTACCGAGGAAGACGCAACTAGCGCCTATAATGCACATTAATCTTGCTGACATAGCTGATACATCTGAAATGTAGCCTCCCGATGCTGTCAGAGACAGCTGCTACGAAATAAAAGTATGCCCCAGGTGAGGCTCGAACTCACAACCCCGGCATTGCTCACGGCTACTGCCTTATAAGTACCGTGCGCTAACCAATTGCGCCACTGGGGCTACAGCGAAACGTTCTCAGTTAGCCATATTCGCTTTGCTGCAAACCAGTGGTGGCTACAAAAACATATGATCGCCACCTGCGGCCATACTGCGACTTTGGCACCTAAGTACGAATGCTTCGTGCTATTCGTGTTTGATATGCTACGCTTACATGCACATCAACCGCCTCTCGTCATCGAAAAAATGCAGAAAAACGCGCGCCTTGCCTCGTGCTACCTGTCGAACAGCGAGCGCAGATGTGTGGCAAGCTCCAAGCTCTGCAGGCGCACCGCGACCACGCAGCTGGACGAGTGGTGCCTTCCTTGGGAGCTTGATGAGCCCTGGAGAACACGTTTCTTAGCGAATTGCACTTGTCTCGTAGCGAGAAATGCTGCCACTGGCCCTGTGGCGCAACGGATAACGCGTCTGACTACGGATCAGAAGATTCCAGGTTCGAATCCTGGCAGGGTCGGCATTTTGTTAGTTGCCAACGCGTAGCTGGGCAGTGGATTTCGTATGTCGCCGCATCGTGCAGTGCTTTGTTACTCCTGTGCATCTCGCAGCTGCATGTCGAGGCGATCGTGGTAAATATCGCTGCGTGCAAGCGTCAGCGTAGCGTCAGTCGAGCAAAGTCGAGACAAGTCAAGCTGAGAGCTGTAGGAGATGTTACGCAATCAAATGTAGGCGTGTGAAAGCGACGCAGACAACACTGCCCAAGTGTCCCAAGTGATGTGACGAAGAGCCAGTATACACCCACACAGCAGAGTGGCGCAGTGGAAGCGTGCTGGGCCCATAACCCAGAGGTCCGTGGATCGAAACCACGCTCTGCTAAAATTATTTCTTTTCCTGATTGTGTCGAGCACGATTATTACGCCTAGAGAGTCGGCTGGGGGCATTGATTCAGCCTCAAAAGCAAACCCCGTAATTCTGAAGTGTGAAGAATGCGAGAACTACTTCCTATGATGCATCATTTTTTAAGATTTTGCAGCAAGTTAATGGCAAAGTTAATGCTCTTCCGCCCCACACGCGCAACACTCGAGCAGGTTTGTGAGATAAAAATCGCGTCTCCCCGGCGGGGAATCGAACCCCGGTCTCCCGCGTGACAGGCGGGGATACTAACCACTATACTACCGAGGACGGGATGCAGGCAGCTGTCTGTGTGGGAGACACTTGTTGCAAGTAGCTGTAAACGGTCTACACTAAGTTCGGCGACTGATAGTGCAATAATTAAAAATCTAGTGTGCCTCCCCGGCGGGGAATCGAACCCCGGTCTCCCGCGTGACAGGCGGGGATACTAACCACTATACTACCGAGGAAGACGCAACTAGCGCCTATAATGCACATTAATCTTGCTGACATAGCTGATACATCTGAAATGTAGCCTCCCGATGCTGTCAGAGACAGCTGCTACGAAATAAAAGTATGCCCCAGGTGAGGCTCGAACTCACAACCCCGGCATTGCTCACGGCTACTGCCTTATAAGTACCGTGCGCTAACCAATTGCGCCACTGGGGCTACAGCGAAACGCTCTCAGTTAGCCATATTCGCTTTGCTGCAAACCAGTGGTGGCTACAAAAACATATGATCGCCACCTGCGGCCATACTGCGACTTTGGCACCTAAGTACGAATGCTTCGTGCTATTCGTGTTTGATATGCTACGCTTACATGCACATCAACCGCCTCTCGTCATCGAAAAAATGCAGAAAAACGCGCGCCTTGCCTCGTGCTACCTGTCGAACAGCGAGCGCAGATGTGTGGCAAGCTCCAAGCTCTGCAGGCGCACCGCGACCACGCAGCTGGACGAGTGGTGCCTTCCTTGGGAGCTTGATGAGCCCTGGAGAACACGTTTCTTAGCGAATTGCACTTGTCTCGTAGCGAGAAATGCTGCCACTGGCCCTGTGGCGCAACGGATAACGCGTCTGACTACGGATCAGAAGATTCCAGGTTCGAATCCTGGCAGGGTCGGCATTTTGTTAGTTGCCAACGCGTAGCTGGGCAGTGGATTTCGTATGTCGCCGCATCGTGCAGTGCTTTGTTACTCCTGTGCATCTCGCAGCTGCATGTCGAGGCGATCGTGGTAAATATCGCTGCGTGCAAGCGTCAGCGTAGCGTCAGTCGAGCAAAGTCGAGACAAGTCAAGCTGAGAGCTGTAGGAGATGTTACGCAATCAAATGTAGGCGTGTGAAAGCGACGCAGACAACACTGCCCAAGTGTCCCAAGTGATGTGACGAAGAGCCAGTATACACCCACACAGCAGAGTGGCGCAGTGGAAGCGTGCTGGGCCCATAACCCAGAGGTCCGTGGATCGAAACCACGCTCTGCTAAAATTATTTCTTTTCCTGATTGTGTCGAGCACGATTATTACGCCTAGAGAGTCGGCTGGGGGCATTGATTCAGCCTCAAAAGCAAACCCCGTAATTCTGAAGTGTGAAGAATGCGAGAACTACTTCCTATGATGCATCATTTTTTAAGATTTTGCAGCAAGTTAATGGCAAAGTTAATGCTCTTCCGCCCCACACGCGCAACACTCGAGCAGGTTTGTGAGATAAAAATCGCGTCTCCCCGGCGGGGAATCGAACCCCGGTCTCCCGCGTGACAGGCGGGGATACTAACCACTATACTACCGAGGACGGGATGCAGGCAGCTGTCTGTGTGGGAGACACTTGTTGCAAGTAGCTGTAAACGGTCTACACTAAGTTCGGCGACTGATAGTGCAATAATTAAAAATCTAGTGTGCCTCCCCGGCGGGGAATCGAACCCCGGTCTCCCGCGTGACAGGCGGGGATACTAACCACTATACTACCGAGGAAGACGCAACTAGCGCCTATAATGCACATTAATCTTGCTGACATAGCTGATACATCTGAAATGTAGCCTCCCGATGCTGTCAGAGACAGCTGCTACGAAATAAAAGTATGCCCCAGGTGAGGCTCGAACTCACAACCCCGGCATTGCTCACGGCTACTGCCTTATAAGTACCGTGCGCTAACCAATTGCGCCACTGGGGCTACAGCGAAACGCTCTCAGTTAGCCATATTCGCTTTGCTGCAAACCAGTGGTGGCTACAAAAACATATGATCGCCACCTGCGGCCATACTGCGACTTTGGCACCTAAGTACGAATGCTTCGTGCTATTCGTGTTTGATATGCTACGCTTACATGCACATCAACCGCCTCTCGTCATCGAAAAAATGCAGAAAAACGCGCGCCTTGCCTCGTGCTACCTGTCGAACAGCGAGCGCAGATGTGTGGCAAGCTCCAAGCTCTGCAGGCGCACCGCGACCACGCAGCTGGACGAGTGGTGCCTTCCTTGGGAGCTTGATGAGCCCTGGAGAACACGTTTCTTAGCGAATTGCACTTGTCTCGTAGCGAGAAATGCTGCCACTGGCCCTGTGGCGCAACGGATAACGCGTCTGACTACGGATCGGAAGATTCCAGGTTCGAATCCTGGCAGGGTCGGCATTTTGTTAGTTGCCAACGCGTAGCTGGGCAGTGGATTTCGTATGTCGCCGCATCGTGCAGTGCTTTGTTACTCCTGTGCATCTCGCAGCTGCATGTCGAGGCGATCGTGGTAAATATCGCTGCGTGCAAGCGTCAGCGTAGCGTCAGTCGAGCAAAGTCGAGACAAGTCAAGCTGAGAGCTGTAGGAGATGTTACGCAATCAAATGTAGGCGTGTGAAAGCGACGCAGACAACACTGCCCAAGTGTCCCAAGTGATGTGACGAAGAGCCAGTATACACCCACACAGCAGAGTGGCGCAGTGGAAGCGTGCTGGGCCCATAACCCAGAGGTCCGTGGATCGAAACCACGCTCTGCTAAAATTATTTCTTTTCCTGATTGTGTCGAGCACGATTATTACGCCTAGAGAGTCGGCTGGGGGCATTGATTCAGCCTCAAAAGCAAACCCCGTAATTCTGAAGTGTGAAGAATGCGAGAACTACTTCCTATGATGCATCATTTTTTAAGATTTTGCAGCAAGTTAATGGCAAAGTTAATGCTCTTCCGCCCCACACGCGCAACACTCGAGCAGGTTTGTGAGATAAAAATCGCGTCTCCCCGGCGGGGAATCGAACCCCGGTCTCCCGCGTGACAGGCGGGGATACTAACCACTATACTACCGAGGACGGGATGCAGGCAGCTGTCTGTGTGGGAGACACTTGTTGCAAGTAGCTGTAAACGGTCTACACTAAGTTCGGCGACTGATAGTGCAATAATTAAAAATCTAGTGTGCCTCCCCGGCGGGGAATCGAACCCCGGTCTCCCGCGTGACAGGCGGGGATACTAACCACTATACTACCGAGGAAGACGCAACTAGCGCCTATAATGCACATTAATCTTGCTGACATAGCTGATACATCTGAAATGTAGCCTCCCGATGCTGTCAGAGACAGCTGCTACGAAATAAAAGTATGCCCCAGGTGAGGCTCGAACTCACAACCCCGGCATTGCTCACGGCTACTGCCTTATAAGTACCGTGCGCTAACCAATTGCGCCACTGGGGCTACAGCGAAACGCTCTCAGTTAGCCATATTCGCTTTGCTGCAAACCAGTGGTGGCTACAAAAACATATGATCGCCACCTGCGGCCATACTGCGACTTTGGCACCTAAGTACGAATGCTTCGTGCTATTCGTGTTTGATATGCTACGCTTACATGCACATCAACCGCCTCTCGTCATCGAAAAAATGCAGAAAAACGCGCGCCTTGCCTCGTGCTACCTGTCGAACAGCGAGCGCAGATGTGTGGCAAGCTCCAAGCTCTGCAGGCGCACCGCGACCACGCAGCTGGACGAGTGGTGCCTTCCTTGGGAGCTTGATGAGCCCTGGAGAACACGTTTCTTAGCGAATTGCACTTGTCTCGTAGCGAGAAATGCTGCCACTGGCCCTGTGGCGCAACGGATAACGCGTCTGACTACGGATCAGAAGATTCCAGGTTCGAATCCTGGCAGGGTCGGCATTTTGTTAGTTGCCAACGCGTAGCTGGGCAGTGGATTTCGTATGTCGCCGCATCGTGCAGTGCTTTGTTACTCCTGTGCATCTCGCAGCTGCATGTCGAGGCGATCGTGGTAAATATCGCTGCGTGCAAGCGTCAGCGTAGCGTCAGTCGAGCAAAGTCGAGACAAGTCAAGCTGAGAGCTGTAGGAGATGTTACGCAATCAAATGTAGGCGTGTGAAAGCGACGCAGACAACACTGCCCAAGTGTCCCAAGTGATGTGACGAAGAGCCAGTATACACCCACACAGCAGAGTGGCGCAGTGGAAGCGTGCTGGGCCCATAACCCAGAGGTCCGTGGATCGAAACCACGCTCTGCTAAAATTATTTCTTTTCCTGATTGTGTCGAGCACGATTATTACGCCTAGAGAGTCGGCTGGGGGCATTGATTCAGCCTCAAAAGCAAACCCCGTAATTCTGAAGTGTGAAGAATGCGAGAACTACTTCCTATGATGCATCATTTTTTAAGATTTTGCAGCAAGTTAATGGCAAAGTTAATGCTCTTCCGCCCCACACGCGCAACACTCGAGCAGGTTTGTGAGATAAAAATCGCGTCTCCCCGGCGGGGAATCGAACCCCGGTCTCCCGCGTGACAGGCGGGGATACTAACCGCTATACTACCGAGGACGGGATGCAGGCAGCTGTCTGTGTGGGAGACACTTGTTGCAAGTAGCTGTAAACGGTCTACACTAAGTTCGGCGACTGATAGTGCAATAATTAAAAATCTAGTGTGCCTCCCCGGCGGGGAATCGAACCCCGGTCTCCCGCGTGACAGGCGGGGATACTAACCACTATACTACCGAGGAAGACGCAACTAGCGCCTATAATGCACATTAATCTTGCTGACATAGCTGATACATCTGAAATGTAGCCTCCCGATGCTGTCAGAGACAGCTGCTACGAAATAAAAGTATGCCCCAGGTGAGGCTCGAACTCACAACCCCGGCATTGCTCACGGCTACTGCCTTATAAGTACCGTGCGCTAACCAATTGCGCCACTGGGGCTACAGCGAAACGCTCTCAGTTAGCCATATTCGCTTTGCTGCAAACCAGTGGTGGCTACAAAAACATATGATCGCCACCTGCGGCCATACTGCGACTTTGGCACCTAAGTACGAATGCTTCGTGCTATTCGTGTTTGATATGCTACGCTTACATGCACATCAACCGCCTCTCGTCATCGAAAAAATGCAGAAAAACGCGCGCCTTGCCTCGTGCTACCTGTCGAACAGCGAGCGCAGATGTGTGGCAAGCTCCAAGCTCTGCAGGCGCACCGCGACCACGCAGCTGGACGAGTGGTGCCTTCCTTGGGAGCTTGATGAGCCCTGGAGAACACGTTTCTTAGCGAATTGCACTTGTCTCGTAGCGAGAAATGCTGCCACTGGCCCTGTGGCGCAACGGATAACGCGTCTGACTACGGATCAGAAGATTCCAGGTTCGAATCCTGGCAGGGTCGGCATTTTGTTAGTTGCCAACGCGTAGCTGGGCAGTGGATTTCGTATGTCGCCGCATCGTGCAGTGCTTTGTTACTCCTGTGCATCTCGCAGCTGCATGTCGAGGCGATCGTGGTAAATATCGCTGCGTGCAAGCGTCAGCGTAGCGTCAGTCGAGCAAAGTCGAGACAAGTCAAGCTGAGAGCTGTAGGAGATGTTACGCAATCAAATGTAGGCGTGTGAAAGCGACGCAGACAACACTGCCCAAGTGTCCCAAGTGATGTGACGAAGAGCCAGTATACACCCACACAGCAGAGTGGCGCAGTGGAAGCGTGCTGGGCCCATAACCCAGAGGTCCGTGGATCGAAACCACGCTCTGCTAAAATTATTTCTTTTCCTGATTGTGTCGAGCACGATTATTACGCCTAGAGAGTCGGCTGGGGGCATTGATTCAGCCTCAAAAGCAAACCCCGTAATTCTGAAGTGTGAAGAATGCGAGAACTACTTCCTATGATGCATCATTTTTTAAGATTTTGCAGCAAGTTAATGGCAAAGTTAATGCTCTTCCGCCCCACACGCGCAACACTCGAGCAGGTTTGTGAGATAAAAATCGCGTCTCCCCGGCGGGGAATCGAACACCGGTCTCCCGCGTGACAGGCGGGGATACTAACCACTATACTACCGAGGACGGGATGCAGGCAGCTGTCTGTGTGGGAGACACTTGTTGCAAGTAGCTGTAAACGGTCTACACTAAGTTCGGCGACTGATAGTGCAATAATTAAAAATCTAGTGTGCCTCCCCGGCGGGGAATCGAACCCCGGTCTCCCGCGTGACAGGCGGGGATACTAACCACTATACTACCGAGGAAGACGCAACTAGCGCCTATAATGCACATTAATCTTGCTGACATAGCTGATACATCTGAAATGTAGCCTCCCGATGCTGTCAGAGACAGCTGCTACGAAATAAAAGTATGCCCCAGGTGAGGCTCGAACTCACAACCCCGGCATTGCTCACGGCTACTGCCTTATAAGTACCGTGCGCTAACCAATTGCGCCACTGGGGCTACAGCGAAACGCTCTCAGTTAGCCATATTCGCTTTGCTGCAAACCAGTGGTGGCTACAAAAACATATGATCGCCACCTGCGGCCATACTGCGACTTTGGCACCTAAGTACGAATGCTTCGTGCTATTCGTGTTTGATATGCTACGCTTACATGCACATCAACCGCCTCTCGTCATCGAAAAAATGCAGAAAAACGCGCGCCTTGCCTCGTGCTACCTGTCGAACAGCGAGCGCAGATGTGTGGCAAGCTCCAAGCTCTGCAGGCGCACCGCGACCACGCAGCTGGACGAGTGGTGCCTTCCTTGGGAGCTTGATGAGCCCTGGAGAACACGTTTCTTAGCGAATTGCACTTGTCTCGTAGCGAGAAATGCTGCCACTGGCCCTGTGGCGCAACGGATAACGCGTCTGACTACGGATCAGAAGATTCCAGGTTCGAATCCTGGCAGGGTCGGCATTTTGTTAGTTGCCAACGCGTAGCTGGGCAGTGGATTTCGTATGTCGCCGCATCGTGCAGTGCTTTGTTACTCCTGTGCATCTCGCAGCTGCATGTCGAGGCGATCGTGGTAAATATCGCTGCGTGCAAGCGTCAGCGTAGCGTCAGTCGAGCAAAGTCGAGACAAGTCAAGCTGAGAGCTGTAGGAGATGTTACGCAATCAAATGTAGGCGTGTGAAAGCGACGCAGACAACACTGCCCAAGTGTCCCAAGTGATGTGACGAAGAGCCAGTATACACCCACACAGCAGAGTGGCGCAGTGGAAGCGTGCTGGGCCCATAACCCAGAGGTCCGTGGATCGAAACCACGCTCTGCTAAAATTATTTCTTTTCCTGATTGTGTCGAGCACGATTATTACGCCTAGAGAGTCGGCTGGGGGCATTGATTCAGCCTCAAAAGCAAACCCCGTAATTCTGAAGTGTGAAGAATGCGAGAACTACTTCCTATGATGCATCATTTTTTAAGATTTTGCAGCAAGTTAATGGCAAAGTTAATGCTCTTCCGCCCCACACGCGCAACACTCGAGCAGGTTTGTGAGATAAAAATCGCGTCTCCCCGGCGGGGAATCGAACCCCGGTCTCCCGCGTGACAGGCGGGGATACTAACCACTATACTACCGAGGACGGGATGCAGGCAGCTGTCTGTGTGGGAGACACTTGTTGCAAGTAGCTGTAAACGGTCTACACTAAGTTCGGCGACTGATAGTGCAATAATTAAAAATCTAGTGTGCCTCCCCGGCGGGGAATCGAACCCCGGTCTCCCGCGTGACAGGCGGGGATACTAACCACTATACTACCGAGGAAGACGCAACTAGCGCCTATAATGCACATTAATCTTGCTGACATAGCTGATACATCTGAAATGTAGCCTCCCGATGCTGTCAGAGACAGCTGCTACGAAATAAAAGTATGCCCCAGGTGAGGCTCGAACTCACAACCCCGGCATTGCTCACGGCTACTGCCTTATAAGTACCGTGCGCTAACCAATTGCGCCACTGGGGCTACAGCGAAACGCTCTCAGTTAGCCATATTCGCTTTGCTGCAAACCAGTGGTGGCTACAAAAACATATGATCGCCACCTGCGGCCATACTGCGACTTTGGCACCTAAGTACGAATGCTTCGTGCTATTCGTGTTTGATATGCTACGCTTACATGCACATCAACCGCCTCTCGTCATCGAAAAAATGCAGAAAAACGCGCGCCTTGCCTCGTGCTATCTGTCGAACAGCGAGCGCAGATGTGTGGCAAGCTCCAAGCTCTGCAGGCGCACCGCGACCACGCAGCTGGACGAGTGGTGCCTTCCTTGGGAGCTTGATGAGCCCTGGAGAACACGTTTCTTAGCGAATTGCACTTGTCTCGTAGCGAGAAATGCTGCCACTGGCCCTGTGGCGCAACGGATAACGCGTCTGACTACGGATCAGAAGATTCCAGGTTCGAATCCTGGCAGGGTCGGCATTTTGTTAGTTGCCAACGCGTAGCTGGGCAGTGGATTTCGTATGTCGCCGCATCGTGCAGTGCTTTGTTACTCCTGTGCATCTCGCAGCTGCATGTCGAGGCGATCGTGGTAAATATCGCTGCGTGCAAGCGTCAGCGTAGCGTCAGTCGAGCAAAGTCGAGACAAGTCAAGCTGAGAGCTGTAGGAGATGTTACGCAATCAAATGTAGGCGTGTGAAAGCGACGCAGACAACACTGCCCAAGTGTCCCAAGTGATGTGACGAAGAGCCAGTATACACCCACACAGCAGAGTGGCGCAGTGGAAGCGTGCTGGGCCCATAACCCAGAGGTCCGTGGATCGAAACCACGCTCTGCTAAAATTATTTCTTTTCCTGATTGTGTCGAGCACGATTATTACGCCTAGAGAGTCGGCTGTGGGCATTGATTCAGCCTCAAAAGCAAACCCCGTAATTCTGAAGTGTGAAGAATGCGAGAACTACTTCCTATGATGCATCATTTTTTAAGATTTTGCAGCAAGTTAATGGCAAAGTTAATGCTCTTCCGCCCCACACGCGCAACACTCGAGCAGGTTTGTGAGATAAAAATCGCGTCTCCCCGGCGGGGAATCGAACCCCGGTCTCCCGCGTGACAGGCGGGGATACTAACCACTATACTACCGAGGACGGGATGCAGGCAGCTGTCTGTGTGGGAGACACTTGTTGCAAGTAGCTGTAAACGGTCTACACTAAGTTCGGCGACTGATAGTGCAATAATTAAAAATCTAGTGTGCCTCCCCGGCGGGGAATCGAACCCCGGTCTCCCGCGTGACAGGCGGGGATACTAACCACTATACTACCGAGGAAGACGCAACTAGCGCCTATAATGCACATTAATCTTGCTGACATAGCTGATACATCTGAAATGTAGCCTCCCGATGCTGTCAGAGACAGCTGCTACGAAATAAAAGTATGCCCCAGGTGAGGCTCGAACTCACAACCCCGGCATTGCTCACGGCTACTGCCTTATAAGTACCGTGCGCTAACCAATTGCGCCACTGGGGCTACAGCGAAACGCTCTCAGTTAGCCATATTCGCTTTGCTGCAAACCAGTGGTGGCTACAAAAACATATGATCGCCACCTGCGGCCATACTGCGACTTTGGCACCTAAGTACGAATGCTTCGTGCTATTCGTGTTTGATATGCTACGCTTACATGCACATCAACCGCCTCTCGTCATCGAAAAAATGCAGAAAAACGCGCGCCTTGCCTCGTGCTACCTGTCGAACAGCGAGCGCAGATGTGTGGCAAGCTCCAAGCTCTGCAGGCGCACCGCGACCACGCAGCTGGACGAGTGGTGCCTTCCTTGGGAGCTTGATGAGCCCTGGAGAACACGTTTCTTAGCGAATTGCACTTGTCTCGTAGCGAGAAATGCTGCCACTGGCCCTGTGGCGCAACGGATAACGCGTCTGACTACGGATCAGAAGATTCCAGGTTCGAATCCTGGCAGGGTCGGCATTTTGTTAGTTGCCAACGCGTAGCTGGGCAGTGGATTTCGTATGTCGCCGCATCGTGCAGTGCTTTGTTACTCCTGTGCATCTCGCAGCTGCATGTCGAGGCGATCGTGGTAAATATCGCTGCGTGCAAGCGTCAGCGTAGCGTCAGTCGAGCAAAGTCGAGACAAGTCAAGCTGAGAGCTGTAGGAGATGTTACGCAATCAAATGTAGGCGTGTGAAAGCGACGCAGACAACACTGCCCAAGTGTCCCAAGTGATGTGACGAAGAGCCAGTATACACCCACACAGCAGAGTGGCGCAGTGGAAGCGTGCTGGGCCCATAACCCAGAGGTCCGTGGATCGAAACCACGCTCTGCTAAAATTATTTCTTTTCCTGATTGTGTCGAGCACGATTATTACGCCTAGAGAGTCGGCTGGGGGCATTGATTCAGCCTCAAAAGCAAACCCCGTAATTCTGAAGTGTGAAGAATGCGAGAACTACTTCCTATGATGCATCATTTTTTAAGATTTTGCAGCAAGTTAATGGCAAAGTTAATGCTCTTCCGCCCCACACGCGCAACACTCGAGCAGGTTTGTGAGATAAAAATCGCGTCTCCCCGGCGGGGAATCGAACCCCGGTCTCCCGCGTGACAGGCGGGGATACTAACCACTATACTACCGAGGACGGGATGCAGGCAGCTGTCTGTGTGGGAGACACTTGTTGCAAGTAGCTGTAAACGGTCTACACTAAGTTCGGCGACTGATAGTGCAATAATTAAAAATCTAGTGTGCCTCCCCGGCGGGGAATCGAACCCCGGTCTCCCGCGTGACAGGCGGGGATACTAACCACTATACTACCGAGGAAGACGCAACTAGCGCCTATAATGCACATTAATCTTGCTGACATAGCTGATACATCTGAAATGTAGCCTCCCGATGCTGTCAGAGACAGCTGCTACGAAATAAAAGTATGCCCCAGGTGAGGCTCGAACTCACAACCCCGGCATTGCTCACGGCTACTGCCTTATAAGTACCGTGCGCTAACCAATTGCGCCACTGGGGCTACAGCGAAACGCTCTCAGTTAGCCATATTCGCTTTGCTGCAAACCAGTGGTGGCTACAAAAACATATGATCGCCACCTGCGGCCATACTGCGACTTTGGCACCTAAGTACGAATGCTTCGTGCTATTCGTGTTTGATATGCTACGCTTACATGCACATCAACCGCCTCTCGTCATCGAAAAAATGCAGAAAAACGCGCGCCTTGCCTCGTGCTACCTGTCGAACAGCGAGCGCAGATGTGTGGCAAGCTCCAAGCTCTGCAGGCGCACCGCGACCACGCAGCTGGACGAGTGGTGCCTTCCTTGGGAGCTTGATGAGCCCTGGAGAACACGTTTCTTAGCGAATTGCACTTGTCTCGTAGCGAGAAATGCTGCCACTGGCCCTGTGGCGCAACGGATAACGCGTCTGACTACGGATCAGAAGATTCCAGGTTCGAATCCTGGCAGGGTCGGCATTTTGTTAGTTGCCAACGCGTAGCTGGGCAGTGGATTTCGTATGTCGCCGCATCGTGCAGTGCTTTGTTACTCCTGTGCATCTCGCAGCTGCATGTCGAGGCGATCGTGGTAAATATCGCTGCGTGCAAGCGTCAGCGTAGCGTCAGTCGAGCAAAGTCGAGACAAGTCAAGCTGAGAGCTGTAGGAGATGTTACGCAATCAAATGTAGGCGTGTGAAAGCGACGCAGACAACACTGCCCAAGTGTCCCAAGTGATGTGACGAAGAGCCAGTATACACCCACACAGCAGAGTGGCGCAGTGGAAGCGTGCTGGGCCCATAACCCAGAGGTCCGTGGATCGAAACCACGCTCTGCTAAAATTATTTCTTTTCCTGATTGTGTCGAGCACGATTATTACGCCTAGAGAGTCGGCTGGGGGCATTGATTCAGCCTCAAAAGCAAACCCCGTAATTCTGAAGTGTGAAGAATGCGAGAACTACTTCCTATGATGCATCATTTTTTAAGATTTTGCAGCAAGTTAATGGCAAAGTTAATGCTCTTCCGCCCCACACGCGCAACACTCGAGCAGGTTTGTGAGATAAAAATCGCGTCTCCCCGGCGGGGAATCGAACCCCGGTCTCCCGCGTGACAGGCGGGGATACTAACCACTATACTACCGAGGACGGGATGCAGGCAGTTGTCTGTGTGGGAGACACTTGTTGCAAGTAGCTGTAAACGGTCTACACTAAGTTCGGCGACTGATAGTGCAATAATTAAAAATCTAGTGTGCCTCCCCGGCGGGGAATCGAACCCCGGTCTCCCGCGTGACAGGCGGGGATACTAACCACTATACTACCGAGGAAGACGCAACTAGCGCCTATAATGCACATTAATCTTGCTGACATAGCTGATACATCTGAAATGTAGCCTCCCGATGCTGTCAGAGACAGCTGCTACGAAATAAAAGTATGCCCCAGGTGAGGCTCGAACTCACAACCCCGGCATTGCTCACGGCTACTGCCTTATAAGTACCGTGCGCTAACCAATTGCGCCACTGGGGCTACAGCGAAACGCTCTCAGTTAGCCATATTCGCTTTGCTGCAAACCAGTGGTGGCTACAAAAACATATGATCGCCACCTGCGGCCATACTGCGACTTTGGCACCTAAGTACGAATGCTTCGTGCTATTCGTGTTTGATATGCTACGCTTACATGCACATCAACCGCCTCTCGTCATCGAAAAAATGCAGAAAAACGCGCGCCTTGCCTCGTGCTACCTGTCGAACAGCGAGCGCAGATGTGTGGCAAGCTCCAAGCTCTGCAGGCGCACCGCGACCACGCAGCTGGACGAGTGGTGCCTTCCTTGGGAGCTTGATGAGCCCTGGAGAACACGTTTCTTAGCGAATTGCACTTGTCTCGTAGCGAGAAATGCTGCCACTGGCCCTGTGGCGCAACGGATAACGCGTCTGACTACGGATCAGAAGATTCCAGGTTCGAATCCTGGCAGGGTCGGCATTTTGTTAGTTGCCAACGCGTAGCTGGGCAGTGGATTTCGTATGTCGCCGCATCGTGCAGTGCTTTGTTACTCCTGTGCATCTCGCAGCTGCATGTCGAGGCGATCGTGGTAAATATCGCTGCGTGCAAGCGTCAGCGTAGCGTCAGTCGAGCAAAGTCGAGACAAGTCAAGCTGAGAGCTGTAGGAGATGTTACGCAATCAAATGTAGGCGTGTGAAAGCGACGCAGACAACACTGCCCAAGTGTCCCAAGTGATGTGACGAAGAGCCAGTATACACCCACACAGCAGAGTGGCGCAGTGGAAGCGTGCTGGGCCCATAACCCAGAGGTCCGTGGATCGAAACCACGCTCTGCTAAAATTATTTCTTTTCCTGATTGTGTCGAGCACGATTATTACGCCTAGAGAGTCGGCTGGGGGCATTGATTCAGCCTCAAAAGCAAACCCCGTAATTCTGAAGTGTGAAGAATGCGAGAACTACTTCCTATGATGCATCATTTTTTAAGATTTTGCAGCAAGTTAATGGCAAAGTTAATGCTCTTCCGCCCCACACGCGCAACACTCGAGCAGGTTTGTGAGATAAAAATCGCGTCTCCCCGGCGGGGAATCGAACCCCGGTCTCCCGCGTGACAGGCGGGGATACTAACCACTATACTACCGAGGACGGGATGCAGGCAGCTGTCTGTGTGGGAGACACTTGTTGCAAGTAGCTGTAAACGGTCTACACTAAGTTCGGCGACTGATAGTGCAATAATTAAAAATCTAGTGTGCCTCCCCGGCGGGGAATCGAACCCCGGTCTCCCGCGTGACAGGCGGGGATACTAACCACTATACTACCGAGGAAGACGCAACTAGCGCCTATAATGCACATTAATCTTGCTGACATAGCTGATACATCTGAAATGTAGCCTCCCGATGCTGTCAGAGACAGCTGCTACGAAATAAAAGTATGCCCCAGGTGAGGCTCGAACTCACAACCCCGGCATTGCTCACGGCTACTGCCTTATAAGTACCGTGCGCTAACCAATTGCGCCACTGGGGCTACAGCGAAACGCTCTCAGTTAGCCATATTCGCTTTGCTGCAAACCAGTGGTGGCTACAAAAACATATGATCGCCACCTGCGGCCATACTGCGACTTTGGCACCTAAGTACGAATGCTTCGTGCTATTCGTGTTTGATATGCTACGCTTACATGCACATCAACCGCCTCTCGTCATCGAAAAAATGCAGAAAAACGCGCGCCTTGCCTCGTGCTACCTGTCGAACAGCGAGCGCAGATGTGTGGCAAGCTCCAAGCTCTGCAGGCGCACCGCGACCACGCAGCTGGACGAGTGGTGCCTTCCTTGGGAGCTTGATGAGCCCTGGAGAACACGTTTCTTAGCGAATTGCACTTGTCTCGTAGCGAGAAATGCTGCCACTGGCCCTGTGGCGCAACGGATAACGCGTCTGACTACGGATCAGAAGATTCCAGGTTCGAATCCTGGCAGGGTCGGCATTTTGTTAGTTGCCAACGCGTAGCTGGGCAGTGGATTTCGTATGTCGCCGCATCGTGCAGTGCTTTGTTACTCCTGTGCATCTCGCAGCTGCATGTCGAGGCGATCGTGGTAAATATCGCTGCGTGCAAGCGTCAGCGTAGCGTCAGTCGAGCAAAGTCGAGACAAGTCAAGCTGAGAGCTGTAGGAGATGTTACGCAATCAAATGTAGGCGTGTGAAAGCGACGCAGACAACACTGCCCAAGTGTCCCAAGTGATGTGACGAAGAGCCAGTATACACCCACACAGCAGAGTGGCGCAGTGGAAGCGTGCTGGGCCCATAACCCAGAGGTCCGTGGATCGAAACCACGCTCTGCTAAAATTATTTCTTTTCCTGATTGTGTCGAGCACGATTATTACGCCTAGAGAGTCGGCTGGGGGCATTGATTCAGCCTCAAAAGCAAACCCCGTAATTCTGAAGTGTGAAGAATGCGAGAACTACTTCCTATGATGCATCATTTTTAAAGATTTTGCAGCAAGTTAATGGCAAAGTTAATGCTCTTCCGCCCCACACGCGCAACACTCGAGCAGGTTTGTGAGATAAAAATCGCGTCTCCCCGGCGGGGAATCGAACCCCGGTCTCCCGCGTGACAGGCGGGGATACTAACCACTATACTACCGAGGACGGGATGCAGGCAGCTGTCTGTGTGGGAGACACTTGTTGCAAGTAGCTGTAAACGGTCTACACTAAGTTCGGCGACTGATAGTGCAATAATTAAAAATCTAGTGTGCCTCCCCGGCGGGGAATCGAACCCCGGTCTCCCGCGTGACAGGCGGGGATACTAACCACTATACTACCGAGGAAGACGCAACTAGCGCCTATAATGCACATTAATCTTGCTGACATAGCTGATACATCTGAAATGTAGCCTCCCGATGCTGTCAGAGACAGCTGCTACGAAATAAAAGTATGCCCCAGGTGAGGCTCGAACTCACAACCCCGGCATTGCTCACGGCTACTGCCTTATAAGTACCGTGCGCTAACCAATTGCGCCACTGGGGCTACAGCGAAACGCTCTCAGTTAGCCATATTCGCTTTGCTGCAAACCAGTGGTGGCTACAAAAACATATGATCGCCACCTGCGGCCATACTGCGACTTTGGCACCTAAGTACGAATGCTTCGTGCTATTCGTGTTTGATATGCTACGCTTACATGCACATCAACCGCCTCTCGTCATCGAAAAAATGCAGAAAAACGCGCGCCTTGCCTCGTGCTACCTGTCGAACAGCGAGCGCAGATGTGTGGCAAGCTCCAAGCTCTGCAGGCGCACCGCGACCACGCAGCTGGACGAGTGGTGCCTTCCTTGGGAGCTTGATGAGCCCTGGAGAACACGTTTCTTAGCGAATTGCACTTGTCTCGTAGCGAGAAATGCTGCCACTGGCCCTGTGGCGCAACGGATAACGCGTCTGACTACGGATCAGAAGATTCCAGGTTCGAATCCTGGCAGGGTCGGCATTTTGTTAGTTGCCAACGCGTAGCTGGGCAGTGGATTTCGTATGTCGCCGCATCGTGCAGTGCTTTGTTACTCCTGTGCATCTCGCAGCTGCATGTCGAGGCGATCGTGGTAAATATCGCTGCGTGCAAGCGTCAGCGTAGCGTCAGTCGAGCAAAGTCGAGACAAGTCAAGCTGAGAGCTGTAGGAGATGTTACGCAATCAAATGTAGGCGTGTGAAAGCGACGCAGACAACACTGCCCAAGTGTCCCAAGTGATGTGACGAAGAGCCAGTATACACCCACACAGCAGAGTGGCGCAGTGGAAGCGTGCTGGGCCCATAACCCAGAGGTCCGTGGATCGAAACCACGCTCTGCTAAAATTATTTCTTTTCCTGATTGTGTCGAGCACGATTATTACGCCTAGAGAGTCGGCTGGGGGCATTGATTCAGCCTCAAAAGCAAACCCCGTAATTCTGAAGTGTGAAGAATGCGAGAACTACTTCCTATGATGCATCATTTTTTAAGATTTTGCAGCAAGTTAATGGCAAAGTTAATGCTCTTCCGCCCCACACGCGCAACACTCGAGCAGGTTTGTGAGATAAAAATCGCGTCTCCCCGGCGGGGAATCGAACCCCGGTCTCCCGCGTGACAGGCGGGGATACTAACCACTATACTACCGAGGACGGGATGCAGGCAGCTGTCTGTGTGGGAGACACTTGTTGCAAGTAGCTGTAAACGGTCTACACTAAGTTCGGCGACTGATAGTGCAATAATTAAAAATCTAGTGTGCCTCCCCGGCGGGGAATCGAACCCCGGTCTCCCGCGTGACAGGCGGGGATACTAACCACTATACTACCGAGGAAGACGCAACTAGCGCCTATAATGCACATTAATCTTGCTGACATAGCTGATACATCTGAAATGTAGCCTCCCGATGCTGTCAGAGACAGCTGCTACGAAATAAAAGTATGCCCCAGGTGAGGCTCGAACTCACAACCCCGGCATTGCTCACGGCTACTGCCTTATAAGTACCGTGCGCTAACCAATTGCGCCACTGGGGCTACAGCGAAACGCTCTCAGTTAGCCATATTCGCTTTGCTGCAAACCAGTGGTGGCTACAAAAACATATGATCGCCACCTGCGGCCATACTGCGACTTTGGCACCTAAGTACGAATGCTTCGTGCTATTCGTGTTTGATATGCTACGCTTACATGCACATCAACCGCCTCTCGTCATCGAAAAAATGCAGAAAAACGCGCGCCTTGCCTCGTGCTACCTGTCGAACAGCGAGCGCAGATGTGTGGCAAGCTCCAAGCTCTGCAGGCGCACCGCGACCACGCAGCTGGACGAGTGGTGCCTTCCTTGGGAGCTTGATGAGCCCTGGAGAACACGTTTCTTAGCGAATTGCACTTGTCTCGTAGCGAGAAATGCTGCCACTGGCCCTGTGGCGCAACGGATAACGCGTCTGACTACGGATCAGAAGATTCCAGGTTCGAATCCTGGCAGGGTCGGCATTTTGTTAGTTGCCAACGCGTAGCTGGGCAGTGGATTTCGTATGTCGCCGCATCGTGCAGTGCTTTGTTACTCCTGTGCATCTCGCAGCTGCATGTCGAGGCGATCGTGGTAAATATCGCTGCGTGCAAGCGTCAGCGTAGCGTCAGTCGAGCAAAGTCGAGACAAGTCAAGCTGAGAGCTGTAGGAGATGTTACGCAATCAAATGTAGGCGTGTGAAAGCGACGCAGACAACACTGCCCAAGTGTCCCAAGTGATGTGACGAAGAGCCAGTATACACCCACACAGCAGAGTGGCGCAGTGGAAGCGTGCTGGGCCCATAACCCAGAGGTCCGTGGATCGAAACCACGCTCTGCTAAAATTATTTCTTTTCCTGATTGTGTCGAGCACGATTATTACGCCTAGAGAGTCGGCTGGGGGCATTGATTCAGCCTCAAAAGCAAACCCCGTAATTCTGAAGTGTGAAGAATGCGAGAACTACTTCCTATGATGCATCATTTTTTAAGATTTTGCAGCAAGTTAATGGCAAAGTTAATGCTCTTCCGCCCCACACGCGCAACACTCGAGCAGGTTTGTGAGATAAAAATCGCGTCTCCCCGGCGGGGAATCGAACCCCGGTCTCCCGCGTGACAGGCGGGGATACTAACCACTATACTACCGAGGACGGGATGCAGGCAGCTGTCTGTGTGGGAGACACTTGTTGCAAGTAGCTGTAAACGGTCTACACTAAGTTCGGCGACTGATAGTGCAATAATTAAAAATCTAGTGTGCCTCCCCGGCGGGGAATCGAACCCCGGTCTCCCGCGTGACAGGCGGGGATACTAACCACTATACTACCGAGGAAGACGCAACTAGCGCCTATAATGCACATTAATCTTGCTGACATAGCTGATACATCTGAAATGTAGCCTCCCGATGCTGTCAGAGACAGCTGCTACGAAATAAAAGTATGCCCCAGGTGAGGCTCGAACTCACAACCCCGGCATTGCTCACGGCTACTGCCTTATAAGTACCGTGCGCTAACCAATTGCGCCACTGGGGCTACAGCGAAACGCTCTCAGTTAGCCATATTCGCTTTGCTGCAAACCAGTGGTGGCTACAAAAACATATGATCGCCACCTGCGGCCATACTGCGACTTTGGCACCTAAGTACGAATGCTTCGTGCTATTCGTGTTTGATATGCTACGCTTACATGCACATCAACCGCCTCTCGTCATCGAAAAAATGCAGAAAAACGCGCGCCTTGCCTCGTGCTACCTGTCGAACAGCGAGCGCAGATGTGTGGCAAGCTCCAAGCTCTGCAGGCGCACCGCGACCACGCAGCTGGACGAGTGGTGCCTTCCTTGGGAGCTTGATGAGCCCTGGAGAACACGTTTCTTAGCGAATTGCACTTGTCTCGTAGCGAGAAATGCTGCCACTGGCCCTGTGGCGCAACGGATAACGCGTCTGACTACGGATCAGAAGATTCCAGGTTCGAATCCTGGCAGGGTCGGCATTTTGTTAGTTGCCAACGCGTAGCTGGGCAGTGGATTTCGTATGTCGCCGCATCGTGCAGTGCTTTGTTACTCCTGTGCATCTCGCAGCTGCATGTCGAGGCGATCGTGGTAAATATCGCTGCGTGCAAGCGTCAGCGTAGCGTCAGTCGAGCAAAGTCGAGACAAGTCAAGCTGAGAGCTGTAGGAGATGTTACGCAATCAAATGTAGGCGTGTGAAAGCGACGCAGACAACACTGCCCAAGTGTCCCAAGTGATGTGACGAAGAGCCAGTATACACCCACACAGCAGAGTGGCGCAGTGGAAGCGTGCTGGGCCCATAACCCAGAGGTCCGTGGATCGAAACCACGCTCTGCTAAAATTATTTCTTTTCCTGATTGTGTCGAGCACGATTATTACGCCTAGAGAGTCGGCTGGGGGCATTGATTCAGCCTCAAAAGCAAACCCCGTAATTCTGAAGTGTGAAGAATGCGAGAACTACTTCCTATGATGCATCATTTTTTAAGATTTTGCAGCAAGTTAATGGCAAAGTTAATGCTCTTCCGCCCCACACGCGCAACACTCGAGCAGGTTTGTGAGATAAAAATCGCGTCTCCCCGGCGGGGAATCGAACCCCGGTCTCCCGCGTGACAGGCGGGGATACTAACCACTATACTACCGAGGACGGGATGCAGGCAGCTGTCTGTGTGGGAGACACTTGTTGCAAGTAGCTGTAAACGGTCTACACTAAGTTCGGCGACTGATAGTGCAATAATTAAAAATCTAGTGTGCCTCCCCGGCGGGGAATCGAACCCCGGTCTCCCGCGTGACAGGCGGGGATACTAACCACTATACTACCGAGGAAGACGCAACTAGCGCCTATAATGCACATTAATCTTGCTGACATAGCTGATACATCTGAAATGTAGCCTCCCGATGCTGTCAGAGACAGCTGCTACGAAATAAAAGTATGCCCCAGGTGAGGCTCGAACTCACAACCCCGGCATTGCTCACGGCTACTGCCTTATAAGTACCGTGCGCTAACCAATTGCGCCACTGGGGCTACAGCGAAACGCTCTCAGTTAGCCATATTCGCTTTGCTGCAAACCAGTGGTGGCTACAAAAACATATGATCGCCACCTGCGGCCATACTGCGACTTTGGCACCTAAGTACGAATGCTTCGTGCTATTCGTGTTTGATATGCTACGCTTACATGCACATCAACCGCCTCTCGTCATCGAAAAAATGCAGAAAAACGCGCGCCTTGCCTCGTGCTACCTGTCGAACAGCGAGCGCAGATGTGTGGCAAGCTCCAAGCTCTGCAGGCGCACCGCGACCACGCAGCTGGACGAGTGGTGCCTTCCTTGGGAGCTTGATGAGCCCTGGAGAACACGTTTCTTAGCGAATTGCACTTGTCTCGTAGCGAGAAATGCTGCCACTGGCCCTGTGGCGCAACGGATAACGCGTCTGACTACGGATCAGAAGATTCCAGGTTCGAATCCTGGCAGGGTCGGCATTTTGTTAGTTGCCAACGCGTAGCTGGGCAGTGGATTTCGTATGTCGCCGCATCGTGCAGTGCTTTGTTACTCCTGTGCATCTCGCAGCTGCATGTCGAGGCGATCGTGGTAAATATCGCTGCGTGCAAGCGTCAGCGTAGCGTCAGTCGAGCAAAGTCGAGACAAGTCAAGCTGAGAGCTGTAGGAGATGTTACGCAATCAAATGTAGGCGTGTGAAAGCGACGCAGACAACACTGCCCAAGTGTCCCAAGTGATGTGACGAAGAGCCAGTATACACCCACACAGCAGAGTGGCGCAGTGGAAGCGTGCTGGGCCCATAACCCAGAGGTCCGTGGATCGAAACCACGCTCTGCTAAAATTATTTCTTTTCCTGATTGTGTCGAGCACGATTATTACGCCTAGAGAGTCGGCTGGGGGCATTGATTCAGCCTCAAAAGCAAACCCCGTAATTCTGAAGTGTGAAGAATGCGAGAACTACTTCCTATGATGCATCATTTTTTAAGATTTTGCAGCAAGTTAATGGCAAAGTTAATGCTCTTCCGCCCCACACGCGCAACACTCGAGCAGGTTTGTGAGATAAAAATCGCGTCTCCCCGGCGGGGAATCGAACCCCGGTCTCCCGCGTGACAGGCGGGGATACTAACCACTATACTACCGAGGACGGGATGCAGGCAGCTGTCTGTGTGGGAGACACTTGTTGCAAGTAGCTGTAAACGGTCTACACTAAGTTCGGCGACTGATAGTGCAATAATTAAAAATCTAGTGTGCCTCCCCGGCGGGGAATCGAACCCCGGTCTCCCGCGTGACAGGCGGGGATACTAACCACTATACTACCGAGGAAGACGCAACTAGCGCCTATAATGCACATTAATCTTGCTGACATAGCTGATACATCTGAAATGTAGCCTCCCGATGCTGTCAGAGACAGCTGCTACGAAATAAAAGTATGCCCCAGGTGAGGCTCGAACTCACAACCCCGGCATTGCTCACGGCTACTGCCTTATAAGTACCGTGCGCTAACCAATTGCGCCACTGGGGCTACAGCGAAACGCTCTCAGTTAGCCATATTCGCTTTGCTGCAAACCAGTGGTGGCTACAAAAACATATGATCGCCACCTGCGGCCATACTGCGACTTTGGCACCTAAGTACGAATGCTTCGTGCTATTCGTGTTTGATATGCTACGCTTACATGCACATCAACCGCCTCTCGTCATCGAAAAAATGCAGAAAAACGCGCGCCTTGCCTCGTGCTACCTGTCGAACAGCGAGCGCAGATGTGTGGCAAGCTCCAAGCTCTGCAGGCGCACCGCGACCACGCAGCTGGACGAGTGGTGCCTTCCTTGGGAGCTTGATGAGCCCTGGAGAACACGTTTCTTAGCGAATTGCACTTGTCTCGTAGCGAGAAATGCTGCCACTGGCCCTGTGGCGCAACGGATAACGCGTCTGACTACGGATCAGAAGATTCCAGGTTCGAATCCTGGCAGGGTCGGCATTTTGTTAGTTGCCAACGCGTAGCTGGGCAGTGGATTTCGTATGTCGCCGCATCGTGCAGTGCTTTGTTACTCCTGTGCATCTCGCAGCTGCATGTCGAGGCGATCGTGGTAAATATCGCTGCGTGCAAGCGTCAGCGTAGCGTCAGTCGAGCAAAGTCGAGACAAGTCAAGCTGAGAGCTGTAGGAGATGTTACGCAATCAAATGTAGGCGTGTGAAAGCGACGCAGACAACACTGCCCAAGTGTCCCAAGTGATGTGACGAAGAGCCAGTATACACCCACACAGCAGAGTGGCGCAGTGGAAGCGTGCTGGGCCCATAACCCAGAGGTCCGTGGATCGAAACCACGCTCTGCTAAAATTATTTCTTTTCCTGATTGTGTCGAGCACGATTATTACGCCTAGAGAGTCGGCTGGGGGCATTGATTCAGCCTCAAAAGCAAACCCCGTAATTCTGAAGTGTGAAGAATGCGAGAACTACTTCCTATGATGCATCATTTTTTAAGATTTTGCAGCAAGTTAATGGCAAAGTTAATGCTCTTCCGCCCCACACGCGCAACACTCGAGCAGGTTTGTGAGATAAAAATCGCGTCTCCCCGGCGGGGAATCGAACCCCGGTCTCCCGCGTGACAGGCGGGGATACTAACCACTATACTACCGAGGACGGGATGCAGGCAGCTGTCTCTGTGGGAGACACTTGTTGCAAGTAGCTGTAAACGGTCTACACTAAGTTCGGCGACTGATAGTGCAATAATTAAAAATCTAGTGTGCCTCCCCGGCGGGGAATCGAACCCCGGTCTCCCGCGTGACAGGCGGGGATACTAACCACTATACTACCGAGGAAGACGCAACTAGCGCCTATAATGCACATTAATCTTGCTGACATAGCTGATACATCTGAAATGTAGCCTCCCGATGCTGTCAGAGACAGCTGCTACGAAATAAAAGTATGCCCCAGGTGAGGCTCGAACTCACAACCCCGGCATTGCTCACGGCTACTGCCTTATAAGTACCGTGCGCTAACCAATTGCGCCACTGGGGCTACAGCGAAACGCTCTCAGTTAGCCATATTCGCTTTGCTGCAAACCAGTGGTGGCTACAAAAACATATGATCGCCACCTGCGGCCATACTGCGACTTTGGCACCTAAGTACGAATGCTTCGTGCTATTCGTGTTTGATATGCTACGCTTACATGCACATCAACCGCCTCTCGTCATCGAAAAAATGCAGAAAAACGCGCGCCTTGCCTCGTGCTACCTGTCGAACAGCGAGCGCAGATGTGTGGCAAGCTCCAAGCTCTGCAGGCGCACCGCGACCACGCAGCTGGACGAGTGGTGCCTTCCTTGGGAGCTTGATGAGCCCTGGAGAACACGTTTCTTAGCGAATTGCACTTGTCTCGTAGCGAGAAATGCTGCCACTGGCCCTGTGGCGCAACGGATAACGCGTCTGACTACGGATCAGAAGATTCCAGGTTCGAATCCTGGCAGGGTCGGCATTTTGTTAGTTGCCAACGCGTAGCTGGGCAGTGGATTTCGTATGTCGCCGCATCGTGCAGTGCTTTGTTACTCCTGTGCATCTCGCAGCTGCATGTCGAGGCGATCGTGGTAAATATCGCTGCGTGCAAGCGTCAGCGTAGCGTCAGTCGAGCAAAGTCGAGACAAGTCAAGCTGAGAGCTGTAGGAGATGTTACGCAATCAAATGTAGGCGTGTGAAAGCGACGCAGACAACACTGCCCAAGTGTCCCAAGTGATGTGACGAAGAGCCAGTATACACCCACACAGCAGAGTGGCGCAGTGGAAGCGTGCTGGGCCCATAACCCAGAGGTCCGTGGATCGAAACCACGCTCTGCTAAAATTATTTCTTTTCCTGATTGTGTCGAGCACGATTATTACGCCTAGAGAGTCGGCTGGGGGCATTGATTCAGCCTCAAAAGCAAACCCCGTAATTCTGAAGTGTGAAGAATGCGAGAACTACTTCCTATGATGCATCATTTTTTAAGATTTTGCAGCAAGTTAATGGCAAAGTTAATGCTCTTCCGCCCCACACGCGCAACACTCGAGCAGGTTTGTGAGATAAAAATCGCGTCTCCCCGGCGGGGAATCGAACCCCGGTCTCCCGCGTGACAGGCGGGGATACTAACCACTATACTACCGAGGACGGGATGCAGGCAGCTGTCTGTGTGGGAGACACTTGTTGCAAGTAGCTGTAAACGGTCTACACTAAGTTCGGCGACTGATAGTGCAATAATTAAAAATCTAGTGTGCCTCCCCGGCGGGGAATCGAACCCCGGTCTCCCGCGTGACAGGCGGGGATACTAACCACTATACTACCGAGGAAGACGCAACTAGCGCCTATAATGCACATTAATCTTGCTGACATAGCTGATACATCTGAAATGTAGCCTCCCGATGCTGTCAGAGACAGCTGCTACGAAATAAAAGTATGCCCCAGGTGAGGCTCGAACTCACAACCCCGGCATTGCTCACGGCTACTGCCTTATAAGTACCGTGCGCTAACCAATTGCGCCACTGGGGCTACAGCGAAACGCTCTCAGTTAGCCATATTCGCTTTGCTGCAAACCAGTGGTGGCTACAAAAACATATGATCGCCACCTGCGGCCATACTGCGACTTTGGCACCTAAGTACGAATGCTTCGTGCTATTCGTGTTTGATATGCTACGCTTACATGCACATCAACCGCCTCTCGTCATCGAAAAAATGCAGAAAAACGCGCGCCTTGCCTCGTGCTACCTGTCGAACAGCGAGCGCAGATGTGTGGCAAGCTCCAAGCTCTGCAGGCGCACCGCGACCACGCAGCTGGACGAGTGGTGCCTTCCTTGGGAGCTTGATGAGCCCTGGAGAACACGTTTCTTAGCGAATTGCACTTGTCTCGTAGCGAGAAATGCTGCCACTGGCCCTGTGGCGCAACGGATAACGCGTCTGACTACGGATCAGAAGATTCCAGGTTCGAATCCTGGCAGGGTCGGCATTTTGTTAGTTGCCAACGCGTAGCTGGGCAGTGGATTTCGTATGTCGCCGCATCGTGCAGTGCTTTGTTACTCCTGTGCATCTCGCAGCTGCATGTCGAGGCGATCGTGGTAAATATCGCTGCGTGCAAGCGTCAGCGTAGCGTCAGTCGAGCAAAGTCGAGACAAGTCAAGCTGAGAGCTGTAGGAGATGTTACGCAATCAAATGTAGGCGTGTGAAAGCGACGCAGACAACACTGCCCAAGTGTCCCAAGTGATGTGACGAAGAGCCAGTATACACCCACACAGCAGAGTGGCGCAGTGGAAGCGTGCTGGGCCCATAACCCAGAGGTCCGTGGATCGAAACCACGCTCTGCTAAAATTATTTCTTTTCCTGATTGTGTCGAGCACGATTATTACGCCTAGAGAGTCGGCTGGGGGCATTGATTCAGCCTCAAAAGCAAACCCCGTAATTCTGAAGTGTGAAGAATGCGAGAACTACTTCCTATGATGCATCATTTTTTAAGATTTTGCAGCAAGTTAATGGCAAAGTTAATGCTCTTCCGCCCCACACGCGCAACACTCGAGCAGGTTTGTGAGATAAAAATCGCGTCTCCCCGGCGGGGAATCGAACCCCGGTCTCCCGCGTGACAGGCGGGGATACTAACCACTATACTACCGAGGACGGGATGCAGGCAGCTGTCTGTGTGGGAGACACTTGTTGCAAGTAGCTGTAAACGGTCTACACTAAGTTCGGCGACTGATAGTGCAATAATTAAAAATCTAGTGTGCCTCCCCGGCGGGGAATCGAACCCCGGTCTCCCGCGTGACAGGCGGGGATACTAACCACTATACTACCGAGGAAGACGCAACTAGCGCCTATAATGCACATTAATCTTGCTGACATAGCTGATACATCTGAAATGTAGCCTCCCGATGCTGTCAGAGACAGCTGCTACGAAATAAAAGTATGCCCCAGGTGAGGCTCGAACTCACAACCCCGGCATTGCTCACGGCTACTGCCTTATAAGTACCGTGCGCTAACCAATTGCGCCACTGGGGCTACAGCGAAACGCTCTCAGTTAGCCATATTCGCTTTGCTGCAAACCAGTGGTGGCTACAAAAACATATGATCGCCACCTGCGGCCATACTGCGACTTTGGCACCTAAGTACGAATGCTTCGTGCTATTCGTGTTTGATATGCTACGCTTACATGCACATCAACCGCCTCTCGTCATCGAAAAAATGCAGAAAAACGCGCGCCTTGCCTCGTGCTACCTGTCGAACAGCGAGCGCAGATGTGTGGCAAGCTCCAAGCTCTGCAGGCGCACCGCGACCACGCAGCTGGACGAGTGGTGCCTTCCTTGGGAGCTTGATGAGCCCTGGAGAACACGTTTCTTAGCGAATTGCACTTGTCTCGTAGCGAGAAATGCTGCCACTGGCCCTGTGGCGCAACGGATAACGCGTCTGACTACGGATCAGAAGATTCCAGGTTCGAATCCTGGCAGGGTCGGCATTTTGTTAGTTGCCAACGCGTAGCTGGGCAGTGGATTTCGTATGTCGCCGCATCGTGCAGTGCTTTGTTACTCCTGTGCATCTCGCAGCTGCATGTCGAGGCGATCGTGGTAAATATCGCTGCGTGCAAGCGTCAGCGTAGCGTCAGTCGAGCAAAGTCGAGACAAGTCAAGCTGAGAGCTGTAGGAGATGTTACGCAATCAAATGTAGGCGTGTGAAAGCGACGCAGACAACACTGCCCAAGTGTCCCAAGTGATGTGACGAAGAGCCAGTATACACCCACACAGCAGAGTGGCGCAGTGGAAGCGTGCTGGGCCCATAACCCAGAGGTCCGTGGATCGAAACCACGCTCTGCTAAAATTATTTCTTTTCCTGATTGTGTCGAGCACGATTATTACGCCTAGAGAGTCGGCTGGGGGCATTGATTCAGCCTCAAAAGCAAACCCCGTAATTCTGAAGTGTGAAGAATGCGAGAACTACTTCCTATGATGCATCATTTTTTAAGATTTTGCAGCAAGTTAATGGCAAAGTTAATGCTCTTCCGCCCCACACGCGCAACACTCGAGCAGGTTTGTGAGATAAAAATCGCGTCTCCCCGGCGGGGAATCGAACCCCGGTCTCCCGCGTGACAGGCGGGGATACTAACCACTATACTACCGAGGACGGGATGCAGGCAGCTGTCTGTGTGGGAGACACTTGTTGCAAGTAGCTGTAAACGGTCTACACTAAGTTCGGCGACTGATAGTGCAATAATTAAAAATCTAGTGTGCCTCCCCGGCGGGGAATCGAACCCCGGTCTCCCGCGTGACAGGCGGGGATACTAACCACTATACTACCGAGGAAGACGCAACTAGCGCCTATAATGCACATTAATCTTGCTGACATAGCTGATACATCTGAAATGTAGCCTCCCGATGCTGTCAGAGACAGCTGCTACGAAATAAAAGTATGCCCCAGGTGAGGCTCGAACTCACAACCCCGGCATTGCTCACGGCTACTGCCTTATAAGTACCGTGCGCTAACCAATTGCGCCACTGGGGCTACAGCGAAACGCTCTCAGTTAGCCATATTCGCTTTGCTGCAAACCAGTGGTGGCTACAAAAACATATGATCGCCACCTGCGGCCATACTGCGACTTTGGCACCTAAGTACGAATGCTTCGTGCTATTCGTGTTTGATATGCTACGCTTACATGCACATCAACCGCCTCTCGTCATCGAAAAAATGCAGAAAAACGCGCGCCTTGCCTCGTGCTACCTGTCGAACAGCGAGCGCAGATGTGTGGCAAGCTCCAAGCTCTGCAGGCGCACCGCGACCACGCAGCTGGACGAGTGGTGCCTTCCTTGGGAGCTTGATGAGCCCTGGAGAACACGTTTCTTAGCGAATTGCACTTGTCTCGTAGCGAGAAATGCTGCCACTGGCCCTGTGGCGCAACGGATAACGCGTCTGACTACGGATCAGAAGATTCCAGGTTCGAATCCTGGCAGGGTCGGCATTTTGTTAGTTGCCAACGCGTAGCTGGGCAGTGGATTTCGTATGTCGCCGCATCGTGCAGTGCTTTGTTACTCCTGTGCATCTCGCAGCTGCATGTCGAGGCGATCGTGGTAAATATCGCTGCGTGCAAGCGTCAGCGTAGCGTCAGTCGAGCAAAGTCGAGACAAGTCAAGCTGAGAGCTGTAGGAGATGTTACGCAATCAAATGTAGGCGTGTGAAAGCGACGCAGACAACACTGCCCAAGTGTCCCAAGTGATGTGACGAAGAGCCAGTATACACCCACACAGCAGAGTGGCGCAGTGGAAGCGTGCTGGGCCCATAACCCAGAGGTCCGTGGATCGAAACCACGCTCTGCTAAAATTATTTCTTTTCCTGATTGTGTCGAGCACGATTATTACGCCTAGAGAGTCGGCTGGGGGCATTGATTCAGCCTCAAAAGCAAACCCCGTAATTCTGAAGTGTGAAGAATGCGAGAACTACTTCCTATGATGCATCATTTTTTAAGATTTTGCAGCAAGTTAATGGCAAAGTTAATGCTCTTCCGCCCCACACGCGCAACACTCGAGCAGGTTTGTGAGATAAAAATCGCGTCTCCCCGGCGGGGAATCGAACACCGGTCTCCCGCGTGACAGGCGGGGATACTAACCACTATACTACCGAGGACGGGATGCAGGCAGCTGTCTGTGTGGGAGACACTTGTTGCAAGTAGCTGTAAACGGTCTACACTAAGTTCGGCGACTGATAGTGCAATAATTAAAAATCTAGTGTGCCTCCCCGGCGGGGAATCGAACCCCGGTCTCCCGTGTGACAGGCGGGGATACTAACCACTATACTACCGAGGAAGACGCAACTAGCGCCTATAATGCACATTAATCTTGCTGACATAGCTGATACATCTGAAATGTAGCCTCCCGATGCTGTCAGAGACAGCTGCTACGAAATAAAAGTATGCCCCAGGTGAGGCTCGAACTCACAACCCCGGCATTGCTCACGGCTACTGCCTTATAAGTACCGTGCGCTAACCAATTGCGCCACTGGGGCTACAGCGAAACGCTCTCAGTTAGCCATATTCGCTTTGCTGCAAACCAGTGGTGGCTACAAAAACATATGATCGCCACCTGCGGCCATACTGCGACTTTGGCACCTAAGTACGAATGCTTCGTGCTATTCGTGTTTGATATGCTACGCTTACATGCACATCAACCGCCTCTCGTCATCGAAAAAATGCAGAAAAACGCGCGCCTTGCCTCGTGCTACCTGTCGAACAGCGAGCGCAGATGTGTGGCAAGCTCCAAGCTCTGCAGGCGCACCGCGACCACGCAGCTGGACGAGTGGTGCCTTCCTTGGGAGCTTGATGAGCCCTGGAGAACACGTTTCTTAGCGAATTGCACTTGTCTCGTAGCGAGAAATGCTGCCACTGGCCCTGTGGCGCAACGGATAACGCGTCTGACTACGGATCAGAAGATTCCAGGTTCGAATCCTGGCAGGGTCGGCATTTTGTTAGTTGCCAACGCGTAGCTGGGCAGTGGATTTCGTATGTCGCCGCATCGTGCAGTGCTTTGTTACTCCTGTGCATCTCGCAGCTACATGTCGAGGCGATCGTGGTAAATATCGCTGCGTGCAAGCGTCAGCGTAGCGTCAGTCGAGCAAAGTCGAGACAAGTCAAGCTGAGAGCTGTAGGAGATGTTACGCAATCAAATGTAGGCGTGTGAAAGCGACGCAGACAACACTGCCCAAGTGTCCCAAGTGATGTGACGAAGAGCCAGTATACACCCACACAGCAGAGTGGCGCAGTGGAAGCGTGCTGGGCCCATAACCCAGAGGTCCGTGGATCGAAACCACGCTCTGCTAAAATTATTTCTTTTCCTGATTGTGTCGAGCACGATTATTACGCCTAGAGAGTCGGCTGGGGGCATTGATTCAGCCTCAAAAGCAAACCCCGTAATTCTGAAGTGTGAAGAATGCGAGAACTACTTCCTATGATGCATCATTTTTTAAGATTTTGCAGCAAGTTAATGGCAAAGTTAATGCTCTTCCGCCCCACACGCGCAACACTCGAGCAGGTTTGTGAGATAAAAATCGCGTCTCCCCGGCGGGGAATCGAACCCCGGTCTCCCGCGTGACAGGCGGGGATACTAACCACTATACTACCGAGGACGGGATGCAGGCAGCTGTCTGTGTGGGAGACACTTGTTGCAAGTAGCTGTAAACGGTCTACACTAAGTTCGGCGACTGATAGTGCAATAATTAAAAATCTAGTGTGCCTCCCCGGCGGGGAATCGAACCCCGGTCTCCCGCGTGACAGGCGGGGATACTAACCACTATACTACCGAGGAAGACGCAACTAGCGCCTATAATGCACATTAATCTTGCTGACATAGCTGATACATCTGAAATGTAGCCTCCCGATGCTGTCAGAGACAGCTGCTACGAAATAAAAGTATGCCCCAGGTGAGGCTCGAACTCACAACCCCGGCATTGCTCACGGCTACTGCCTTATAAGTACCGTGCGCTAACCAATTGCGCCACTGGGGCTACAGCGAAACGCTCTCAGTTAGCCATATTCGCTTTGCTGCAAACCAGTGGTGGCTACAAAAACATATGATCGCCACCTGCGGCCATACTGCGACTTTGGCACCTAAGTACGAATGCTTCGTGCTATTCGTGTTTGATATGCTACGCTTACATGCACATCAACCGCCTCTCGTCATCGAAAAAATGCAGAAAAACGCGCGCCTTGCCTCGTGCTACCTGTCGAACAGCGAGCGCAGATGTGTGGCAAGCTCCAAGCTCTGCAGGCGCACCGCGACCACGCAGCTGGACGAGTGGTGCCTTCCTTGGGAGCTTGATGAGCCCTGGAGAACACGTTTCTTAGCGAATTGCACTTGTCTCGTAGCGAGAAATGCTGTCACTGGCCCTGTGGCGCAACGGATAACGCGTCTGACTACGGATCAGAAGATTCCAGGTTCGAATCCTGGCAGGGTCGGCATTTTGTTAGTTGCCAACGCGTAGCTGGGCAGTGGATTTCGTATGTCGCCGCATCGTGCAGTGCTTTGTTACTCCTGTGCATCTCGCAGCTGCATGTCGAGGCGATCGTGGTAAATATCGCTGCGTGCAAGCGTCAGCGTAGCGTCAGTCGAGCAAAGTCGAGACAAGTCAAGCTGAGAGCTGTAGGAGATGTTACGCAATCAAATGTAGGCGTGTGAAAGCGACGCAGACAACACTGCCCAAGTGTCCCAAGTGATGTGACGAAGAGCCAGTATACACCCACACAGCAGAGTGGCGCAGTGGAAGCGTGCTGGGCCCATAACCCAGAGGTCCGTGGATCGAAACCACGCTCTGCTAAAATTATTTCTTTTCCTGATTGTGTCGAGCACGATTATTACGCCTAGAGAGTCGGCTGGGGGCATTGATTCAGCCTCAAAAGCAAACCCCGTAATTCTGAAGTGTGAAGAATGCGAGAACTACTTCCTATGATGCATCATTTTTTAAGATTTTGCAGCAAGTTAATGGCAAAGTTAATGCTCTTCCGCCCCACACGCGCAACACTCGAGCAGGTTTGTGAGATAAAAATCGCGTCTCCCCGGCGGGGAATCGAACACCGGTCTCCCGCGTGACAGGCGGGGATACTAACCACTATACTACCGAGGACGGGATGCAGGCAGCTGTCTGTGTGGGAGACACTTGTTGCAAGTAGCTGTAAACGGTCTACACTAAGTTCGGCGACTGATAGTGCAATAATTAAAAATCTAGTGTGCCTCCCCGGCGGGGAATCGAACCCCGGTCTCCCGCGTGACAGGCGGGGATACTAACCACTATACTACCGAGGAAGACGCAACTAGCGCCTATAATGCACATTAATCTTGCTGACATAGCTGATACATCTGAAATGTAGCCTCCCGATGCTGTCAGAGACAGCTGCTACGAAATAAAAGTATGCCCCAGGTGAGGCTCGAACTCACAACCCCGGCATTGCTCACGGCTACTGCCTTATAAGTACCGTGCGCTAACCAATTGCGCCACTGGGGCTACAGCGAAACGCTCTCAGTTAGCCATATTCGCTTTGCTGCAAACCAGTGGTGGCTACAAAAACATATGATCGCCACCTGCGGCCATACTGCGACTTTGGCACCTAAGTACGAATGCTTCGTGCTATTCGTGTTTGATATGCTACGCTTACATGCACATCAACCGCCTCTCGTCATCGAAAAAATGCAGAAAAACGCGCGCCTTGCCTCGTGCTACCTGTCGAACAGCGAGCGCAGATGTGTGGCAAGCTCCAAGCTCTGCAGGCGCACCGCGACCACGCAGCTGGACGAGTGGTGCCTTCCTTGGGAGCTTGATGAGCCCTGGAGAACACGTTTCTTAGCGAATTGCACTTGTCTCGTAGCGAGAAATGCTGCCACTGGCCCTGTGGCGCAACGGATAACGCGTCTGACTACGGATCAGAAGATTCCAGGTTCGAATCCTGGCAGGGTCGGCATTTTGTTAGTTGCCAACGCGTAGCTGGGCAGTGGATTTCGTATGTCGCCGCATCGTGCAGTGCTTTGTTACTCCTGTGCATCTCGCAGCTGCATGTCGAGGCGATCGTGGTAAATATCGCTGCGTGCAAGCGTCAGCGTAGCGTCAGTCGAGCAAAGTCGAGACAAGTCAAGCTGAGAGCTGTAGGAGATGTTACGCAATCAAATGTAGGCGTGTGAAAGCGACGCAGACAACACTGCCCAAGTGTCCCAAGTGATGTGACGAAGAGCCAGTATACACCCACACAGCAGAGTGGCGCAGTGGAAGCGTGCTGGGCCCATAACCCAGAGGTCCGTGGATCGAAACCACGCTCTGCTAAAATTATTTCTTTTCCTGATTGTGTCGAGCACGATTATTACGCCTAGAGAGTCGGCTGGGGGCATTGATTCAGCCTCAAAAGCAAACCCCGTAATTCTGAAGTGTGAAGAATGCGAGAACTACTTCCTATGATGCATCATTTTTTAAGATTTTGCAGCAAGTTAATGGCAAAGTTAATGCTCTTCCGCCCCACACGCGCAACACTCGAGCAGGTTTGTGAGATAAAAATCGCGTCTCCCCGGCGGGGAATCGAACCCCGGTCTCCCGCGTGACAGGCGGGGATACTAACCACTATACTACCGAGGACGGGATGCAGGCAGCTGTCTGTGTGGGAGACACTTGTTGCAAGTAGCTGTAAACGGTCTACACTAAGTTCGGCGACTGATAGTGCAATAATTAAAAATCTAGTGTGCCTCCCCGGCGGGGAATCGAACCCCGGTCTCCCGCGTGACAGGCGGGGATACTAACCACTATACTACCGAGGAAGACGCAACTAGCGCCTATAATGCACATTAATCTTGCTGACATAGCTGATACATCTGAAATGTAGCCTCCCGATGCTGTCAGAGACAGCTGCTACGAAATAAAAGTATGCCCCAGGTGAGGCTCGAACTCACAACCCCGGCATTGCTCACGGCTACTGCCTTATAAGTACCGTGCGCTAACCAATTGCGCCACTGGGGCTACAGCGAAACGCTCTCAGTTAGCCATATTCGCTTTGCTGCAAACCAGTGGTGGCTACAAAAACATATGATCGCCACCTGCGGCCATACTGCGACTTTGGCACCTAAGTACGAATGCTTCGTGCTATTCGTGTTTGATATGCTACGCTTACATGCACATCAACCGCCTCTCGTCATCGAAAAAATGCAGAAAAACGCGCGCCTTGCCTCGTGCTACCTGTCGAACAGCGAGCGCAGATGTGTGGCAAGCTCCAAGCTCTGCAGGCGCACCGCGACCACGCAGCTGGACGAGTGGTGCCTTCCTTGGGAGCTTGATGAGCCCTGGAGAACACGTTTCTTAGCGAATTGCACTTGTCTCGTAGTGAGAAATGCTGCCACTGGCCCTGTGGCGCAACGGATAACGCGTCTGACTACGGATCAGAAGATTCCAGGTTCGAATCCTGGCAGGGTCGGCATTTTGTTAGTTGCCAACGCGTAGCTGGGCAGTGGATTTCGTATGTCGCCGCATCGTGCAGTGCTTTGTTACTCCTGTGCATCTCGCAGCTGCATGTCGAGGCGATCGTGGTAAATATCGCTGCGTGCAAGCGTCAGCGTAGCGTCAGTCGAGCAAAGTCGAGACAAGTCAAGCTGAGAGCTGTAGGAGATGTTACGCAATCAAATGTAGGCGTGTGAAAGCGACGCAGACAACACTGCCCAAGTGTCCCAAGTGATGTGACGAAGAGCCAGTATACACCCACACAGCAGAGTGGCGCAGTGGAAGCGTGCTGGGCCCATAACCCAGAGGTCCGTGGATCGAAACCACGCTCTGCTAAAATTATTTCTTTTCCTGATTGTGTCGAGCACGATTATTACGCCTAGAGAGTCGGCTGGGGGCATTGATTCAGCCTCAAAAGCAAACCCCGTAATTCTGAAGTGTGAAGAATGCGAGAACTACTTCCTATGATGCATCATTTTTTAAGATTTTGCAGCAAGTTAATGGCAAAGTTAATGCTCTTCCGCCCCACACGCGCAACACTCGAGCAGGTTTGTGAGATAAAAATCGCGTCTCCCCGGCGGGGAATCGAACCCCGGTCTCCCGCGTGACAGGCGGGGATACTAACCACTATACTACCGAGGACGGGATGCAGGCAGCTGTCTGTGTGGGAGACACTTGTTGCAAGTAGCTGTAAACGGTCTACACTAAGTTCGGCGACTGATAGTGCAATAATTAAAAATCTAGTGTGCCTCCCCGGCGGGGAATCGAACCCCGGTCTCCCGCGTGACAGGCGGGGATACTAACCACTATACTACCGAGGAAGACGCAACTAGCGCCTATAATGCACATTAATCTTGCTGACATAGCTGATACATCTGAAATGTAGCCTCCCGATGCTGTCAGAGACAGCTGCTACGAAATAAAAGTATGCCCCAGGTGAGGCTCGAACTCACAACCCCGGCATTGCTCACGGCTACTGCCTTATAAGTACCGTGCGCTAACCAATTGCGCCACTGGGGCTACAGCGAAACGCTCTCAGTTAGCCATATTCGCTTTGCTGCAAACCAGTGGTGGCTACAAAAACATATGATCGCCACCTGCGGCCATACTGCGACTTTGGCACCTAAGTACGAATGCTTCGTGCTATTCGTGTTTGATATGCTACGCTTACATGCACATCAACCGCCTCTCGTCATCGAAAAAATGCAGAAAAACGCGCGCCTTGCCTCGTGCTACCTGTCGAACAGCGAGCGCAGATGTGTGGCAAGCTCCAAGCTCTGCAGGCGCACCGCGACCACGCAGCTGGACGAGTGGTGCCTTCCTTGGGAGCTTGATGAGCCCTGGAGAACACGTTTCTTAGCGAATTGCACTTGTCTCGTAGCGAGAAATGCTGCCACTGGCCCTGTGGCGCAACGGATAACGCGTCTGACTACGGATCAGAAGATTCCAGGTTCGAATCCTGGCAGGGTCGGCATTTTGTTAGTTGCCAACGCGTAGCTGGGCAGTGGATTTCGTATGTCGCCGCATCGTGCAGTGCTTTGTTACTCCTGTGCATCTCGCAGCTGCATGTCGAGGCGATCGTGGTAAATATCGCTGCGTGCAAGCGTCAGCGTAGCGTCAGTCGAGCAAAGTCGAGACAAGTCAAGCTGAGAGCTGTAGGAGATGTTACGCAATCAAATGTAGGCGTGTGAAAGCGACGCAGACAACACTGCCCAAGTGTCCCAAGTGATGTGACGAAGAGCCAGTATACACCCACACAGCAGAGTGGCGCAGTGGAAGCGTGCTGGGCCCATAACCCAGAGGTCCGTGGATCGAAACCACGCTCTGCTAAAATTATTTCTTTTCCTGATTGTGTCGAGCACGATTATTACGCCTAGAGAGTCGGCTGGGGGCATTGATTCAGCCTCAAAAGCAAACCCCGTAATTCTGAAGTGTGAAGAATGCGAGAACTACTTCCTATGATGCATCATTTTTTAAGATTTTGCAGCAAGTTAATGGCAAAGTTAATGCTCTTCCGCCCCACACGCGCAACACTCGAGCAGGTTTGTGAGATAAAAATCGCGTCTCCCCGGCGGGGAATCGAACCCCGGTCTCCCGCGTGACAGGCGGGGATACTAACCACTATACTACCGAGGACGGGATGCAGGCAGCTGTCTGTGTGGGAGACACTTGTTGCAAGTAGCTGTAAACGGTCTACACTAAGTTCGGCGACTGATAGTGCAATAATTAAAAATCTAGTGTGCCTCCCCGGCGGGGAATCGAACCCCGGTCTCCCGCGTGACAGGCGGGGATACTAACCACTATACTACCGAGGAAGACGCAACTAGCGCCTATAATGCACATTAATCTTGCTGACATAGCTGATACATCTGAAATGTAGCCTCCCGATGCTGTCAGAGACAGCTGCTACGAAATAAAAGTATGCCCCAGGTGAGGCTCGAACTCACAACCCCGGCATTGCTCACGGCTACTGCCTTATAAGTACCGTGCGCTAACCAATTGCGCCACTGGGGCTACAGCGAAACGCTCTCAGTTAGCCATATTCGCTTTGCTGCAAACCAGTGGTGGCTACAAAAACATATGATCGCCACCTGCGGCCATACTGCGACTTTGGCACCTAAGTACGAATGCTTCGTGCTATTCGTGTTTGATATGCTACGCTTACATGCACATCAACCGCCTCTCGTCATCGAAAAAATGCAGAAAAACGCGCGCCTTGCCTCGTGCTACCTGTCGAACAGCGAGCGCAGATGTGTGGCAAGCTCCAAGCTCTGCAGGCGCACCGCGACCACGCAGCTGGACGAGTGGTGCCTTCCTTGGGAGCTTGATGAGCCCTGGAGAACACGTTTCTTAGCGAATTGCACTTGTCTCGTAGCGAGAAATGCTGCCACTGGCCCTGTGGCGCAACGGATAACGCGTCTGACTACGGATCAGAAGATTCCAGGTTCGAATCCTGGCAGGGTCGGCATTTTGTTAGTTGCCAACGCGTAGCTGGGCAGTGGATTTCGTATGTCGCCGCATCGTGCAGTGCTTTGTTACTCCTGTGCATCTCGCAGCTGCATGTCGAGGCGATCGTGGTAAATATCGCTGCGTGCAAGCGTCAGCGTAGCGTCAGTCGAGCAAAGTCGAGACAAGTCAAGCTGAGAGCTGTAGGAGATGTTACGCAATCAAATGTAGGCGTGTGAAAGCGACGCAGACAACACTGCCCAAGTGTCCCAAGTGATGTGACGAAGAGCCAGTATACACCCACACAGCAGAGTGGCGCAGTGGAAGCGTGCTGGGCCCATAACCCAGAGGTCCGTGGATCGAAACCACGCTCTGCTAAAATTATTTCTTTTCCTGATTGTGTCGAGCACGATTATTACGCCTAGAGAGTCGGCTGGGGGCATTGATTCAGCCTCAAAAGCAAACCCCGTAATTCTGAAGTGTGAAGAATGCGAGAACTACTTCCTATGATGCATCATTTTTTAAGATTTTGCAGCAAGTTAATGGCAAAGTTAATGCTCTTCCGCCCCACACGCGCAACACTCGAGCAGGTTTGTGAGATAAAAATCGCGTCTCCCCGGCGGGGAATCGAACCCCGGTCTCCCGCGTGACAGGCGGGGATACTAACCACTATACTACCGAGGACGGGATGCAGGCAGCTGTCTGTGTGGGAGACACTTGTTGCAAGTAGCTGTAAACGGTCTACACTAAGTTCGGCGACTGATAGTGCAATAATTAAAAATCTAGTGTGCCTCCCCGGCGGGGAATCGAACCCCGGTCTCCCGCGTGACAGGCGGGGATACTAACCACTATACTACCGAGGAAGACGCAACTAGCGCCTATAATGCACATTAATCTTGCTGACATAGCTGATACATCTGAAATGTAGCCTCCCGATGCTGTCAGAGACAGCTGCTACGAAATAAAAGTATGCCCCAGGTGAGGCTCGAACTCACAACCCCGGCATTGCTCACGGCTACTGCCTTATAAGTACCGTGCGCTAACCAATTGCGCCACTGGGGCTACAGCGAAACGCTCTCAGTTAGCCATATTCGCTTTGCTGCAAACCAGTGGTGGCTACAAAAACATATGATCGCCACCTGCGGCCATACTGCGACTTTGGCACCTAAGTACGAATGCTTCGTGCTATTCGTGTTTGATATGCTACGCTTACATGCACATCAACCGCCTCTCGTCATCGAAAAAATGCAGAAAAACGCGCGCCTTGCCTCGTGCTACCTGTCGAACAGCGAGCGCAGATGTGTGGCAAGCTCCAAGCTCTGCAGGCGCACCGCGACCACGCAGCTGGACGAGTGGTGCCTTCCTTGGGAGCTTGATGAGCCCTGGAGAACACGTTTCTTAGCGAATTGCACTTGTCTCGTAGCGAGAAATGCTGCCACTGGCCCTGTGGCGCAACGGATAACGCGTCTGACTACGGATCAGAAGATTCCAGGTTCGAATCCTGGCAGGGTCGGCATTTTGTTAGTTGCCAACGCGTAGCTGGGCAGTGGATTTCGTATGTCGCCGCATCGTGCAGTGCTTTGTTACTCCTGTGCATCTCGCAGCTGCATGTCGAGGCGATCGTGGTAAATATCGCTGCGTGCAAGCGTCAGCGTAGCGTCAGTCGAGCAAAGTCGAGACAAGTCAAGCTGAGAGCTGTAGGAGATGTTACGCAATCAAATGTAGGCGTGTGAAAGCGACGCAGACAACACTGCCCAAGTGTCCCAAGTGATGTGACGAAGAGCCAGTATACACCCACACAGCAGAGTGGCGCAGTGGAAGCGTGCTGGGCCCATAACCCAGAGGTCCGTGGATCGAAACCACGCTCTGCTAAAATTATTTCTTTTCCTGATTGTGTCGAGCACGATTATTACGCCTAGAGAGTCGGCTGGGGGCATTGATTCAGCCTCAAAAGCAAACCCCGTAATTCTGAAGTGTGAAGAATGCGAGAACTACTTCCTATGATGCATCATTTTTTAAGATTTTGCAGCAAGTTAATGGCAAAGTTAATGCTCTTCCGCCCCACACGCGCAACACTCGAGCAGGTTTGTGAGATAAAAATCGCGTCTCCCCGGCGGGGAATCGAACCCCGGTCTCCCGCGTGACAGGCGGGGATACTAACCACTATACTACCGAGGACGGGATGCAGGCAGCTGTCTCTGTGGGAGACACTTGTTGCAAGTAGCTGTAAACGGTCTACACTAAGTTCGGCGACTGATAGTGCAATAATTAAAAATCTAGTGTGCCTCCCCGGCGGGGAATCGAACCCCGGTCTCCCGCGTGACAGGCGGGGATACTAACCACTATACTACCGAGGAAGACGCAACTAGCGCCTATAATGCACATTAATCTTGCTGACATAGCTGATACATCTGAAATGTAGCCTCCCGATGCTGTCAGAGACAGCTGCTACGAAATAAAAGTATGCCCCAGGTGAGGCTCGAACTCACAACCCCGGCATTGCTCACGGCTACTGCCTTATAAGTACCGTGCGCTAACCAATTGCGCCACTGGGGCTACAGCGAAACGCTCTCAGTTAGCCATATTCGCTTTGCTGCAAACCAGTGGTGGCTACAAAAACATATGATCGCCACCTGCGGCCATACTGCGACTTTGGCACCTAAGTACGAATGCTTCGTGCTATTCGTGTTTGATATGCTACGCTTACATGCACATCAACCGCCTCTCGTCATCGAAAAAATGCAGAAAAACGCGCGCCTTGCCTCGTGCTACCTGTCGAACAGCGAGCGCAGATGTGTGGCAAGCTCCAAGCTCTGCAGGCGCACCGCGACCACGCAGCTGGACGAGTGGTGCCTTCCTTGGGAGCTTGATGAGCCCAGGAGAACACGTTTCTTAGCGAATTGCACTTGTCTCGTAGCGAGAAATGCTGCCACTGGCCCTGTGGCGCAACGGATAACGCGTCTGACTACGGATCAGAAGATTCCAGGTTCGAATCCTGGCAGGGTCGGCATTTTGTTAGTTGCCAACGCGTAGCTGGGCAGTGGATTTCGTATGTCGCCGCATCGTGCAGTGCTTTGTTACTCCTGTGCATCTCGCAGCTGCATGTCGAGGCGATCGTGGTAAATATCGCTGCGTGCAAGCGTCAGCGTAGCGTCAGTCGAGCAAAGTCGAGACAAGTCAAGCTGAGAGCTGTAGGAGATGTTACGCAATCAAATGTAGGCGTGTGAAAGCGACGCAGACAACACTGCCCAAGTGTCCCAAGTGATGTGACGAAGAGCCAGTATACACCCACACAGCAGAGTGGCGCAGTGGAAGCGTGCTGGGCCCATAACCCAGAGGTCCGTGGATCGAAACCACGCTCTGCTAAAATTATTTCTTTTCCTGATTGTGTCGAGCACGATTATTACGCCTAGAGAGTCGGCTGGGGGCATTGATTCAGCCTCAAAAGCAAACCCCGTAATTCTGAAGTGTGAAGAATGCGAGAACTACTTCCTATGATGCATCATTTTTTAAGATTTTGCAGCAAGTTAATGGCAAAGTTAATGCTCTTCCGCCCCACACGCGCAACACTCGAGCAGGTTTGTGAGATAAAAATCGCGTCTCCCCGGCGGGGAATCGAACACCGGTCTCCCGCGTGACAGGCGGGGATACTAACCACTATACTACCGAGGACGGGATGCAGGCAGCTGTCTGTGTGGGAGACACTTGTTGCAAGTAGCTGTAAACGGTCTACACTAAGTTCGGCGACTGATAGTGCAATAATTAAAAATCTAGTGTGCCTCCCCGGCGGGGAATCGAACCCCGGTCTCCCGCGTGACAGGCGGGGATACTAACCACTATACTACCGAGGAAGACGCAACTAGCGCCTATAATGCACATTAATCTTGCTGACATAGCTGATACATCTGAAATGTAGCCTCCCGATGCTGTCAGAGACAGCTGCTACGAAATAAAAGTATGCCCCAGGTGAGGCTCGAACTCACAACCCCGGCATTGCTCACGGCTACTGCCTTATAAGTACCGTGCGCTAACCAATTGCGCCACTGGGGCTACAGCGAAACGCTCTCAGTTAGCCATATTCGCTTTGCTGCAAACCAGTGGTGGCTACAAAAACATATGATCGCCACCTGCGGCCATACTGCGACTTTGGCACCTAAGTACGAATGCTTCGTGCTATTCGTGTTTGATATGCTACGCTTACATGCACATCAACCGCCTCTCGTCATCGAAAAAATGCAGAAAAACGCGCGCCTTGCCTCGTGCTACCTGTCGAACAGCGAGCGCAGATGTGTGGCAAGCTCCAAGCTCTGCAGGCGCACCGCGACCACGCAGCTGGACGAGTGGTGCCTTCCTTGGGAGCTTGATGAGCCCTGGAGAACACGTTTCTTAGCGAATTGCACTTGTCTCGTAGCGAGAAATGCTGCCACTGGCCCTGTGGCGCAACGGATAACGCGTCTGACTACGGATCAGAAGATTCCAGGTTCGAATCCTGGCAGGGTCGGCATTTTGTTAGTTGCCAACGCGTAGCTGGGCAGTGGATTTCGTATGTCGCCGCATCGTGCAGTGCTTTGTTACTCCTGTGCATCTCGCAGCTGCATGTCGAGGCGATCGTGGTAAATATCGCTGCGTGCAAGCGTCAGCGTAGCGTCAGTCGAGCAAAGTCGAGACAAGTCAAGCTGAGAGCTGTAGGAGATGTTACGCAATCAAATGTAGGCGTGTGAAAGCGACGCAGACAACACTGCCCAAGTGTCCCAAGTGATGTGACGAAGAGCCAGTATACACCCACACAGCAGAGTGGCGCAGTGGAAGCGTGCTGGGCCCATAACCCAGAGGTCCGTGGATCGAAACCACGCTCTGCTAAAATTATTTCTTTTCCTGATTGTGTCGAGCACGATTATTACGCCTAGAGAGTCGGCTGGGGGCATTGATTCAGCCTCAAAAGCAAACCCCGTAATTCTGAAGTGTGAAGAATGCGAGAACTACTTCCTATGATGCATCATTTTTTAAGATTTTGCAGCAAGTTAATGGCAAAGTTAATGCTCTTCCGCCCCACACGCGCAACACTCGAGCAGGTTTGTGAGATAAAAATCGCGTCTCCCCGGCGGGGAATCGAACCCCGGTCTCCCGCGTGACAGGCGGGGATACTAACCACTATACTACCGAGGACGGGATGCAGGCAGCTGTCTGTGTGGGAGACACTTGTTGCAAGTAGCTGTAAACGGTCTACACTAAGTTCGGCGACTGATAGTGCAATAATTAAAAATCTAGTGTGCCTCCCCGGCGGGGAATCGAACCCCGGTCTCCCGCGTGACAGGCGGGGATACTAACCACTATACTACCGAGGAAGACGCAACTAGCGCCTATAATGCACATTAATCTTGCTGACATAGCTGATACATCTGAAATGTAGCCTCCCGATGCTGTCAGAGACAGCTGCTACGAAATAAAAGTATGCCCCAGGTGAGGCTCGAACTCACAACCCCGGCATTGCTCACGGCTACTGCCTTATAAGTACCGTGCGCTAACCAATTGCGCCACTGGGGCTACAGCGAAACGCTCTCAGTTAGCCATATTCGCTTTGCTGCAAACCAGTGGTGGCTACAAAAACATATGATCGCCACCTGCGGCCATACTGCGACTTTGGCACCTAAGTACGAATGCTTCGTGCTATTCGTGTTTGATATGCTACGCTTACATGCACATCAACCGCCTCTCGTCATCGAAAAAATGCAGAAAAACGCGCGCCTTGCCTCGTGCTACCTGTCGAACAGCGAGCGCAGATGTGTGGCAAGCTCCAAGCTCTGCAGGCGCACCGCGACCACGCAGCTGGACGAGTGGTGCCTTCCTTGGGAGCTTGATGAGCCCTGGAGAACACGTTTCTTAGCGAATTGCACTTGTCTCGTAGCGAGAAATGCTGCCACTGGCCCTGTGGCGCAACGGATAACGCGTCTGACTACGGATCAGAAGATTCCAGGTTCGAATCCTGGCAGGGTCGGCATTTTGTTAGTTGCCAACGCGTAGCTGGGCAGTGGATTTCGTATGTCGCCGCATCGTGCAGTGCTTTGTTACTCCTGTGCATCTCGCAGCTGCATGTCGAGGCGATCGTGGTAAATATCGCTGCGTGCAAGCGTCAGCGTAGCGTCAGTCGAGCAAAGTCGAGACAAGTCAAGCTGAGAGCTGTAGGAGATGTTACGCAATCAAATGTAGGCGTGTGAAAGCGACGCAGACAACACTGCCCAAGTGTCCCAAGTGATGTGACGAAGAGCCAGTATACACCCACACAGCAGAGTGGCGCAGTGGAAGCGTGCTGGGCCCATAACCCAGAGGTCCGTGGATCGAAACCACGCTCTGCTAAAATTATTTCTTTTCCTGATTGTGTCGAGCACGATTATTACGCCTAGAGAGTCGGCTGGGGGCATTGATTCAGCCTCAAAAGCAAACCCCGTAATTCTGAAGTGTGAAGAATGCGAGAACTACTTCCTATGATGCATCATTTTTTAAGATTTTGCAGCAAGTTAATGGCAAAGTTAATGCTCTTCCGCCCCACACGCGCAACACTCGAGCAGGTTTGTGAGATAAAAATCGCGTCTCCCCGGCGGGGAATCGAACCCCGGTCTCCCGCGTGACAGGCGGGGATACTAACCACTATACTACCGAGGACGGGATGCAGGCAGCTGTCTCTGTGGGAGACACTTGTTGCAAGTAGCTGTAAACGGTCTACACTAAGTTCGGCGACTGATAGTGCAATAATTAAAAATCTAGTGTGCCTCCCCGGCGGGGAATCGAACCCCGGTCTCCCGCGTGACAGGCGGGGATACTAACCACTATACTACCGAGGAAGACGCAACTAGCGCCTATAATGCACATTAATCTTGCTGACATAGCTGATACATCTGAAATGTAGCCTCCCGATGCTGTCAGAGACAGCTGCTACGAAATAAAAGTATGCCCCAGGTGAGGCTCGAACTCACAACCCCGGCATTGCTCACGGCTACTGCCTTATAAGTACCGTGCGCTAACCAATTGCGCCACTGGGGCTACAGCGAAACGCTCTCAGTTAGCCATATTCGCTTTGCTGCAAACCAGTGGTGGCTACAAAAACATATGATCGCCACCTGCGGCCATACTGCGACTTTGGCACCTAAGTACGAATGCTTCGTGCTATTCGTGTTTGATATGCTACGCTTACATGCACATCAACCGCCTCTCGTCATCGAAAAAATGCAGAAAAACGCGCGCCTTGCCTCGTGCTACCTGTCGAACAGCGAGCGCAGATGTGTGGCAAGCTCCAAGCTCTGCAGGCGCACCGCGACCACGCAGCTGGACGAGTGGTGCCTTCCTTGGGAGCTTGATGAGCCCTGGAGAACACGTTTCTTAGCGAATTGCACTTGTCTCGTAGCGAGAAATGCTGCCACTGGCCCTGTGGCGCAACGGATAACGCGTCTGACTACGGATCAGAAGATTCCAGGTTCGAATCCTGGCAGGGTCGGCATTTTGTTAGTTGCCAACGCGTAGCTGGGCAGTGGATTTCGTATGTCGCCGCATCGTGCAGTGCTTTGTTACTCCTGTGCATCTCGCAGCTGCATGTCGAGGCGATCGTGGTAAATATCGCTGCGTGCAAGCGTCAGCGTAGCGTCAGTCGAGCAAAGTCGAGACAAGTCAAGCTGAGAGCTGTAGGAGATGTTACGCAATCAAATGTAGGCGTGTGAAAGCGACGCAGACAACACTGCCCAAGTGTCCCAAGTGATGTGACGAAGAGCCAGTATACACCCACACAGCAGAGTGGCGCAGTGGAAGCGTGCTGGGCCCATAACCCAGAGGTCCGTGGATCGAAACCACGCTCTGCTAAAATTATTTCTTTTCCTGATTGTGTCGAGCACGATTATTACGCCTAGAGAGTCGGCTGGGGGCATTGATTCAGCCTCAAAAGCAAACCCCGTAATTCTGAAGTGTGAAGAATGCGAGAACTACTTCCTATGATGCATCATTTTTTAAGATTTTGCAGCAAGTTAATGGCAAAGTTAATGCTCTTCCGCCCCACACGCGCAACACTCGAGCAGGTTTGTGAGATAAAAATCGCGTCTCCCCGGCGGGGAATCGAACCCCGGTCTCCCGCGTGACAGGCGGGGATACTAACCACTATACTACCGAGGACGGGATGCAGGCAGCTGTCTCTGTGGGAGACACTTGTTGCAAGTAGCTGTAAACGGTCTACACTAAGTTCGGCGACTGATAGTGCAATAATTAAAAATCTAGTGTGCCTCCCCGGCGGGGAATCGAACCCCGGTCTCCCGCGTGACAGGCGGGGATACTAACCACTATACTACCGAGGAAGACGCAACTAGCGCCTATAATGCACATTAATCTTGCTGACATAGCTGATACATCTGAAATGTAGCCTCCCGATGCTGTCAGAGACAGCTGCTACGAAATAAAAGTATGCCCCAGGTGAGGCTCGAACTCACAACCCCGGCATTGCTCACGGCTACTGCCTTATAAGTACCGTGCGCTAACCAATTGCGCCACTGGGGCTACAGCGAAACGCTCTCAGTTAGCCATATTCGCTTTGCTGCAAACCAGTGGTGGCTACAAAAACATATGATCGCCACCTGCGGCCATACTGCGACTTTGGCACCTAAGTACGAATGCTTCGTGCTATTCGTGTTTGATATGCTACGCTTACATGCACATCAACCGCCTCTCGTCATCGAAAAAATGCAGAAAAACGCGCGCCTTGCCTCGTGCTACCTGTCGAACAGCGAGCGCAGATGTGTGGCAAGCTCCAAGCTCTGCAGGCGCACCGCGACCACGCAGCTGGACGAGTGGTGCCTTCCTTGGGAGCTTGATGAGCCCTGGAGAACACGTTTCTTAGCGAATTGCACTTGTCTCGTAGCGAGAAATGCTGCCACTGGCCCTGTGGCGCAACGGATAACGCGTCTGACTACGGATCAGAAGATTCCAGGTTCGAATCCTGGCAGGGTCGGCATTTTGTTAGTTGCCAACGCGTAGCTGGGCAGTGGATTTCGTATGTCGCCGCATCGTGCAGTGCTTTGTTACTCCTGTGCATCTCGCAGCTGCATGTCGAGGCGATCGTGGTAAATATCGCTGCGTGCAAGCGTCAGCGTAGCGTCAGTCGAGCAAAGTCGAGACAAGTCAAGCTGAGAGCTGTAGGAGATGTTACGCAATCAAATGTAGGCGTGTGAAAGCGACGCAGACAACACTGCCCAAGTGTCCCAAGTGATGTGACGAAGAGCCAGTATACACCCACACAGCAGAGTGGCGCAGTGGAAGCGTGCTGGGCCCATAACCCAGAGGTCCGTGGATCGAAACCACGCTCTGCTAAAATTATTTCTTTTCCTGATTGTGTCGAGCACGATTATTACGCCTAGAGAGTCGGCTGGGGGCATTGATTCAGCCTCAAAAGCAAACCCCGTAATTCTGAAGTGTGAAGAATGCGAGAACTACTTCCTATGATGCATCATTTTTTAAGATTTTGCAGCAAGTTAATGGCAAAGTTAATGCTCTTCCGCCCCACACGCGCAACACTCGAGCAGGTTTGTGAGATAAAAATCGCGTCTCCCCGGCGGGGAATCGAACCCCGGTCTCCCGCGTGACAGGCGGGGATACTAACCACTATACTACCGAGGACGGGATGCAGGCAGCTGTCTGTGTGGGAGACACTTGTTGCAAGTAGCTGTAAACGGTCTACACTAAGTTCGGCGACTGATAGTGCAATAATTAAAAATCTAGTGTGCCTCCCCGGCGGGGAATCGAACCCCGGTCTCCCGCGTGACAGGCGGGGATACTAACCACTATACTACCGAGGAAGACGCAACTAGCGCCTATAATGCACATTAATCTTGCTGACATAGCTGATACATCTGAAATGTAGCCTCCCGATGCTGTCAGAGACAGCTGCTACGAAATAAAAGTATGCCCCAGGTGAGGCTCGAACTCACAACCCCGGCATTGCTCACGGCTACTGCCTTATAAGTACCGTGCGCTAACCAATTGCGCCACTGGGGCTACAGCGAAACGCTCTCAGTTAGCCATATTCGCTTTGCTGCAAACCAGTGGTGGCTACAAAAACATATGATCGCCACCTGCGGCCATACTGCGACTTTGGCACCTAAGTACGAATGCTTCGTGCTATTCGTGTTTGATATGCTACGCTTACATGCACATCAACCGCCTCTCGTCATCGAAAAAATGCAGAAAAACGCGCGCCTTGCCTCGTGCTACCTGTCGAACAGCGAGCGCAGATGTGTGGCAAGCTCCAAGCTCTGCAGGCGCACCGCGACCACGCAGCTGGACGAGTGGTGCCTTCCTTGGGAGCTTGATGAGCCCTGGAGAACACGTTTCTTAGCGAATTGCACTTGTCTCGTAGCGAGAAATGCTGCCACTGGCCCTGTGGCGCAACGGATAACGCGTCTGACTACGGATCAGAAGATTCCAGGTTCGAATCCTGGCAGGGTCGGCATTTTGTTAGTTGCCAACGCGTAGCTGGGCAGTGGATTTCGTATGTCGCCGCATCGTGCAGTGCTTTGTTACTCCTGTGCATCTCGCAGCTGCATGTCGAGGCGATCGTGGTAAATATCGCTGCGTGCAAGCGTCAGCGTAGCGTCAGTCGAGCAAAGTCGAGACAAGTCAAGCTGAGAGCTGTAGGAGATGTTACGCAATCAAATGTAGGCGTGTGAAAGCGACGCAGACAACACTGCCCAAGTGTCCCAAGTGATGTGACGAAGAGCCAGTATACACCCACACAGCAGAGTGGCGCAGTGGAAGCGTGCTGGGCCCATAACCCAGAGGTCCGTGGATCGAAACCACGCTCTGCTAAAATTATTTCTTTTCCTGATTGTGTCGAGCACGATTATTACGCCTAGAGAGTCGGCTGGGGGCATTGATTCAGCCTCAAAAGCAAACCCCGTAATTCTGAAGTGTGAAGAATGCGAGAACTACTTCCTATGATGCATCATTTTTTAAGATTTTGCAGCAAGTTAATGGCAAAGTTAATGCTCTTCCGCCCCACACGCGCAACACTCGAGCAGGTTTGTGAGATAAAAATCGCGTCTCCCCGGCGGGGAATCGAACCCCGGTCTCCCGCGTGACAGGCGGGGATACTAACCACTATACTACCGAGGACGGGATGCAGGCAGCTGTCTGTGTGGGAGACACTTGTTGCAAGTAGCTGTAAACGGTCTACACTAAGTTCGGCGACTGATAGTGCAATAATTAAAAATCTAGTGTGCCTCCCCGGCGGGGAATCGAACCCCGGTCTCCCGCGTGACAGGCGGGGATACTAACCACTATACTACCGAGGAAGACGCAACTAGCGCCTATAATGCACATTAATCTTGCTGACATAGCTGATACATCTGAAATGTAGCCTCCCGATGCTGTCAGAGACAGCTGCTACGAAATAAAAGTATGCCCCAGGTGAGGCTCGAACTCACAACCCCGGCATTGCTCACGGCTACTGCCTTATAAGTACCGTGCGCTAACCAATTGCGCCACTGGGGCTACAGCGAAACGCTCTCAGTTAGCCATATTCGCTTTGCTGCAAACCAGTGGTGGCTACAAAAACATATGATCGCCACCTGCGGCCATACTGCGACTTTGGCACCTAAGTACGAATGCTTCGTGCTATTCGTGTTTGATATGCTACGCTTACATGCACATCAACCGCCTCTCGTCATCGAAAAAATGCAGAAAAACGCGCGCCTTGCCTCGTGCTACCTGTCGAACAGCGAGCGCAGATGTGTGGCAAGCTCCAAGCTCTGCAGGCGCACCGCGACCACGCAGCTGGACGAGTGGTGCCTTCCTTGGGAGCTTGATGAGCCCTGGAGAACACGTTTCTTAGCGAATTGCACTTGTCTCGTAGCGAGAAATGCTGCCACTGGCCCTGTGGCGCAACGGATAACGCGTCTGACTACGGATCAGAAGATTCCAGGTTCGAATCCTGGCAGGGTCGGCATTTTGTTAGTTGCCAACGCGTAGCTGGGCAGTGGATTTCGTATGTCGCCGCATCGTGCAGTGCTTTGTTACTCCTGTGCATCTCGCAGCTGCATGTCGAGGCGATCGTGGTAAATATCGCTGCGTGCAAGCGTCAGCGTAGCGTCAGTCGAGCAAAGTCGAGACAAGTCAAGCTGAGAGCTGTAGGAGATGTTACGCAATCAAATGTAGGCGTGTGAAAGCGACGCAGACAACACTGCCCAAGTGTCCCAAGTGATGTGACGAAGAGCCAGTATACACCCACACAGCAGAGTGGCGCAGTGGAAGCGTGCTGGGCCCATAACCCAGAGGTCCGTGGATCGAAACCACGCTCTGCTAAAATTATTTCTTTTCCTGATTGTGTCGAGCACGATTATTACGCCTAGAGAGTCGGCTGGGGGCATTGATTCAGCCTCAAAAGCAAACCCCGTAATTCTGAAGTGTGAAGAATGCGAGAACTACTTCCTATGATGCATCATTTTTTAAGATTTTGCAGCAAGTTAATGGCAAAGTTAATGCTCTTCCGCCCCACACGCGCAACACTCGAGCAGGTTTGTGAGATAAAAATCGCGTCTCCCCGGCGGGGAATCGAACCCCGGTCTCCCGCGTGACAGGCGGGGATACTAACCACTATACTACCGAGGACGGGATGCAGGCAGCTGTCTGTGTGGGAGACACTTGTTGCAAGTAGCTGTAAACGGTCTACACTAAGTTCGGCGACTGATAGTGCAATAATTAAAAATCTAGTGTGCCTCCCCGGCGGGGAATCGAACCCCGGTCTCCCGCGTGACAGGCGGGGATACTAACCACTATACTACCGAGGAAGACGCAACTAGCGCCTATAATGCACATTAATCTTGCTGACATAGCTGATACATCTGAAATGTAGCCTCCCGATGCTGTCAGAGACAGCTGCTACGAAATAAAAGTATGCCCCAGGTGAGGCTCGAACTCACAACCCCGGCATTGCTCACGGCTACTGCCTTATAAGTACCGTGCGCTAACCAATTGCGCCACTGGGGCTACAGCGAAACGCTCTCAGTTAGCCATATTCGCTTTGCTGCAAACCAGTGGTGGCTACAAAAACATATGATCGCCACCTGCGGCCATACTGCGACTTTGGCACCTAAGTACGAATGCTTCGTGCTATTCGTGTTTGATATGCTACGCTTACATGCACATCAACCGCCTCTCGTCATCGAAAAAATGCAGAAAAACGCGCGCCTTGCCTCGTGCTACCTGTCGAACAGCGAGCGCAGATGTGTGGCAAGCTCCAAGCTCTGCAGGCGCACCGCGACCACGCAGCTGGACGAGTGGTGCCTTCCTTGGGAGCTTGATGAGCCCTGGAGAACACGTTTCTTAGCGAATTGCACTTGTCTCGTAGCGAGAAATGCTGCCACTGGCCCTGTGGCGCAACGGATAACGCGTCTGACTACGGATCAGAAGATTCCAGGTTCGAATCCTGGCAGGGTCGGCATTTTGTTAGTTGCCAACGCGTAGCTGGGCAGTGGATTTCGTATGTCGCCGCATCGTGCAGTGCTTTGTTACTCCTGTGCATCTCGCAGCTGCATGTCGAGGCGATCGTGGTAAATATCGCTGCGTGCAAGCGTCAGCGTAGCGTCAGTCGAGCAAAGTCGAGACAAGTCAAGCTGAGAGCTGTAGGAGATGTTACGCAATCAAATGTAGGCGTGTGAAAGCGACGCAGACAACACTGCCCAAGTGTCCCAAGTGATGTGACGAAGAGCCAGTATACACCCACACAGCAGAGTGGCGCAGTGGAAGCGTGCTGGGCCCATAACCCAGAGGTCCGTGGATCGAAACCACGCTCTGCTAAAATTATTTCTTTTCCTGATTGTGTCGAGCACGATTATTACGCCTAGAGAGTCGGCTGGGGGCATTGATTCAGCCTCAAAAGCAAACCCCGTAATTCTGAAGTGTGAAGAATGCGAGAACTACTTCCTATGATGCATCATTTTTTAAGATTTTGCAGCAAGTTAATGGCAAAGTTAATGCTCTTCCGCCCCACACGCGCAACACTCGAGCAGGTTTGTGAGATAAAAATCGCGTCTCCCCGGCGGGGAATCGAACCCCGGTCTCCCGCGTGACAGGCGGGGATACTAACCACTATACTACCGAGGACGGGATGCAGGCAGCTGTCTGTGTGGGAGACACTTGTTGCAAGTAGCTGTAAACGGTCTACACTAAGTTCGGCGACTGATAGTGCAATAATTAAAAATCTAGTGTGCCTCCCCGGCGGGGAATCGAACCCCGGTCTCCCGCGTGACAGGCGGGGATACTAACCACTATACTACCGAGGAAGACGCAACTAGCGCCTATAATGCACATTAATCTTGCTGACATAGCTGATACATCTGAAATGTAGCCTCCCGATGCTGTCAGAGACAGCTGCTACGAAATAAAAGTATGCCCCAGGTGAGGCTCGAACTCACAACCCCGGCATTGCTCACGGCTACTGCCTTATAAGTACCGTGCGCTAACCAATTGCGCCACTGGGGCTACAGCGAAACGCTCTCAGTTAGCCATATTCGCTTTGCTGCAAACCAGTGGTGGCTACAAAAACATATGATCGCCACCTGCGGCCATACTGCGACTTTGGCACCTAAGTACGAATGCTTCGTGCTATTCGTGTTTGATATGCTACGCTTACATGCACATCAACCGCCTCTCGTCATCGAAAAAATGCAGAAAAACGCGCGCCTTGCCTCGTGCTACCTGTCGAACAGCGAGCGCAGATGTGTGGCAAGCTCCAAGCTCTGCAGGCGCACCGCGACCACGCAGCTGGACGAGTGGTGCCTTCCTTGGGAGCTTGATGAGCCCTGGAGAACACGTTTCTTAGCGAATTGCACTTGTCTCGTAGCGAGAAATGCTGCCACTGGCCCTGTGGCGCAACGGATAACGCGTCTGACTACGGATCAGAAGATTCCAGGTTCGAATCCTGGCAGGGTCGGCATTTTGTTAGTTGCCAACGCGTAGCTGGGCAGTGGATTTCGTATGTCGCCGCATCGTGCAGTGCTTTGTTACTCCTGTGCATCTCGCAGCTGCATGTCGAGGCGATCGTGGTAAATATCGCTGCGTGCAAGCGTCAGCGTAGCGTCAGTCGAGCAAAGTCGAGACAAGTCAAGCTGAGAGCTGTAGGAGATGTTACGCAATCAAATGTAGGCGTGTGAAAGCGACGCAGACAACACTGCCCAAGTGTCCCAAGTGATGTGACGAAGAGCCAGTATACACCCACACAGCAGAGTGGCGCAGTGGAAGCGTGCTGGGCCCATAACCCAGAGGTCCGTGGATCGAAACCACGCTCTGCTAAAATTATTTCTTTTCCTGATTGTGTCGAGCACGATTATTACGCCTAGAGAGTCGGCTGGGGGCATTGATTCAGCCTCAAAAGCAAACCCCGTAATTCTGAAGTGTGAAGAATGCGAGAACTACTTCCTATGATGCATCATTTTTTAAGATTTTGCAGCAAGTTAATGGCAAAGTTAATGCTCTTCCGCCCCACACGCGCAACACTCGAGCAGGTTTGTGAGATAAAAATCGCGTCTCCCCGGCGGGGAATCGAACCCCGGTCTCCCGCGTGACAGGCGGGGATACTAACCACTATACTACCGAGGACGGGATGCAGGCAGCTGTCTGTGTGGGAGACACTTGTTGCAAGTAGCTGTAAACGGTCTACACTAAGTTCGGCGACTGATAGTGCAATAATTAAAAATCTAGTGTGCCTCCCCGGCGGGGAATCGAACCCCGGTCTCCCGCGTGACAGGCGGGGATACTAACCACTATACTACCGAGGAAGACGCAACTAGCGCCTATAATGCACATTAATCTTGCTGACATAGCTGATACATCTGAAATGTAGCCTCCCGATGCTGTCAGAGACAGCTGCTACGAAATAAAAGTATGCCCCAGGTGAGGCTCGAACTCACAACCCCGGCATTGCTCACGGCTACTGCCTTATAAGTACCGTGCGCTAACCAATTGCGCCACTGGGGCTACAGCGAAACGCTCTCAGTTAGCCATATTCGCTTTGCTGCAAACCAGTGGTGGCTACAAAAACATATGATCGCCACCTGCGGCCATACTGCGACTTTGGCACCTAAGTACGAATGCTTCGTGCTATTCGTGTTTGATATGCTACGCTTACATGCACATCAACCGCCTCTCGTCATCGAAAAAATGCAGAAAAACGCGCGCCTTGCCTCGTGCTACCTGTCGAACAGCGAGCGCAGATGTGTGGCAAGCTCCAAGCTCTGCAGGCGCACCGCGACCACGCAGCTGGACGAGTGGTGCCTTCCTTGGGAGCTTGATGAGCCCTGGAGAACACGTTTCTTAGCGAATTGCACTTGTCTCGTAGCGAGAAATGCTGCCACTGGCCCTGTGGCGCAACGGATAACGCGTCTGACTACGGATCAGAAGATTCCAGGTTCGAATCCTGGCAGGGTCGGCATTTTGTTAGTTGCCAACGCGTAGCTGGGCAGTGGATTTCGTATGTCGCCGCATCGTGCAGTGCTTTGTTACTCCTGTGCATCTCGCAGCTGCATGTCGAGGCGATCGTGGTAAATATCGCTGCGTGCAAGCGTCAGCGTAGCGTCAGTCGAGCAAAGTCGAGACAAGTCAAGCTGAGAGCTGTAGGAGATGTTACGCAATCAAATGTAGGCGTGTGAAAGCGACGCAGACAACACTGCCCAAGTGTCCCAAGTGATGTGACGAAGAGCCAGTATACACCCACACAGCAGAGTGGCGCAGTGGAAGCGTGCTGGGCCCATAACCCAGAGGTCCGTGGATCGAAACCACGCTCTGCTAAAATTATTTCTTTTCCTGATTGTGTCGAGCACGATTATTACGCCTAGAGAGTCGGCTGGGGGCATTGATTCAGCCTCAAAAGCAAACCCCGTAATTCTGAAGTGTGAAGAATGCGAGAACTACTTCCTATGATGCATCATTTTTTAAGATTTTGCAGCAAGTTAATGGCAAAGTTAATGCTCTTCCGCCCCACACGCGCAACACTCGAGCAGGTTTGTGAGATAAAAATCGCGTCTCCCCGGCGGGGAATCGAACCCCGGTCTCCCGCGTGACAGGCGGGGATACTAACCACTATACTACCGAGGACGGGATGCAGGCAGCTGTCTGTGTGGGAGACACTTGTTGCAAGTAGCTGTAAACGGTCTACACTAAGTTCGGCGACTGATAGTGCAATAATTAAAAATCTAGTGTGCCTCCCCGGCGGGGAATCGAACCCCGGTCTCCCGCGTGACAGGCGGGGATACTAACCACTATACTACCGAGGAAGACGCAACTAGCGCCTATAATGCACATTAATCTTGCTGATATAGCTGATACATCTGAAATGTAGCCTCCCGATGCTGTCAGAGACAGCTGCTACGAAATAAAAGTATGCCCCAGGTGAGGCTCGAACTCACAACCCCGGCATTGCTCACGGCTACTGCCTTATAAGTACCGTGCGCTAACCAATTGCGCCACTGGGGCTACAGCGAAACGCTCTCAGTTAGCCATATTCGCTTTGCTGCAAACCAGTGGTGGCTACAAAAACATATGATCGCCACCTGCGGCCATACTGCGACTTTGGCACCTAAGTACGAATGCTTCGTGCTATTCGTGTTTGATATGCTACGCTTACATGCACATCAACCGCCTCTCGTCATCGAAAAAATGCAGAAAAACGCGCGCCTTGCCTCGTGCTACCTGTCGAACAGCGAGCGCAGATGTGTGGCAAGCTCCAAGCTCTGCAGGCGCACCGCGACCACGCAGCTGGACGAGTGGTGCCTTCCTTGGGAGCTTGATGAGCCCTGGAGAACACGTTTCTTAGCGAATTGCACTTGTCTCGTAGCGAGAAATGCTGCCACTGGCCCTGTGGCGCAACGGATAACGCGTCTGACTACGGATCAGAAGATTCCAGGTTCGAATCCTGGCAGGGTCGGCATTTTGTTAGTTGCCAACGCGTAGCTGGGCAGTGGATTTCGTATGTCGCCGCATCGTGCAGTGCTTTGTTACTCCTGTGCATCTCGCAGCTGCATGTCGAGGCGATCGTGGTAAATATCGCTGCGTGCAAGCGTCAGCGTAGCGTCAGTCGAGCAAAGTCGAGACAAGTCAAGCTGAGAGCTGTAGGAGATGTTACGCAATCAAATGTAGGCGTGTGAAAGCGACGCAGACAACACTGCCCAAGTGTCCCAAGTGATGTGACGAAGAGCCAGTATACACCCACACAGCAGAGTGGCGCAGTGGAAGCGTGCTGGGCCCATAACCCAGAGGTCCGTGGATCGAAACCACGCTCTGCTAAAATTATTTCTTTTCCTGATTGTGTCGAGCACGATTATTACGCCTAGAGAGTCGGCTGGGGGCATTGATTCAGCCTCAAAAGCAAACCCCGTAATTCTGAAGTGTGAAGAATGCGAGAACTACTTCCTATGATGCATCATTTTTTAAGATTTTGCAGCAAGTTAATGGCAAAGTTAATGCTCTTCCGCCCCACACGCGCAACACTCGAGCAGGTTTGTGAGATAAAAATCGCGTCTCCCCGGCGGGGAATCGAACCCCGGTCTCCCGCGTGACAGGCGGGGATACTAACCACTATACTACCGAGGACGGGATGCAGGCAGCTGTCTGTGTGGGAGACACTTGTTGCAAGTAGCTGTAAACGGTCTACACTAAGTTCGGCGACTGATAGTGCAATAATTAAAAATCTAGTGTGCCTCCCCGGCGGGGAATCGAACCCCGGTCTCCCGCGTGACAGGCGGGGATACTAACCACTATACTACCGAGGAAGACGCAACTAGCGCCTATAATGCACATTAATCTTGCTGACATAGCTGATACATCTGAAATGTAGCCTCCCGATGCTGTCAGAGACAGCTGCTACGAAATAAAAGTATGCCCCAGGTGAGGCTCGAACTCACAACCCCGGCATTGCTCACGGCTACTGCCTTATAAGTACCGTGCGCTAACCAATTGCGCCACTGGGGCTACAGCGAAACGCTCTCAGTTAGCCATATTCGCTTTGCTGCAAACCAGTGGTGGCTACAAAAACATATGATCGCCACCTGCGGCCATACTGCGACTTTGGCACCTAAGTACGAATGCTTCGTGCTATTCGTGTTTGATATGCTACGCTTACATGCACATCAACCGCCTCTCGTCATCGAAAAAATGCAGAAAAACGCGCGCCTTGCCTCGTGCTACCTGTCGAACAGCGAGCGCAGATGTGTGGCAAGCTCCAAGCTCTGCAGGCGCACCGCGACCACGCAGCTGGACGAGTGGTGCCTTCCTTGGGAGCTTGATGAGCCCTGGAGAACACGTTTCTTAGCGAATTGCACTTGTCTCGTAGCGAGAAATGCTGCCACTGGCCCTGTGGCGCAACGGATAACGCGTCTGACTACGGATCAGAAGATTCCAGGTTCGAATCCTGGCAGGGTCGGCATTTTGTTAGTTGCCAACGCGTAGCTGGGCAGTGGATTTCGTATGTCGCCGCATCGTGCAGTGCTTTGTTACTCCTGTGCATCTCGCAGCTGCATGTCGAGGCGATCGTGGTAAATATCGCTGCGTGCAAGCGTCAGCGTAGCGTCAGTCGAGCAAAGTCGAGACAAGTCAAGCTGAGAGCTGTAGGAGATGTTACGCAATCAAATGTAGGCGTGTGAAAGCGACGCAGACAACACTGCCCAAGTGTCCCAAGTGATGTGACGAAGAGCCAGTATACACCCACACAGCAGAGTGGCGCAGTGGAAGCGTGCTGGGCCCATAACCCAGAGGTCCGTGGATCGAAACCACGCTCTGCTAAAATTATTTCTTTTCCTGATTGTGTCGAGCACGATTATTACGCCTAGAGAGTCGGCTGGGGGCATTGATTCAGCCTCAAAAGCAAACCCCGTAATTCTGAAGTGTGAAGAATGCGAGAACTACTTCCTATGATGCATCATTTTTTAAGATTTTGCAGCAAGTTAATGGCAAAGTTAATGCTCTTCCGCCCCACACGCGCAACACTCGAGCAGGTTTGTGAGATAAAAATCGCGTCTCCCCGGCGGGGAATCGAACCCCGGTCTCCCGCGTGACAGGCGGGGATACTAACCACTATACTACCGAGGACGGGATGCAGGCAGCTGTCTGTGTGGGAGACACTTGTTGCAAGTAGCTGTAAACGGTCTACACTAAGTTCGGCGACTGATAGTGCAATAATTAAAAATCTAGTGTGCCTCCCCGGCGGGGAATCGAACCCCGGTCTCCCGCGTGACAGGCGGGGATACTAACCACTATACTACCGAGGAAGACGCAACTAGCGCCTATAATGCACATTAATCTTGCTGACATAGCTGATACATCTGAAATGTAGCCTCCCGATGCTGTCAGAGACAGCTGCTACGAAATAAAAGTATGCCCCAGGTGAGGCTCGAACTCACAACCCCGGCATTGCTCACGGCTACTGCCTTATAAGTACCGTGCGCTAACCAATTGCGCCACTGGGGCTACAGCGAAACGCTCTCAGTTAGCCATATTCGCTTTGCTGCAAACCAGTGGTGGCTACAAAAACATATGATCGCCACCTGCGGCCATACTGCGACTTTGGCACCTAAGTACGAATGCTTCGTGCTATTCGTGTTTGATATGCTACGCTTACATGCACATCAACCGCCTCTCGTCATCGAAAAAATGCAGAAAAACGCGCGCCTTGCCTCGTGCTACCTGTCGAACAGCGAGCGCAGATGTGTGGCAAGCTCCAAGCTCTGCAGGCGCACCGCGACCACGCAGCTGGACGAGTGGTGCCTTCCTTGGGAGCTTGATGAGCCCTGGAGAACACGTTTCTTAGCGAATTGCACTTGTCTCGTAGCGAGAAATGCTGCCACTGGCCCTGTGGCGCAACGGATAACGCGTCTGACTACGGATCAGAAGATTCCAGGTTCGAATCCTGGCAGGGTCGGCATTTTGTTAGTTGCCAACGCGTAGCTGGGCAGTGGATTTCGTATGTCGCCGCATCGTGCAGTGCTTTGTTACTCCTGTGCATCTCGCAGCTGCATGTCGAGGCGATCGTGGTAAATATCGCTGCGTGCAAGCGTCAGCGTAGCGTCAGTCGAGCAAAGTCGAGACAAGTCAAGCTGAGAGCTGTAGGAGATGTTACGCAATCAAATGTAGGCGTGTGAAAGCGACGCAGACAACACTGCCCAAGTGTCCCAAGTGATGTGACGAAGAGCCAGTATACACCCACACAGCAGAGTGGCGCAGTGGAAGCGTGCTGGGCCCATAACCCAGAGGTCCGTGGATCGAAACCACGCTCTGCTAAAATTATTTCTTTTCCTGATTGTGTCGAGCACGATTATTACGCCTAGAGAGTCGGCTGGGGGCATTGATTCAGCCTCAAAAGCAAACCCCGTAATTCTGAAGTGTGAAGAATGCGAGAACTACTTCCTATGATGCATCATTTTTTAAGATTTTGCAGCAAGTTAATGGCAAAGTTAATGCTCTTCCGCCCCACACGCGCAACACTCGAGCAGGTTTGTGAGATAAAAATCGCGTCTCCCCGGCGGGGAATCGAACCCCGGTCTCCCGCGTGACAGGCGGGGATACTAACCACTATACTACCGAGGACGGGATGCAGGCAGCTGTCTGTGTGGGAGACACTTGTTGCAAGTAGCTGTAAACGGTCTACACTAAGTTCGGCGACTGATAGTGCAATAATTAAAAATCTAGTGTGCCTCCCCGGCGGGGAATCGAACCCCGGTCTCCCGCGTGACAGGCGGGGATACTAACCACTATACTACCGAGGAAGACGCAACTAGCGCCTATAATGCACATTAATCTTGCTGACATAGCTGATACATCTGAAATGTAGCCTCCCGATGCTGTCAGAGACAGCTGCTACGAAATAAAAGTATGCCCCAGGTGAGGCTCGAACTCACAACCCCGGCATTGCTCACGGCTACTGCCTTATAAGTACCGTGCGCTAACCAATTGCGCCACTGGGGCTACAGCGAAACGCTCTCAGTTAGCCATATTCGCTTTGCTGCAAACCAGTGGTGGCTACAAAAACATATGATCGCCACCTGCGGCCATACTGCGACTTTGGCACCTAAGTACGAATGCTTCGTGCTATTCGTGTTTGATATGCTACGCTTACATGCACATCAACCGCCTCTCGTCATCGAAAAAATGCAGAAAAACGCGCGCCTTGCCTCGTGCTACCTGTCGAACAGCGAGCGCAGATGTGTGGCAAGCTCCAAGCTCTGCAGGCGCACCGCGACCACGCAGCTGGACGAGTGGTGCCTTCCTTGGGAGCTTGATGAGCCCTGGAGAACACGTTTCTTAGCGAATTGCACTTGTCTCGTAGCGAGAAATGCTGCCACTGGCCCTGTGGCGCAACGGATAACGCGTCTGACTACGGATCAGAAGATTCCAGGTTCGAATCCTGGCAGGGTCGGCATTTTGTTAGTTGCCAACGCGTAGCTGGGCAGTGGATTTCGTATGTCGCCGCATCGTGCAGTGCTTTGTTACTCCTGTGCATCTCGCAGCTGCATGTCGAGGCGATCGTGGTAAATATCGCTGCGTGCAAGCGTCAGCGTAGCGTCAGTCGAGCAAAGTCGAGACAAGTCAAGCTGAGAGCTGTAGGAGATGTTACGCAATCAAATGTAGGCGTGTGAAAGCGACGCAGACAACACTGCCCAAGTGTCCCAAGTGATGTGACGAAGAGCCAGTATACACCCACACAGCAGAGTGGCGCAGTGGAAGCGTGCTGGGCCCATAACCCAGAGGTCCGTGGATCGAAACCACGCTCTGCTAAAATTATTTCTTTTCCTGATTGTGTCGAGCACGATTATTACGCCTAGAGAGTCGGCTGGGGGCATTGATTCAGCCTCAAAAGCAAACCCCGTAATTCTGAAGTGTGAAGAATGCGAGAACTACTTCCTATGATGCATCATTTTTTAAGATTTTGCAGCAAGTTAATGGCAAAGTTAATGCTCTTCCGCCCCACACGCGCAACACTCGAGCAGGTTTGTGAGATAAAAATCGCGTCTCCCCGGCGGGGAATCGAACCCCGGTCTCCCGCGTGACAGGCGGGGATACTAACCACTATACTACCGAGGACGGGATGCAGGCAGCTGTCTGTGTGGGAGACACTTGTTGCAAGTAGCTGTAAACGGTCTACACTAAGTTCGGCGACTGATAGTGCAATAATTAAAAATCTAGTGTGCCTCCCCGGCGGGGAATCGAACCCCGGTCTCCCGCGTGACAGGCGGGGATACTAACCACTATACTACCGAGGAAGACGCAACTAGCGCCTATAATGCACATTAATCTTGCTGACATAGCTGATACATCTGAAATGTAGCCTCCCGATGCTGTCAGAGACAGCTGCTACGAAATAAAAGTATGCCCCAGGTGAGGCTCGAACTCACAACCCCGGCATTGCTCACGGCTACTGCCTTATAAGTACCGTGCGCTAACCAATTGCGCCACTGGGGCTACAGCGAAACGCTCTCAGTTAGCCATATTCGCTTTGCTGCAAACCAGTGGTGGCTACAAAAACATATGATCGCCACCTGCGGCCATACTGCGACTTTGGCACCTAAGTACGAATGCTTCGTGCTATTCGTGTTTGATATGCTACGCTTACATGCACATCAACCGCCTCTCGTCATCGAAAAAATGCAGAAAAACGCGCGCCTTGCCTCGTGCTACCTGTCGAACAGCGAGCGCAGATGTGTGGCAAGCTCCAAGCTCTGCAGGCGCACCGCGACCACGCAGCTGGACGAGTGGTGCCTTCCTTGGGAGCTTGATGAGCCCTGGAGAACACGTTTCTTAGCGAATTGCACTTGTCTCGTAGCGAGAAATGCTGCCACTGGCCCTGTGGCGCAACGGATAACGCGTCTGACTACGGATCAGAAGATTCCAGGTTCGAATCCTGGCAGGGTCGGCATTTTGTTAGTTGCCAACGCGTAGCTGGGCAGTGGATTTCGTATGTCGCCGCATCGTGCAGTGCTTTGTTACTCCTGTGCATCTCGCAGCTGCATGTCGAGGCGATCGTGGTAAATATCGCTGCGTGCAAGCGTCAGCGTAGCGTCAGTCGAGCAAAGTCGAGACAAGTCAAGCTGAGAGCTGTAGGAGATGTTACGCAATCAAATGTAGGCGTGTGAAAGCGACGCAGACAACACTGCCCAAGTGTCCCAAGTGATGTGACGAAGAGCCAGTATACACCCACACAGCAGAGTGGCGCAGTGGAAGCGTGCTGGGCCCATAACCCAGAGGTCCGTGGATCGAAACCACGCTCTGCTAAAATTATTTCTTTTCCTGATTGTGTCGAGCACGATTATTACGCCTAGAGAGTCGGCTGGGGGCATTGATTCAGCCTCAAAAGCAAACCCCGTAATTCTGAAGTGTGAAGAATGCGAGAACTACTTCCTATGATGCATCATTTTTTAAGATTTTGCAGCAAGTTAATGGCAAAGTTAATGCTCTTCCGCCCCACACGCGCAACACTCGAGCAGGTTTGTGAGATAAAAATCGCGTCTCCCCGGCGGGGAATCGAACCCCGGTCTCCCGCGTGACAGGCGGGGATACTAACCACTATACTACCGAGGACGGGATGCAGGCAGCTGTCTGTGTGGGAGACACTTGTTGCAAGTAGCTGTAAACGGTCTACACTAAGTTCGGCGACTGATAGTGCAATAATTAAAAATCTAGTGTGCCTCCCCGGCGGGGAATCGAACCCCGGTCTCCCGCGTGACAGGCGGGGATACTAACCACTATACTACCGAGGAAGACGCAACTAGCGCCTATAATGCACATTAATCTTGCTGACATAGCTGATACATCTGAAATGTAGCCTCCCGATGCTGTCAGAGACAGCTGCTACGAAATAAAAGTATGCCCCAGGTGAGGCTCGAACTCACAACCCCGGCATTGCTCACGGCTACTGCCTTATAAGTACCGTGCGCTAACCAATTGCGCCACTGGGGCTACAGCGAAACGCTCTCAGTTAGCCATATTCGCTTTGCTGCAAACCAGTGGTGGCTACAAAAACATATGATCGCCACCTGCGGCCATACTGCGACTTTGGCACCTAAGTACGAATGCTTCGTGCTATTCGTGTTTGATATGCTACGCTTACATGCACATCAACCGCCTCTCGTCATCGAAAAAATGCAGAAAAACGCGCGCCTTGCCTCGTGCTACCTGTCGAACAGCGAGCGCAGATGTGTGGCAAGCTCCAAGCTCTGCAGGCGCACCGCGACCACGCAGCTGGACGAGTGGTGCCTTCCTTGGGAGCTTGATGAGCCCTGGAGAACACGTTTCTTAGCGAATTGCACTTGTCTCGTAGCGAGAAATGCTGCCACTGGCCCTGTGGCGCAACGGATAACGCGTCTGACTACGGATCAGAAGATTCCAGGTTCGAATCCTGGCAGGGTCGGCATTTTGTTAGTTGCCAACGCGTAGCTGGGCAGTGGATTTCGTATGTCGCCGCATCGTGCAGTGCTTTGTTACTCCTGTGCATCTCGCAGCTGCATGTCGAGGCGATCGTGGTAAATATCGCTGCGTGCAAGCGTCAGCGTAGCGTCAGTCGAGCAAAGTCGAGACAAGTCAAGCTGAGAGCTGTAGGAGATGTTACGCAATCAAATGTAGGCGTGTGAAAGCGACGCAGACAACACTGCCCAAGTGTCCCAAGTGATGTGACGAAGAGCCAGTATACACCCACACAGCAGAGTGGCGCAGTGGAAGCGTGCTGGGCCCATAACCCAGAGGTCCGTGGATCGAAACCACGCTCTGCTAAAATTATTTCTTTTCCTGATTGTGTCGAGCACGATTATTACGCCTAGAGAGTCGGCTGGGGGCATTGATTCAGCCTCAAAAGCAAACCCCGTAATTCTGAAGTGTGAAGAATGCGAGAACTACTTCCTATGATGCATCATTTTTTAAGATTTTGCAGCAAGTTAATGGCAAAGTTAATGCTCTTCCGCCCCACACGCGCAACACTCGAGCAGGTTTGTGAGATAAAAATCGCGTCTCCCCGGCGGGGAATCGAACCCCGGTCTCCCGCGTGACAGGCGGGGATACTAACCACTATACTACCGAGGACGGGATGCAGGCAGCTGTCTGTGTGGGAGACACTTGTTGCAAGTAGCTGTAAACGGTCTACACTAAGTTCGGCGACTGATAGTGCAATAATTAAAAATCTAGTGTGCCTCCCCGGCGGGGAATCGAACCCCGGTCTCCCGCGTGACAGGCGGGGATACTAACCACTATACTACCGAGGAAGACGCAACTAGCGCCTATAATGCACATTAATCTTGCTGACATAGCTGATACATCTGAAATGTAGCCTCCCGATGCTGTCAGAGACAGCTGCTACGAAATAAAAGTATGCCCCAGGTGAGGCTCGAACTCACAACCCCGGCATTGCTCACGGCTACTGCCTTATAAGTACCGTGCGCTAACCAATTGCGCCACTGGGGCTACAGCGAAACGCTCTCAGTTAGCCATATTCGCTTTGCTGCAAACCAGTGGTGGCTACAAAAACATATGATCGCCACCTGCGGCCATACTGCGACTTTGGCACCTAAGTACGAATGCTTCGTGCTATTCGTGTTTGATATGCTACGCTTACATGCACATCAACCGCCTCTCGTCATCGAAAAAATGCAGAAAAACGCGCGCCTTGCCTCGTGCTACCTGTCGAACAGCGAGCGCAGATGTGTGGCAAGCTCCAAGCTCTGCAGGCGCACCGCGACCACGCAGCTGGACGAGTGGTGCCTTCCTTGGGAGCTTGATGAGCCCTGGAGAACACGTTTCTTAGCGAATTGCACTTGTCTCGTAGCGAGAAATGCTGCCACTGGCCCTGTGGCGCAACGGATAACGCGTCTGACTACGGATCAGAAGATTCCAGGTTCGAATCCTGGCAGGGTCGGCATTTTGTTAGTTGCCAACGCGTAGCTGGGCAGTGGATTTCGTATGTCGCCGCATCGTGCAGTGCTTTGTTACTCCTGTGCATCTCGCAGCTGCATGTCGAGGCGATCGTGGTAAATATCGCTGCGTGCAAGCGTCAGCGTAGCGTCAGTCGAGCAAAGTCGAGACAAGTCAAGCTGAGAGCTGTAGGAGATGTTACGCAATCAAATGTAGGCGTGTGAAAGCGACGCAGACAACACTGCCCAAGTGTCCCAAGTGATGTGACGAAGAGCAAGTATACACCCACACAGCAGAGTGGCGCAGTGGAAGCGTGCTGGGCCCATAACCCAGAGGTCCGTGGATCGAAACCACGCTCTGCTAAAATTATTTCTTTTCCTGATTGTGTCGAGCACGATTATTACGCCTAGAGAGTCGGCTGGGGGCATTGATTCAGCCTCAAAAGCAAACCCCGTAATTCTGAAGTGTGAAGAATGCGAGAACTACTTCCTATGATGCATCATTTTTTAAGATTTTGCAGCAAGTTAATGGCAAAGTTAATGCTCTTCCGCCCCACACGCGCAACACTCGAGCAGGTTTGTGAGATAAAAATCGCGTCTCCCCGGCGGGGAATCGAACCCCGGTCTCCCGCGTGACAGGCGGGGATACTAACCACTATACTACCGAGGACGGGATGCAGGCAGCTGTCTGTGTGGGAGACACTTGTTGCAAGTAGCTGTAAACGGTCTACACTAAGTTCGGCGACTGATAGTGCAATAATTAAAAATCTAGTGTGCCTCCCCGGCGGGGAATCGAACCCCGGTCTCCCGCGTGACAGGCGGGGATACTAACCACTATACTACCGAGGAAGACGCAACTAGCGCCTATAATGCACATTAATCTTGCTGATATAGCTGATACATCTGAAATGTAGCCTCCCGATGCTGTCAGAGACAGCTGCTACGAAATAAAAGTATGCCCCAGGTGAGGCTCGAACTCACAACCCCGGCATTGCTCACGGCTACTGCCTTATAAGTACCGTGCGCTAACCAATTGCGCCACTGGGGCTACAGCGAAACGCTCTCAGTTAGCCATATTCGCTTTGCTGCAAACCAGTGGTGGCTACAAAAACATATGATCGCCACCTGCGGCCATACTGCGACTTTGGCACCTAAGTACGAATGCTTCGTGCTATTCGTGTTTGATATGCTACGCTTACATGCACATCAACCGCCTCTCGTCATCGAAAAAATGCAGAAAAACGCGCGCCTTGCCTCGTGCTACCTGTCGAACAGCGAGCGCAGATGTGTGGCAAGCTCCAAGCTCTGCAGGCGCACCGCGACCACGCAGCTGGACGAGTGGTGCCTTCCTTGGGAGCTTGATGAGCCCTGGAGAACACGTTTCTTAGCGAATTGCACTTGTCTCGTAGCGAGAAATGCTGCCACTGGCCCTGTGGCGCAACGGATAACGCGTCTGACTACGGATCAGAAGATTCCAGGTTCGAATCCTGGCAGGGTCGGCATTTTGTTAGTTGCCAACGCGTAGCTGGGCAGTGGATTTCGTATGTCGCCGCATCGTGCAGTGCTTTGTTACTCCTGTGCATCTCGCAGCTGCATGTCGAGGCGATCGTGGTAAATATCGCTGCGTGCAAGCGTCAGCGTAGCGTCAGTCGAGCAAAGTCGAGACAAGTCAAGCTGAGAGCTGTAGGAGATGTTACGCAATCAAATGTAGGCGTGTGAAAGCGACGCAGACAACACTGCCCAAGTGTCCCAAGTGATGTGACGAAGAGCCAGTATACACCCACACAGCAGAGTGGCGCAGTGGAAGCGTGCTGGGCCCATAACCCAGAGGTCCGTGGATCGAAACCACGCTCTGCTAAAATTATTTCTTTTCCTGATTGTGTCGAGCACGATTATTACGCCTAGAGAGTCGGCTGGGGGCATTGATTCAGCCTCAAAAGCAAACCCCGTAATTCTGAAGTGTGAAGAATGCGAGAACTACTTCCTATGATGCATCATTTTTTAAGATTTTGCAGCAAGTTAATGGCAAAGTTAATGCTCTTCCGCCCCACACGCGCAACACTCGAGCAGGTTTGTGAGATAAAAATCGCGTCTCCCCGGCGGGGAATCGAACCCCGGTCTCCCGCGTGACAGGCGGGGATACTAACCACTATACTACCGAGGACGGGATGCAGGCAGCTGTCTGTGTGGGAGACACTTGTTGCAAGTAGCTGTAAACGGTCTACACTAAGTTCGGCGACTGATAGTGCAATAATTAAAAATCTAGTGTGCCTCCCCGGCGGGGAATCGAACCCCGGTCTCCCGCGTGACAGGCGGGGATACTAACCACTATACTACCGAGGAAGACGCAACTAGCGCCTATAATGCACATTAATCTTGCTGACATAGCTGATACATCTGAAATGTAGCCTCCCGATGCTGTCAGAGACAGCTGCTACGAAATAAAAGTATGCCCCAGGTGAGGCTCGAACTCACAACCCCGGCATTGCTCACGGCTACTGCCTTATAAGTACCGTGCGCTAACCAATTGCGCCACTGGGGCTACAGCGAAACGCTCTCAGTTAGCCATATTCGCTTTGCTGCAAACCAGTGGTGGCTACAAAAACATATGATCGCCACCTGCGGCCATACTGCGACTTTGGCACCTAAGTACGAATGCTTCGTGCTATTCGTGTTTGATATGCTACGCTTACATGCACATCAACCGCCTCTCGTCATCGAAAAAATGCAGAAAAACGCGCGCCTTGCCTCGTGCTACCTGTCGAACAGCGAGCGCAGATGTGTGGCAAGCTCCAAGCTCTGCAGGCGCACCGCGACCACGCAGCTGGACGAGTGGTGCCTTCCTTGGGAGCTTGATGAGCCCTGGAGAACACGTTTCTTAGCGAATTGCACTTGTCTCGTAGCGAGAAATGCTGCCACTGGCCCTGTGGCGCAACGGATAACGCGTCTGACTACGGATCAGAAGATTCCAGGTTCGAATCCTGGCAGGGTCGGAATTTTGTTAGTTGCCAACGCGTAGCTGGGCAGTGGATTTCGTATGTCGCCGCATCGTGCAGTGCTTTGTTACTCCTGTGCATCTCGCAGCTGCATGTCGAGGCGATCGTGGTAAATATCGCTGCGTGCAAGCGTCAGCGTAGCGTCAGTCGAGCAAAGTCGAGACAAGTCAAGCTGAGAGCTGTAGGAGATGTTACGCAATCAAATGTAGGCGTGTGAAAGCGACGCAGACAACACTGCCCAAGTGTCCCAAGTGATGTGACGAAGAGCCAGTATACACCCACACAGCAGAGTGGCGCAGTGGAAGCGTGCTGGGCCCATAACCCAGAGGTCCGTGGATCGAAACCACGCTCTGCTAAAATTATTTCTTTTCCTGATTGTGTCGAGCACGATTATTACGCCTAGAGAGTCGGCTGGGGGCATTGATTCAGCCTCAAAAGCAAACCCCGTAATTCTGAAGTGTGAAGAATGCGAGAACTACTTCCTATGATGCATCATTTTTTAAGATTTTGCAGCAAGTTAATGGCAAAGTTAATGCTCTTCCGCCCCACACGCGCAACACTCGAGCAGGTTTGTGAGATAAAAATCGCGTCTCCCCGGCGGGGAATCGAACCCCGGTCTCCCGCGTGACAGGCGGGGATACTAACCACTATACTACCGAGGACGGGATGCAGGCAGCTGTCTGTGTGGGAGACACTTGTTGCAAGTAGCTGTAAACGGTCTACACTAAGTTCGGCGACTGATAGTGCAATAATTAAAAATCTAGTGTGCCTCCCCGGCGGGGAATCGAACCCCGGTCTCCCGCGTGACAGGCGGGGATACTAACCACTATACTACCGAGGAAGACGCAACTAGCGCCTATAATGCACATTAATCTTGCTGACATAGCTGATACATCTGAAATGTAGCCTCCCGATGCTGTCAGAGACAGCTGCTACGAAATAAAAGTATGCCCCAGGTGAGGCTCGAACTCACAACCCCGGCATTGCTCACGGCTACTGCCTTATAAGTACCGTGCGCTAACCAATTGCGCCACTGGGGCTACAGCGAAACGCTCTCAGTTAGCCATATTCGCTTTGCTGCAAACCAGTGGTGGCTACAAAAACATATGATCGCCACCTGCGGCCATACTGCGACTTTGGCACCTAAGTACGAATGCTTCGTGCTATTCGTGTTTGATATGCTACGCTTACATGCACATCAACCGCCTCTCGTCATCGAAAAAATGCAGAAAAACGCGCGCCTTGCCTCGTGCTACCTGTCGAACAGCGAGCGCAGATGTGTGGCAAGCTCCAAGCTCTGCAGGCGCACCGCGACCACGCAGCTGGACGAGTGGTGCCTTCCTTGGGAGCTTGATGAGCCCTGGAGAACACGTTTCTTAGCGAATTGCACTTGTCTCGTAGCGAGAAATGCTGCCACTGGCCCTGTGGCGCAACGGATAACGCGTCTGACTACGGATCAGAAGATTCCAGGTTCGAATCCTGGCAGGGTCGGCATTTTGTTAGTTGCCAACGCGTAGCTGGGCAGTGGATTTCGTATGTCGCCGCATCGTGCAGTGCTTTGTTACTCCTGTGCATCTCGCAGCTGCATGTCGAGGCGATCGTGGTAAATATCGCTGCGTGCAAGCGTCAGCGTAGCGTCAGTCGAGCAAAGTCGAGACAAGTCAAGCTGAGAGCTGTAGGAGATGTTACGCAATCAAATGTAGGCGTGTGAAAGCGACGCAGACAACACTGCCCAAGTGTCCCAAGTGATGTGACGAAGAGCCAGTATACACCCACACAGCAGAGTGGCGCAGTGGAAGCGTGCTGGGCCCATAACCCAGAGGTCCGTGGATCGAAACCACGCTCTGCTAAAATTATTTCTTTTCCTGATTGTGTCGAGCACGATTATTACGCCTAGAGAGTCGGCTGGGGGCATTGATTCAGCCTCAAAAGCAAACCCCGTAATTCTAAAGTGTGAAGAATGCGAGAACTACTTCCTATGATGCATCATTTTTTAAGATTTTGCAGCAAGTTAATGGCAAAGTTAATGCTCTTCCGCCCCACACGCGCAACACTCGAGCAGGTTTGTGAGATAAAAATCGCGTCTCCCCGGCGGGGAATCGAACCCCGGTCTCCCGCGTGACAGGCGGGGATACTAACCACTATACTACCGAGGACGGGATGCAGGCAGCTGTCTGTGTGGGAGACACTTGTTGCAAGTAGCTGTAAACGGTCTACACTAAGTTCGGCGACTGATAGTGCAATAATTAAAAATCTAGTGTGCCTCCCCGGCGGGGAATCGAACCCCGGTCTCCCGCGTGACAGGCGGGGATACTAACCACTATACTACCGAGGAAGACGCAACTAGCGCCTATAATGCACATTAATCTTGCTGACATAGCTGATACATCTGAAATGTAGCCTCCCGATGCTGTCAGAGACAGCTGCTACGAAATAAAAGTATGCCCCAGGTGAGGCTCGAACTCACAACCCCGGCATTGCTCACGGCTACTGCCTTATAAGTACCGTGCGCTAACCAATTGCGCCACTGGGGCTACAGCGAAACGCTCTCAGTTAGCCATATTCGCTTTGCTGCAAACCAGTGGTGGCTACAAAAACATATGATCGCCACCTGCGGCCATACTGCGACTTTGGCACCTAAGTACGAATGCTTCGTGCTATTCGTGTTTGATATGCTACGCTTACATGCACATCAACCGCCTCTCGTCATCGAAAAAATGCAGAAAAACGCGCGCCTTGCCTCGTGCTACCTGTCGAACAGCGAGCGCAGATGTGTGGCAAGCTCCAAGCTCTGCAGGCGCACCGCGACCACGCAGCTGGACGAGTGGTGCCTTCCTTGGGAGCTTGATGAGCCCTGGAGAACACGTTTCTTAGCGAATTGCACTTGTCTCGTAGCGAGAAATGCTGCCACTGGCCCTGTGGCGCAACGGATAACGCGTCTGACTACGGATCAGAAGATTCCAGGTTCGAATCCTGGCAGGGTCGGCATTTTGTTAGTTGCCAACGCGTAGCTGGGCAGTGGATTTCGTATGTCGCCGCATCGTGCAGTGCTTTGTTACTCCTGTGCATCTCGCAGCTGCATGTCGAGGCGATCGTGGTAAATATCGCTGCGTGCAAGCGTCAGCGTAGCGTCAGTCGAGCAAAGTCGAGACAAGTCAAGCTGAGAGCTGTAGGAGATGTTACGCAATCAAATGTAGGCGTGTGAAAGCGACGCAGACAACACTGCCCAAGTGTCCCAAGTGATGTGACGAAGAGCCAGTATACACCCACACAGCAGAGTGGCGCAGTGGAAGCGTGCTGGGCCCATAACCCAGAGGTCCGTGGATCGAAACCACGCTCTGCTAAAATTATTTCTTTTCCTGATTGTGTCGAGCACGATTATTACGCCTAGAGAGTCGGCTGGGGGCATTGATTCAGCCTCAAAAGCAAACCCCGTAATTCTGAAGTGTGAAGAATGCGAGAACTACTTCCTATGATGCATCATTTTTTAAGATTTTGCAGCAAGTTAATGGCAAAGTTAATGCTCTTCCGCCCCACACGCGCAACACTCGAGCAGGTTTGTGAGATAAAAATCGCGTCTCCCCGGCGGGGAATCGAACCCCGGTCTCCCGCGTGACAGGCGGGGATACTAACCACTATACTACCGAGGACGGGATGCAGGCAGCTGTCTGTGTGGGAGACACTTGTTGCAAGTAGCTGTAAACGGTCTACACTAAGTTCGGCGACTGATAGTGCAATAATTAAAAATCTAGTGTGCCTCCCCGGCGGGGAATCGAACCCCGGTCTCCCGCGTGACAGGCGGGGATACTAACCACTATACTACCGAGGAAGACGCAACTAGCGCCTATAATGCACATTAATCTTGCTGACATAGCTGATACATCTGAAATGTAGCCTCCCGATGCTGTCAGAGACAGCTGCTACGAAATAAAAGTATGCCCCAGGTGAGGCTCGAACTCACAACCCCGGCATTGCTCACGGCTACTGCCTTATAAGTACCGTGCGCTAACCAATTGCGCCACTGGGGCTACAGCGAAACGCTCTCAGTTAGCCATATTCGCTTTGCTGCAAACCAGTGGTGGCTACAAAAACATATGATCGCCACCTGCGGCCATACTGCGACTTTGGCACCTAAGTACGAATGCTTCGTGCTATTCGTGTTTGATATGCTACGCTTACATGCACATCAACCGCCTCTCGTCATCGAAAAAATGCAGAAAAACGCGCGCCTTGCCTCGTGCTACCTGTCGAACAGCGAGCGCAGATGTGTGGCAAGCTCCAAGCTCTGCAGGCGCACCGCGACCACGCAGCTGGACGAGTGGTGCCTTCCTTGGGAGCTTGATGAGCCCTGGAGAACACGTTTCTTAGCGAATTGCACTTGTCTCGTAGCGAGAAATGCTGCCACTGGCCCTGTGGCGCAACGGATAACGCGTCTGACTACGGATCAGAAGATTCCAGGTTCGAATCCTGGCAGGGTCGGCATTTTGTTAGTTGCCAACGCGTAGCTGGGCAGTGGATTTCGTATGTCGCCGCATCGTGCAGTGCTTTGTTACTCCTGTGCATCTCGCAGCTGCATGTCGAGGCGATCGTGGTAAATATCGCTGCGTGCAAGCGTCAGCGTAGCGTCAGTCGAGCAAAGTCGAGACAAGTCAAGCTGAGAGCTGTAGGAGATGTTACGCAATCAAATGTAGGCGTGTGAAAGCGACGCAGACAACACTGCCCAAGTGTCCCAAGTGATGTGACGAAGAGCCAGTATACACCCACACAGCAGAGTGGCGCAGTGGAAGCGTGCTGGGCCCATAACCCAGAGGTCCGTGGATCGAAACCACGCTCTGCTAAAATTATTTCTTTTCCTGATTGTGTCGAGCACGATTATTACGCCTAGAGAGTCGGCTGGGGGCATTGATTCAGCCTCAAAAGCAAACCCCGTAATTCTGAAGTGTGAAGAATGCGAGAACTACTTCCTATGATGCATCATTTTTTAAGATTTTGCAGCAAGTTAATGGCAAAGTTAATGCTCTTCCGCCCCACACGCGCAACACTCGAGCAGGTTTGTGAGATAAAAATCGCGTCTCCCCGGCGGGGAATCGAACCCCGGTCTCCCGCGTGACAGGCGGGGATACTAACCACTATACTACCGAGGACGGGATGCAGGCAGCTGTCTGTGTGGGAGACACTTGTTGCAAGTAGCTGTAAACGGTCTACACTAAGTTCGGCGACTGATAGTGCAATAATTAAAAATCTAGTGTGCCTCCCCGGCGGGGAATCGAACCCCGGTCTCCCGCGTGACAGGCGGGGATACTAACCACTATACTACCGAGGAAGACGCAACTAGCGCCTATAATGCACATTAATCTTGCTGACATAGCTGATACATCTGAAATGTAGCCTCCCGATGCTGTCAGAGACAGCTGCTACGAAATAAAAGTATGCCCCAGGTGAGGCTCGAACTCACAACCCCGGCATTGCTCACGGCTACTGCCTTATAAGTACCGTGCGCTAACCAATTGCGCCACTGGGGCTACAGCGAAACGCTCTCAGTTAGCCATATTCGCTTTGCTGCAAACCAGTGGTGGCTACAAAAACATATGATCGCCACCTGCGGCCATACTGCGACTTTGGCACCTAAGTACGAATGCTTCGTGCTATTCGTGTTTGATATGCTACGCTTACATGCACATCAACCGCCTCTCGTCATCGAAAAAATGCAGAAAAACGCGCGCCTTGCCTCGTGCTACCTGTCGAACAGCGAGCGCAGATGTGTGGCAAGCTCCAAGCTCTGCAGGCGCACCGCGACCACGCAGCTGGACGAGTGGTGCCTTCCTTGGGAGCTTGATGAGCCCTGGAGAACACGTTTCTTAGCGAATTGCACTTGTCTCGTAGCGAGAAATGCTGCCACTGGCCCTGTGGCGCAACGGATAACGCGTCTGACTACGGATCAGAAGATTCCAGGTTCGAATCCTGGCAGCGTCGGCATTTTGTTAGTTGCCAACGCGTAGCTGGGCAGTGGATTTCGTATGTCGCCGCATCGTGCAGTGCTTTGTTACTCCTGTGCATCTCGCAGCTGCATGTCGAGGCGATCGTGGTAAATATCGCTGCGTGCAAGCGTCAGCGTAGCGTCAGTCGAGCAAAGTCGAGACAAGTCAAGCTGAGAGCTGTAGGAGATGTTACGCAATCAAATGTAGGCGTGTGAAAGCGACGCAGACAACACTGCCCAAGTGTCCCAAGTGATGTGACGAAGAGCCAGTATACACCCACACAGCAGAGTGGCGCAGTGGAAGCGTGCTGGGCCCATAACCCAGAGGTCCGTGGATCGAAACCACGCTCTGCTAAAATTATTTCTTTTCCTGATTGTGTCGAGCACGATTATTACGCCTAGAGAGTCGGCTGGGGGCATTGATTCAGCCTCAAAAGCAAACCCCGTAATTCTGAAGTGTGAAGAATGCGAGAACTACTTCCTATGATGCATCATTTTTTAAGATTTTGCAGCAAGTTAATGGCAAAGTTAATGCTCTTCCGCCCCACACGCGCAACACTCGAGCAGGTTTGTGAGATAAAAATCGCGTCTCCCCGGCGGGGAATCGAACCCCGGTCTCCCGCGTGACAGGCGGGGATACTAACCACTATACTACCGAGGACGGGATGCAGGCAGCTGTCTGTGTGGGAGACACTTGTTGCAAGTAGCTGTAAACGGTCTACACTAAGTTCGGCGACTGATAGTGCAATAATTAAAAATCTAGTGTGCCTCCCCGGCGGGGAATCGAACCCCGGTCTCCCGCGTGACAGGCGGGGATACTAACCACTATACTACCGAGGAAGACGCAACTAGCGCCTATAATGCACATTAATCTTGCTGACATAGCTGATACATCTGAAATGTAGCCTCCCGATGCTGTCAGAGACAGCTGCTACGAAATAAAAGTATGCCCCAGGTGAGGCTCGAACTCACAACCCCGGCATTGCTCACGGCTACTGCCTTATAAGTACCGTGCGCTAACCAATTGCGCCACTGGGGCTACAGCGAAACGCTCTCAGTTAGCCATATTCGCTTTGCTGCAAACCAGTGGTGGCTACAAAAACATATGATCGCCACCTGCGGCCATACTGCGACTTTGGCACCTAAGTACGAATGCTTCGTGCTATTCGTGTTTGATATGCTACGCTTACATGCACATCAACCGCCTCTCGTCATCGAAAAAATGCAGAAAAACGCGCGCCTTGCCTCGTGCTACCTGTCGAACAGCGAGCGCAGATGTGTGGCAAGCTCCAAGCTCTGCAGGCGCACCGCGACCACGCAGCTGGACGAGTGGTGCCTTCCTTGGGAGCTTGATGAGCCCTGGAGAACACGTTTCTTAGCGAATTGCACTTGTCTCGTAGCGAGAAATGCTGCCACTGGCCCTGTGGCGCAACGGATAACGCGTCTGACTACGGATCAGAAGATTCCAGGTTCGAATCCTGGCAGGGTCGGCATTTTGTTAGTTGCCAACGCGTAGCTGGGCAGTGGATTTCGTATGTCGCCGCATCGTGCAGTGCTTTGTTACTCCTGTGCATCTCGCAGCTGCATGTCGAGGCGATCGTGGTAAATATCGCTGCGTGCAAGCGTCAGCGTAGCGTCAGTCGAGCAAAGTCGAGACAAGTCAAGCTGAGAGCTGTAGGAGATGTTACGCAATCAAATGTAGGCGTGTGAAAGCGACGCAGACAACACTGCCCAAGTGTCCCAAGTGATGTGACGAAGAGCCAGTATACACCCACACAGCAGAGTGGCGCAGTGGAAGCGTGCTGGGCCCATAACCCAGAGGTCCGTGGATCGAAACCACGCTCTGCTAAAATTATTTCTTTTCCTGATTGTGTCGAGCACGATTATTACGCCTAGAGAGTCGGCTGGGGGCATTGATTCAGCCTCAAAAGCAAACCCCGTAATTCTGAAGTGTGAAGAATGCGAGAACTACTTCCTATGATGCATCATTTTTTAAGATTTTGCAGCAAGTTAATGGCAAAGTTAATGCTCTTCCGCCCCACACGCGCAACACTCGAGCAGGTTTGTGAGATAAAAATCGCGTCTCCCCGGCGGGGAATCGAACCCCGGTCTCCCGCGTGACAGGCGGGGATACTAACCACTATACTACCGAGGACGGGATGCAGGCAGCTGTCTGTGTGGGAGACACTTGTTGCAAGTAGCTGTAAACGGTCTACACTAAGTTCGGCGACTGATAGTGCAATAATTAAAAATCTAGTGTGCCTCCCCGGCGGGGAATCGAACCCCGGTCTCCCGCGTGACAGGCGGGGATACTAACCACTATACTACCGAGGAAGACGCAACTAGCGCCTATAATGCACATTAATCTTGCTGACATAGCTGATACATCTGAAATGTAGCCTCCCGATGCTGTCAGAGACAGCTGCTACGAAATAAAAGTATGCCCCAGGTGAGGCTCGAACTCACAACCCCGGCATTGCTCACGGCTACTGCCTTATAAGTACCGTGCGCTAACCAATTGCGCCACTGGGGCTACAGCGAAACGCTCTCAGTTAGCCATATTCGCTTTGCTGCAAACCAGTGGTGGCTACAAAAACATATGATCGCCACCTGCGGCCATACTGCGACTTTGGCACCTAAGTACGAATGCTTCGTGCTATTCGTGTTTGATATGCTACGCTTACATGCACATCAACCGCCTCTCGTCATCGAAAAAATGCAGAAAAACGCGCGCCTTGCCTCGTGCTACCTGTCGAACAGCGAGCGCAGATGTGTGGCAAGCTCCAAGCTCTGCAGGCGCACCGCGACCACGCAGCTGGACGAGTGGTGCCTTCCTTGGGAGCTTGATGAGCCCTGGAGAACACGTTTCTTAGCGAATTGCACTTGTCTCGTAGCGAGAAATGCTGCCACTGGCCCTGTGGCGCAACGGATAACGCGTCTGACTACGGATCAGAAGATTCCAGGTTCGAATCCTGGCAGCGTCGGCATTTTGTTAGTTGCCAACGCGTAGCTGGGCAGTGGATTTCGTATGTCGCCGCATCGTGCAGTGCTTTGTTACTCCTGTGCATCTCGCAGCTGCATGTCGAGGCGATCGTGGTAAATATCGCTGCGTGCAAGCGTCAGCGTAGCGTCAGTCGAGCAAAGTCGAGACAAGTCAAGCTGAGAGCTGTAGGAGATGTTACGCAATCAAATGTAGGCGTGTGAAAGCGACGCAGACAACACTGCCCAAGTGTCCCAAGTGATGTGACGAAGAGCCAGTATACACCCACACAGCAGAGTGGCGCAGTGGAAGCGTGCTGGGCCCATAACCCAGAGGTCCGTGGATCGAAACCACGCTCTGCTAAAATTATTTCTTTTCCTGATTGTGTCGAGCACGATTATTACGCCTAGAGAGTCGGCTGGGGGCATTGATTCAGCCTCAAAAGCAAACCCCGTAATTCTGAAGTGTGAAGAATGCGAGAACTACTTCCTATGATGCATCATTTTTTAAGATTTTGCAGCAAGTTAATGGCAAAGTTAATGCTCTTCCGCCCCACACGCGCAACACTCGAGCAGGTTTGTGAGATAAAAATCGCGTCTCCCCGGCGGGGAATCGAACACCGGTCTCCCGCGTGACAGGCGGGGATACTAACCACTATACTACCGAGGACGGGATGCAGGCAGCTGTCTGTGTGGGAGACACTTGTTGCAAGTAGCTGTAAACGGTCTACACTAAGTTCGGCGACTGATAGTGCAATAATTAAAAATCTAGTGTGCCTCCCCGGCGGGGAATCGAACCCCGGTCTCCCGCGTGACAGGCGGGGATACTAACCACTATACTACCGAGGAAGACGCAACTAGCGCCTATAATGCACATTAATCTTGCTGACATAGCTGATACATCTGAAATGTAGCCTCCCGATGCTGTCAAAGACAGCTGCTACGAAATAAAAGTATGCCCCAGGTGAGGCTCGAACTCACAACCCCGGCATTGCTCACGGCTACTGCCTTATAAGTACCGTGCGCTAACCAATTGCGCCACTGGGGCTACAGCGAAACGCTCTCAGTTAGCCATATTCGCTTTGCTGCAAACCAGTGGTGGCTACAAAAACATATGATCGCCACCTGCGGCCATACTGCGACTTTGGCACCTAAGTACGAATGCTTCGTGCTATTCGTGTTTGATATGCTACGCTTACATGCACATCAACCGCCTCTCGTCATCGAAAAAATGCAGAAAAACGCGCGCCTTGCCTCGTGCTACCTGTCGAACAGCGAGCGCAGATGTGTGGCAAGCTCCAAGCTCTGCAGGCGCACCGCGATCACGCAGCTGGACGAGTGGTGCCTTCCTTGGGAGCTTGATGAGCCCTGGAGAACACGTTTCTTAGCGAATTGCACTTGTCTCGTAGCGAGAAATGCTGCCACTGGCCCTGTGGCGCAACGGATAACGCGTCTGACTACGGATCAGAAGATTCCAGGTTCGAATCCTGGCAGGGTCGGCATTTTGTTAGTTGCCAACGCGTAGCTGGGCAGTGGATTTCGTATGTCGCCGCATCGTGCAGTGCTTTGTTACTCCTGTGCATCTCGCAGCTGCATGTCGAGGCGATCGTGGTAAATATCGCTGCGTGCAAGCGTCAGCGTAGCGTCAGTCGAGCAAAGTCGAGACAAGTCAAGCTGAGAGCTGTAGGAGATGTTACGCAATCAAATGTAGGCGTGTGAAAGCGACGCAGACAACACTGCCCAAGTGTCCCAAGTGATGTGACGAAGAGCCAGTATACACCCACACAGCAGAGTGGCGCAGTGGAAGCGTGCTGGGCCCATAACCCAGAGGTCCGTGGATCGAAACCACGCTCTGCTAAAATTATTTCTTTTCCTGATTGTGTCGAGCACGATTATTACGCCTAGAGAGTCGGCTGGGGGCATTGATTCAGCCTCAAAAGCAAACCCCGTAATTCTGAAGTGTGAAGAATGCGAGAACTACTTCCTATGATGCATCATTTTTTAAGATTTTGCAGCAAGTTAATGGCAAAGTTAATGCTCTTCCGCCCCACACGCGCAACACTCGAGCAGGTTTGTGAGATAAAAATCGCGTCTTCCCGGCGGGGAATCGAACACCGGTCTCCCGCGTGACAGGCGGGGATACTAACCACTATACTACCGAGGACGGGATGCAGGCAGCTGTCTGTGTGGGAGACACTTGTTGCAAGTAGCTGTAAACGGTCTACACTAAGTTCGGCGACTGATAGTGCAATAATTAAAAATCTAGTGTGCCTCCCCGGCGGGGAATCGAACCCCGGTCTCCCGCGTGACAGGCGGGGATACTAACCACTATACTACCGAGGAAGACGCAACTAGCGCCTATAATGCACATTAATCTTGCTGACATAGCTGATACATCTGAAATGTAGCCTCCCGATGCTGTCAGAGACAGCTGCTACGAAATAAAAGTATGCCCCAGGTGAGGCTCGAACTCACAACCCCGGCATTGCTCACGGCTACTGCCTTATAAGTACCGTGCGCTAACCAATTGCGCCACTGGGGCTACAGCGAAACGCTCTCAGTTAGCCATATTCGCTTTGCTGCAAACCAGTGGTGGCTACAAAAACATATGATCGCCACCTGCGGCCATACTGCGACTTTGGCACCTAAGTACGAATGCTTCGTGCTATTCGTGTTTGATATGCTACGCTTACATGCACATCAACCGCCTCTCGTCATCGAAAAAATGCAGAAAAACGCGCGCCTTGCCTCGTGCTACCTGTCGAACAGCGAGCGCAGATGTGTGGCAAGCTCCAAGCTCTGCAGGCGCACCGCGACCACGCAGCTGGACGAGTGGTGCCTTCCTTGGGAGCTTGATGAGCCCTGGAGAACACGTTTCTTAGCGAATTGCACTTGTCTCGTAGCGAGAAATGCTGCCACTGGCCCTGTGGCGCAACGGATAACGCGTCTGACTACGGATCAGAAGATTCCAGGTTCGAATCCTGGCAGGGTCGGCATTTTGTTAGTTGCCAACGCGTAGCTGGGCAGTGGATTTCGTATGTCGCCGCATCGTGCAGTGCTTTGTTACTCCTGTGCATCTCGCAGCTGCATGTCGAGGCGATCGTGGTAAATATCGCTGCGTGCAAGCGTCAGCGTAGCGTCAGTCGAGCAAAGTCGAGACAAGTCAAGCTGAGAGCTGTAGGAGATGTTACGCAATCAAATGTAGGCGTGTGAAAGCGACGCAGACAACACTGCCCAAGTGTCCCAAGTGATGTGACGAAGAGCCAGTATACACCCACACAGCAGAGTGGCGCAGTGGAAGCGTGCTGGGCCCATAACCCAGAGGTCCGTGGATCGAAACCACGCTCTGCTAAAATTATTTCTTTTCCTGATTGTGTCGAGCACGATTATTACGCCTAGAGAGTCGGCTGGGGGCATTGATTCAGCCTCAAAAGCAAACCCCGTAATTCTGAAGTGTGAAGAATGCGAGAACTACTTCCTATGATGCATCATTTTTTAAGATTTTGCAGCAAGTTAATGGCAAAGTTAATGCTCTTCCGCCCCACACGCGCAACACTCGAGCAGGTTTGTGAGATAAAAATCGCGTCTCCCCGGCGGGGAATCGAACCCCGGTCTCCCGCGTGACAGGCGGGGATACTAACCACTATACTACCGAGGACGGGATGCAGGCAGCTGTCTGTGTGGGAGACACTTGTTGCAAGTAGCTGTAAACGGTCTACACTAAGTTCGGCGACTGATAGTGCAATAATTAAAAATCTAGTGTGCCTCCCCGGCGGGGAATCGAACCCCGGTCTCCCGCGTGACAGGCGGGGATACTAACCACTATACTACCGAGGAAGACGCAACTAGCGCCTATAATGCACATTAATCTTGCTGACATAGCTGATACATCTGAAATGTAGCCTCCCGATGCTGTCAGAGACAGCTGCTACGAAATAAAAGTATGCCCCAGGTGAGGCTCGAACTCACAACCCCGGCATTGCTCACGGCTACTGCCTTATAAGTACCGTGCGCTAACCAATTGCGCCACTGGGGCTACAGCGAAACGCTCTCAGTTAGCCATATTCGCTTTGCTGCAAACCAGTGGTGGCTACAAAAACATATGATCGCCACCTGCGGCCATACTGCGACTTTGGCACCTAAGTACGAATGCTTCGTGCTATTCGTGTTTGATATGCTACGCTTACATGCACATCAACCGCCTCTCGTCATCGAAAAAATGCAGAAAAACGCGCGCCTTGCCTCGTGCTACCTGTCGAACAGCGAGCGCAGATGTGTGGCAAGCTCCAAGCTCTGCAGGCGCACCGCGACCACGCAGCTGGACGAGTGGTGCCTTCCTTGGGAGCTTGATGAGCCCTGGAGAACACGTTTCTTAGCGAATTGCACTTGTCTCGTAGCGAGAAATGCTGCCACTGGCCCTGTGGCGCAACGGATAACGCGTCTGACTACGGATCAGAAGATTCCAGGTTCGAATCCTGGCAGCGTCGGCATTTTGTTAGTTGCCAACGCGTAGCTGGGCAGTGGATTTCGTATGTCGCCGCATCGTGCAGTGCTTTGTTACTCCTGTGCATCTCGCAGCTGCATGTCGAGGCGATCGTGGTAAATATCGCTGCGTGCAAGCGTCAGCGTAGCGTCAGTCGAGCAAAGTCGAGACAAGTCAAGCTGAGAGCTGTAGGAGATGTTACGCAATCAAATGTAGGCGTGTGAAAGCGACGCAGACAACACTGCCCAAGTGTCCCAAGTGATGTGACGAAGAGCCAGTATACACCCACACAGCAGAGTGGCGCAGTGGAAGCGTGCTGGGCCCATAACCCAGAGGTCCGTGGATCGAAACCACGCTCTGCTAAAATTATTTCTTTTCCTGATTGTGTCGAGCACGATTATTACGCCTAGAGAGTCGGCTGGGGGCATTGATTCAGCCTCAAAAGCAAACCCCGTAATTCTGAAGTGTGAAGAATGCGAGAACTACTTCCTATGATGCATCATTTTTTAAGATTTTGCAGCAAGTTAATGGCAAAGTTAATGCTCTTCCGCCCCACACGCGCAACACTCGAGCAGGTTTGTGAGATAAAAATCGCGTCTCCCCGGCGGGGAATCGAACACCGGTCTCCCGCGTGACAGGCGGGGATACTAACCACTATACTACCGAGGACGGGATGCAGGCAGCTGTCTGTGTGGGAGACACTTGTTGCAAGTAGCTGTAAACGGTCTACACTAAGTTCGGCGACTGATAGTGCAATAATTAAAAATCTAGTGTGCCTCCCCGGCGGGGAATCGAACCCCGGTCTCCCGCGTGACAGGCGGGGATACTAACCACTATACTACCGAGGAAGACGCAACTAGCGCCTATAATGCACATTAATCTTGCTGACATAGCTGATACATCTGAAATGTAGCCTCCCGATGCTGTCAAAGACAGCTGCTACGAAATAAAAGTATGCCCCAGGTGAGGCTCGAACTCACAACCCCGGCATTGCTCACGGCTACTGCCTTATAAGTACCGTGCGCTAACCAATTGCGCCACTGGGGCTACAGCGAAACGCTCTCAGTTAGCCATATTCGCTTTGCTGCAAACCAGTGGTGGCTACAAAAACATATGATCGCCACCTGCGGCCATACTGCGACTTTGGCACCTAAGTACGAATGCTTCGTGCTATTCGTGTTTGATATGCTACGCTTACATGCACATCAACCGCCTCTCGTCATCGAAAAAATGCAGAAAAACGCGCGCCTTGCCTCGTGCTACCTGTCGAACAGCGAGCGCAGATGTGTGGCAAGCTCCAAGCTCTGCAGGCGCACCGCGATCACGCAGCTGGACGAGTGGTGCCTTCCTTGGGAGCTTGATGAGCCCTGGAGAACACGTTTCTTAGCGAATTGCACTTGTCTCGTAGCGAGAAATGCTGCCACTGGCCCTGTGGCGCAACGGATAACGCGTCTGACTACGGATCAGAAGATTCCAGGTTCGAATCCTGGCAGGGTCGGCATTTTGTTAGTTGCCAACGCGTAGCTGGGCAGTGGATTTCGTATGTCGCCGCATCGTGCAGTGCTTTGTTACTCCTGTGCATCTCGCAGCTGCATGTCGAGGCGATCGTGGTAAATATCGCTGCGTGCAAGCGTCAGCGTAGCGTCAGTCGAGCAAAGTCGAGACAAGTCAAGCTGAGAGCTGTAGGAGATGTTACGCAATCAAATGTAGGCGTGTGAAAGCGACGCAGACAACACTGCCCAAGTGTCCCAAGTGATGTGACGAAGAGCCAGTATACACCCACACAGCAGAGTGGCGCAGTGGAAGCGTGCTGGGCCCATAACCCAGAGGTCCGTGGATCGAAACCACGCTCTGCTAAAATTATTTCTTTTCCTGATTGTGTCGAGCACGATTATTACGCCTAGAGAGTCGGCTGGGGGCATTGATTCAGCCTCAAAAGCAAACCCCGTAATTCTGAAGTGTGAAGAATGCGAGAACTACTTCCTATGATGCATCATTTTTTAAGATTTTGCAGCAAGTTAATGGCAAAGTTAATGCTCTTCCGCCCCACACGCGCAACACTCGAGCAGGTTTGTGAGATAAAAATCGCGTCTTCCCGGCGGGGAATCGAACACCGGTCTCCCGCGTGACAGGCGGGGATACTAACCACTATACTACCGAGGACGGGATGCAGGCAGCTGTCTGTGTGGGAGACACTTGTTGCAAGTAGCTGTAAACGGTCTACACTAAGTTCGGCGACTGATAGTGCAATAATTAAAAATCTAGTGTGCCTCCCCGGCGGGGAATCGAACCCCGGTCTCCCGCGTGACAGGCGGGGATACTAACCACTATACTACCGAGGAAGACGCAACTAGCGCCTATAATGCACATTAATCTTGCTGACATAGCTGATACATCTGAAATGTAGCCTCCCGATGCTGTCAGAGACAGCTGCTACGAAATAAAAGTATGCCCCAGGTGAGGCTCGAACTCACAACCCCGGCATTGCTCACGGCTACTGCCTTATAAGTACCGTGCGCTAACCAATTGCGCCACTGGGGCTACAGCGAAACGCTCTCAGTTAGCCATATTCGCTTTGCTGCAAACCAGTGGTGGCTACAAAAACATATGATCGCCACCTGCGGCCATACTGCGACTTTGGCACCTAAGTACGAATGCTTCGTGCTATTCGTGTTTGATATGCTACGCTTACATGCACATCAACCGCCTCTCGTCATCGAAAAAATGCAGAAAAACGCGCGCCTTGCCTCGTGCTACCTGTCGAACAGCGAGCGCAGATGTGTGGCAAGCTCCAAGCTCTGCAGGCGCACCGCGACCACGCAGCTGGACGAGTGGTGCCTTCCTTGGGAGCTTGATGAGCCCTGGAGAACACGTTTCTTAGCGAATTGCACTTGTCTCGTAGCGAGAAATGCTGCCACTGGCCCTGTGGCGCAACGGATAACGCGTCTGACTACGGATCAGAAGATTCCAGGTTCGAATCCTGGCAGGGTCGGCATTTTGTTAGTTGCCAACGCGTAGCTGGGCAGTGGATTTCGTATGTCGCCGCATCGTGCAGTGCTTTGTTACTCCTGTGCATCTCGCAGCTGCATGTCGAGGCGATCGTGGTAAATATCGCTGCGTGCAAGCGTCAGCGTAGCGTCAGTCGAGCAAAGTCGAGACAAGTCAAGCTGAGAGCTGTAGGAGATGTTACGCAATCAAATGTAGGCGTGTGAAAGCGACGCAGACAACACTGCCCAAGTGTCCCAAGTGATGTGACGAAGAGCCAGTATACACCCACACAGCAGAGTGGCGCAGTGGAAGCGTGCTGGGCCCATAACCCAGAGGTCCGTGGATCGAAACCACGCTCTGCTAAAATTATTTCTTTTCCTGATTGTGTCGAGCACGATTATTACGCCTAGAGAGTCGGCTGGGGGCATTGATTCAGCCTCAAAAGCAAACCCCGTAATTCTGAAGTGTGAAGAATGCGAGAACTACTTCCTATGATGCATCATTTTTTAAGATTTTGCAGCAAGTTAATGGCAAAGTTAATGCTCTTCCGCCCCACACGCGCAACACTCGAGCAGGTTTGTGAGATAAAAATCGCGTCTCCCCGGCGGGGAATCGAACCCCGGTCTCCCGCGTGACAGGCGGGGATACTAACCACTATACTACCGAGGACGGGATGCAGGCAGCTGTCTGTGTGGGAGACACTTGTTGCAAGTAGCTGTAAACGGTCTACACTAAGTTCGGCGACTGATAGTGCAATAATTAAAAATCTAGTGTGCCTCCCCGGCGGGGAATCGAACCCCGGTCTCCCGCGTGACAGGCGGGGATACTAACCACTATACTACCGAGGAAGACGCAACTAGCGCCTATAATGCACATTAATCTTGCTGACATAGCTGATACATCTGAAATGTAGCCTCCCGATGCTGTCAGAGACAGCTGCTACGAAATAAAAGTATGCCCCAGGTGAGGCTCGAACTCACAACCCCGGCATTGCTCACGGCTACTGCCTTATAAGTACCGTGCGCTAACCAATTGCGCCACTGGGGCTACAGCGAAACGCTCTCAGTTAGCCATATTCGCTTTGCTGCAAACCAGTGGTGGCTACAAAAACATATGATCGCCACCTGCGGCCATACTGCGACTTTGGCACCTAAGTACGAATGCTTCGTGCTATTCGTGTTTGATATGCTACGCTTACATGCACATCAACCGCCTCTCGTCATCGAAAAAATGCAGAAAAACGCGCGCCTTGCCTCGTGCTACCTGTCGAACAGCGAGCGCAGATGTGTGGCAAGCTCCAAGCTCTGCAGGCGCACCGCGACCACGCAGCTGGACGAGTGGTGCCTTCCTTGGGAGCTTGATGAGCCCTGGAGAACACGTTTCTTAGCGAATTGCACTTGTCTCGTAGCGAGAAATGCTGCCACTGGCCCTGTGGCGCAACGGATAACGCGTCTGACTACGGATCAGAAGATTCCAGGTTCGAATCCTGGCAGCGTCGGCATTTTGTTAGTTGCCAACGCGTAGCTGGGCAGTGGATTTCGTATGTCGCCGCATCGTGCAGTGCTTTGTTACTCCTGTGCATCTCGCAGCTGCATGTCGAGGCGATCGTGGTAAATATCGCTGCGTGCAAGCGTCAGCGTAGCGTCAGTCGAGCAAAGTCGAGACAAGTCAAGCTGAGAGCTGTAGGAGATGTTACGCAATCAAATGTAGGCGTGTGAAAGCGACGCAGACAACACTGCCCAAGTGTCCCAAGTGATGTGACGAAGAGCCAGTATACACCCACACAGCAGAGTGGCGCAGTGGAAGCGTGCTGGGCCCATAACCCAGAGGTCCGTGGATCGAAACCACGCTCTGCTAAAATTATTTCTTTTCCTGATTGTGTCGAGCACGATTATTACGCCTAGAGAGTCGGCTGGGGGCATTGATTCAGCCTCAAAAGCAAACCCCGTAATTCTGAAGTGTGAAGAATGCGAGAACTACTTCCTATGATGCATCATTTTTTAAGATTTTGCAGCAAGTTAATGGCAAAGTTAATGCTCTTCCGCCCCACACGCGCAACACTCGAGCAGGTTTGTGAGATAAAAATCGCGTCTCCCCGGCGGGGAATCGAACCCCGGTCTCCCGCGTGACAGGCGGGGATACTAACCACTATACTACCGAGGACGGGATGCAGGCAGCTGTCTGTGTGGGAGACACTTGTTGCAAGTAGCTGTAAACGGTCTACACTAAGTTCGGCGACTGATAGTGCAATAATTAAAAATCTAGTGTGCCTCCCCGGCGGGGAATCGAACCCCGGTCTCCCGCGTGACAGGCGGGGATACTAACCACTATACTACCGAGGAAGACGCAACTAGCGCCTATAATGCACATTAATCTTGCTGACATAGCTGATACATCTGAAATGTAGCCTCCCGATGCTGTCAGAGACAGCTGCTACGAAATAAAAGTATGCCCCAGGTGAGGCTCGAACTCACAACCCCGGCATTGCTCACGGCTACTGCCTTATAAGTACCGTGCGCTAACCAATTGCGCCACTGGGGCTACAGCGAAACGCTCTCAGTTAGCCATATTCCCTTTGCTGCAAACCAGTGGTGGCTACAAAAACATATGATCGCCACCTGCGGCCATACTGCGACTTTGGCACCTAAGTACGAATGCTTCGTGCTATTCGTGTTTGATATGCTACGCTTACATGCACATCAACCGCCTCTCGTCATCGAAAAAATGCAGAAAAACGCGCGCCTTGCCTCGTGCTACCTGTCGAACAGCGAGCGCAGATGTGTGGCAAGCTCCAAGCTCTGCAGGCGCACCGCGACCACGCAGCTGGACGAGTGGTGCCTTCCTTGGGAGCTTGATGAGCCCTGGAGAACACGTTTCTTAGCGAATTGCACTTGTCTCGTAGCGAGAAATGCTGCCACTGGCCCTGTGGCGCAACGGATAACGCGTCTGACTACGGATCAGAAGATTCCAGGTTCGAATCCTGGCAGGGTCGGCATTTTGTTAGTTGCCAACGCGTAGCTGGGCAGTGGATTTCGTATGTCGCCGCATCGTGCAGTGCTTTGTTACTCCTGTGCATCTCGCAGCTGCATGTCGAGGCGATCGTGGTAAATATCGCTGCGTGCAAGCGTCAGCGTAGCGTCAGTCGAGCAAAGTCGAGACAAGTCAAGCTGAGAGCTGTAGGAGATGTTACGCAATCAAATGTAGGCGTGTGAAAGCGACGCAGACAACACTGCCCAAGTGTCCCAAGTGATGTGACGAAGAGCCAGTATACACCCACACAGCAGAGTGGCGCAGTGGAAGCGTGCTGGGCCCATAACCCAGAGGTCCGTGGATCGAAACCACGCTCTGCTAAAATTATTTCTTTTCCTGATTGTGTCGAGCACGATTATTACGCCTAGAGAGTCGGCTGGGGGCATTGATTCAGCCTCAAAAGCAAACCCCGTAATTCTGAAGTGTGAAGAATGCGAGAACTACTTCCTATGATGCATCATTTTTTAAGATTTTGCAGCAAGTTAATGGCAAAGTTAATGCTCTTCCGCCCCACACGCGCAACACTCGAGCAGGTTTGTGAGATAAAAATCGCGTCTCCCCGGCGGGGAATCGAACACCGGTCTCCCGCGTGACAGGCGGGGATACTAACCACTATACTACCGAGGACGGGATGCAGGCAGCTGTCTGTGTGGGAGACACTTGTTGCAAGTAGCTGTAAACGGTCTACACTAAGTTCGGCGACTGATAGTGCAATAATTAAAAATCTAGTGTGCCTCCCCGGCGGGGAATCGAACCCCGGTCTCCCGCGTGACAGGCGGGGATACTAACCACTATACTACCGAGGAAGACGCAACTAGCGCCTATAATGCACATTAATCTTGCTGACATAGCTGATACATCTGAAATGTAGCCTCCCGATGCTGTCAGAGACAGCTGCTACGAAATAAAAGTATGCCCCAGGTGAGGCTCGAACTCACAACCCCGGCATTGCTCACGGCTACTGCCTTATAAGTACCGTGCGCTAACCAATTGCGCCACTGGGGCTACAGCGAAACGCTCTCAGTTAGCCATATTCGCTTTGCTGCAAACCAGTGGTGGCTACAAAAACATATGATCGCCACCTGCGGCCATACTGCGACTTTGGCACCTAAGTACGAATGCTTCGTGCTATTCGTGTTTGATATGCTACGCTTACATGCACATCAACCGCCTCTCGTCATCGAAAAAATGCAGAAAAACGCGCGCCTTGCCTCGTGCTACCTGTCGAACAGCGAGCGCAGATGTGTGGCAAGCTCCAAGCTCTGCAGGCGCACCGCGACCACGCAGCTGGACGAGTGGTGCCTTCCTTGGGAGCTTGATGAGCCCTGGAGAACACGTTTCTTAGCGAATTGCACTTGTCTCGTAGCGAGAAATGCTGCCACTGGCCCTGTGGCGCAACGGATAACGCGTCTGACTACGGATCAGAAGATTCCAGGTTCGAATCCTGGCAGGGTCGGCATTTTGTTAGTTGCCAACGCGTAGCTGGGCAGTGGATTTCGTATGTCGCCGCATCGTGCAGTGCTTTGTTACTCCTGTGCATCTCGCAGCTGCATGTCGAGGCGATCGTGGTAAATATCGCTGCGTGCAAGCGTCAGCGTAGCGTCAGTCGAGCAAAGTCGAGACAAGTCAAGCTGAGAGCTGTAGGAGATGTTACGCAATCAAATGTAGGCGTGTGAAAGCGACGCAGACAACACTGCCCAAGTGTCCCAAGTGATGTGACGAAGAGCCAGTATACACCCACACAGCAGAGTGGCGCAGTGGAAGCGTGCTGGGCCCATAACCCAGAGGTCCGTGGATCGAAACCACGCTCTGCTAAAATTATTTCTTTTCCTGATTGTGTCGAGCACGATTATTACGCCTAGAGAGTCGGCTGGGGGCATTGATTCAGCCTCAAAAGCAAACCCCGTAATTCTGAAGTGTGAAGAATGCGAGAACTACTTCCTATGATGCATCATTTTTTAAGATTTTGCAGCAAGTTAATGGCAAAGTTAATGCTCTTCCGCCCCACACGCGCAACACTCGAGCAGGTTTGTGAGATAAAAATCGCGTCTTCCCGGCGGGGAATCGAACACCGGTCTCCCGCGTGACAGGCGGGGATACTAACCACTATACTACCGAGGACGGGATGCAGGCAGCTGTCTGTGTGGGAGACACTTGTTGCAAGTAGCTGTAAACGGTCTACACTAAGTTCGGCGACTGATAGTGCAATAATTAAAAATCTAGTGTGCCTCCCCGGCGGGGAATCGAACCCCGGTCTCCCGCGTGACAGGCGGGGATACTAACCACTATACTACCGAGGAAGACGCAACTAGCGCCTATAATGCACATTAATCTTGCTGACATAGCTGATACATCTGAAATGTAGCCTCCCGATGCTGTCAGAGACAGCTGCTACGAAATAAAAGTATGCCCCAGGTGAGGCTCGAACTCACAACCCCGGCATTGCTCACGGCTACTGCCTTATAAGTACCGTGCGCTAACCAATTGCGCCACTGGGGCTACAGCGAAACGCTCTCAGTTAGCCATATTCGCTTTGCTGCAAACCAGTGGTGGCTACAAAAACATATGATCGCCACCTGCGGCCATACTGCGACTTTGGCACCTAAGTACGAATGCTTCGTGCTATTCGTGTTTGATATGCTACGCTTACATGCACATCAACCGCCTCTCGTCATCGAAAAAATGCAGAAAAACGCGCGCCTTGCCTCGTGCTACCTGTCGAACAGCGAGCGCAGATGTGTGGCAAGCTCCAAGCTCTGCAGGCGCACCGCGACCACGCAGCTGGACGAGTGGTGCCTTCCTTGGGAGCTTGATGAGCCCTGGAGAACACGTTTCTTAGCGAATTGCACTTGTCTCGTAGCGAGAAATGCTGCCACTGGCCCTGTGGCGCAACGGATAACGCGTCTGACTACGGATCAGAAGATTCCAGGTTCGAATCCTGGCAGGGTCGGCATTTTGTTAGTTGCCAACGCGTAGCTGGGCAGTGGATTTCGTATGTCGCCGCATCGTGCAGTGCTTTGTTACTCCTGTGCATCTCGCAGCTGCATGTCGAGGCGATCGTGGTAAATATCGCTGCGTGCAAGCGTCAGCGTAGCGTCAGTCGAGCAAAGTCGAGACAAGTCAAGCTGAGAGCTGTAGGAGATGTTACGCAATCAAATGTAGGCGTGTGAAAGCGACGCAGACAACACTGCCCAAGTGTCCCAAGTGATGTGACGAAGAGCCAGTATACACCCACACAGCAGAGTGGCGCAGTGGAAGCGTGCTGGGCCCATAACCCAGAGGTCCGTGGATCGAAACCACGCTCTGCTAAAATTATTTCTTTTCCTGATTGTGTCGAGCACGATTATTACGCCTAGAGAGTCGGCTGGGGGCATTGATTCAGCCTCAAAAGCAAACCCCGTAATTCTGAAGTGTGAAGAATGCGAGAACTACTTCCTATGATGCATCATTTTTTAAGATTTTGCAGCAAGTTAATGGCAAAGTTAATGCTCTTCCGCCCCACACGCGCAACACTCGAGCAGGTTTGTGAGATAAAAATCGCGTCTCCCCGGCGGGGAATCGAACACCGGTCTCCCGCGTGACAGGCGGGGATACTAACCACTATACTACCGAGGACGGGATGCAGGCAGCTGTCTGTGTGGGAGACACTTGTTGCAAGTAGCTGTAAACGGTCTACACTAAGTTCGGCGACTGATAGTGCAATAATTAAAAATCTAGTGTGCCTCCCCGGCGGGGAATCGAACCCCGGTCTCCCGCGTGACAGGCGGGGATACTAACCACTATACTACCGAGGAAGACGCAACTAGCGCCTATAATGCACATTAATCTTGCTGACATAGCTGATACATCTGAAATGTAGCCTCCCGATGCTGTCAGAGACAGCTGCTACGAAATAAAAGTATGCCCCAGGTGAGGCTCGAACTCACAACCCCGGCATTGCTCACGGCTACTGCCTTATAAGTACCGTGCGCTAACCAATTGCGCCACTGGGGCTACAGCGAAACGCTCTCAGTTAGCCATATTCGCTTTGCTGCAAACCAGTGGTGGCTACAAAAACATATGATCGCCACCTGCGGCCATACTGCGACTTTGGCACCTAAGTACGAATGCTTCGTGCTATTCGTGTTTGATATGCTACGCTTACATGCACATCAACCGCCTCTCGTCATCGAAAAAATGCAGAAAAACGCGCGCCTTGCCTCGTGCTACCTGTCGAACAGCGAGCGCAGATGTGTGGCAAGCTCCAAGCTCTGCAGGCGCACCGCGACCACGCAGCTGGACGAGTGGTGCCTTCCTTGGGAGCTTGATGAGCCCTGGAGAACACGTTTCTTAGCGAATTGCACTTGTCTCGTAGCGAGAAATGCTGCCACTGGCCCTGTGGCGCAACGGATAACGCGTCTGACTACGGATCAGAAGATTCCAGGTTCGAATCCTGGCAGGGTCGGCATTTTGTTAGTTGCCAACGCGTAGCTGGGCAGTGGATTTCGTATGTCGCCGCATCGTGCAGTGCTTTGTTACTCCTGTGCATCTCGCAGCTGCATGTCGAGGCGATCGTGGTAAATATCGCTGCGTGCAAGCGTCAGCGTAGCGTCAGTCGAGCAAAGTCGAGACAAGTCAAGCTGAGAGCTGTAGGAGATGTTACGCAATCAAATGTAGGCGTGTGAAAGCGACGCAGACAACACTGCCCAAGTGTCCCAAGTGATGTGACGAAGAGCCAGTATACACCCACACAGCAGAGTGGCGCAGTGGAAGCGTGCTGGGCCCATAACCCAGAGGTCCGTGGATCGAAACCACGCTCTGCTAAAATTATTTCTTTTCCTGATTGTGTCGAGCACGATTATTACGCCTAGAGAGTCGGCTGGGGGCATTGATTCAGCCTCAAAAGCAAACCCCGTAATTCTGAAGTGTGAAGAATGCGAGAACTACTTCCTATGATGCATCATTTTTTAAGATTTTGCAGCAAGTTAATGGCAAAGTTAATGCTCTTCCGCCCCACACGCGCAACACTCGAGCAGGTTTGTGAGATAAAAATCGCGTCTCCCCGGCGGGGAATCGAACCCCGGTCTCCCGCGTGACAGGCGGGGATACTAACCACTATACTACCGAGGACGGGATGCAGGCAGCTGTCTGTGTGGGAGACACTTGTTGCAAGTAGCTGTAAACGGTCTACACTAAGTTCGGCGACTGATAGTGCAATAATTAAAAATCTAGTGTGCCTCCCCGGCGGGGAATCGAACCCCGGTCTCCCGCGTGACAGGCGGGGATACTAACCACTATACTACCGAGGAAGACGCAACTAGCGCCTATAATGCACATTAATCTTGCTGACATAGCTGATACATCTGAAATGTAGCCTCCCGATGCTGTCAGAGACAGCTGCTACGAAATAAAAGTATGCCCCAGGTGAGGCTCGAACTCACAACCCCGGCATTGCTCACGGCTACTGCCTTATAAGTACCGTGCGCTAACCAATTGCGCCACTGGGGCTACAGCGAAACGCTCTCAGTTAGCCATATTCGCTTTGCTGCAAACCAGTGGTGGCTACAAAAACATATGATCGCCACCTGCGGCCATACTGCGACTTTGGCACCTAAGTACGAATGCTTCGTGCTATTCGTGTTTGATATGCTACGCTTACATGCACATCAACCGCCTCTCGTCATCGAAAAAATGCAGAAAAACGCGCGCCTTGCCTCGTGCTACCTGTCGAACAGCGAGCGCAGATGTGTGGCAAGCTCCAAGCTCTGCAGGCGCACCGCGACCACGCAGCTGGACGAGTGGTGCCTTCCTTGGGAGCTTGATGAGCCCTGGAGAACACGTTTCTTAGCGAATTGCACTTGTCTCGTAGCGAGAAATGCTGCCACTGGCCCTGTGGCGCAACGGATAACGCGTCTGACTACGGATCAGAAGATTCCAGGTTCGAATCCTGGCAGGGTCGGCATTTTGTTAGTTGCCAACGCGTAGCTGGGCAGTGGATTTCGTATGTCGCCGCATCGTGCAGTGCTTTGTTACTCCTGTGCATCTCGCAGCTGCATGTCGAGGCGATCGTGGTAAATATCGCTGCGTGCAAGCGTCAGCGTAGCGTCAGTCGAGCAAAGTCGAGACAAGTCAAGCTGAGAGCTGTAGGAGATGTTACGCAATCAAATGTAGGCGTGTGAAAGCGACGCAGACAACACTGCCCAAGTGTCCCAAGTGATGTGACGAAGAGCCAGTATACACCCACACAGCAGAGTGGCGCAGTGGAAGCGTGCTGGGCCCATAACCCAGAGGTCCGTGGATCGAAACCACGCTCTGCTAAAATTATTTCTTTTCCTGATTGTGTCGAGCACGATTATTACGCCTAGAGAGTCGGCTGGGGGCATTGATTCAGCCTCAAAAGCAAACCCCGTAATTCTGAAGTGTGAAGAATGCGAGAACTACTTCCTATGATGCATCATTTTTTAAGATTTTGCAGCAAGTTAATGGCAAAGTTAATGCTCTTCCGCCCCACACGCGCAACACTCGAGCAGGTTTGTGAGATAAAAATCGCGTCTTCCCGGCGGGGAATCGAACACCGGTCTCCCGCGTGACAGGCGGGGATACTAACCACTATACTACCGAGGACGGGATGCAGGCAGCTGTCTGTGTGGGAGACACTTGTTGCAAGTAGCTGTAAACGGTCTACACTAAGTTCGGCGACTGATAGTGCAATAATTAAAAATCTAGTGTGCCTCCCCGGCGGGGAATCGAACCCCGGTCTCCCGCGTGACAGGCGGGGATACTAACCACTATACTACCGAGGAAGACGCAACTAGCGCCTATAATGCACATTAATCTTGCTGACATAGCTGATACATCTGAAATGTAGCCTCCCGATGCTGTCAGAGACAGCTGCTACGAAATAAAAGTATGCCCCAGGTGAGGCTCGAACTCACAACCCCGGCATTGCTCACGGCTACTGCCTTATAAGTACCGTGCGCTAACCAATTGCGCCACTGGGGCTACAGCGAAACGCTCTCAGTTAGCCATATTCGCTTTGCTGCAAACCAGTGGTGGCTACAAAAACATATGATCGCCACCTGCGGCCATACTGCGACTTTGGCACCTAAGTACGAATGCTTCGTGCTATTCGTGTTTGATATGCTACGCTTACATGCACATCAACCGCCTCTCGTCATCGAAAAAATGCAGAAAAACGCGCGCCTTGCCTCGTGCTACCTGTCGAACAGCGAGCGCAGATGTGTGGCAAGCTCCAAGCTCTGCAGGCGCACCGCGACCACGCAGCTGGACGAGTGGTGCCTTCCTTGGGAGCTTGATGAGCCCTGGAGAACACGTTTCTTAGCGAATTGCACTTGTCTCGTAGCGAGAAATGCTGCCACTGGCCCTGTGGCGCAACGGATAACGCGTCTGACTACGGATCAGAAGATTCCAGGTTCGAATCCTGGCAGGGTCGGCATTTTGTTAGTTGCCAACGCGTAGCTGGGCAGTGGATTTCGTATGTCGCCGCATCGTGCAGTGCTTTGTTACTCCTGTGCATCTCGCAGCTGCATGTCGAGGCGATCGTGGTAAATATCGCTGCGTGCAAGCGTCAGCGTAGCGTCAGTCGAGCAAAGTCGAGACAAGTCAAGCTGAGAGCTGTAGGAGATGTTACGCAATCAAATGTAGGCGTGTGAAAGCGACGCAGACAACACTGCCCAAGTGTCCCAAGTGATGTGACGAAGAGCCAGTATACACCCACACAGCAGAGTGGCGCAGTGGAAGCGTGCTGGGCCCATAACCCAGAGGTCCGTGGATCGAAACCACGCTCTGCTAAAATTATTTCTTTTCCTGATTGTGTCGAGCACGATTATTACGCCTAGAGAGTCGGCTGGGGGCATTGATTCAGCCTCAAAAGCAAACCCCGTAATTCTGAAGTGTGAAGAATGCGAGAACTACTTCCTATGATGCATCATTTTTTAAGATTTTGCAGCAAGTTAATGGCAAAGTTAATGCTCTTCCGCCCCACACGCGCAACACTCGAGCAGGTTTGTGAGATAAAAATCGCGTCTCCCCGGCGGGGAATCGAACACCGGTCTCCCGCGTGACAGGCGGGGATACTAACCACTATACTACCGAGGACGGGATGCAGGCAGCTGTCTGTGTGGGAGACACTTGTTGCAAGTAGCTGTAAACGGTCTACACTAAGTTCGGCGACTGATAGTGCAATAATTAAAAATCTACTGTGCCTCCCCGGCGGGGAATCGAACCCCGGTCTCCCGCGTGACAGGCGGGGATACTAACCACTATACTACCGAGGAAGACGCAACTAGCGCCTATAATGCACATTAATCTTGCTGACATAGCTGATACATCTGAAATGTAGCCTCCCGATGCTGTCAGAGACAGCTGCTACGAAATAAAAGTATGCCCCAGGTGAGGCTCGAACTCACAACCCCGGCATTGCTCACGGCTACTGCCTTATAAGTACCGTGCGCTAACCAATTGCGCCACTGGGGCTACAGCGAAACGCTCTCAGTTAGCCATATTCGCTTTGCTGCAAACCAGTGGTGGCTACAAAAACATATGATCGCCACCTGCGGCCATACTGCGACTTTGGCACCTAAGTACGAATGCTTCGTGCTATTCGTGTTTGATATGCTACGCTTACATGCACATCAACCGCCTCTCGTCATCGAAAAAATGCAGAAAAACGCGCGCCTTGCCTCGTGCTACCTGTCGAACAGCGAGCGCAGATGTGTGGCAAGCTCCAAGCTCTGCAGGCGCACCGCGACCACGCAGCTGGACGAGTGGTGCCTTCCTTGGGAGCTTGATGAGCCCTGGAGAACACGTTTCTTAGCGAATTGCACTTGTCTCGTAGCGAGAAATGCTGCCACTGGCCCTGTGGCGCAACGGATAACGCGTCTGACTACGGATCAGAAGATTCCAGGTTCGAATCCTGGCAGGGTCGGCATTTTGTTAGTTGCCAACGCGTAGCTGGGCAGTGGATTTCGTATGTCGCCGCATCGTGCAGTGCTTTGTTACTCCTGTGCATCTCGCAGCTGCATGTCGAGGCGATCGTGGTAAATATCGCTGCGTGCAAGCGTCAGCGTAGCGTCAGTCGAGCAAAGTCGAGACAAGTCAAGCTGAGAGCTGTAGGAGATGTTACGCAATCAAATGTAGGCGTGTGAAAGCGACGCAGACAACACTGCCCAAGTGTCCCAAGTGATGTGACGAAGAGCCAGTATACACCCACACAGCAGAGTGGCGCAGTGGAAGCGTGCTGGGCCCATAACCCAGAGGTCCGTGGATCGAAACCACGCTCTGCTAAAATTATTTCTTTTCCTGATTGTGTCGAGCACGATTATTACGCCTAGAGAGTCGGCTGGGGGCATTGATTCAGCCTCAAAAGCAAACCCCGTAATTCTGAAGTGTGAAGAATGCGAGAACTACTTCCTATGATGCATCATTTTTTAAGATTTTGCAGCAAGTTAATGGCAAAGTTAATGCTCTTCCGCCCCACACGCGCAACACTCGAGCAGGTTTGTGAGATAAAAATCGCGTCTCCCCGGCGGGGAATCGAACCCCGGTCTCCCGCGTGACAGGCGGGGATACTAACCACTATACTACCGAGGACGGGATGCAGGCAGCTGTCTGTGTGGGAGACACTTGTTGCAAGTAGCTGTAAACGGTCTACACTAAGTTCGGCGACTGATAGTGCAATAATTAAAAATCTAGTGTGCCTCCCCGGCGGGGAATCGAACCCCGGTCTCCCGCGTGACAGGCGGGGATACTAACCACTATACTACCGAGGAAGACGCAACTAGCGCCTATAATGCACATTAATCTTGCTGACATAGCTGATACATCTGAAATGTAGCCTCCCGATGCTGTCAGAGACAGCTGCTACGAAATAAAAGTATGCCCCAGGTGAGGCTCGAACTCACAACCCCGGCATTGCTCACGGCTACTGCCTTATAAGTACCGTGCGCTAACCAATTGCGCCACTGGGGCTACAGCGAAACGCTCTCAGTTAGCCATATTCGCTTTGCTGCAAACCAGTGGTGGCTACAAAAACATATGATCGCCACCTGCGGCCATACTGCGACTTTGGCACCTAAGTACGAATGCTTCGTGCTATTCGTGTTTGATATGCTACGCTTACATGCACATCAACCGCCTCTCGTCATCGAAAAAATGCAGAAAAACGCGCGCCTTGCCTCGTGCTACCTGTCGAACAGCGAGCGCAGATGTGTGGCAAGCTCCAAGCTCTGCAGGCGCACCGCGACCACGCAGCTGGACGAGTGGTGCCTTCCTTGGGAGCTTGATGAGCCCTGGAGAACACGTTTCTTAGCGAATTGCACTTGTCTCGTAGCGAGAAATGCTGCCACTGGCCCTGTGGCGCAACGGATAACGCGTCTGACTACGGATCAGAAGATTCCAGGTTCGAATCCTGGCAGGGTCGGCATTTTGTTAGTTGCCAACGCGTAGCTGGGCAGTGGATTTCGTATGTCGCCGCATCGTGCAGTGCTTTGTTACTCCTGTGCATCTCGCAGCTGCATGTCGAGGCGATCGTGGTAAATATCGCTGCGTGCAAGCGTCAGCGTAGCGTCAGTCGAGCAAAGTCGAGACAAGTCAAGCTGAGAGCTGTAGGAGATGTTACGCAATCAAATGTAGGCGTGTGAAAGCGACGCAGACAACACTGCCCAAGTGTCCCAAGTGATGTGACGAAGAGCCAGTATACACCCACACAGCAGAGTGGCGCAGTGGAAGCGTGCTGGGCCCATAACCCAGAGGTCCGTGGATCGAAACCACGCTCTGCTAAAATTATTTCTTTTCCTGATTGTGTCGAGCACGATTATTACGCCTAGAGAGTCGGCTGGGGGCATTGATTCAGCCTCAAAAGCAAACCCCGTAATTCTGAAGTGTGAAGAATGCGAGAACTACTTCCTATGATGCATCATTTTTTAAGATTTTGCAGCAAGTTAATGGCAAAGTTAATGCTCTTCCGCCCCACACGCGCAACACTCGAGCAGGTTTGTGAGATAAAAATCGCGTCTCCCCGGCGGGGAATCGAACACCGGTCTCCCGCGTGACAGGCGGGGATACTAACCACTATACTACCGAGGACGGGATGCAGGCAGCTGTCTGTGTGGGAGACACTTGTTGCAAGTAGCTGTAAACGGTCTACACTAAGTTCGGCGACTGATAGTGCAATAATTAAAAATCTAGTGTGCCTCCCCGGCGGGGAATCGAACCCCGGTCTCCCGCGTGACAGGCGGGGATACTAACCACTATACTACCGAGGAAGACGCAACTAGCGCCTATAATGCACATTAATCTTGCTGACATAGCTGATACATCTGAAATGTAGCCTCCCGATGCTGTCAGAGACAGCTGCTACGAAATAAAAGTATGCCCCAGGTGAGGCTCGAACTCACAACCCCGGCATTGCTCACGGCTACTGCCTTATAAGTACCGTGCGCTAACCAATTGCGCCACTGGGGCTACAGCGAAACGCTTTCAGTTAGCCATATTCGCTTTGCTGCAAACCAGTGGTGGCTACAAAAACATATGATCGCCACCTGCGGCCATACTGCGACTTTGGCACCTAAGTACGAATGCTTCGTGCTATTCGTGTTTGATATGCTACGCTTACATGCACATCAACCGCCTCTCGTCATCGAAAAAATGCAGAAAAACGCGCGCCTTGCCTCGTGCTACCTGTCGAACAGCGAGCGCAGATGTGTGGCAAGCTCCAAGCTCTGCAGGCGCACCGCGACCACGCAGCTGGACGAGTGGTGCCTTCCTTGGGAGCTTGATGAGCCCTGGAGAACACGTTTCTTAGCGAATTGCACTTGTCTCGTAGCGAGAAATGCTGCCACTGGCCCTGTGGCGCAACGGATAACGCGTCTGACTACGGATCAGAAGATTCCAGGTTCGAATCCTGGCAGGGTCGGCATTTTGTTAGTTGCCAACGCGTAGCTGGGCAGTGGATTTCGTATGTCGCCGCATCGTGCAGTGCTTTGTTACTCCTGTGCATCTCGCAGCTGCATGTCGAGGCGATCGTGGTAAATATCGCTGCGTGCAAGCGTCAGCGTAGCGTCAGTCGAGCAAAGTCGAGACAAGTCAAGCTGAGAGCTGTAGGAGATGTTACGCAATCAAATGTAGGCGTGTGAAAGCGACGCAGACAACACTGCCCAAGTGTCCCAAGTGATGTGACGAAGAGCCAGTATACACCCACACAGCAGAGTGGCGCAGTGGAAGCGTGCTGGGCCCATAACCCAGAGGTCCGTGGATCGAAACCACGCTCTGCTAAAATTATTTCTTTTCCTGATTGTGTCGAGCACGATTATTACGCCTAGAGAGTCGGCTGGGGGCATTGATTCAGCCTCAAAAGCAAACCCCGTAATTCTGAAGTGTGAAGAATGCGAGAACTACTTCCTATGATGCATCATTTTTTAAGATTTTGCAGCAAGTTAATGGCAAAGTTAATGCTCTTCCGCCCCACACGCGCAACACTCGAGCAGGTTTGTGAGATAAAAATCGCGTCTTCCCGGCGGGGAATCGAACACCGGTCTCCCGCGTGACAGGCGGGGATACTAACCACTATACTACCGAGGACGGGATGCAGGCAGCTGTCTGTGTGGGAGACACTTGTTGCAAGTAGCTGTAAACGGTCTACACTAAGTTCGGCGACTGATAGTGCAATAATTAAAAATCTAGTGTGCCTCCCCGGCGGGGAATCGAACCCCGGTCTCCCGCGTGACAGGCGGGGATACTAACCACTATACTACCGAGGAAGACGCAACTAGCGCCTATAATGCACATTAATCTTGCTGACATAGCTGATACATCTGAAATGTAGCCTCCCGATGCTGTCAGAGACAGCTGCTACGAAATAAAAGTATGCCCCAGGTGAGGCTCGAACTCACAACCCCGGCATTGCTCACGGCTACTGCCTTATAAGTACCGTGCGCTAACCAATTGCGCCACTGGGGCTACAGCGAAACGCTCTCAGTTAGCCATATTCGCTTTGCTGCAAACCAGTGGTGGCTACAAAAACATATGATCGCCACCTGCGGCCATACTGCGACTTTGGCACCTAAGTACGAATGCTTCGTGCTATTCGTGTTTGATATGCTACGCTTACATGCACATCAACCGCCTCTCGTCATCGAAAAAATGCAGAAAAACGCGCGCCTTGCCTCGTGCTACCTGTCGAACAGCGAGCGCAGATGTGTGGCAAGCTCCAAGCTCTGCAGGCGCACCGCGACCACGCAGCTGGACGAGTGGTGCCTTCCTTGGGAGCTTGATGAGCCCTGGAGAACACGTTTCTTAGCGAATTGCACTTGTCTCGTAGCGAGAAATGCTGCCACTGGCCCTGTGGCGCAACGGATAACGCGTCTGACTACGGATCAGAAGATTCCAGGTTCGAATCCTGGCAGGGTCGGCATTTTGTTAGTTGCCAACGCGTAGCTGGGCAGTGGATTTCGTATGTCGCCGCATCGTGCAGTGCTTTGTTACTCCTGTGCATCTCGCAGCTGCATGTCGAGGCGATCGTGGTAAATATCGCTGCGTGCAAGCGTCAGCGTAGCGTCAGTCGAGCAAAGTCGAGACAAGTCAAGCTGAGAGCTGTAGGAGATGTTACGCAATCAAATGTAGGCGTGTGAAAGCGACGCAGACAACACTGCCCAAGTGTCCCAAGTGATGTGACGAAGAGCCAGTATACACCCACACAGCAGAGTGGCGCAGTGGAAGCGTGCTGGGCCCATAACCCAGAGGTCCGTGGATCGAAACCACGCTCTGCTAAAATTATTTCTTTTCCTGATTGTGTCGAGCACGATTATTACGCCTAGAGAGTCGGCTGGGGGCATTGATTCAGCCTCAAAAGCAAACCCCGTAATTCTGAAGTGTGAAGAATGCGAGAACTACTTCCTATGATGCATCATTTTTTAAGATTTTGCAGCAAGTTAATGGCAAAGTTAATGCTCTTCCGCCCCACACGCGCAACACTCGAGCAGGTTTGTGAGATAAAAATCGCGTCTCCCCGGCGGGGAATCGAACACCGGTCTCCCGCGTGACAGGCGGGGATACTAACCACTATACTACCGAGGACGGGATGCAGGCAGCTGTCTGTGTGGGAGACACTTGTTGCAAGTAGCTGTAAACGGTCTACACTAAGTTCGGCGACTGATAGTGCAATAATTAAAAATCTACTGTGCCTCCCCGGCGGGGAATCGAACCCCGGTCTCCCGCGTGACAGGCGGGGATACTAACCACTATACTACCGAGGAAGACGCAACTAGCGCCTATAATGCACATTAATCTTGCTGACATAGCTGATACATCTGAAATGTAGCCTCCCGATGCTGTCAGAGACAGCTGCTACGAAATAAAAGTATGCCCCAGGTGAGGCTCGAACTCACAACCCCGGCATTGCTCACGGCTACTGCCTTATAAGTACCGTGCGCTAACCAATTGCGCCACTGGGGCTACAGCGAAACGCTCTCAGTTAGCCATATTCGCTTTGCTGCAAACCAGTGGTGGCTACAAAAACATATGATCGCCACCTGCGGCCATACTGCGACTTTGGCACCTAAGTACGAATGCTTCGTGCTATTCGTGTTTGATATGCTACGCTTACATGCACATCAACCGCCTCTCGTCATCGAAAAAATGCAGAAAAACGCGCGCCTTGCCTCGTGCTACCTGTCGAACAGCGAGCGCAGATGTGTGGCAAGCTCCAAGCTCTGCAGGCGCACCGCGACCACGCAGCTGGACGAGTGGTGCCTTCCTTGGGAGCTTGATGAGCCCTGGAGAACACGTTTCTTAGCGAATTGCACTTGTCTCGTAGCGAGAAATGCTGCCACTGGCCCTGTGGCGCAACGGATAACGCGTCTGACTACGGATCAGAAGATTCCAGGTTCGAATCCTGGCAGGGTCGGCATTTTGTTAGTTGCCAACGCGTAGCTGGGCAGTGGATTTCGTATGTCGCCGCATCGTGCAGTGCTTTGTTACTCCTGTGCATCTCGCAGCTGCATGTCGAGGCGATCGTGGTAAATATCGCTGCGTGCAAGCGTCAGCGTAGCGTCAGTCGAGCAAAGTCGAGACAAGTCAAGCTGAGAGCTGTAGGAGATGTTACGCAATCAAATGTAGGCGTGTGAAAGCGACGCAGACAACACTGCCCAAGTGTCCCAAGTGATGTGACGAAGAGCCAGTATACACCCACACAGCAGAGTGGCGCAGTGGAAGCGTGCTGGGCCCATAACCCAGAGGTCCGTGGATCGAAACCACGCTCTGCTAAAATTATTTCTTTTCCTGATTGTGTCGAGCACGATTATTACGCCTAGAGAGTCGGCTGGGGGCATTGATTCAGCCTCAAAAGCAAACCCCGTAATTCTGAAGTGTGAAGAATGCGAGAACTACTTCCTATGATGCATCATTTTTTAAGATTTTGCAGCAAGTTAATGGCAAAGTTAATGCTCTTCCGCCCCACACGCGCAACACTCGAGCAGGTTTGTGAGATAAAAATCGCGTCTCCCCGGCGGGGAATCGAACCCCGGTCTCCCGCGTGACAGGCGGGGATACTAACCACTATACTACCGAGGACGGGATGCAGGCAGCTGTCTGTGTGGGAGACACTTGTTGCAAGTAGCTGTAAACGGTCTACACTAAGTTCGGCGACTGATAGTGCAATAATTAAAAATCTAGTGTGCCTCCCCGGCGGGGAATCGAACCCCGGTCTCCCGCGTGACAGGCGGGGATACTAACCACTATACTACCGAGGAAGACGCAACTAGCGCCTATAATGCACATTAATCTTGCTGACATAGCTGATACATCTGAAATGTAGCCTCCCGATGCTGTCAGAGACAGCTGCTACGAAATAAAAGTATGCCCCAGGTGAGGCTCGAACTCACAACCCCGGCATTGCTCACGGCTACTGCCTTATAAGTACCGTGCGCTAACCAATTGCGCCACTGGGGCTACAGCGAAACGCTCTCAGTTAGCCATATTCGCTTTGCTGCAAACCAGTGGTGGCTACAAAAACATATGATCGCCACCTGCGGCCATACTGCGACTTTGGCACCTAAGTACGAATGCTTCGTGCTATTCGTGTTTGATATGCTACGCTTACATGCACATCAACCGCCTCTCGTCATCGAAAAAATGCAGAAAAACGCGCGCCTTGCCTCGTGCTACCTGTCGAACAGCGAGCGCAGATGTGTGGCAAGCTCCAAGCTCTGCAGGCGCACCGCGACCACGCAGCTGGACGAGTGGTGCCTTCCTTGGGAGCTTGATGAGCCCTGGAGAACACGTTTCTTAGCGAATTGCACTTGTCTCGTAGCGAGAAATGCTGCCACTGGCCCTGTGGCGCAACGGATAACGCGTCTGACTACGGATCAGAAGATTCCAGGTTCGAATCCTGGCAGGGTCGGCATTTTGTTAGTTGCCAACGCGTAGCTGGGCAGTGGATTTCGTATGTCGCCGCATCGTGCAGTGCTTTGTTACTCCTGTGCATCTCGCAGCTGCATGTCGAGGCGATCGTGGTAAATATCGCTGCGTGCAAGCGTCAGCGTAGCGTCAGTCGAGCAAAGTCGAGACAAGTCAAGCTGAGAGCTGTAGGAGATGTTACGCAATCAAATGTAGGCGTGTGAAAGCGACGCAGACAACACTGCCCAAGTGTCCCAAGTGATGTGACGAAGAGCCAGTATACACCCACACAGCAGAGTGGCGCAGTGGAAGCGTGCTGGGCCCATAACCCAGAGGTCCGTGGATCGAAACCACGCTCTGCTAAAATTATTTCTTTTCCTGATTGTGTCGAGCACGATTATTACGCCTAGAGAGTCGGCTGGGGGCATTGATTCAGCCTCAAAAGCAAACCCCGTAATTCTGAAGTGTGAAGAATGCGAGAACTACTTCCTATGATGCATCATTTTTTAAGATTTTGCAGCAAGTTAATGGCAAAGTTAATGCTCTTCCGCCCCACACGCGCAACACTCGAGCAGGTTTGTGAGATAAAAATCGCGTCTCCCCGGCGGGGAATCGAACACCGGTCTCCCGCGTGACAGGCGGGGATACTAACCACTATACTACCGAGGACGGGATGCAGGCAGCTGTCTGTGTGGGAGACACTTGTTGCAAGTAGCTGTAAACGGTCTACACTAAGTTCGGCGACTGATAGTGCAATAATTAAAAATCTAGTGTGCCTCCCCGGCGGGGAATCGAACCCCGGTCTCCCGCGTGACAGGCGGGGATACTAACCACTATACTACCGAGGAAGACGCAACTAGCGCCTATAATGCACATTAATCTTGCTGACATAGCTGATACATCTGAAATGTAGCCTCCCGATGCTGTCAGAGACAGCTGCTACGAAATAAAAGTATGCCCCAGGTGAGGCTCGAACTCACAACCCCGGCATTGCTCACGGCTACTGCCTTATAAGTACCGTGCGCTAACCAATTGCGCCACTGGGGCTACAGCGAAACGCTTTCAGTTAGCCATATTCGCTTTGCTGCAAACCAGTGGTGGCTACAAAAACATATGATCGCCACCTGCGGCCATACTGCGACTTTGGCACCTAAGTACGAATGCTTCGTGCTATTCGTGTTTGATATGCTACGCTTACATGCACATCAACCGCCTCTCGTCATCGAAAAAATGCAGAAAAACGCGCGCCTTGCCTCGTGCTACCTGTCGAACAGCGAGCGCAGATGTGTGGCAAGCTCCAAGCTCTGCAGGCGCACCGCGACCACGCAGCTGGACGAGTGGTGCCTTCCTTGGGAGCTTGATGAGCCCTGGAGAACACGTTTCTTAGCGAATTGCACTTGTCTCGTAGCGAGAAATGCTGCCACTGGCCCTGTGGCGCAACGGATAACGCGTCTGACTACGGATCAGAAGATTCCAGGTTCGAATCCTGGCAGGGTCGGCATTTTGTTAGTTGCCAACGCGTAGCTGGGCAGTGGATTTCGTATGTCGCCGCATCGTGCAGTGCTTTGTTACTCCTGTGCATCTCGCAGCTGCATGTCGAGGCGATCGTGGTAAATATCGCTGCGTGCAAGCGTCAGCGTAGCGTCAGTCGAGCAAAGTCGAGACAAGTCAAGCTGAGAGCTGTAGGAGATGTTACGCAATCAAATGTAGGCGTGTGAAAGCGACGCAGACAACACTGCCCAAGTGTCCCAAGTGATGTGACGAAGAGCCAGTATACACCCACACAGCAGAGTGGCGCAGTGGAAGCGTGCTGGGCCCATAACCCAGAGGTCCGTGGATCGAAACCACGCTCTGCTAAAATTATTTCTTTTCCTGATTGTGTCGAGCACGATTATTACGCCTAGAGAGTCGGCTGGGGGCATTGATTCAGCCTCAAAAGCAAACCCCGTAATTCTGAAGTGTGAAGAATGCGAGAACTACTTCCTATGATGCATCATTTTTTAAGATTTTGCAGCAAGTTAATGGCAAAGTTAATGCTCTTCCGCCCCACACGCGCAACACTCGAGCAGGTTTGTGAGATAAAAATCGCGTCTCCCCGGCGGGGAATCGAACCCCGGTCTCCCGCGTGACAGGCGGGGATACTAACCACTATACTACCGAGGACGGGATGCAGGCAGCTGTCTGTGTGGGAGACACTTGTTGCAAGTAGCTGTAAACGGTCTACACTAAGTTCGGCGACTGATAGTGCAATAATTAAAAATCTAGTGTGCCTCCCCGGCGAGGAATCGAACCCCGGTCTCCCGCGTGACAGGCGGGGATACTAACCACTATACTACCGAGGAAGACGCAACTAGCGCCTATAATGCACATTAATCTTGCTGACATAGCTGATACATCTGAAATGTAGCCTCCCGATGCTGTCAGAGACAGCTGCTACGAAATAAAAGTATGCCCCAGGTGAGGCTCGAACTCACAACCCCGGCATTGCTCACGGCTACTGCCTTATAAGTACCGTGCGCTAACCAATTGCGCCACTGGGGCTACAGCGAAACGCTCTCAGTTAGCCATATTCGCTTTGCTGCAAACCAGTGGTGGCTACAAAAACATATGATCGCCACCTGCGGCCATACTGCGACTTTGGCACCTAAGTACGAATGCTTCGTGCTATTCGTGTTTGATATGCTACGCTTACATGCACATCAACCGCCTCTCGTCATCGAAAAAATGCAGAAAAACGCGCGCCTTGCCTCGTGCTACCTGTCGAACAGCGAGCGCAGATGTGTGGCAAGCTCCAAGCTCTGCAGGCGCACCGCGACCACGCAGCTGGACGAGTGGTGCCTTCCTTGGGAGCTTGATGAGCCCTGGAGAACACGTTTCTTAGCGAATTGCACTTGTCTCGTAGCGAGAAATGCTGCCACTGGCCCTGTGGCGCAACGGATAACGCGTCTGACTACGGATCAGAAGATTCCAGGTTCGAATCCTGGCAGGGTCGGCATTTTGTTAGTTGCCAACGCGTAGCTGGGCAGTGGATTTCGTATGTCGCCGCATCGTGCAGTGCTTTGTTACTCCTGTGCATCTCGCAGCTGCATGTCGAGGCGATCGTGGTAAATATCGCTGCGTGCAAGCGTCAGCGTAGCGTCAGTCGAGCAAAGTCGAGACAAGTCAAGCTGAGAGCTGTAGGAGATGTTACGCAATCAAATGTAGGCGTGTGAAAGCGACGCAGACAACACTGCCCAAGTGTCCCAAGTGATGTGACGAAGAGCCAGTATACACCCACACAGCAGAGTGGCGCAGTGGAAGCGTGCTGGGCCCATAACCCAGAGGTCCGTGGATCGAAACCACGCTCTGCTAAAATTATTTCTTTTCCTGATTGTGTCGAGCACGATTATTACGCCTAGAGAGTCGGCTGGGGGCATTGATTCAGCCTCAAAAGCAAACCCCGTAATTCTGAAGTGTGAAGAATGCGAGAACTACTTCCTATGATGCATCATTTTTTAAGATTTTGCAGCAAGTTAATGGCAAAGTTAATGCTCTTCCGCCCCACACGCGCAACACTCGAGCAGGTTTGTGAGATAAAAATCGCGTCTCCCCGGCGGGGAATCGAACCCCGGTCTCCCGCGTGACAGGCGGGGATACTAACCACTATACTACCGAGGACGGGATGCAGGCAGCTGTCTGTGTGGGAGACACTTGTTGCAAGTAGCTGTAAACGGTCTACACTAAGTTCGGCGACTGATAGTGCAATAATTAAAAATCTGGTGTGCCTCCCCGGCGGGGAATCGAACCCCGGTCTCCCGCGTGACAGGCGGGGATACTAACCACTATACTACCGAGGAAGACGCAACTAGCGCCTATAATGCACATTAATCTTGCTGACATAGCTGATACATCTGAAATGTAGCCTCCCGATGCTGTCAGAGACAGCTGCTACGAAATAAAAGTATGCCCCAGGTGAGGCTCGAACTCACAACCCCGGCATTGCTCACGGCTACTGCCTTATAAGTACCGTGCGCTAACCAATTGCGCCACTGGGGCTACAGCGAAACGCTCTCAGTTAGCCATATTCCCTTTGCTGCAAACCAGTGGTGGCTACAAAAACATATGATCGCCACCTGCGGCCATACTGCGACTTTGGCACCTAAGTACGAATGCTTCGTGCTATTCGTGTTTGATATGCTACGCTTACATGCACATCAACCGCCTCTCGTCATCGAAAAAATGCAGAAAAACGCGCGCCTTGCCTCGTGCTACCTGTCGAACAGCGAGCGCAGATGTGTGGCAAGCTCCAAGCTCTGCAGGCGCACCGCGACCACGCAGCTGGACGAGTGGTGCCTTCCTTGGGAGCTTGATGAGCCCTGGAGAACACGTTTCTTAGCGAATTGCACTTGTCTCGTAGCGAGAAATGCTGCCACTGGCCCTGTGGCGCAACGGATAACGCGTCTGACTACGGATCAGAAGATTCCAGGTTCGAATCCTGGCAGGGTCGGCATTTTGTTAGTTGCCAACGCGTAGCTGGGCAGTGGATTTCGTATGTCGCCGCATCGTGCAGTGCTTTGTTACTCCTGTGCATCTCGCAGCTGCATGTCGAGGCGATCGTGGTAAATATCGCTGCGTGCAAGCGTCAGCGTAGCGTCAGTCGAGCAAAGTCGAGACAAGTCAAGCTGAGAGCTGTAGGAGATGTTACGCAATCAAATGTAGGCGTGTGAAAGCGACGCAGACAACACTGCCCAAGTGTCCCAAGTGATGTGACGAAGAGCCAGTATACACCCACACAGCAGAGTGGCGCAGTGGAAGCGTGCTGGGCCCATAACCCAGAGGTCCGTGGATCGAAACCACGCTCTGCTAAAATTATTTCTTTTCCTGATTGTGTCGAGCACGATTATTACGCCTAGAGAGTCGGCTGGGGGCATTGATTCAGCCTCAAAAGCAAACCCCGTAATTCTGAAGTGTGAAGAATGCGAGAACTACTTCCTATGATGCATCATTTTTTAAGATTTTGCAGCAAGTTAATGGCAAAGTTAATGCTCTTCCGCCCCACACGCGCAACACTCGAGCAGGTTTGTGAGATAAAAATCGCGTCTCCCCGGCGGGGAATCGAACCCCGGTCTCCCGCGTGACAGGCGGGGATACTAACCACTATACTACCGAGGACGGGATGCAGGCAGCTGTCTGTGTGGGAGACACTTGTTGCAAGTAGCTGTAAACGGTCTACACTAAGTTCGGCGACTGATAGTGCAATAATTAAAAATCTGGTGTGCCTCCCCGGCGGGGAATCGAACCCCGGTCTCCCGCGTGACAGGCGGGGATACTAACCACTATACTACCGAGGAAGACGCAACTAGCGCCTATAATGCACATTAATCTTGCTGACATAGCTGATACATCTGAAATGTAGCCTCCCGATGCTGTCAGAGACAGCTGCTACGAAATAAAAGTATGCCCCAGGTGAGGCTCGAACTCACAACCCCGGCATTGCTCACGGCTACTGCCTTATAAGTACCGTGCGCTAACCAATTGCGCCACTGGGGCTACAGCGAAACGCTCTCAGTTAGCCATATTCCCTTTGCTGCAAACCAGTGGTGGCTACAAAAACATATGATCGCCACCTGCGGCCATACTGCGACTTTGGCACCTAAGTACGAATGCTTCGTGCTATTCGTGTTTGATATGCTACGCTTACATGCACATCAACCGCCTCTCGTCATCGAAAAAATGCAGAAAAACGCGCGCCTTGCCTCGTGCTACCTGTCGAACAGCGAGCGCAGATGTGTGGCAAGCTCCAAGCTCTGCAGGCGCACCGCGACCACGCAGCTGGACGAGTGGTGCCTTCCTTGGGAGCTTGATGAGCCCTGGAGAACACGTTTCTTAGCGAATTGCACTTGTCTCGTAGCGAGAAATGCTGCCACTGGCCCTGTGGCGCAACGGATAACGCGTCTGACTACGGATCAGAAGATTCCAGGTTCGAATCCTGGCAGGGTCGGCATTTTGTTAGTTGCCAACGCGTAGCTGGGCAGTGGATTTCGTATGTCGCCGCATCGTGCAGTGCTTTGTTACTCCTGTGCATCTCGCAGCTGCATGTCGAGGCGATCGTGGTAAATATCGCTGCGTGCAAGCGTCAGCGTAGCGTCAGTCGAGCAAAGTCGAGACAAGTCAAGCTGAGAGCTGTAGGAGATGTTACGCAATCAAATGTAGGCGTGTGAAAGCGACGCAGACAACACTGCCCAAGTGTCCCAAGTGATGTGACGAAGAGCCAGTATACACCCACACAGCAGAGTGGCGCAGTGGAAGCGTGCTGGGCCCATAACCCAGAGGTCCGTGGATCGAAACCACGCTCTGCTAAAATTATTTCTTTTCCTGATTGTGTCGAGCACGATTATTACGCCTAGAGAGTCGGCTGGGGGCATTGATTCAGCCTCAAAAGCAAACCCCGTAATTCTGAAGTGTGAAGAATGCGAGAACTACTTCCTATGATGCATCATTTTTTAAGATTTTGCAGCAAGTTAATGGCAAAGTTAATGCTCTTCCGCCCCACACGCGCAACACTCGAGCAGGTTTGTGAGATAAAAATCGCGTCTCCCCGGCGGGGAATCGAACCCCGGTCTCCCGCGTGACAGGCGGGGATACTAACCACTATACTACCGAGGACGGGATGCAGGCAGCTGTCTGTGTGGGAGACACTTGTTGCAAGTAGCTGTAAACGGTCTACACTAAGTTCGGCGACTGATAGTGCAATAATTAAAAATCTACTGTGCCTCCCCGGCGGGGAATCGAACCCCGGTCTCCCGCGTGACAGGCGGGGATACTAACCACTATACTACCGAGGAAGACGCAACTAGCGCCTATAATGCACATTAATCTTGCTGACATAGCTGATACATCTGAAATGTAGCCTCCCGATGCTGTCAGAGACAGCTGCTACGAAATAAAAGTATGCCCCAGGTGAGGCTCGAACTCACAACCCCGGCATTGCTCACGGCTACTGCCTTATAAGTACCGTGCGCTAACCAATTGCGCCACTGGGGCTACAGCGAAACGCTCTCAGTTAGCCATATTCGCTTTGCTGCAAACCAGTGGTGGCTACAAAAACATATGATCGCCACCTGCGGCCATACTGCGACTTTGGCACCTAAGTACGAATGCTTCGTGCTGTTCGTGTTTGATATGCTACGCTTACATGCACATCAACCGCCTCTCGTCATCGAAAAAATGCAGAAAAACGCGCGCCTTGCCTCGTGCTACCTGTCGAACAGCGAGCGCAGATGTGTGGCAAGCTCCAAGCTCTGCAGGCGCACCGCGACCACGCAGCTGGACGAGTGGTGCCTTCCTTGGGAGCTTGATGAGCCCTGGAGAACACGTTTCTTAGCGAATTGCACTTGTCTCGTAGCGAGAAATGCTGCCACTGGCCCTGTGGCGCAACGGATAACGCGTCTGACTACGGATCAGAAGATTCCAGGTTCGAATCCTGGCAGGGTCGGCATTTTGTTAGTTGCCAACGCGTAGCTGGGCAGTGGATTTCGTATGTCGCCGCATCGTGCAGTGCTTTGTTACTCCTGTGCATCTCGCAGCTGCATGTCGAGGCGATCGTGGTAAATATCGCTGCGTGCAAGCGTCAGCGTAGCGTCAGTCGAGCAAAGTCGAGACAAGTCAAGCTGAGAGCTGTAGGAGATGTTACGCAATCAAATGTAGGCGTGTGAAAGCGACGCAGACAACACTGCCCAAGTGTCCCAAGTGATGTGACGAAGAGCCAGTATACACCCACACAGCAGAGTGGCGCAGTGGAAGCGTGCTGGGCCCATAACCCAGAGGTCCGTGGATCGAAACCACGCTCTGCTAAAATTATTTCTTTTCCTGATTGTGTCGAGCACGATTATTACGCCTAGAGAGTCGGCTGGGGGCATTGATTCAGCCTCAAAAGCAAACCCCGTAATTCTGAAGTGTGAAGAATGCGAGAACTACTTCCTATGATGCATCATTTTTTAAGATTTTGCAGCAAGTTAATGGCAAAGTTAATGCTCTTCCGCCCCACACGCGCAACACTCGAGCAGGTTTGTGAGATAAAAATCGCGTCTCCCCGGCGGGGAATCGAACCCCGGTCTCCCGCGTGACAGGCGGGGATACTAACCACTATACTACCGAGGACGGGATGCAGGCAGCTGTCTGTGTGGGAGACACTTGTTGCAAGTAGCTGTAAACGGTCTACACTAAGTTCGGCGACTGATAGTGCAATAATTAAAAATCTACTGTGCCTCCCCGGCGGGGAATCGAACCCCGGTCTCCCGCGTGACAGGCGGGGATACTAACCACTATACTACCGAGGAAGACGCAACTAGCGCCTATAATGCACATTAATCTTGCTGACATAGCTGATACATCTGAAATGTAGCCTCCCGATGCTGTCAGAGACAGCTGCTACGAAATAAAAGTATGCCCCAGGTGAGGCTCGAACTCACAACCCCGGCATTGCTCACGGCTACTGCCTTATAAGTACCGTGCGCTAACCAATTGCGCCACTGGGGCTACAGCGAAACGCTCTCAGTTAGCCATATTCGCTTTGCTGCAAACCAGTGGTGGCTACAAAAACATATGATCGCCACCTGCGGCCATACTGCGACTTTGGCACCTAAGTACGAATGCTTCGTGCTGTTCGTGTTTGATATGCTACGCTTACATGCACATCAACCGCCTCTCGTCATCGAAAAAATGCAGAAAAACGCGCGCCTTGCCTCGTGCTACCTGTCGAACAGCGAGCGCAGATGTGTGGCAAGCTCCAAGCTCTGCAGGCGCACCGCGACCACGCAGCTGGACGAGTGGTGCCTTCCTTGGGAGCTTGATGAGCCCTGGAGAACACGTTTCTTAGCGAATTGCACTTGTCTCGTAGCGAGAAATGCTGCCACTGGCCCTGTGGCGCAACGGATAACGCGTCTGACTACGGATCAGAAGATTCCAGGTTCGAATCCTGGCAGGGTCGGCATTTTGTTAGTTGCCAACGCGTAGCTGGGCAGTGGATTTCGTATGTCGCCGCATCGTGCAGTGCTTTGTTACTCCTGTGCATCTCGCAGCTGCATGTCGAGGCGATCGTGGTAAATATCGCTGCGTGCAAGCGTCAGCGTAGCGTCAGTCGAGCAAAGTCGAGACAAGTCAAGCTGAGAGCTGTAGGAGATGTTACGCAATCAAATGTAGGCGTGTGAAAGCGACGCAGACAACACTGCCCAAGTGTCCCAAGTGATGTGACGAAGAGCCAGTATACACCCACACAGCAGAGTGGCGCAGTGGAAGCGTGCTGGTCCCATAACCCAGAGGTCCGTGGATCGAAACCACGCTCTGCTAAAATTATTTCTTTTCCTGATTGTGTCGAGCACGATTATTACGCCTAGAGAGTCGGCTGGGGGCATTGATTCAGCCTCAAAAGCAAACCCCGTAATTCTGAAGTGTGAAGAATGCGAGAACTACTTCCTATGATGCATCATTTTTTAAGATTTTGCAGCAAGTTAATGGCAAAGTTAATGCTCTTCCGCCCCACACGCGCAACACTCGAGCAGGTTTGTGAGATAAAAATCGCGTCTCCCCGGCGGGGAATCGAACCCCGGTCTCCCGCGTGACAGGCGGGGATACTAACCACTATACTACCGAGGACGGGATGCAGGCAGCTGTCTGTGTGGGAGACACTTGTTGCAAGTAGCTGTAAACGGTCTACACTAAGTTCGGCGACTGATAGTGCAATAATTAAAAATCTACTGTGCCTCCCCGGCGGGGAATCGAACCCCGGTCTCCCGCGTGACAGGCGGGGATACTAACCACTATACTACCGAGGAAGACGCAACTAGCGCCTATAATGCACATTAATCTTGCTGACATAGCTGATACATCTGAAATGTAGCCTCCCGATGCTGTCAGAGACAGCTGCTACGAAATAAAAGTATGCCCCAGGTGAGGCTCGAACTCACAACCCCGGCATTGCTCACGGCTACTGCCTTATAAGTACCGTGCGCTAACCAATTGCGCCACTGGGGCTACAGCGAAACGCTCTCAGTTAGCCATATTCGCTTTGCTGCAAACCAGTGGTGGCTACAAAAACATATGATCGCCACCTGCGGCCATACTGCGACTTTGGCACCTAAGTACGAATGCTTCGTGCTGTTCGTGTTTGATATGCTACGCTTACATGCACATCAACCGCCTCTCGTCATCGAAAAAATGCAGAAAAACGCGCGCCTTGCCTCGTGCTACCTGTCGAACAGCGAGCGCAGATGTGTGGCAAGCTCCAAGCTCTGCAGGCGCACCGCGACCACGCAGCTGGACGAGTGGTGCCTTCCTTGGGAGCTTGATGAGCCCTGGAGAACACGTTTCTTAGCGAATTGCACTTGTCTCGTAGCGAGAAATGCTGCCACTGGCCCTGTGGCGCAACGGATAACGCGTCTGACTACGGATCAGAAGATTCCAGGTTCGAATCCTGGCAGGGTCGGCATTTTGTTAGTTGCCAACGCGTAGCTGGGCAGTGGATTTCGTATGTCGCCGCATCGTGCAGTGCTTTGTTACTCCTGTGCATCTCGCAGCTGCATGTCGAGGCGATCGTGGTAAATATCGCTGCGTGCAAGCGTCAGCGTAGCGTCAGTCGAGCAAAGTCGAGACAAGTCAAGCTGAGAGCTGTAGGAGATGTTACGCAATCAAATGTAGGCGTGTGAAAGCGACGCAGACAACACTGCCCAAGTGTCCCAAGTGATGTGACGAAGAGCCAGTATACACCCACACAGCAGAGTGGCGCAGTGGAAGCGTGCTGGGCCCATAACCCAGAGGTCCGTGGATCGAAACCACGCTCTGCTAAAATTATTTCTTTTCCTGATTGTGTCGAGCACGATTATTACGCCTAGAGAGTCGGCTGGGGGCATTGATTCAGCCTCAAAAGCAAACCCCGTAATTCTGAAGTGTGAAGAATGCGAGAACTACTTCCTATGATGCATCATTTTTTAAGATTTTGCAGCAAGTTAATGGCAAAGTTAATGCTCTTCCGCCCCACACGCGCAACACTCGAGCAGGTTTGTGAGATAAAAATCGCGTCTCCCCGGCGGGGAATCGAACCCCGGTCTCCCGCGTGACAGGCGGGGATACTAACCACTATACTACCGAGGACGGGATGCAGGCAGCTGTCTGTGTGGGAGACACTTGTTGCAAGTAGCTGTAAACGGTCTACACTAAGTTCGGCGACTGATAGTGCAATAATTAAAAATCTACTGTGCCTCCCCGGCGGGGAATCGAACCCCGGTCTCCCGCGTGACAGGCGGGGATACTAACCACTATACTACCGAGGAAGACGCAACTAGCGCCTATAATGCACATTAATCTTGCTGACATAGCTGATACATCTGAAATGTAGCCTCCCGATGCTGTCAGAGACAGCTGCTACGAAATAAAAGTATGCCCCAGGTGAGGCTCGAACTCACAACCCCGGCATTGCTCACGGCTACTGCCTTATAAGTACCGTGCGCTAACCAATTGCGCCACTGGGGCTACAGCGAAACGCTCTCAGTTAGCCATATTCGCTTTGCTGCAAACCAGTGGTGGCTACAAAAACATATGATCGCCACCTGCGGCCATACTGCGACTTTGGCACCTAAGTACGAATGCTTCGTGCTGTTCGTGTTTGATATGCTACGCTTACATGCACATCAACCGCCTCTCGTCATCGAAAAAATGCAGAAAAACGCGCGCCTTGCCTCGTGCTACCTGTCGAACAGCGAGCGCAGATGTGTGGCAAGCTCCAAGCTCTGCAGGCGCACCGCGACCACGCAGCTGGACGAGTGGTGCCTTCCTTGGGAGCTTGATGAGCCCTGGAGAACACGTTTCTTAGCGAATTGCACTTGTCTCGTAGCGAGAAATGCTGCCACTGGCCCTGTGGCGCAACGGATAACGCGTCTGACTACGGATCAGAAGATTCCAGGTTCGAATCCTGGCAGGGTCGGCATTTTGTTAGTTGCCAACGCGTAGCTGGGCAGTGGATTTCGTATGTCGCCGCATCGTGCAGTGCTTTGTTACTCCTGTGCATCTCGCAGCTGCATGTCGAGGCGATCGTGGTAAATATCGCTGCGTGCAAGCGTCAGCGTAGCGTCAGTCGAGCAAAGTCGAGACAAGTCAAGCTGAGAGCTGTAGGAGATGTTACGCAATCAAATGTAGGCGTGTGAAAGCGACGCAGACAACACTGCCCAAGTGTCCCAAGTGATGTGACGAAGAGCCAGTATACACCCACACAGCAGAGTGGCGCAGTGGAAGCGTGCTGGGCCCATAACCCAGAGGTCCGTGGATCGAAACCACGCTCTGCTAAAATTATTTCTTTTCCTGATTGTGTCGAGCACGATTATTACGCCTAGAGAGTCGGCTGGGGGCATTGATTCAGCCTCAAAAGCAAACCCCGTAATTCTGAAGTGTGAAGAATGCGAGAACTACTTCCTATGATGCATCATTTTTTAAGATTTTGCAGCAAGTTAATGGCAAAGTTAATGCTCTTCCGCCCCACACGCGCAACACTCGAGCAGGTTTGTGAGATAAAAATCGCGTCTCCCCGGCGGGGAATCGAACCCCGGTCTCCCGCGTGACAGGCGGGGATACTAACCACTATACTACCGAGGACGGGATGCAGGCAGCTGTCTGTGTGGGAGACACTTGTTACAAGTAGCTGTAAACGGTCTACACTAAGTTCGGCGACTGATAGTGCAATAATTAAAAATCTAGTGTGCCTCCCCGGCGGGGAATCGAACCCCGGTCTCCCGCGTGACAGGCGGGGATACTAACCACTATACTACCGAGGAAGACGCAACTAGCGCCTATAATGCACATTAATTTTGCTGACATAGCTGATACATCTGAAATGTAGCCTCCCGATGCTGTCAGAGACAGCTGCTACGAAATAAAAGTATGCCCCAGGTGAGGCTCGAACTCACAACCCCGGCATTGCTCACGGCTACTGCCTTATAAGTACCGTGCGCTAACCAATTGCGCCACTGGGGCTACAGCGAAACGCTCTCAGTTAGCCATATTCGCTTTGCTGCAAACCAGTGGTGGCTACAAAAACATATGATCGCCACCTGCGGCCATACTGCGACTTTGGCACCTAAGTACGAATGCTTCGTGCTGTTCGTGTTTGATATGCTACGCTTACATGCACATCAACCGCCTCTCGTCATCGAAAAAATGCAGAAAAACGCGCGCCTTGCCTCGTGCTACCTGTCGAACAGCGAGCGCAGATGTGTGGCAAGCTCCAAGCTCTGCAGGCGCACCGCGACCACGCAGCTGGACGAGTGGTGCCTTCCTTGGGAGCTTGATGAGCCCTGGAGAACACGTTTCTTAGCGAATTGCACTTGTCTCGTAGCGAGAAATGCTGCCACTGGCCCTGTGGCGCAACGGATAACGCGTCTGACTACGGATCAGAAGATTCCAGGTTCGAATCCTGGCAGGGTCGGCATTTTGTTAGTTGCCAACGCGTAGCTGGGCAGTGGATTTCGTATGTCGCCGCATCGTGCAGTGCTTTGTTACTCCTGTGCATCTCGCAGCTGCATGTCGAGGCGATCGTGGTAAATATCGCTGCGTGCAAGCGTCAGCGTAGCGTCAGTCGAGCAAAGTCGAGACAAGTCAAGCTGAGAGCTGTAGGAGATGTTACGCAATCAAATGTAGGCGTGTGAAAGCGACGCAGACAACACTGCCCAAGTGTCCCAAGTGATGTGACGAAGAGCCAGTATACACCCACACAGCAGAGTGGCGCAGTGGAAGCGTGCTGGGCCCATAACCCAGAGGTCCGTGGATCGAAACCACGCTCTGCTAAAATTATTTCTTTTCCTGATTGTGTCGAGCACGATTATTACGCCTAGAGAGTCGGCTGGGGGCATTGATTCAGCCTCAAAAGCAAACCCCGTAATTCTGAAGTGTGAAGAATGCGAGAACTACTTCCTATGATGCATCATTTTTTAAGATTTTGCAGCAAGTTAATGGCAAAGTTAATGCTCTTCCGCCCCACACGCGCAACACTCGAGCAGGTTTGTGAGATAAAAATCGCGTCTCCCCGGCGGGGAATCGAACCCCGGTCTCCCGCGTGACAGGCGGGGATACTAACCACTATACTACCGAGGACGGGATGCAGGCAGCTGTCTGTGTGGGAGACACTTGTTGCAAGTAGCTGTAAACGGTCTACACTAAGTTCGGCGACTGATAGTGCAATAATTAAAAATCTACTGTGCCTCCCCGGCGGGGAATCGAACCCCGGTCTCCCGCGTGACAGGCGGGGATACTAACCACTATACTACCGAGGAAGACGCAACTAGCGCCTATAATGCACATTAATCTTGCTGACATAGCTGATACATCTGAAATGTAGCCTCCCGATGCTGTCAGAGACAGCTGCTACGAAATAAAAGTATGCCCCAGGTGAGGCTCGAACTCACAACCCCGGCATTGCTCACGGCTACTGCCTTATAAGTACCGTGCGCTAACCAATTGCGCCACTGGGGCTACAGCGAAACGCTCTCAGTTAGCCATATTCGCTTTGCTGCAAACCAGTGGTGGCTACAAAAACATATGATCGCCACCTGCGGCCATACTGCGACTTTGGCACCTAAGTACGAATGCTTCGTGCTGTTCGTGTTTGATATGCTACGCTTACATGCACATCAACCGCCTCTCGTCATCGAAAAAATGCAGAAAAACGCGCGCCTTGCCTCGTGCTACCTGTCGAACAGCGAGCGCAGATGTGTGGCAAGCTCCAAGCTCTGCAGGCGCACCGCGACCACGCAGCTGGACGAGTGGTGCCTTCCTTGGGAGCTTGATGAGCCCTGGAGAACACGTTTCTTAGCGAATTGCACTTGTCTCGTAGCGAGAAATGCTGCCACTGGCCCTGTGGCGCAACGGATAACGCGTCTGACTACGGATCAGAAGATTCCAGGTTCGAATCCTGGCAGGGTCGGCATTTTGTTAGTTGCCAACGCGTAGCTGGGCAGTGGATTTCGTATGTCGCCGCATCGTGCAGTGCTTTGTTACTCCTGTGCATCTCGCAGCTGCATGTCGAGGCGATCGTGGTAAATATCGCTGCGTGCAAGCGTCAGCGTAGCGTCAGTCGAGCAAAGTCGAGACAAGTCAAGCTGAGAGCTGTAGGAGATGTTACGCAATCAAATGTAGGCGTGTGAAAGCGACGCAGACAACACTGCCCAAGTGTCCCAAGTGATGTGACGAAGAGCCAGTATACACCCACACAGCAGAGTGGCGCAGTGGAAGCGTGCTGGGCCCATAACCCAGAGGTCCGTGGATCGAAACCACGCTCTGCTAAAATTATTTCTTTTCCTGATTGTGTCGAGCACGATTATTACGCCTAGAGAGTCGGCTGGGGGCATTGATTCAGCCTCAAAAGCAAACCCCGTAATTCTGAAGTGTGAAGAATGCGAGAACTACTTCCTATGATGCATCATTTTTTAAGATTTTGCAGCAAGTTAATGGCAAAGTTAATGCTCTTCCGCCCCACACGCGCAACACTCGAGCAGGTTTGTGAGATAAAAATCGCGTCTCCCCGGCGGGGAATCGAACCCCGGTCTCCCGCGTGACAGGCGGGGATACTAACCACTATACTACCGAGGACGGGATGCAGGCAGCTGTCTGTGTGGGAGACACTTGTTGCAAGTAGCTGTAAACGGTCTACACTAAGTTCGGCGACTGATAGTGCAATAATTAAAAATCTACTGTGCCTCCCCGGCGGGGAATCGAACCCCGGTCTCCCGCGTGACAGGCGGGGATACTAACCACTATACTACCGAGGAAGACGCAACTAGCGCCTATAATGCACATTAATCTTGCTGACATAGCTGATACATCTGAAATGTAGCCTCCCGATGCTGTCAGAGACAGCTGCTACGAAATAAAAGTATGCCCCAGGTGAGGCTCGAACTCACAACCCCGGCATTGCTCACGGCTACTGCCTTATAAGTACCGTGCGCTAACCAATTGCGCCACTGGGGCTACAGCGAAACGCTCTCAGTTAGCCATATTCGCTTTGCTGCAAACCAGTGGTGGCTACAAAAACATATGATCGCCACCTGCGGCCATACTGCGACTTTGGCACCTAAGTACGAATGCTTCGTGCTGTTCGTGTTTGATATGCTACGCTTACATGCACATCAACCGCCTCTCGTCATCGAAAAAATGCAGAAAAACGCGCGCCTTGCCTCGTGCTACCTGTCGAACAGCGAGCGCAGATGTGTGGCAAGCTCCAAGCTCTGCAGGCGCACCGCGACCACGCAGCTGGACGAGTGGTGCCTTCCTTGGGAGCTTGATGAGCCCTGGAGAACACGTTTCTTAGCGAATTGCACTTGTCTCGTAGCGACAAATGCTGCCACTGGCCCTGTGGCGCAACGGATAACGCGTCTGACTACGGATCAGAAGATTCCAGGTTCGAATCCTGGCAGGGTCGGCATTTTGTTAGTTGCCAACGCGTAGCTGGGCAGTGGATTTCGTATGTCGCCGCATCGTGCAGTGCTTTGTTACTCCTGTGCATCTCGCAGCTGCATGTCGAGGCGATCGTGGTAAATATCGCTGCGTGCAAGCGTCAGCGTAGCGTCAGTCGAGCAAAGTCGAGACAAGTCAAGCTGAGAGCTGTAGGAGATGTTACGCAATCAAATGTAGGCGTGTGAAAGCGACGCAGACAACACTGCCCAAGTGTCCCAAGTGATGTGACGAAGAGCCAGTATACACCCACACGCTGAGTGGCGCAGTGGAAGCGTGCTGGGCCCATAACCCAGAGGTCCGTGGATCGAAACCACGCTCTGCTAAAATTATTTCTTTTCCTGATTGTGTCGAGCACGATTATTACGCCTAGAGAGTCGGCTGGGGGCATTGATTCAGCCTCAAAAGCAAACCCCGTAATTCTGAAGTGTGAAGAATGCGAGAACTACTTCCTATGATGCATCATTTTTTAAGATTTTGCAGCAAGTTAATGGCAAAGTTAATGCTCTTCCGCCCCACACGCGCAACACTCGAGCAGGTTTGTGAGATAAAAATCGCGTCTCCCCGGCGGGGAATCGAACCCCGGTCTCCCGCGTGACAGGCGGGGATACTAACCACTATACTACCGAGGACGGGATGCAGGCAGCTGTCTGTGTGGGAGACACTTGTTGCAAGTAGCTGTAAACGGTCTACACTAAGTTCGGCGACTGATAGTGCAATAATTAAAAATCTACTGTGCCTCCCCGGCGGGGAATCGAACCCCGGTCTCCCGCGTGACAGGCGGGGATACTAACCACTATACTACCGAGGAAGACGCAACTAGCGCCTATAATGCACATTAATCTTGCTGACATAGCTGATACATCTGAAATGTAGCCTCCCGATGCTGTCAGAGACAGCTGCTACGAAATAAAAGTATGCCCCAGGTGAGGCTCGAACTCACAACCCCGGCATTGCTCACGGCTACTGCCTTATAAGTACCGTGCGCTAACCAATTGCGCCACTGGGGCTACAGCGAAACGCTCTCAGTTAGCCATATTCGCTTTGCTGCAAACCAGTGGTGGCTACAAAAACATATGATCGCCACCTGCGGCCATACTGCGACTTTGGCACCTAAGTACGAATGCTTCGTGCTGTTCGTGTTTGATATGCTACGCTTACATGCACATCAACCGCCTCTCGTCATCGAAAAAATGCAGAAAAACGCGCGCCTTGCCTCGTGCTACCTGTCGAACAGCGAGCGCAGATGTGTGGCAAGCTCCAAGCTCTGCAGGCGCACCGCGACCACGCAGCTGGACGAGTGGTGCCTTCCTTGGGAGCTTGATGAGCCCTGGAGAACACGTTTCTTAGCGAATTGCACTTGTCTCGTAGCGAGAAATGCTGCCACTGGCCCTGTGGCGCAACGGATAACGCGTCTGACTACGGATCAGAAGATTCCAGGTTCGAATCCTGGCAGGGTCGGCATTTTGTTAGTTGCCAACGCGTAGCTGGGCAGTGGATTTCGTATGTCGCCGCATCGTGCAGTGCTTTGTTACTCCTGTGCATCTCGCAGCTGCATGTCGAGGCGATCGTGGTAAATATCGCTGCGTGCAAGCGTCAGCGTAGCGTCAGTCGAGCAAAGTCGAGACAAGTCAAGCTGAGAGCTGTAGGAGATGTTACGCAATCAAATGTAGGCGTGTGAAAGCGACGCAGACAACACTGCCCAAGTGTCCCAAGTGATGTGACGAAGAGCCAGTATACACCCACACAGCAGAGTGGCGCAGTGGAAGCGTGCTGGGCCCATAACCCAGAGGTCCGTGGATCGAAACCACGCTCTGCTAAAATTATTTCTTTTCCTGATTGTGTCGAGCACGATTATTACGCCTAGAGAGTCGGCTGGGGGCATTGATTCAGCCTCAAAAGCAAACCCCGTAATTCTGAAGTGTGAAGAATGCGAGAACTACTTCCTATGATGCATCATTTTTTAAGATTTTGCAGCAAGTTAATGGCAAAGTTAATGCTCTTCCGCCCCACACGCGCAACACTCGAGCAGGTTTGTGAGATAAAAATCGCGTCTCCCCGGCGGGGAATCGAACCCCGGTCTCCCGCGTGACAGGCGGGGATACTAACCACTATACTACCGAGGACGCGATGCAGGCAGCTGTCTGTGTGGGAGACAGTTGTTGCAAGTAGCTGTAAACGGTCTACACTAAGTTCGGCGACTGATAGTGCAATAATTAAAAATCTACTGTGCCTCCCCGGCGGGGAATCGAACCCCGGTCTCCCGCGTGACAGGCGGGGATACTAACCACTATACTACCGAGGAAGACGCAACTAGCGCCTATAATGCACATTAATCTTGCTGACATAGCTGATACATCTGAAATGTAGCCTCCCGATGCTGTCAGAGACAGCTGCTACGAAATAAAAGTATGCCCCAGGTGAGGCTCGAACTCACAACCCCGGCATTGCTCACGGCTACTGCCTTATAAGTACCGTGCGCTAACCAATTGCGCCACTGGGGCTACAGCGAAACGCTCTCAGTTAGCCATATTCGCTTTGCTGCAAACCAGTGGTGGCTACAAAAACATATGATCGCCACCTGCGGCCATACTGCGACTTTGGCACCTAAGTACGAATGCTTCGTGCTGTTCGTGTTTGATATGCTACGCTTACATGCACATCAACCGCCTCTCGTCATCGAAAAAATGCAGAAAAACGCGCGCCTTGCCTCGTGCTACCTGTCGAACAGCGAGCGCAGATGTGTGGCAAGCTCCAAGCTCTGCAGGCGCACCGCGACCACGCAGCTGGACGAGTGGTGCCTTCCTTGGGAGCTTGATGAGCCCTGGAGAACACGTTTCTTAGCGAATTGCACTTGTCTCGTAGCGAGAAATGCTGCCACTGGCCCTGTGGCGCAACGGATAACGCGTCTGACTAGGGATCAGAAGATTCCAGGTTCGAATCCTGGCAGGGTCGGCATTTTGTTAGTTGCCAACGCGTAGCTGGGCAGTGGATTTCGTATGTCGCCGCATCGTGCAGTGCTTTGTTACTCCTGTGCATCTCGCAGCTGCATGTCGAGGCGATCGTGGTAAATATCGCTGCGTGCAAGCGTCAGCGTAGCGTCAGTCGAGCAAAGTCGAGACAAGTCAAGCTGAGAGCTGTAGGAGATGTTACGCAATCAAATGTAGGCGTGTGAAAGCGACGCAGACAACACTGCCCAAGTGTCCCAAGTGATGTGACGAAGAGCCAGTATACACCCACACAGCAGAGTGGCGCAGTGGAAGCGTGCTGGGCCCATAACCCAGAGGTCCGTGGATCGAAACCACGCTCTGCTAAAATTATTTCTTTTCCTGATTGTGTCGAGCACGATTATTACGCCTAGAGAGTCGGCTGGGGGCATTGATTCAGCCTCAAAAGCAAACCCCGTAATTCTGAAGTGTGAAGAATGCGAGAACTACTTCCTATGATGCATCATTTTTTAAGATTTTGCAGCAAGTTAATGGCAAAGTTAATGCTCTTCCGCCCCACACGCGCAACACTCGAGCAGGTTTGTGAGATAAAAATCGCGTCTCCCCGGCGGGGAATCGAACCCCGGTCTCCCGCGTGACAGGCGGGGATACTAACCACTATACTACCGAGGACGGGATGCAGGCAGCTGTCTGTGTGGGAGACACTTGTTGCAAGTAGCTGTAAACGGTCTACACTAAGTTCGGCGACTGATAGTGCAATAATTAAAAATCTAGTGTGCCTCCCCGGCGGGGAATCGAACCCCGGTCTCCCGCGTGACAGGCGGGGATACTAGCCACTATACTACCGAGGAAGACGCAACTAGCGCCTATAATGCACATTAATCTTGCTGACATAGCTGATACATCTGAAATGTAGCCTCCCGATGCTGTCAGAGACAGCTGCTACGAAATAAAAGTATGCCCCAGGTGAGGCTCGAACTCACAACCCCGGCATTGCTCACGGCTACTGCCTTATAAGTACCGTGCGCTAACCAATTGCGCCACTGGGGCTACAGCGAAACGCTCTCAGTTAGCCATATTCGCTTTGCTGCAAACCAGTGGTGGCTACAAAAACATATGATCGCCACCTGCGGCCATACTGCGACTTTGGCACCTAAGTACGAATGCTTCGTGCTGTTCGTGTTTGATATGCTACGCTTACATGCACATCAACCGCCTCTCGTCATCGAAAAAATGCAGAAAAACGCGCGCCTTGCCTCGTGCTACCTGTCGAACAGCGAGCGCAGATGTGTGGCAAGCTCCAAGCTCTGCAGGCGCACCGCGACCACGCAGCTGGACGAGTGGTGCCTTCCTTGGGAGCTTGATGAGCCCTGGAGAACACGTTTCTTAGCGAATTGCACTTGTCTCGTAGCGAGAAATGCTGCCACTGGCCCTGTGGCGCAACGGATAACGCGTCTGACTACGGATCAGAAGATTCCAGGTTCGAATCCTGGCAGGGTCGGCATTTTGTTAGTTGCCAACGCGTAGCTGGGCAGTGGATTTCGTATGTCGCCGCATCGTGCAGTGCTTTGTTACTCCTGTGCATCTCGCAGCTGCATGTCGAGGCGATCGTGGTAAATATCGCTGCGTGCAAGCGTCAGCGTAGCGTCAGTCGAGCAAAGTCGAGACAAGTCAAGCTGAGAGCTGTAGGAGATGTTACGCAATCAAATGTAGGCGTGTGAAAGCGACGCAGACAACACTGCCCAAGTGTCCCAAGTGATGTGACGAAGAGCCAGTATACACCCACACAGCAGAGTGGCGCAGTGGAAGCGTGCTGGGCCCATAACCCAGAGGTCCGTGGATCGAAACCACGCTCTGCTAAAATTATTTCTTTTCCTGATTGTGTCGAGCACGATTATTACGCCTAGAGAGTCGGCTGGGGGCATTGATTCAGCCTCAAAAGCAAACCCCGTAATTCTGAAGTGTGAAGAATGCGAGAACTACTTCCTATGATGCATCATTTTTTAAGATTTTGCAGCAAGTTAATGGCAAAGTTAATGCTCTTCCGCCCCACACGCGCAACACTCGAGCAGGTTTGTGAGATAAAAATCGCGTCTCCCCGGCGGGGAATCGAACCCCGGTCTCCCGCGTGACAGGCGGGGATACTAACCACTATACTACCGAGGACGGGATGCAGGCAGCTGTCTGTGTGGGAGACACTTGTTGCAAGTAGCTGTAAACGGTCTACACTAAGTTCGGCGACTGATAGTGCAATAATTAAAAATCTAGTGTGCCTCCCCGGCGGGGAATCGAACCCCGGTCTCCCGCGTGACAGGCGGGGATACTAGCCACTATACTACCGAGGAAGACGCAACTAGCGCCTATAATGCACATTAATCTTGCTGACATAGCTGATACATCTGAAATGTAGCCTCCCGATGCTGTCAGAGACAGCTGCTACGAAATAAAAGTATGCCCCAGGTGAGGCTCGAACTCACAACCCCGGCATTGCTCACGGCTACTGCCTTATAAGTACCGTGCGCTAACCAATTGCGCCACTGGGGCTACAGCGAAACGCTCTCAGTTAGCCATATTCGCTTTGCTGCAAACCAGTGGTGGCTACAAAAACATATGATCGCCACCTGCGGCCATACTGCGACTTTGGCACCTAAGTACGAATGCTTCGTGCTGTTCGTGTTTGATATGCTACGCTTACATGCACATCAACCGCCTCTCGTCATCGAAAAAATGCAGAAAAACGCGCGCCTTGCCTCGTGCTACCTGTCGAACAGCGAGCGCAGATGTGTGGCAAGCTCCAAGCTCTGCAGGCGCACCGCGACCACGCAGCTGGACGAGTGGTGCCTTCCTTGGGAGCTTGATGAGCCCTGGAGAACACGTTTCTTAGCGAATTGCACTTGTCTCGTAGCGAGAAATGCTGCCACTGGCCCTGTGGCGCAACGGATAACGCGTCTGACTACGGATCAGAAGATTCCAGGTTCGAATCCTGGCAGGGTCGGCATTTTGTTAGTTGCCAACGCGTAGCTGGGCAGTGGATTTCGTATGTCGCCGCATCGTGCAGTGCTTTGTTACTCCTGTGCATCTCGCAGCTGCATGTCGAGGCGATCGTGGTAAATATCGCTGCGTGCAAGCGTCAGCGTAGCGTCAGTCGAGCAAAGTCGAGACAAGTCAAGCTGAGAGCTGTAGGAGATGTTACGCAATCAAATGTAGGCGTGTGAAAGCGACGCAGACAACACTGCCCAAGTGTCCCAAGTGATGTGACGAAGAGCCAGTATACACCCACACAGCAGAGTGGCGCAGTGGAAGCGTGCTGGGCCCATAACCCAGAGGTCCGTGGATCGAAACCACGCTCTGCTAAAATTATTTCTTTTCCTGATTGTGTCGAGCACGATTATTACGCCTAGAGAGTCGGCTGGGGGCATTGATTCAGCCTCAAAAGCAAACCCCGTAATTCTGAAGTGTGAAGAATGCGAGAACTACTTCCTATGATGCATCATTTTTTAAGATTTTGCAGCAAGTTAATGGCAAAGTTAATGCTCTTCCGCCCCACACGCGCAACACTCGAGCAGGTTTGTGAGATAAAAATCGCGTCTCCCCGGCGGGGAATCGAACCCCGGTCTCCCGCGTGACAGGCGGGGATACTAACCACTATACTACCGAGGACGGGATGCAGGCAGCTGTCTGTGTGGGAGACACTTGTTGCAAGTAGCTGTAAACGGTCTACACTAAGTTCGGCGACTGATAGTGCAATAATTAAAAATCTAGTGTGCCTCCCCGGCGGGGAATCGAACCCCGGTCTCCCGCGTGACAGGCGGGGATACTAACCACTATACTACCGAGGAAGACGCAACTAGCGCCTATAATGCACATTAATCTTGCTGACATAGCTGATACATCTGAAATGTAGCCTCCCGATGCTGTCAGAGACAGCTGCTACGAAATAAAAGTATGCCCCAGGTGAGGCTCGAACTCACAACCCCGGCATTGCTCACGGCTACTGCCTTATAAGTACCGTGCGCTAACCAATTGCGCCACTGGGGCTACAGCGAAACGCTCTCAGTTAGCCATATTCGCTTTGCTGCAAACCAGTGGTGGCTACAAAAACATATGATCGCCACCTGCGGCCATACTGCGACTTTGGCACCTAAGTACGAATGCTTCGTGCTGTTCGTGTTTGATATGCTACGCTTACATGCACATCAACCGCCTCTCGTCATCGAAAAAATGCAGAAAAACGCGCGCCTTGCCTCGTGCTACCTGTCGAACAGCGAGCGCAGATGTGTGGCAAGCTCCAAGCTCTGCAGGCGCACCGCGACCACGCAGCTGGACGAGTGGTGCCTTCCTTGGGAGCTTGATGAGCCCTGGAGAACACGTTTCTTAGCGAATTGCACTTGTCTCGTAGCGAGAAATGCTGCCACTGGCCCTGTGGCGCAACGGATAACGCGTCTGACTACGGATCAGAAGATTCCAGGTTCGAATCCTGGCAGGGTCGGCATTTTGTTAGTTGCCAACGCGTAGCTGGGCAGTGGATTTCGTATGTCGCCGCATCGTGCAGTGCTTTGTTACTCCTGTGCATCTCGCAGCTGCATGTCGAGGCGATCGTGGTAAATATCGCTGCGTGCAAGCGTCAGCGTAGCGTCAGTCGAGCAAAGTCGAGACAAGTCAAGCTGAGAGCTGTAGGAGATGTTACGCAATCAAATGTAGGCGTGTGAAAGCGACGCAGACAACACTGCCCAAGTGTCCCAAGTGATGTGACGAAGAGCCAGTATACACCCACACAGCAGAGTGGCGCAGTGGAAGCGTGCTGGGCCCATAACCCAGAGGTCCGTGGATCGAAACCACGCTCTGCTAAAATTATTTCTTTTCCTGATTGTGTCGAGCACGATTATTACGCCTAGAGAGTCGGCTGGGGGCATTGATTCAGCCTCAAAAGCAAACCCCGTAATTCTGAAGTGTGAAGAATGCGAGAACTACTTCCTATGATGCATCATTTTTTAAGATTTTGCAGCAAGTTAATGGCAAAGTTAATGCTCTTCCGCCCCACACGCGCAACACTCGAGCAGGTTTGTGAGATAAAAATCGCGTCTCCCCGGCGGGGAATCGAACCCCGGTCTCCCGCGTGACAGGCGGGGATACTAACCACTATACTACCGAGGACGGGATGCAGGCAGCTGTCTGTGTGGGAGACACTTGTTGCAAGTAGCTGTAAACGGTCTACACTAAGTTCGGCGACTGATAGTGCAATAATTAAAAATCTAGTGTGCCTCCCCGGCGGGGAATCGAACCCCGGTCTCCCGCGTGACAGGCGGGGATACTAACCACTATACTACCGAGGAAGACGCAACTAGCGCCTATAATGCACATTAATCTTGCTGACATAGCTGATACATCTGAAATGTAGCCTCCCGATGCTGTCAGAGACAGCTGCTACGAAATAAAAGTATGCCCCAGGTGAGGCTCGAACTCACAACCCCGGCATTGCTCACGGCTACTGCCTTATAAGTACCGTGCGCTAACCAATTGCGCCACTGGGGCTACAGCGAAACGCTCTCAGTTAGCCATATTCGCTTTGCTGCAAACCAGTGGTGGCTACAAAAACATATGATCGCCACCTGCGGCCATACTGCGACTTTGGCACCTAAGTACGAATGCTTCGTGCTGTTCGTGTTTGATATGCTACGCTTACATGCACATCAACCGCCTCTCGTCATCGAAAAAATGCAGAAAAACGCGCGCCTTGCCTCGTGCTACCTGTCGAACAGCGAGCGCAGATGTGTGGCAAGCTCCAAGCTCTGCAGGCGCACCGCGACCACGCAGCTGGACGAGTGGTGCCTTCCTTGGGAGCTTGATGAGCCCTGGAGAACACGTTTCTTAGCGAATTGCACTTGTCTCGTAGCGAGAAATGCTGCCACTGGCCCTGTGGCGCAACGGATAACGCGTCTGACTACGGATCAGAAGATTCCAGGTTCGAATCCTGGCAGGGTCGGCATTTTGTTAGTTGCCAACGCGTAGCTGGGCAGTGGATTTCGTATGTCGCCGCATCGTGCAGTGCTTTGTTACTCCTGTGCATCTCGCAGCTGCATGTCGAGGCGATCGTGGTAAATATCGCTGCGTGCAAGCGTCAGCGTAGCGTCAGTCGAGCAAAGTCGAGACAAGTCAAGCTGAGAGCTGTAGGAGATGTTACGCAATCAAATGTAGGCGTGTGAAAGCGACGCAGACAACACTGCCCAAGTGTCCCAAGTGATGTGACGAAGAGCCAGTATACACCCACACAGCAGAGTGGCGCAGTGGAAGCGTGCTGGGCCCATAACCCAGAGGTCCGTGGATCGAAACCACGCTCTGCTAAAATTATTTCTTTTCCTGATTGTGTCGAGCACGATTATTACGCCTAGAGAGTCGGCTGGGGGCATTGATTCAGCCTCAAAAGCAAACCCCGTAATTCTGAAGTGTGAAGAATGCGAGAACTACTTCCTATGATGCATCATTTTTTAAGATTTTGCAGCAAGTCAATGGCAAAGTTAATGCTCTTCCGCCCCACACGCGCAACACTCGAGCAGGTTTGTGAGATAAAAATCGCGTCTCCCCGGCGGGGAATCGAACCCCGGTCTCCCGCGTGACAGGCGGGGATACTAACCACTATACTACCGAGGACGGGATGCAGGCAGCTGTCTGTGTGGGAGACACTTGTTGCAAGTAGCTGTAAACGGTCTACACTAAGTTCGGCGACTGATAGTGCAATAATTAAAAATCTAGTGTGCCTCCCCGGCGGGGAATCGAACCCCGGTCTCCCGCGTGACAGGCGGGGATACTAACCACTATACTACCGAGGAAGACGCAACTAGCGCCTATAATGCACATTAATCTTGCTGACATAGCTGATACATCTGAAATGTAGCCTCCCGATGCTGTCAGAGACAGCTGCTACGAAATAAAAGTATGCCCCAGGTGAGGCTCGAACTCACAACCCCGGCATTGCTCACGGCTACTGCCTTATAAGTACCGTGCGCTAACCAATTGCGCCACTGGGGCTACAGCGAAACGCTCTCAGTTAGCCATATTCGCTTTGCTGCAAACCAGTGGTGGCTACAAAAACATATGATCGCCACCTGCGGCCATACTGCGACTTTGGCACCTAAGTACGAATGCTTCGTGCTGTTCGTGTTTGATATGCTACGCTTACATGCACATCAACCGCCTCTCGTCATCGAAAAAATGCAGAAAAACGCGCGCCTTGCCTCGTGCTACCTGTCGAACAGCGAGCGCAGATGTGTGGCAAGCTCCAAGCTCTGCAGGCGCACCGCGACCACGCAGCTGGACGAGTGGTGCCTTCCTTGGGAGCTTGATGAGCCCTGGAGAACACGTTTCTTAGCGAATTGCACTTGTCTCGTAGCGAGAAATGCTGCCACTGGCCCTGTGGCGCAACGGATAACGCGTCTGACTACGGATCAGAAGATTCCAGGTTCGAATCCTGGCAGGGTCGGCATTTTGTTAGTTGCCAACGCGTAGCTGGGCAGTGGATTTCGTATGTCGCCGCATCGTGCAGTGCTTTGTTACTCCTGTGCATCTCGCAGCTGCATGTCGAGGCGATCGTGGTAAATATCGCTGCGTGCAAGCGTCAGCGTAGCGTCAGTCGAGCAAAGTCGAGACAAGTCAAGCTGAGAGCTGTAGGAGATGTTACGCAATCAAATGTAGGCGTGTGAAAGCGACGCAGACAACACTGCCCAAGTGTCCCAAGTGATGTGACGAAGAGCCAGTATACACCCACACAGCAGAGTGGCTCAGTGGAAGCGTGCTGGGCCCATAACCCAGAGGTCCGTGGATCGAAACCACGCTCTGCTAAAATTATTTCTTTTCCTGATTGTGTCGAGCACGATTATTACGCCTAGAGAGTCGGCTGGGGGCATTGATTCAGCCTCAAAAGCAAACCCCGTAATTCTGAAGTGTGAAGAATGCGAGAACTACTTCCTATGATGCATCATTTTTTAAGATTTTGCAGCAAGTTAATGGCAAAGTTAATGCTCTTCCGCCCCACACGCGCAACACTCGAGCAGGTTTGTGAGATAAAAATCGCGTCTCCCCGGCGGGGAATCGAACCCCGGTCTCCCGCGTGACAGGCGGGGATACTAACCACTATACTACCGAGGACGGGATGCAGGCAGCTGTCTGTGTGGGAGACACTTGTTGCAAGTAGCTGTAAACGGTCTACACTAAGTTCGGCGACTGATAGTGCAATAATTAAAAATCTAGTGTGCCTCCCCGGCGGGGAATCGAACCCCGGTCTCCCGCGTGACAGGCGGGGATACTAACCACTATACTACCGAGGAAGACGCAACTAGCGCCTATAATGCACATTAATCTTGCTGACATAGCTGATACATCTGAAATGTAGCCTCCCGATGCTGTCAGAGACAGCTGCTACGAAATAAAAGTATGCCCCAGGTGAGGCTCGAACTCACAACCCCGGCATTGCTCACGGCTACTGCCTTATAAGTACAGTGCGCTAACCAATTGCGCCACTGGGGCTACAGCGAAACGCTCTCAGTTAGCCATATTCGCTTTGCTGCAAACCAGTGGTGGCTACAAAAACATATGATCGCCACCTGCGGCCATACTGCGACTTTGGCACCTAATTACGAATGCTTCGTGCTGTTCGTGTTTGATATGCTACGCTTACATGCACATCAACCGCCTCTCGTCATCGAAAAAATGCAGAAAAATGCGCGCCTTGCCTCGTGCTACCTGTCGAACAGCGAGCGCAGATGTGTGGCAAGCTCCAAGCTCTGCAGGCGCACCGCGACCACGCAGCTGGACGAGTGGTGCCTTCCTTGGGAGCTTGATGAGCCCTGGAGAACACGTTTCTTAGCGAATTGCACTTGTCTCGTAGCGAGAAATTCTGCCACTGGCCCTGTGGCGCAACGGATAACGCGTCTGACTACGGATCAGAAGATTCCAGGTTCGAATCCTGGCAGGGTCGGCATTTTGTTAGTTGCCAACGCGTAGCTGGGCAGTGGATTTCGTATGTCGCCGCATCGTGCAGTGCTTTGTTACTCCTGTGCATCTCGCAGCTGCATGTCGAGGCGATCGTGGTAAATATCGCTGCGTGCAAGCGTCAGCGTAGCGTCAGTCGAGCAAAGTCGAGACAAGTCAAGCTGAGAGCTGTAGGAGATGTTACGCAATCAAATGTAGGCGTGTGAAAGCGACGCAGACAACACTGCCCAAGTGTCCCAAGTGATGTGACGAAGAGCCAGTATACACCCACACAGCAGAGTGGCGCAGTGGAAGCGTGCTGGGCCCATAACCCAGAGGTCCGTGGATCGAAACCACGCTCTGCTAAAATTATTTCTTTTCCTGATTGTGTCGAGCACGATTATTACGCCTAGAGAGTCGGCTGGGGGCATTGATTCAGCCTCAAAAGCAAACCCCGTAATTCTGAAGTGTGAAGAATGCGAGAACTACTTCCTATGATGCATCATTTTTTAAGATTTTGCAGCAAGTTAATGGCAAAGTTAATGCTCTTCCGCCCCACACGCGCAACACTCGAGCAGGTTTGTGAGATAAAAATCGCGTCTCCCCGGCGGGGAATCGAACCCCGGTCTCCCGCGTGACAGGCGGGGATACTAACCACTATACTACCGAGGACGGGATGCAGGCAGCTGTCTGTGTGGGAGACACTTGTTGCAAGTAGCTGTAAACGGTCTACACTAAGTTCGGCGACTGATAGTGCAATAATTAAAAATCTAGTGTGCCTCCCCGGCGGGGAATCGAACCCCGGTCTCCCGCGTGACAGGCGGGGATACTAACCACTATACTACCGAGGAAGACGCAACTAGCGCCTATAATGCACATTAATCTTGCTGACATAGCTGATACATCTGAAATGTAGCCTCCCGATGCTGTCAGAGACAGCTGCTACGAAATAAAAGTATGCCCCAGGTGAGGCTCGAACTCACAACCCCGGCATTGCTCACGGCTACTGCCTTATAAGTACCGTGCGCTAACCAATTGCGCCACTTTTTTTTTTTTTTTTTTTTTCGGGCCTCCATCCACCCCTTATAGCCCGTCCTTCTGCTCGCCATTAATTCACCTTCGTCGGTGTTGCATCAAAGGCCTTTGATTTAAGGAAAATGAAAACGATGTGGATTACATGCTTCGTTTACGATACAAGCATCCATATTAAGGAAATAGTAACTGAAATTTATGGCGGCTCCAGTGCCTTGTGGTAACAGAAAACGTCAAGGAAGTTAAAAGAAAATTGAAAATCCATTGCTTCTAAAATTAAAAAGCTTTGTTCTGAACTCTGCGAAATTGAAAGAGAACTAAAATATTGCTCGAAAGAGAAAACTGAATTTTCTTCTTCTTACGAAATGAAGCTTGATCTCTTGCCAATTGATTACTTCAGTGGTGTTAGTAACTTGTGGTTCGGTCAACATGACATATTATTCGCCTTATAGATGGTCCGTGTGATCTTGAGTGAGTAGCTGCTGAATGTTCGTTAACATGAAATTCAATCAATTGATGTGGTAGTCTCTTTTTTTTTTTTTTTTTTTTTTTTTTTACGTTACAGTTTTGAGCAGGTAGTTGGCGAAGTTATCCTTATAGTTTTTCGTTTTCATTAGCATATGGTGCTGAGTTGTAAGATAGACACAGAAGTCTTCTTTACTCTTGTCTTCTTTTGTATATAAGTAATGTACAGTAGCGGCTTTTAACCAGTTTAGTGCGTTCCTTCTCGTCCGTGGGTACGGGGTATCGTCCGGCGTCAGAAAGGCAGCAGGTGTTATATATCTGGGCGATGTTCTACTAATGAGTGCTAACTTGTTCGTGATATATTCCCATATATCTGTTATGTTGTCGCACACAAACCTGTGTTCATCAGTATCCATTAAATTACACGTTGTGCACAAAGGTGATTCTGCGAGGTGTATGTTATGTAGTTTGGAGTTAGTTGCCAATTTTCTGTTAACTGCGAAATACCAAGTGGCTTTCAGTGTAGACGGCAAATACGGACAATGGATGTTCTCCCAGATTACCTTCCAGTCGTAAAAGTTGTATTTTTCCTCAATGTTATTTTTCTTCTTATCTTTCATGAGTTCCTGGTACACGTGTTTCACTGTCTTCATTTCTTGTTCGGGGATCCTTGTGTGTACATAACTGTACTCCAGTAAAAACCATTTTAAGTGGTAAAGTCCGTTTGGAATATGTTGCACCGTGATAGGTGGACTGAGGTCGGCCGGAGCTATCTCAGTAAGCAGGTGAGCAGCGAGACTATCAGCTGAGTGTTTCCATTGGTGGAAAGTTGTTGATATATATAAAGCTTGCGCCTTCTTTTCAACATCGACAAGATTTAAGCCACCATTTTCTGTGGCAAGCGTTAAGGTGTCAAACTGAACTTTAAAAATGTGGTGACGGCTGACAAACTGTCCTAATGCTGACATGATTCGTTTTGCAGTGAGTGCAGACATTGGTAAAACTTGAGCGATATAATTGAGTTTTGAGGTGAGGTAGACATTTGCGACCGTTACTTTCTGAATTTCATTTAGTTTCCGTACACTGTGTTCCCGTATGCTGGCACGAATAGTCCGTAGAAGCTTTCGATAGTTGGTTGCAATGGTGTGCCGAATATTACTCTGAAAATCAATTCCAAGGCACTTGAATATCTTCAGCTGACGTAGTTGTCTGTGAGGGTGCGATCCTAGGCCGCGGCCAATATTGAATATTCCGGACTTTGTCCAGTTTAGTTGTGCACCTGACGCTTGCTCATATTGCCTGACTAGCTGTAGTGCGGTCTCCACTTCAGTTCTATTTAGTACAAGGAAACCGACATCGTCTGCATACGCCTTGCACACTACTCGGGATCCATGTATGACGATGCCCTGTAAACTTTGCGTCAGGGTAGCTAACAAAGGCTCAATGGCAATCGCAAAAAGCGCCATGGACATTGGGCAGCCCTGCCTGACGGAACTGGCTATCTCGATTGCTCGGGTAGGCTGGCCATTGATGATGACTCTGGATAAATTAGTCGCTACCATCTGTTTTATAATTGCGACGAACCCAGGTGGAAAACCCATCGCATACATGGTACGAAAGAGATACTGGTGGTTTACCCTGTCAAAGGCTTTGTCGAAGTCCAAAGATATGATGGCACATTTCAGCTTACAGACTTCCGCAATAGAGATTAAATCACGGTAGTCGCACAGAGTCTGTCGAATTTTCCGATCCTTGCCCACGCTGGTCTGGTAAGGGCCAATGATACTGGTCATTGTAGATTTAAGCCTTTGGGCCAAAAGTCTCGCAAAGATTTTATAGTCGCTGTTGAGCAGCGTTATCGGTCTTAGATTTTTTACGTTTGCACTGCCTGAGGTTTTTTTAATTAGAACGATTATGCCTTCACAGAAGCTGGTGGGGATCACGTTGTTGTGGTCTAGAAGTTCGTTACAGATGCAAGTGATCTTCGCCCTTATGGTGTTCCAGAATTTTTGATAGAATTCGGCGGGAATTCCGTCAGGTCCGGGGGATTTATTCTTAGCACTTTTCCAGAGTACATATTCCACGTCTTCTTCGGTCGCCACGTCTAATAGCTTTTCCGCGTCCACGAGACTGACTCTGTTGCGCAAATTATTCAAAAGAGCATCCTGCGCTTGCACGTTAACTTCTTTATTTGACATCAAGGTGGTGAAGTAGTTTAGCACCGCCGCTTTAATCTCGTTGTGCGTAGTCAGCGTTGCGCCATCCTCAGCAATTAACTCCGTCAGTATTTTACGGGACCCTTTCTTACTTTCTTGGATCATATGGTAGACTGAGGTGAGTTCTTGGTGTACAGTTGTCTGGACCCGCGACCTGACTTTGTAGCCTTCTAGCTGCGTCCTCCTTAGGGTTAGGATTTTGGCCTGGATTTTCTTAATTCGTTGACAATTCTCGACAGCCGAAGTACCGAGCATATACAGTTCCCGCAGACAATGAAAATAGAAATTGATCGTCCTTTGAAGCCAAAAGCTCTTTTCCCGTGCGTAGTTCATGAAACACCACCTAATTTTAGGTTTGGCGCACCTCAGCCACCAATCAATGGCCGAATTATAAGAGGCAAATCGTTGCTCACATTCTCGCCAGGTATTGAGGAAGGCTTCTTGACACGCCGAGTCTTGTAGATGTGAAACATTTAATTTCCACAGGCCCCTGTATCGACACGTCCGTTGTCGGTCTAGACTTATAGTACAGATGTATGCAGCATGGTCTGAGAAAGCCACTGGCCATACTTCTGACTGCAGAATGTTATTCCTCAAAGTGGGTGTGACATAAATTCGATCAAGACGGCTTGCCGAATGGGTCGTGATATGGGTAAACCCAGGTGCTGCCCCATGCTTGAGCTCCCAAGAATCAACTAAGCGCAAGTCTCGTACAATTCGTTCCAGTTCAAGTGATGTGTTAAGATTGGGAGTCTGGTCCTTTGCACTGATGACACAGTTAAAGTCGCCTCCGAAGATGACATTGGTGTGGCGGACGCCAAAGAGAGGAACTATTTCTTCTTTAAAAAATTCTGCTCTTTGACGTCTATTACTGGAACCGGATGGGGCATAGACATTAATTAGTCTGTTGTTATAAAAAGTGCCCGCAATGCCCCTACTGTTCGGCAGTTTTGTGACGTCGGTAATAATGATACCTTCCTTCACAATAAAAGCTGTACCTAATTCGCAACCGGCCCCAGGATTAGTGATCACATTATAACCTGGTATGCAATCAAGTCTGATCTCTGTTACTTCTTGTACAAATAAAATGTCTACATCAGCTGCATATAAAAAGTCCTTTAAGTGTTGCAGTTTAAGAGCGCAACGGATCTTATTAATATTGAGAGTAGCAAGTCGATAGGCCTGTGGCGGAATAGTGGTGGACTAAACAGGAGCAATACCTAAAATCAGTCCGATATCAAACAGAAATAACGCTGGAAAAAACAAGTCACGTCGTAGAAGCACTTTGGAAGCAATTCCAGATAACAACAACATGTATTGACAGTCACTTTAAAGGCAGAGTTAAAAATAGTCTCCGGTTGAAAAGGGATCAGTCGTGCGTTCTTTTTGCGCGGCAGTTTCTGTCGAGGCGTTATCTTTCTCGGTAACATCGTCGACGTTGGTGACTGAAGTGACGGCTGTCACCGTGTCGGAAGTATCCATACTGTCTACTTCGGCAGTGGATTCTGTATCGTCCGCCCAACTAGTTGGCGGCGGTTGTGTCGAGGTCGTTACCGACTCTGGTGCAGGATAGAGTTTGACCATGCGGACATCACAGTCGGTTCGGAGTTGAGCTGACTGTTCGGGGGTCAGAGGGAGAGCATCTGAGACATTGTCAAGGACTGATGGTAAACTGGCTGAGGGATGATCATGGTTTGTGCTATCAGATGCTTTGTCACTGAGTTGTTCACCTATCTGTTTAGCCTTTTCGCGCAGAACCGGTGCAATCTGTTCTGCACCCTGGCGGGCAACTCTCCGTTTTTTAGTTTTTCTGGGAGACGTACGATTGTGTGGGCCTTGATCGGAACCTGCTGGAGATTCCCCCCGTGGAGTAGCAGCGGCCGATTGGGACGCAGCCGTTTGCATGTCGGATGCCTGTTCTTCTGTGACTACTACGGACGGCGATACTTCTATGGGTTTAGGTGGGGTCTCTTCCGGCGTTGCAACAGTCCCCATTTGCGTCACTGGCGCAGGCACAACAGTATTTTCACTGATTTCGGTGACCGTGGATGTAGCTGAAAGCCCACGCGCCACGGCGACGTACGTCACAGGCAATGTTGTCATCGCGGGGGGCCTGGCTGCCTCGCCGGCAGGCAGCTGCGCCACTCGCCTCTGCATGCATTCGGCACGCACGTGACCTGTCGAGTTGCATGCGGCACACGTTCGAGGCTGATCATCGTACATTACTATCGCACGATACCCGCATATGTTAACATAAGACGGGATGTGCTTCTGCAGCTCGATTTTCAATTGCCGCACCCCATTAAGAACCGGGAATTTATGTGCACTAGACCAACGTTCCGCAATATTGCTGATGATTTTACCGTAGGGACAGAGCACTGCGTTGATCTGTTCACTGGTTATTTCAAATGGAAGTTCAAAGAGTCGAACAGTCCGTATTCCTAGGCCGGCATGCGAAACAACAACTTCACCCACATTGCCATCGCTATGTTTAAATTTGAGGATACCACCACAAGATTCAACTATTTTCTCACACATGTCTGATCGAGCTAATTTAACGAAAACGGTGCTATTGACAATCGAAAGATGTATCCCGATTATATCCTCAAGTCCTATCTTTACTTCATCTTCTAACCATTGCTCAACTTCAAAAGATTTAGGTCGGACAAAGTTTCTGTCGAACGTAAACTTCAATGTGTCTTTCCTACTCGGTTGAGACATCACGAAATCGAGTTCATTTCCAGATTACACCAAAACACTGGTAGACACTGAAGCAAGCGCAGTGACTCACCACACGAAAACAACGACGGCGCGGCGCGCAGCACAGCACGTCCGACCTCGACCGCGTCCGCCGGCTGACTGCCACTGGGGCTACAGCGAAACGCTCTCAGTTAGCCATATTCGCTTTGCTGCAAACCAGTGGTGGCTACAAAAACATATGATCGCCACCTGCGGCCATACTGCGACTTTGGCACCTAAGTACGAATGCTTCGTGCTATTCGTGTTTGATATGCTACGCTTACATGCACATCAACCGCCTCTCGTCATCGAAAAAATGCAGAAAAACGCGCGCCTTGCCTCGTGCTACCTGTCGAACAGCGAGCGCAGATGTGTGGCAAGCTCCAAGCTCTGCAGGCGCACCGCGACCACGCAGCTGGACGAGTGGTGCCTTCCTTGGGAGCTTGATGAGCCCTGGAGAACACGTTTCTTAGCGAATTGCACTTGTCTCGTAGCGAGAAATGCTGCCACTGGCCCTGTGGCGCAACGGATAACGCGTCTGACTACGGATCAGAAGATTCCAGGTTCGAATCCTGGCAGGGTCGGCATTTAGTTAGTTGCCAACGCGTAGCTGGGCAGTGGATTTCGTATGTCGCCGCATCGTGCAGTGCTTTGTTACTCCTGTGCATCTCGCAGCTGCATGTCGAGGCGATCGTGGTAAATATCGCTGCGTGCAAGCGTCAGCGTAGCGTCAGTCGAGCAAAGTCGAGACAAGTCAAGCTGAGAGCTGTAGGAGATGTTACGCAATCAAATGTAGGCGTGTGAAAGCGACGCAGACAACACTGCCCAAGTGTCCCAAGTGATGTGACGAAGAGCCAGTATACACCCACACAGCAGAGTGGCGCAGTGGAAGCGTGCTGGGCCCATAACCCAGAGGTCCGTGGATCGAAACCACGCTCTGCTAAAATTATTTCTTTTCCTGATTGTGTCGAGCACGATTATTACGCCTAGAGAGTCGGCTGGGGGCATTGATTCAGCCTCAAAAGCAAACCCCGTAATTCTGAAGTGTGAAGAATGCGAGAACTACTTCCTATGATGCATCATTTTTTAAGATTTTGCAGCAAGTCAATGGCAAAGTTAATGCTCTTCCGCCCCACACGCGCAACACTCGAGCAGGTTTGTGAGATAAAAATCGCGTCTCCCCGGCGGGGAATCGAACCCCGGTCTCCCGCGTGACAGGCGGGGATACTAACCACTATACTACCGAGGACGGGATGCAGGCAGCTGTCTGTGTGGGAGACACTTGTTGCAAGTAGCTGTAAACGGTCTACACTAAGTTCGGCGACTGATAGTGCAATAATTAAAAATCTAGTGTGCCTCCCCGGCGGGGAATCGAACCCCGGTCTCCCGCGTGACAGGCGGGGATACTAACCACTATACTACCGAGGAAGACGCAACTAGCGCCTATAATGCACATTAATCTTGCTGACATAGCTGATACATCTGAAATGTAGCCTCCCGATGCTGTCAGAGACAGCTGCTACGAAATAAAAGTATGCCCCAGGTGAGGCTCGAACTCACAACCCCGGCATTGCTCACGGCTACTGCCTTATAAGTACCGTGCGCTAACCAATTGCGCCACTGGGGCTACAGCGAAACGCTCTCAGTTAGCCATATTCGCTTTGCTGCAAACCAGTGGTGGCTACAAAAACATATGATCGCCACCTGCGGCCATACTGCGACTTTGGCACCTAAGTACGAATGCTTCGTGCTATTCGTGTTTGATATGCTACGCTTACATGCACATCAACCGCCTCTCGTCATCGAAAAAATGCAGAAAAACGCGCGCCTTGCCTCGTGCTACCTGTCGAACAGCGAGCGCAGATGTGTGGCAAGCTCCAAGCTCTGCAGGCGCACCGCGACCACGCAGCTGGACGAGTGGTGCCTTCCTTGGGAGCTTGATGAGCCCTGGAGAACACGTTTCTTAGCGAATTGCACTTGTCTCGTAGCGAGAAATGCTGCCACTGGCCCTGTGGCGCAACGGATAACGCGTCTGACTACGGATCAGAAGATTCCAGGTTCGAATCCTGGCAGGGTCGGCATTTAGTTAGTTGCCAACGCGTAGCTGGGCAGTGGATTTCGTATGTCGCCGCATCGTGCAGTGCTTTGTTACTCCTGTGCATCTCGCAGCTGCATGTCGAGGCGATCGTGGTAAATATCGCTGCGTGCAAGCGTCAGCGTAGCGTCAGTCGAGCAAAGTCGAGACAAGTCAAGCTGAGAGCTGTAGGAGATGTTACGCAATCAAATGTAGGCGTGTGAAAGCGACGCAGACAACACTGCCCAAGTGTCCCAAGTGATGTGACGAAGAGCCAGTATACACCCACACAGCAGAGTGGCGCAGTGGAAGCGTGCTGGGCCCATAACCCAGAGGTCCGTGGATCGAAACCACGCTCTGCTAAAATTATTTCTTTTCCTGATTGTGTCGAGCACGATTATTACGCCTAGAGAGTCGGCTGGGGGCATTGATTCAGCCTCAAAAGCAAACCCCGTAATTCTGAAGTGTGAAGAATGCGAGAACTACTTCCTATGATGCATCATTTTTTAAGATTTTGCAGCAAGTCAATGGCAAAGTTAATGCTCTTCCGCCCCACACGCGCAACACTCGAGCAGGTTTGTGAGATAAAAATCGCGTCTCCCCGGCGGGGAATCGAACCCCGGTCTCCCGCGTGACAGGCGGGGATACTAACCACTATACTACCGAGGACGGGATGCAGGCAGCTGTCTGTGTGGGAGACACTTGTTGCAAGTAGCTGTAAACGGTCTACACTAAGTTCGGCGACTGATAGTGCAATAATTAAAAATCTAGTGTGCCTCCCCGGCGGGGAATCGAACCCCGGTCTCCCGCGTGACAGGCGGGGATACTAACCACTATACTACCGAGGAAGACGCAACTAGCGCCTATAATGCACATTAATCTTGCTGACATAGCTGATACATCTGAAATGTAGCCTCCCGATGCTGTCAGAGACAGCTGCTACGAAATAAAAGTATGCCCCAGGTGAGGCTCGAACTCACAACCCCGGCATTGCTCACGGCTACTGCCTTATAAGTACCGTGCGCTAACCAATTGCGCCACTGGGGCTACAGCGAAACGCTCTCAGTTAGCCATATTCGCTTTGCTGCAAACCAGTGGTGGCTACAAAAACATATGATCGCCACCTGCGGCCATACTGCGACTTTGGCACCTAAGTACGAATGCTTCGTGCTATTCGTGTTTGATATGCTACGCTTACATGCACATCAACCGCCTCTCGTCATCGAAAAAATGCAGAAAAACGCGCGCCTTGCCTCGTGCTACCTGTCGAACAGCGAGCGCAGATGTGTGGCAAGCTCCAAGCTCTGCAGGCGCACCGCGACCACGCAGCTGGACGAGTGGTGCCTTCCTTGGGAGCTTGATGAGCCCTGGAGAACACGTTTCTTAGCGAATTGCACTTGTCTCGTAGCGAGAAATGCTGCCACTGGCCCTGTGGCGCAACGGATAACGCGTCTGACTACGGATCAGAAGATTCCAGGTTCGAATCCTGGCAGGGTCGGCATTTAGTTAGTTGCCAACGCGTAGCTGGGCAGTGGATTTCGTATGTCGCCGCATCGTGCAGTGCTTTGTTACTCCTGTGCATCTCGCAGCTGCATGTCGAGGCGATCGTGGTAAATATCGCTGCGTGCAAGCGTCAGCGTAGCGTCAGTCGAGCAAAGTCGAGACAAGTCAAGCTGAGAGCTGTAGGAGATGTTACGCAATCAAATGTAGGCGTGTGAAAGCGACGCAGACAACACTGCCCAAGTGTCCCAAGTGATGTGACGAAGAGCCAGTATACACCCACACAGCAGAGTGGCGCAGTGGAAGCGTGCTGGGCCCATAACCCAGAGGTCCGTGGATCGAAACCACGCTCTGCTAAAATTATTTCTTTTCCTGATTGTGTCGAGCACGATTATTACGCCTAGAGAGTCGGCTGGGGGCATTGATTCAGCCTCAAAAGCAAACCCCGTAATTCTGAAGTGTGAAGAATGCGAGAACTACTTCCTATGATGCATCATTTTTTAAGATTTTGCAGCAAGTCAATGGCAAAGTTAATGCTCTTCCGCCCCACACGCGCAACACTCGAGCAGGTTTGTGAGATAAAAATCGCGTCTCCCCGGCGGGGAATCGAACCCCGGTCTCCCGCGTGACAGGCGGGGATACTAACCACTATACTACCGAGGACGGGATGCAGGCAGCTGTCTGTGTGGGAGACACTTGTTGCAAGTAGCTGTAAACGGTCTACACTAAGTTCGGCGACTGATAGTGCAATAATTAAAAATCTAGTGTGCCTCCCCGGCGGGGAATCGAACCCCGGTCTCCCGCGTGACAGGCGGGGATACTAACCACTATACTACCGAGGAAGACGCAACTAGCGCCTATAATGCACATTAATCTTGCTGACATAGCTGATACATCTGAAATGTAGCCTCCCGATGCTGTCAGAGACAGCTGCTACGAAATAAAAGTATGCCCCAGGTGAGGCTCGAACTCACAACCCCGGCATTGCTCACGGCTACTGCCTTATAAGTACCGTGCGCTAACCAATTGCGCCACTGGGGCTACAGCGAAACGCTCTCAGTTAGCCATATTCGCTTTGCTGCAAACCAGTGGTGGCTACAAAAACATATGATCGCCACCTGCGGCCATACTGCGACTTTGGCACCTAAGTACGAATGCTTCGTGCTATTCGTGTTTGATATGCTACGCTTACATGCACATCAACCGCCTCTCGTCATCGAAAAAATGCAGAAAAACGCGCGCCTTGCCTCGTGCTACCTGTCGAACAGCGAGCGCAGATGTGTGGCAAGCTCCAAGCTCTGCAGGCGCACCGCGACCACGCAGCTGGACGAGTGGTGCCTTCCTTGGGAGCTTGATGAGCCCTGGAGAACACGTTTCTTAGCGAATTGCACTTGTCTCGTAGCGAGAAATGCTGCCACTGGCCCTGTGGCGCAACGGATAACGCGTCTGACTACGGATCAGAAGATTCCAGGTTCGAATCCTGGCAGGGTCGGCATTTTGTTAGTTGCCAACGCGTAGCTGGGCAGTGGATTTCGTATGTCGCCGCATCGTGCAGTGCTTTGTTACTCCTGTGCATCTCGCAGCTGCATGTCGAGGCGATCGTGGTAAATATCGCTGCGTGCAAGCGTCAGCGTAGCGTCAGTCGAGCAAAGTCGAGACAAGTCAAGCTGAGAGCTGTAGGAGATGTTACGCAATCAAATGTAGGCGCGTGAAAGCGACGCAGACAACACTGCCCAAGTGTCCCAAGTGATGTGACGAAGAGCCAGTATACACCCACACAGCAGAGTGGCGCAGTGGAAGCGTGCTGGGCCCATAACCCAGAGGTCCGTGGATCGAAACCACGCTCTGCTAAAATTATTTCTTTTCCTGATTGTGTCGAGCACGATTATTACGCCTAGAGAGTCGGCTGGGGGCATTGATTCAGCCTCAAAAGCAAACCCCGTAATTCTGAAGTGTGAAGAATGCGAGAACTACTTCCTATGATGCATCATTTTTTAAGATTTTGCAGCAAGTCAATGGCAAAGTTAATGCTCTTCCGCCCCACACGCGCAACACTCGAGCAGGTTTGTGAGATAAAAATCGCGTCTCCCCGGCGGGGAATCGAACCCCGGTCTCCCGCGTGACAGGCGGGGATACTAACCACTATACTACCGAGGACGGGATGCAGGCAGCTGTCTGTGTGGGAGACACTTGTTGCAAGTAGCTGTAAACGGTCTACACTAAGTTCGGCGACTGATAGTGCAATAATTAAAAATCTAGTGTGCCTCCCCGGCGGGGAATCGAACCCCGGTCTCCCGCGTGACAGGCGGGGATACTAACCACTATACTACCGAGGAAGACGCAACTAGCGCCTATAATGCACATTAATCTTGCTGACATAGCTGATACATCTGAAATGTAGCCTCCCGATGCTGTCAGAGACAGCTGCTACGAAATAAAAGTATGCCCCAGGTGAGGCTCGAACTCACAACCCCGGCATTGCTCACGGCTACTGCCTTATAAGTACCGTGCGCTAACCAATTGCGCCACTGGGGCTACAGCGAAACGCTCTCAGTTAGCCATATTCGCTTTGCTGCAAACCAGTGGTGGCTACAAAAACATATGATCGCCACCTGCGGCCATACTGCGACTTTGGCACCTAAGTACGAATGCTTCGTGCTATTCGTGTTTGATATGCTACGCTTACATGCACATCAACCGCCTCTCGTCATCGAAAAAATGCAGAAAAACGCGCGCCTTGCCTCGTGCTACCTGTCGAACAGCGAGCGCAGATGTGTGGCAAGCTCCAAGCTCTGCAGGCGCACCGCGACCACGCAGCTGGACGAGTGGTGCCTTCCTTGGGAGCTTGATGAGCCCTGGAGAACACGTTTCTTAGCGAATTGCACTTGTCTCGTAGCGAGAAATGCTGCCACTGGCCCTGTGGCGCAACGGATAACGCGTCTGACTACGGATCAGAAGATTCCAGGTTCGAATCCTGGCAGGGTCGGCATTTTGTTAGTTGCCAACGCGTAGCTGGGCAGTGGATTTCGTATGTCGCCGCATCGTGCAGTGCTTTGTTACTCCTGTGCATCTCGCAGCTGCATGTCGAGGCGATCGTGGTAAATATCGCTGCGTGCAAGCGTCAGCGTAGCGTCAGTCGAGCAAAGTCGAGACAAGTCAAGCTGAGAGCTGTAGGAGATGTTACGCAATCAAATGTAGGCGCGTGAAAGCGACGCAGACAACACTGCCCAAGTGTCCCAAGTGATGTGACGAAGAGCCAGTATACACCCACACAGCAGAGTGGCGCAGTGGAAGCGTGCTGGGCCCATAACCCAGAGGTCCGTGGATCGAAACCACGCTCTGCTAAAATTATTTCTTTTCCTGATTGTGTCGAGCACGATTATTACGCCTAGAGAGTCGGCTGGGGGCATTGATTCAGCCTCAAAAGCAAACCCCGTAATTCTGAAGTGTGAAGAATGCGAGAACTACTTCCTATGATGCATCATTTTTTAAGATTTTGCAGCAAGTCAATGGCAAAGTTAATGCTCTTCCGCCCCACACGCGCAACACTCGAGCAGGTTTGTGAGATAAAAATCGCGTCTCCCCGGCGGGGAATCGAACCCCGGTCTCCCGCGTGACAGGCGGGGATACTAACCACTATACTACCGAGGACGGGATGCAGGCAGCTGTCTGTGTGGGAGACACTTGTTGCAAGTAGCTGTAAACGGTCTACACTAAGTTCGGCGACTGATAGTGCAATAATTAAAAATCTAGTGTGCCTCCCCGGCGGGGAATCGAACCCCGGTCTCCCGCGTGACAGGCGGGGATACTAACCACTATACTACCGAGGAAGACGCAACTAGCGCCTATAATGCACATTAATCTTGCTGACATAGCTGATACATCTGAAATGTAGCCTCCCGATGCTGTCAGAGACAGCTGCTACGAAATAAAAGTATGCCCCAGGTGAGGCTCGAACTCACAACCCCGGCATTGCTCACGGCTACTGCCTTATAAGTACCGTGCGCTAACCAATTGCGCCACTGGGGCTACAGCGAAACGCTCTCAGTTAGCCATATTCGCTTTGCTGCAAACCAGTGGTGGCTACAAAAACATATGATCGCCACCTGCGGCCATACTGCGACTTTGGCACCTAAGTACGAATGCTTCGTGCTATTCGTGTTTGATATGCTACGCTTACATGCACATCAACCGCCTCTCGTCATCGAAAAAATGCAGAAAAACGCGCGCCTTGCCTCGTGCTACCTGTCGAACAGCGAGCGCAGATGTGTGGCAAGCTCCAAGCTCTGCAGGCGCACCGCGACCACGCAGCTGGACGAGTGGTGCCTTCCTTGGGAGCTTGATGAGCCCTGGAGAACACGTTTCTTAGCGAATTGCACTTGTCTCGTAGCGAGAAATGCTGCCACTGGCCCTGTGGCGCAACGGATAACGCGTCTGACTACGGATCAGAAGATTCCAGGTTCGAATCCTGGCAGGGTCGGCATTTTGTTAGTTGCCAACGCGTAGCTGGGCAGTGGATTTCGTATGTCGCCGCATCGTGCAGTGCTTTGTTACTCCTGTGCATCTCGCAGCTGCATGTCGAGGCGATCGTGGTAAATATCGCTGCGTGCAAGCGTCAGCGTAGCGTCAGTCGAGCAAAGTCGAGACAAGTCAAGCTGAGAGCTGTAGGAGATGTTACGCAATCAAATGTAGGCGCGTGAAAGCGACGCAGACAACACTGCCCAAGTGTCCCAAGTGATGTGACGAAGAGCCAGTATACACCCACACAGCAGAGTGGCGCAGTGGAAGCGTGCTGGGCCCATAACCCAGAGGTCCGTGGATCGAAACCACGCTCTGCTAAAATTATTTCTTTTCCTGATTGTGTCGAGCACGATTATTACGCCTAGAGAGTCGGCTGGGGGCATTGATTCAGCCTCAAAAGCAAACCCCGTAATTCTGAAGTGTGAAGAATGCGAGAACTACTTCCTATGATGCATCATTTTTTAAGATTTTGCAGCAAGTCAATGGCAAAGTTAATGCTCTTCCGCCCCACACGCGCAACACTCGAGCAGGTTTGTGAGATAAAAATCGCGTCTCCCCGGCGGGGAATCGAACCCCGGTCTCCCGCGTGACAGGCGGGGATACTAACCACTATACTACCGAGGACGGGATGCAGGCAGCTGTCTGTGTGGGAGACACTTGTTGCAAGTAGCTGTAAACGGTCTACACTAAGTTCGGCGACTGATAGTGCAATAATTAAAAATCTAGTGTGCCTCCCCGGCGGGGAATCGAACCCCGGTCTCCCGCGTGACAGGCGGGGATACTAACCACTATACTACCGAGGAAGACGCAACTAGCGCCTATAATGCACATTAATCTTGCTGACATAGCTGATACATCTGAAATGTAGCCTCCCGATGCTGTCAGAGACAGCTGCTACGAAATAAAAGTATGCCCCAGGTGAGGCTCGAACTCACAACCCCGGCATTGCTCACGGCTACTGCCTTATAAGTACCGTGCGCTAACCAATTGCGCCACTGGGGCTACAGCGAAACGCTCTCAGTTAGCCATATTCGCTTTGCTGCAAACCAGTGGTGGCTACAAAAACATATGATCGCCACCTGCGGCCATACTGCGACTTTGGCACCTAAGTACGAATGCTTCGTGCTATTCGTGTTTGATATGCTACGCTTACATGCACATCAACCGCCTCTCGTCATCGAAAAAATGCAGAAAAACGCGCGCCTTGCCTCGTGCTACCTGTCGAACAGCGAGCGCAGATGTGTGGCAAGCTCCAAGCTCTGCAGGCGCACCGCGACCACGCAGCTGGACGAGTGGTGCCTTCCTTGGGAGCTTGATGAGCCCTGGAGAACACGTTTCTTAGCGAATTGCACTTGTCTCGTAGCGAGAAATGCTGCCACTGGCCCTGTGGCGCAACGGATAACGCGTCTGACTACGGATCAGAAGATTCCAGGTTCGAATCCTGGCAGGGTCGGCATTTTGTTAGTTGCCAACGCGTAGCTGGGCAGTGGATTTCGTATGTCGCCGCATCGTGCAGTGCTTTGTTACTCCTGTGCATCTCGCAGCTGCATGTCGAGGCGATCGTGGTAAATATCGCTGCGTGCAAGCGTCAGCGTAGCGTCAGTCGAGCAAAGTCGAGACAAGTCAAGCTGAGAGCTGTAGGAGATGTTACGCAATCAAATGTAGGCGTGTGAAAGCGACGCAGACAACACTGCCCAAGTGTCCCAAGTGATGTGACGAAGAGCCAGTATACACCCACACAGCAGAGTGGCGCAGTGGAAGCGTGCTGGGCCCATAACCCAGAGGTCCGTGGATCGAAACCACGCTCTGCTAAAATTATTTCTTTTCCTGATTGTGTCGAGCACGATTATTACGCCTAGAGAGTCGGCTGGGGGCATTGATTCAGCCTCAAAAGCAAACCCCGTAATTCTGAAGTGTGAAGAATGCGAGAACTACTTCCTATGATGCATCATTTTTTAAGATTTTGCAGCAAGTCAATGGCAAAGTTAATGCTCTTCCGCCCCACACGCGCAACACTCGAGCAGGTTTGTGAGATAAAAATCGCGTCTCCCCGGCGGGGAATCGAACCCCGGTCTCCCGCGTGACAGGCGGGGATACTAACCACTATACTACCGAGGACGGGATGCAGGCAGCTGTCTGTGTGGGAGACACTTGTTGCAAGTAGCTGTAAACGGTCTACACTAAGTTCGGCGACTGATAGTGCAATAATTAAAAATCTAGTGTGCCTCCCCGGCGGGGAATCGAACCCCGGTCTCCCGCGTGACAGGCGGGGATACTAACCACTATACTACCGAGGAAGACGCAACTAGCGCCTATAATGCACATTAATCTTGCTGACATAGCTGATACATCTGAAATGTAGCCTCCCGATGCTGTCAGAGACAGCTGCTACGAAATAAAAGTATGCCCCAGGTGAGGCTCGAACTCACAACCCCGGCATTGCTCACGGCTACTGCCTTATAAGTACCGTGCGCTAACCAATTGCGCCACTGGGGCTACAGCGAAACGCTCTCAGTTAGCCATATTCGCTTTGCTGCAAACCAGTGGTGGCTACAAAAACATATGATCGCCACCTGCGGCCATACTGCGACTTTGGCACCTAAGTACGAATGCTTCGTGCTATTCGTGTTTGATATGCTACGCTTACATGCACATCAACCGCCTCTCGTCATCGAAAAAATGCAGAAAAACGCGCGCCTTGCCTCGTGCTACCTGTCGAACAGCGAGCGCAGATGTGTGGCAAGCTCCAAGCTCTGCAGGCGCACCGCGACCACGCAGCTGGACGAGTGGTGCCTTCCTTGGGAGCTTGATGAGCCCTGGAGAACACGTTTCTTAGCGAATTGCACTTGTCTCGTAGCGAGAAATGCTGCCACTGGCCCTGTGGCGCAACGGATAACGCGTCTGACTACGGATCAGAAGATTCCAGGTTCGAATCCTGGCAGGGTCGGCATTTTGTTAGTTGCCAACGCGTAGCTGGGCAGTGGATTTCGTATGTCGCCGCATCGTGCAGTGCTTTGTTACTCCTGTGCATCTCGCAGCTGCATGTCGAGGCGATCGTGGTAAATATCGCTGCGTGCAAGCGTCAGCGTAGCGTCAGTCGAGCAAAGTCGAGACAAGTCAAGCTGAGAGCTGTAGGAGATGTTACGCAATCAAATGTAGGCGCGTGAAAGCGACGCAGACAACACTGCCCAAGTGTCCCAAGTGATGTGACGAAGAGCCAGTATACACCCACACAGCAGAGTGGCGCAGTGGAAGCGTGCTGGGCCCATAACCCAGAGGTCCGTGGATCGAAACCACGCTCTGCTAAAATTATTTCTTTTCCTGATTGTGTCGAGCACGATTATTACGCCTAGAGAGTCGGCTGGGGGCATTGATTCAGCCTCAAAAGCAAACCCCGTAATTCTGAAGTGTGAAGAATGCGAGAACTACTTCCTATGATGCATCATTTTTTAAGATTTTGCAGCAAGTCAATGGCAAAGTTAATGCTCTTCCGCCCCACACGCGCAACACTCGAGCAGGTTTGTGAGATAAAAATCGCGTCTCCCCGGCGGGGAATCGAACCCCGGTCTCCCGCGTGACAGGCGGGGATACTAACCACTATACTACCGAGGACGGGATGCAGGCAGCTGTCTGTGTGGGAGACACTTGTTGCAAGTAGCTGTAAACGGTCTACACTAAGTTCGGCGACTGATAGTGCAATAATTAAAAATCTAGTGTGCCTCCCCGGCGGGGAATCGAACCCCGGTCTCCCGCGTGACAGGCGGGGATACTAACCACTATACTACCGAGGAAGACGCAACTAGCGCCTATAATGCACATTAATCTTGCTGACATAGCTGATACATCTGAAATGTAGCCTCCCGATGCTGTCAGAGACAGCTGCTACGAAATAAAAGTATGCCCCAGGTGAGGCTCGAACTCACAACCCCGGCATTGCTCACGGCTACTGCCTTATAAGTACCGTGCGCTAACCAATTGCGCCACTGGGGCTACAGCGAAACGCTCTCAGTTAGCCATATTCGCTTTGCTGCAAACCAGTGGTGGCTACAAAAACATATGATCGCCACCTGCGGCCATACTGCGACTTTGGCACCTAAGTACGAATGCTTCGTGCTATTCGTGTTTGATATGCTACGCTTACATGCACATCAACCGCCTCTCGTCATCGAAAAAATGCAGAAAAACGCGCGCCTTGCCTCGTGCTACCTGTCGAACAGCGAGCGCAGATGTGTGGCAAGCTCCAAGCTCTGCAGGCGCACCGCGACCACGCAGCTGGACGAGTGGTGCCTTCCTTGGGAGCTTGATGAGCCCTGGAGAACACGTTTCTTAGCGAATTGCACTTGTCTCGTAGCGAGAAATGCTGCCACTGGCCCTGTGGCGCAACGGATAACGCGTCTGACTACGGATCAGAAGATTCCAGGTTCGAATCCTGGCAGGGTCGGCATTTTGTTAGTTGCCAACGCGTAGCTGGGCAGTGGATTTCGTATGTCGCCGCATCGTGCAGTGCTTTGTTACTCCTGTGCATCTCGCAGCTGCATGTCGAGGCGATCGTGGTAAATATCGCTGCGTGCAAGCGTCAGCGTAGCGTCAGTCGAGCAAAGTCGAGACAAGTCAAGCTGAGAGCTGTAGGAGATGTTACGCAATCAAATGTAGGCGCGTGAAAGCGACGCAGACAACACTGCCCAAGTGTCCCAAGTGATGTGACGAAGAGCCAGTATACACCCACACAGCAGAGTGGCGCAGTGGAAGCGTGCTGGGCCCATAACCCAGAGGTCCGTGGATCGAAACCACGCTCTGCTAAAATTATTTCTTTTCCTGATTGTGTCGAGCACGATTATTACGCCTAGAGAGTCGGCTGGGGGCATTGATTCAGCCTCAAAAGCAAACCCCGTAATTCTGAAGTGTGAAGAATGCGAGAACTACTTCCTATGATGCATCATTTTTTAAGATTTTGCAGCAAGTCAATGGCAAAGTTAATGCTCTTCCGCCCCACACGCGCAACACTCGAGCAGGTTTGTGAGATAAAAATCGCGTCTCCCCGGCGGGGAATCGAACCCCGGTCTCCCGCGTGACAGGCGGGGATACTAACCACTATACTACCGAGGACGGGATGCAGGCAGCTGTCTGTGTGGGAGACACTTGTTGCAAGTAGCTGTAAACGGTCTACACTAAGTTCGGCGACTGATAGTGCAATAATTAAAAATCTAGTGTGCCTCCCCGGCGGGGAATCGAACCCCGGTCTCCCGCGTGACAGGCGGGGATACTAACCACTATACTACCGAGGAAGACGCAACTAGCGCCTATAATGCACATTAATCTTGCTGACATAGCTGATACATCTGAAATGTAGCCTCCCGATGCTGTCAGAGACAGCTGCTACGAAATAAAAGTATGCCCCAGGTGAGGCTCGAACTCACAACCCCGGCATTGCTCACGGCTACTGCCTTATAAGTACCGTGCGCTAACCAATTGCGCCACTGGGGCTACAGCGAAACGCTCTCAGTTAGCCATATTCGCTTTGCTGCAAACCAGTGGTGGCTACAAAAACATATGATCGCCACCTGCGGCCATACTGCGACTTTGGCACCTAAGTACGAATGCTTCGTGCTATTCGTGTTTGATATGCTACGCTTACATGCACATCAACCGCCTCTCGTCATCGAAAAAATGCAGAAAAACGCGCGCCTTGCCTCGTGCTACCTGTCGAACAGCGAGCGCAGATGTGTGGCAAGCTCCAAGCTCTGCAGGCGCACCGCGACCACGCAGCTGGACGAGTGGTGCCTTCCTTGGGAGCTTGATGAGCCCTGGAGAACACGTTTCTTAGCGAATTGCACTTGTCTCGTAGCGAGAAATGCTGCCACTGGCCCTGTGGCGCAACGGATAACGCGTCTGACTACGGATCAGAAGATTCCAGGTTCGAATCCTGGCAGGGTCGGCATTTTGTTAGTTGCCAACGCGTAGCTGGGCAGTGGATTTCGTATGTCGCCGCATCGTGCAGTGCTTTGTTACTCCTGTGCATCTCGCAGCTGCATGTCGAGGCGATCGTGGTAAATATCGCTGCGTGCAAGCGTCAGCGTAGCGTCAGTCGAGCAAAGTCGAGACAAGTCAAGCTGAGAGCTGTAGGAGATGTTACGCAATCAAATGTAGGCGCGTGAAAGCGACGCAGACAACACTGCCCAAGTGTCCCAAGTGATGTGACGAAGAGCCAGTATACACCCACACAGCAGAGTGGCGCAGTGGAAGCGTGCTGGGCCCATAACCCAGAGGTCCGTGGATCGAAACCACGCTCTGCTAAAATTATTTCTTTTCCTGATTGTGTCGAGCACGATTATTACGCCTAGAGAGTCGGCTGGGGGCATTGATTCAGCCTCAAAAGCAAACCCCGTAATTCTGAAGTGTGAAGAATGCGAGAACTACTTCCTATGATGCATCATTTTTTAAGATTTTGCAGCAAGTCAATGGCAAAGTTAATGCTCTTCCGCCCCACACGCGCAACACTCGAGCAGGTTTGTGAGATAAAAATCGCGTCTCCCCGGCGGGGAATCGAACCCCGGTCTCCCGCGTGACAGGCGGGGATACTAACCACTATACTACCGAGGACGGGATGCAGGCAGCTGTCTGTGTGGGAGACACTTGTTGCAAGTAGCTGTAAACGGTCTACACTAAGTTCGGCGACTGATAGTGCAATAATTAAAAATCTAGTGTGCCTCCCCGGCGGGGAATCGAACCCCGGTCTCCCGCGTGACAGGCGGGGATACTAACCACTATACTACCGAGGAAGACGCAACTAGCGCCTATAATGCACATTAATCTTGCTGACATAGCTGATACATCTGAAATGTAGCCTCCCGATGCTGTCAGAGACAGCTGCTACGAAATAAAAGTATGCCCCAGGTGAGGCTCGAACTCACAACCCCGGCATTGCTCACGGCTACTGCCTTATAAGTACCGTGCGCTAACCAATTGCGCCACTGGGGCTACAGCGAAACGCTCTCAGTTAGCCATATTCGCTTTGCTGCAAACCAGTGGTGGCTACAAAAACATATGATCGCCACCTGCGGCCATACTGCGACTTTGGCACCTAAGTACGAATGCTTCGTGCTATTCGTGTTTGATATGCTACGCTTACATGCACATCAACCGCCTCTCGTCATCGAAAAAATGCAGAAAAACGCGCGCCTTGCCTCGTGCTACCTGTCGAACAGCGAGCGCAGATGTGTGGCAAGCTCCAAGCTCTGCAGGCGCACCGCGACCACGCAGCTGGACGAGTGGTGCCTTCCTTGGGAGCTTGATGAGCCCTGGAGAACACGTTTCTTAGCGAATTGCACTTGTCTCGTAGCGAGAAATGCTGCCACTGGCCCTGTGGCGCAACGGATAACGCGTCTGACTACGGATCAGAAGATTCCAGGTTCGAATCCTGGCAGGGTCGGCATTTTGTTAGTTGCCAACGCGTAGCTGGGCAGTGGATTTCGTATGTCGCCGCATCGTGCAGTGCTTTGTTACTCCTGTGCATCTCGCAGCTGCATGTCGAGGCGATCGTGGTAAATATCGCTGCGTGCAAGCGTCAGCGTAGCGTCAGTCGAGCAAAGTCGAGACAAGTCAAGCTGAGAGCTGTAGGAGATGTTACGCAATCAAATGTAGGCGTGTGAAAGCGACGCAGACAACACTGCCCAAGTGTCCCAAGTGATGTGACGAAGAGCCAGTATACACCCACACAGCAGAGTGGCGCAGTGGAAGCGTGCTGGGCCCATAACCCAGAGGTCCGTGGATCGAAACCACGCTCTGCTAAAATTATTTCTTTTCCTGATTGTGTCGAGCACGATTATTACGCCTAGAGAGTCGGCTGGGGGCATTGATTCAGCCTCAAAAGCAAACCCCGTAATTCTGAAGTGTGAAGAATGCGAGAACTACTTCCTATGATGCATCATTTTTTAAGATTTTGCAGCAAGTCAATGGCAAAGTTAATGCTCTTCCGCCCCACACGCGCAACACTCGAGCAGGTTTGTGAGATAAAAATCGCGTCTCCCCGGCGGGGAATCGAACCCCGGTCTCCCGCGTGACAGGCGGGGATACTAACCACTATACTACCGAGGACGGGATGCAGGCAGCTGTCTGTGTGGGAGACACTTGTTGCAAGTAGCTGTAAACGGTCTACACTAAGTTCGGCGACTGATAGTGCAATAATTAAAAATCTAGTGTGCCTCCCCGGCGGGGAATCGAACCCCGGTCTCCCGCGTGACAGGCGGGGATACTAACCACTATACTACCGAGGAAGACGCAACTAGCGCCTATAATGCACATTAATCTTGCTGACATAGCTGATACATCTGAAATGTAGCCTCCCGATGCTGTCAGAGACAGCTGCTACGAAATAAAAGTATGCCCCAGGTGAGGCTCGAACTCACAACCCCGGCATTGCTCACGGCTACTGCCTTATAAGTACCGTGCGCTAACCAATTGCGCCACTGGGGCTACAGCGAAACGCTCTCAGTTAGCCATATTCGCTTTGCTGCAAACCAGTGGTGGCTACAAAAACATATGATCGCCACCTGCGGCCATACTGCGACTTTGGCACCTAAGTACGAATGCTTCGTGCTATTCGTGTTTGATATGCTACGCTTACATGCACATCAACCGCCTCTCGTCATCGAAAAAATGCAGAAAAACGCGCGCCTTGCCTCGTGCTACCTGTCGAACAGCGAGCGCAGATGTGTGGCAAGCTCCAAGCTCTGCAGGCGCACCGCGACCACGCAGCTGGACGAGTGGTGCCTTCCTTGGGAGCTTGATGAGCCCTGGAGAACACGTTTCTTAGCGAATTGCACTTGTCTCGTAGCGAGAAATGCTGCCACTGGCCCTGTGGCGCAACGGATAACGCGTCTGACTACGGATCAGAAGATTCCAGGTTCGAATCCTGGCAGGGTCGGCATTTTGTTAGTTGCCAACGCGTAGCTGGGCAGTGGATTTCGTATGTCGCCGCATCGTGCAGTGCTTTGTTACTCCTGTGCATCTCGCAGCTGCATGTCGAGGCGATCGTGGTAAATATCGCTGCGTGCAAGCGTCAGCGTAGCGTCAGTCGAGCAAAGTCGAGACAAGTCAAGCTGAGAGCTGTAGGAGATGTTACGCAATCAAATGTAGGCGCGTGAAAGCGACGCAGACAACACTGCCCAAGTGTCCCAAGTGATGTGACGAAGAGCCAGTATACACCCACACAGCAGAGTGGCGCAGTGGAAGCGTGCTGGGCCCATAACCCAGAGGTCCGTGGATCGAAACCACGCTCTGCTAAAATTATTTCTTTTCCTGATTGTGTCGAGCACGATTATTACGCCTAGAGAGTCGGCTGGGGGCATTGATTCAGCCTCAAAAGCAAACCCCGTAATTCTGAAGTGTGAAGAATGCGAGAACTACTTCCTATGATGCATCATTTTTTAAGATTTTGCAGCAAGTCAATGGCAAAGTTAATGCTCTTCCGCCCCACACGCGCAACACTCGAGCAGGTTTGTGAGATAAAAATCGCGTCTCCCCGGCGGGGAATCGAACCCCGGTCTCCCGCGTGACAGGCGGGGATACTAACCACTATACTACCGAGGACGGGATGCAGGCAGCTGTCTGTGTGGGAGACACTTGTTGCAAGTAGCTGTAAACGGTCTACACTAAGTTCGGCGACTGATAGTGCAATAATTAAAAATCTAGTGTGCCTCCCCGGCGGGGAATCGAACCCCGGTCTCCCGCGTGACAGGCGGGGATACTAACCACTATACTACCGAGGAAGACGCAACTAGCGCCTATAATGCACATTAATCTTGCTGACATAGCTGATACATCTGAAATGTAGCCTCCCGATGCTGTCAGAGACAGCTGCTACGAAATAAAAGTATGCCCCAGGTGAGGCTCGAACTCACAACCCCGGCATTGCTCACGGCTACTGCCTTATAAGTACCGTGCGCTAACCAATTGCGCCACTGGGGCTACAGCGAAACGCTCTCAGTTAGCCATATTCGCTTTGCTGCAAACCAGTGGTGGCTACAAAAACATATGATCGCCACCTGCGGCCATACTGCGACTTTGGCACCTAAGTACGAATGCTTCGTGCTATTCGTGTTTGATATGCTACGCTTACATGCACATCAACCGCCTCTCGTCATCGAAAAAATGCAGAAAAACGCGCGCCTTGCCTCGTGCTACCTGTCGAACAGCGAGCGCAGATGTGTGGCAAGCTCCAAGCTCTGCAGGCGCACCGCGACCACGCAGCTGGACGAGTGGTGCCTTCCTTGGGAGCTTGATGAGCCCTGGAGAACACGTTTCTTAGCGAATTGCACTTGTCTCGTAGCGAGAAATGCTGCCACTGGCCCTGTGGCGCAACGGATAACGCGTCTGACTACGGATCAGAAGATTCCAGGTTCGAATCCTGGCAGGGTCGGCATTTTGTTAGTTGCCAACGCGTAGCTGGGCAGTGGATTTCGTATGTCGCCGCATCGTGCAGTGCTTTGTTACTCCTGTGCATCTCGCAGCTGCATGTCGAGGCGATCGTGGTAAATATCGCTGCGTGCAAGCGTCAGCGTAGCGTCAGTCGAGCAAAGTCGAGACAAGTCAAGCTGAGAGCTGTAGGAGATGTTACGCAATCAAATGTAGGCGTGTGAAAGCGACGCAGACAACACTGCCCAAGTGTCCCAAGTGATGTGACGAAGAGCCAGTATACACCCACACAGCAGAGTGGCGCAGTGGAAGCGTGCTGGGCCCATAACCCAGAGGTCCGTGGATCGAAACCACGCTCTGCTAAAATTATTTCTTTTCCTGATTGTGTCGAGCACGATTATTACGCCTAGAGAGTCGGCTGGGGGCATTGATTCAGCCTCAAAAGCAAACCCCGTAATTCTGAAGTGTGAAGAATGCGAGAACTACTTCCTATGATGCATCATTTTTTAAGATTTTGCAGCAAGTCAATGGCAAAGTTAATGCTCTTCCGCCCCACACGCGCAACACTCGAGCAGGTTTGTGAGATAAAAATCGCGTCTCCCCGGCGGGGAATCGAACCCCGGTCTCCCGCGTGACAGGCGGGGATACTAACCACTATACTACCGAGGACGGGATGCAGGCAGCTGTCTGTGTGGGAGACACTTGTTGCAAGTAGCTGTAAACGGTCTACACTAAGTTCGGCGACTGATAGTGCAATAATTAAAAATCTAGTGTGCCTCCCCGGCGGGGAATCGAACCCCGGTCTCCCGCGTGACAGGCGGGGATACTAACCACTATACTACCGAGGAAGACGCAACTAGCGCCTATAATGCACATTAATCTTGCTGACATAGCTGATACATCTGAAATGTAGCCTCCCGATGCTGTCAGAGACAGCTGCTACGAAATAAAAGTATGCCCCAGGTGAGGCTCGAACTCACAACCCCGGCATTGCTCACGGCTACTGCCTTATAAGTACCGTGCGCTAACCAATTGCGCCACTGGGGCTACAGCGAAACGCTCTCAGTTAGCCATATTCGCTTTGCTGCAAACCAGTGGTGGCTACAAAAACATATGATCGCCACCTGCGGCCATACTGCGACTTTGGCACCTAAGTACGAATGCTTCGTGCTATTCGTGTTTGATATGCTACGCTTACATGCACATCAACCGCCTCTCGTCATCGAAAAAATGCAGAAAAACGCGCGCCTTGCCTCGTGCTACCTGTCGAACAGCGAGCGCAGATGTGTGGCAAGCTCCAAGCTCTGCAGGCGCACCGCGACCACGCAGCTGGACGAGTGGTGCCTTCCTTGGGAGCTTGATGAGCCCTGGAGAACACGTTTCTTAGCGAATTGCACTTGTCTCGTAGCGAGAAATGCTGCCACTGGCCCTGTGGCGCAACGGATAACGCGTCTGACTACGGATCAGAAGATTCCAGGTTCGAATCCTGGCAGGGTCGGCATTTTGTTAGTTGCCAACGCGTAGCTGGGCAGTGGATTTCGTATGTCGCCGCATCGTGCAGTGCTTTGTTACTCCTGTGCATCTCGCAGCTGCATGTCGAGGCGATCGTGGTAAATATCGCTGCGTGCAAGCGTCAGCGTAGCGTCAGTCGAGCAAAGTCGAGACAAGTCAAGCTGAGAGCTGTAGGAGATGTTACGCAATCAAATGTAGGCGCGTGAAAGCGACGCAGACAACACTGCCCAAGTGTCCCAAGTGATGTGACGAAGAGCCAGTATACACCCACACAGCAGAGTGGCGCAGTGGAAGCGTGCTGGGCCCATAACCCAGAGGTCCGTGGATCGAAACCACGCTCTGCTAAAATTATTTCTTTTCCTGATTGTGTCGAGCACGATTATTACGCCTAGAGAGTCGGCTGGGGGCATTGATTCAGCCTCAAAAGCAAACCCCGTAATTCTGAAGTGTGAAGAATGCGAGAACTACTTCCTATGATGCATCATTTTTTAAGATTTTGCAGCAAGTCAATGGCAAAGTTAATGCTCTTCCGCCCCACACGCGCAACACTCGAGCAGGTTTGTGAGATAAAAATCGCGTCTCCCCGGCGGGGAATCGAACCCCGGTCTCCCGCGTGACAGGCGGGGATACTAACCACTATACTACCGAGGACGGGATGCAGGCAGCTGTCTGTGTGGGAGACACTTGTTGCAAGTAGCTGTAAACGGTCTACACTAAGTTCGGCGACTGATAGTGCAATAATTAAAAATCTAGTGTGCCTCCCCGGCGGGGAATCGAACCCCGGTCTCCCGCGTGACAGGCGGGGATACTAACCACTATACTACCGAGGAAGACGCAACTAGCGCCTATAATGCACATTAATCTTGCTGACATAGCTGATACATCTGAAATGTAGCCTCCCGATGCTGTCAGAGACAGCTGCTACGAAATAAAAGTATGCCCCAGGTGAGGCTCGAACTCACAACCCCGGCATTGCTCACGGCTACTGCCTTATAAGTACCGTGCGCTAACCAATTGCGCCACTGGGGCTACAGCGAAACGCTCTCAGTTAGCCATATTCGCTTTGCTGCAAACCAGTGGTGGCTACAAAAACATATGATCGCCACCTGCGGCCATACTGCGACTTTGGCACCTAAGTACGAATGCTTCGTGCTATTCGTGTTTGATATGCTACGCTTACATGCACATCAACCGCCTCTCGTCATCGAAAAAATGCAGAAAAACGCGCGCCTTGCCTCGTGCTACCTGTCGAACAGCGAGCGCAGATGTGTGGCAAGCTCCAAGCTCTGCAGGCGCACCGCGACCACGCAGCTGGACGAGTGGTGCCTTCCTTGGGAGCTTGATGAGCCCTGGAGAACACGTTTCTTAGCGAATTGCACTTGTCTCGTAGCGAGAAATGCTGCCACTGGCCCTGTGGCGCAACGGATAACGCGTCTGACTACGGATCAGAAGATTCCAGGTTCGAATCCTGGCAGGGTCGGCATTTTGTTAGTTGCCAACGCGTAGCTGGGCAGTGGATTTCGTATGTCGCCGCATCGTGCAGTGCTTTGTTACTCCTGTGCATCTCGCAGCTGCATGTCGAGGCGATCGTGGTAAATATCGCTGCGTGCAAGCGTCAGCGTAGCGTCAGTCGAGCAAAGTCGAGACAAGTCAAGCTGAGAGCTGTAGGAGATGTTACGCAATCAAATGTAGGCGCGTGAAAGCGACGCAGACAACACTGCCCAAGTGTCCCAAGTGATGTGACGAAGAGCCAGTATACACCCACACAGCAGAGTGGCGCAGTGGAAGCGTGCTGGGCCCATAACCCAGAGGTCCGTGGATCGAAACCACGCTCTGCTAAAATTATTTCTTTTCCTGATTGTGTCGAGCACGATTATTACGCCTAGAGAGTCGGCTGGGGGCATTGATTCAGCCTCAAAAGCAAACCCCGTAATTCTGAAGTGTGAAGAATGCGAGAACTACTTCCTATGATGCATCATTTTTTAAGATTTTGCAGCAAGTCAATGGCAAAGTTAATGCTCTTCCGCCCCACACGCGCAACACTCGAGCAGGTTTGTGAGATAAAAATCGCGTCTCCCCGGCGGGGAATCGAACCCCGGTCTCCCGCGTGACAGGCGGGGATACTAACCACTATACTACCGAGGACGGGATGCAGGCAGCTGTCTGTGTGGGAGACACTTGTTGCAAGTAGCTGTAAACGGTCTACACTAAGTTCGGCGACTGATAGTGCAATAATTAAAAATCTAGTGTGCCTCCCCGGCGGGGAAGCGAACCCCGGTCTCCCGCGTGACAGGCGGGGATACTAACCACTATACTACCGAGGAAGACGCAACTAGCGCCTATAATGCACATTAATCTTGCTGACATAGCTGATACATCTGAAATGTAGCCTCCCGATGCTGTCAGAGACAGCTGCTACGAAATAAAAGTATGCCCCAGGTGAGGCTCGAACTCACAACCCCGGCATTGCTCACGGCTACTGCCTTATAAGTACCGTGCGCTAACCAATTGCGCCACTGGGGCTACAGCGAAACGCTCTCAGTTAGCCATATTCGCTTTGCTGCAAACCAGTGGTGGCTACAAAAACATATGATCGCCACCTGCGGCCATACTGCGACTTTGGCACCTAAGTACGAATGCTTCGTGCTATTCGTGTTTGATATGCTACGCTTACATGCACATCAACCGCCTCTCGTCATCGAAAAAATGCAGAAAAACGCGCGCCTTGCCTCGTGCTACCTGTCGAACAGCGAGCGCAGATGTGTGGCAAGCTCCAAGCTCTGCAGGCGCACCGCGACCACGCAGCTGGACGAGTGGTGCCTTCCTTGGGAGCTTGATGAGCCCTGGAGAACACGTTTCTTAGCGAATTGCACTTGTCTCGTAGCGAGAAATGCTGCCACTGGCCATGTGGCGCAACGGATAACGCGTCTGACTACGGATCAGAAGATTCCAGGTTCGAATCCTGGCAGGGTCGGCATTTTGTTAGTTGCCAACGCGTAGCTGGGCAGTGGATTTCGTATGTCGCCGCATCGTGCAGTGCTTTGTTACTCCTGTGCATCTCGCAGCTGCATGTCGAGGCGATCGTGGTAAATATCGCTGCGTGCAAGCGTCAGCGTAGCGTCAGTCGAGCAAAGTCGAGACAAGTCAAGCTGAGAGCTGTAGGAGATGTTACGCAATCAAATGTAGGCGCGTGAAAGCGACGCAGACAACACTGCCCAAGTGTCCCAAGTGATGTGACGAAGAGCCAGTATACACCCACACAGCAGAGTGGCGCAGTGGAAGCGTGCTGGGCCCATAACCCAGAGGTCCGTGGATCGAAACCACGCTCTGCTAAAATTATTTCTTTTCCTGATTGTGTCGAGCACGATTATTACGCCTAGAGAGTCGGCTGGGGGCATTGATTCAGCCTCAAAAGCAAACCCCGTAATTCTGAAGTGTGAAGAATGCGAGAACTACTTCCTATGATGCATCATTTTTTAAGATTTTGCAGCAAGTCAATGGCAAAGTTAATGCTCTTCCGCCCCACACGCGCAACACTCGAGCAGGTTTGTGAGATAAAAATCGCGTCTCCCCGGCGGGGAATCGAACGCCGGTCTCCCGCGTGACAGGCGGGGATACTAACCACTATACTACCGAGGACGGGATGCAGGCAGCTGTCTGTGTGGGAGACACTTGTTGCAAGTAGCTGTAAACGGTCTACACTAAGTTCGGCGACTGATAGTGCAATAATTAAAAATCTAGTGTGCCTCCCCGGCGGGGAATCGAACCCCGGTCTCCCGCGTGACAGGCGGGGATACTAACCACTATACTACCGAGGAAGACGCAACTAGCGCCTATAATGCACATTAATCTTGCTGACATAGCTGATACATCTGAAATGTAGCCTCCCGATGCTGTCAGAGACAGCTGCTACGAAATAAAAGTATGCCCCAGGTGAGGCTCGAACTCACAACCCCGGCATTGCTCACGGCTACTGCCTTATAAGTACCGTGCGCTAACCAATTGCGCCACTGGGGCTACAGCGAAACGCTCTCAGTTAGCCATATTCGCTTTGCTGCAAACCAGTGGTGGCTACAAAAACATATGATCGCCACCTGCGGCCATACTGCGACTTTGGCACCTAAGTACGAATGCTTCGTGCTATTCGTGTTTGATATGCTACGCTTACATGCACATCAACCGCCTCTCGTCATCGAAAAAATGCAGAAAAACGCGCGCCTCGCCTCGTGCTACCTGTCGAACAGCGATCGCAGATGTGTGGCAAGCTCCAAGCTCTGCAGGCGCACCGCGACCACGCAGCTGGACGAGTGGTGCCTTCCTTGGGAGCTTGATGAGCCCTGGAGAACACGTTTCTTAGCGAATTGCACTTGTCTCGTAGCGAGAAATGCTGCCACTGGCCCTGTGGCGCAACGGATAACGCGTCTGACTACGGATCAGAAGATTCCAGGTTCGAATCCTGGCAGGGTCGGCATTTTGTTAGTTGCCAACGCGTAGCTGGGCAGTGGATTTCGTATGTCGCCGCATCGTGCAGTGCTTTGTTACTCCTGTGCATCTCGCAGCTGCATGTCGAGGCGATCGTGGTAAATATCGCTGCGTGCAAGCGTCAGCGTAGCGTCAGTCGAGACAAGTCAAGCTGAGAGCTGTAGGAGATGTTACGCAATCAAATGTAGGCGCGTGAAAGCGACGCAGACAACACTGCCCAAGTGTCCCAAGTGATGTGACGAAGAGCCAGTATACACCCACACAGCAGAGTGGCGCAGTGGAAGCGTGCTGGGCCCATAACCCAGAGGTCCGTGGATCGAAACCACGCTCTGCTAAAATTATTTCTTTTCCTGATTGTGTCGAGCACGATTATTACGCCTAGAGAGTCGGCTGGGGGCATTGATTCAGCCTCAAAAGCAAACCCCGTAATTCTGAAGTGTGAAGAATGCGAGAACTACTTCCTATGATGCATCATTTTTTAAGATTTTGCAGCAAGTCAATGGCAAAGTTAATGCTCTTCCGCCCCACACGCGCAACACTCGAGCAGGTTTGTGAGATAAAAATCGCGTCTCCCCGGCGGGGAATCGAACCCCGGTCTCCCGCGTGACAGGCGGGGATACTAACCACTATACTACCGAGGACGGGATGCAGGCAGCTGTCTGTGTGGGAGACACTTGTTGCAAGTAGCTGTAAACGGTCTACACTAAGTTCGGCGACTGATAGTGCAATAATTAAAAATCTAGTGTGCCTCCCCGGCGGGGAATCGAACCCCGGTCTCCCGCGTGACAGGCGGGGATACTAACCACTATACTACCGAGGAAGACGCAACTAGCGCCTATAATGCACATTAATCTTGCTGACATAGCTGATACATCTGAAATGTAGCCTCCCGATGCTGTCAGAGACAGCTGCTACGAAATAAAAGTATGCCCCAGGTGAGGCTCGAACTCACAACCCCGGCATTGCTCACGGCTACTGCCTTATAAGTACCGTGCGCTAACCAATTGCGCCACTGGGGCTACAGCGAAACGCTCTCAGTTAGCCATATTCGCTTTGCTGCAAACCAGTGGTGGCTACAAAAACATATGATCGCCACCTGCGGCCATACTGCGACTTTGGCACCTAAGTACGAATGCTTCGTGCTATTCGTGTTTGATATGCTACGCTTACATGCACATCAACCGCCTCTCGTCATCGAAAAAATGCAGAAAAACGCGCGCCTTGCCTCGTGCTACCTGTCGAACAGCGAGCGCAGATGTGTGGCAAGCTCCAAGCTCTGCAGGCGCACCGCGACCACGCAGCTGGACGAGTGGTGCCTTCCTTGGGAGCTTGATGAGCCCTGGAGAACACGTTTCTTAGCGAATTGCACTTGTCTCGTAGCGAGAAATGCTGCCACTGGCCCTGTGGCGCAACGGATAACGCGTCTGACTACGGATCAGAAGATTCCAGGTTCGGATCCTGGCAGGGTCGGCATTTTGTTAGTTGCCAACGCGTAGCTGGGCAGTGGATTTCGTATGTCGCCGCATCGTGCAGTGCTTTGTTACTCCTGTGCATCTCGCAGCTGCATGTCGAGGCGATCGTGGTAAATATCGCTGCGTGCAAGCGTCAGCGTAGCGTCAGTCGAGCAAAGTCGAGACAAGTCAAGCTGAGAGCTGTAGGAGATGTTACGCAATCAAATGTAGGCGCGTGAAAGCGACGCAGACAACACTGCCCAAGTGTCCCAAGTGATGTGACGAAGAGCCAGTATACACCCACACAGCAGAGTGGCGCAGTGGAAGCGTGCTGGGCCCATAACCCAGAGGTCCGTGGATCGAAACCACGCTCTGCTTAAATTATTTCTTTTCCTGATTGTGTCGAGCACGATTATTACGCCTAGAGAGTCGGCTGGGGGCATTGATTCAGCCTCAAAAGCAAACCCCGTAATTCTGAAGTGTGAAGAATGCGAGAACTACTTCCTATGATGCATCATTTTTTAAGATTTTGCAGCAAGTCAATGGCAAAGTTAATGCTCTTCCGCCCCACACGCGCAACACTCGAGCAGGTTTGTGAGATAAAAATCGCGTCTCCCCGGCGGGGAATCGAACCCCGGTCTCCCGCGTGACAGGCGGGGATACTAACCACTATACTACCGAGGACGGGATGCAGGCAGCTGTCTGTGTGGGAGACACTTGTTGCAAGTAGCTGTAAACGGTCTACACTAAGTTCGGCGACTGATAGTGCAATAATTAAAAATCTAGTGTGCCTCCCCGGCGGGGAATCGAACCCCGGTCTCCCGCGTGACAGGCGGGGATACTAACCACTATACTACCGAGGAAGACGCAACTAGCGCCTATAATGCACATTAATCTTGCTGACATAGCTGATACATCTGAAATGTAGCCTCCCGATGCTGTCAGAGACAGCTGCTACGAAATAAAAGTATGCCCCAGGTGAGGCTCGAACTCACAACCCCGGCATTGCTCACGGCTACTGCCTTATAAGTACCGTGCGCTAACCAATTGCGCCACTTTTTTTTTTTTAACTTTTTTTTTTTTTTTTTTTTTTTTTTTTGTTTTTTCCCTTTCATTCAGTGTACTGCCATGTGTTAGATGCTGCTCGAGATAGCTCCGCTCCTTGCAGGAAGGTTAAAAAAATGAATGCCTTCTGTGAGGTTCGAACTCACGACCCCTGGTTTACGAGACCAGTGCTCTACCACTTTTTTTTTTATTTTTTTTTATTTTTTTATCTTTATTTTCTTTTTTTTTTTTTTTTATTTTCGGGCCTCCATCCACCCCTTATAGCCCGTCCTTCTGCTCGCCATTAAGTCGCCTTCGTTGGCGCGGCATCAAAGGCCTTTGATTTAAGGAAAATGAAAACGTTGTGGGTTATATGCGTCGTTCACGATACAAGCATCTATATGAAGAAAATAGTAACTGAAATTTATCGCGGCTCCATTGCCTCGTGTTAACAGAAAACGTCAAAGAAGTTAAAAGAAAACTGAAAATCCATTTCTTCTAAAATTAAAATGCTTTGTTCTGAACTCTGCGAAATTGGAGGAGAACTAAAATATTGCTCGAAACACAAAACTGAATTTTCTTCATCTAACGAAATGAAGCTTGAACTCTTGCCAATCGATTACTTCAGTGGTGTTTGTAACTTGTGGTTCGGTCAACATGACACATTATTCGCCTTATAGATGGTCCGTCTGATCTTGAGTGAGTATCTACTGAATGTTCGTTAACATGAAATTCAATCAAATGATCTGGTAGTCTCTTTTTTTTTTACGTTACAGTTTTGAGCAGGTAGTTGGCGAAGTTATCCTTATAGTTTTTCGTTTTCATTAGCATATGGTGCTGAGTTGTAAGATAGACCCAGAAGTCTTCTTTACTCTTTTCTTCTTTTGTAAATAAGTAATGTACAGTAGCGGCTTTTAACCAGTTTAGTGCGTTCCTTCTCGTCCGTGGGTACGGGGTATCGTCCGGCGTCAGAAAGGCAGCAGGTGTTATATATCTGGGCGATGTTCTACTGATGAGTGCTAACTTGTTCGTGATATATTCCCATATATCTTTTATGTTGTCGCACACAAACCTGTGTTCATCAGTATCCATTAAATTACACGTTGTGCACAAAGGTGATTCTGCGAGGTGTATGTTATGTAGTTTGGAGTTAGTTGCCAATTTTCTGTTAACTGCGAAATACCAAGTGGCTTTCAGTGTTGACGGCAAATACGGACAATGGATGTTCTCCCAGATTACCTTCCAGTCGTAAAAGTTGTATTTTGCTTCAATGTTATTTTTCTTCTTATCTTTCATGAGTTCCTGGTACACGTGTTTCACTGTCTTCATTTCTTGTTCGGGGATCCTTGTGTGTACATAACTGTACTCCAGTAAAAACCATTTTAAGTGGTAAAGTCCGTTTGGAATATGTTGCACCGTGATAGGTGGCCTGAGGTCGGCCGGAGCTATCTCAGTAAGCAGGTGAGCAGCGAGACTATCAGCTGAGTGTTTCCATTGGTGGAAAGTTTTTGATATGTATAAAGCTTGCGCCTTCTTTCCAACATCGACAAGATTTAAGCCACCATTTTTTGTGGCAAGCGTTAAGGTGTCAAACTGAACTTTAAAAATGTGCTGATGGCTGACAAACTGTCCTAACGCTGACATAATTCGTTTTGCAGTGAGTGCAGACATTGGTAAAACTTGAGCGATATAAGTGAGTTTCGAGGTGAGGTATACATTGGCGACCATAACTTTCTGAATTTCATTTAGTTTTCGTACTCTGTGTTCCCGTATGCTGGCACGAATAGTCCGTAGAAGCTTTCTATAGTTGGTTGCAATGGTGTGCCGAATATTACTCTGAAAATCAATTCCAAGACACTTGAAGATCTTCAGTTGACGTAGTTGTCTGTGAGGGTGCGATCCTAGGCCGCGGCCAATATTGAATATTCCGGACTTTGTCCAGTTTAGCTGTGCACCTGACGCTTGCTCATATTGCCTGACTATCTGTAGTGCGGTGTCCACTTCAGTTCTATTTAGTACAAGGAAACCGACATCGTCTGCATACGCCTTGCACACTACTCGGGATCCATGTATGACGATGCCCTGTAAACTTTGCGTCAGGGTAGCTAACAAAGGCTCAACGGCAATCGCAAAAAGCGCCATGGACATTGGGCAGCCCTGCCTGACGGAACTGGCTATCTCTATTGCTCGGGTAGGCTGGCCATTGATGATGACTCTGGATAAATTAGTCGCTACCATCTGTTGTATAATTGCGACGAACCCAGGTGGAAAACCCATCGCATACATGGTACGAAAGAGATACTGGTGGTTTACCCTGTCAAAGGCTTTGTCGAAGTCCAAAGACATGATGGCACATTTCAGCTTACAGACTTCCGCAATAGAGATTAAATCACGGTAGTCGCACAAAGTCTGTTGAATTTTCCGATCCTTGCCCACGCTGGTCTGGTAAGGGCCAATGATACTGGTCATTGTAGATTTAAGCCTTTGGGCCAAAAGTCTCGCAAATATTTTATAGTCGCTGTTGAGCAGCGTTATCGGTCTTAGATTTTTTACGTTTGCACTGCCTGAGGTTTTTTTAATTAGAACGATTATGCCTTCACAGAAGCTGGCGGGGATCACGTTGTTGTGGTCTAGAAGTTCATTACAGATGCAAGTGATTTTCGCCTTTATGGTGTTCCAGAATTTTTGATAGAATTCGACGGGAATTCCGTCAGGTCCGGGGGATTTATTCTTAGCACTTTTCCAGAGTACATATTCCACGTCTTCTTCGGTCGCTACGTCTAATAGCTTTTCCGCGTCCACGAGACTGACTCTGTTGCGCAAATTATTCAAAAGAGCATCCTGCGCTTGCACGTTTACTTCTTTATTTGACATCAAGGTGGTGAAGTAGTTGAGCACCGCCGCTTTAATCTCGTTGTGCGTAGTCAGCGTTGCGCCATCCTCAGCAATTAACTCCGTCAGTATTTTACGGGAGCCGTTCTTACTTTCTTGGATCATATGGTAGACTGAGGTGAGTTCTTGGTGTACAGTAGTCTGGACCCGCGACCTGACTTTGTAGCCTTCTAGCTGCGTCCTCCTTAGGGTTAGGATTTTGGCCTGGATTTTCTTAATTCGTTGACAATTCTCGACAGCCGAAGTACCGAGCATATACAGTTCCCGCAGACAATGAAAATAGAAATTAATCGTCCTTTGAAGCCAAAAGCTCTTTTCCCGTGCGTAGTTCATGAAACACCACCGAATTTTAGGTTTGGCGCACCTGAGCCACCAATCAATGGCCGAATTATAAGAGGCAAATCGTTGCTCACATTCTCGCCAGGTATTGAGGAAGGCCTCTTGACACGCCGAGTCTTGTAGATGTGAGACATTTAATTTCCACAGGCCCCTGTATCGACACGTCCGTTGTCGGTCTAGACTTATAGTACAGATGTATGCAGCATGATCGGAGAACGCCACTGGCCATACTTCTGACTGCAGAATGTTATTCCTCAAAGTGGGTGTGACATAAATTCGATCAAGACGGCTTGCCGAATGGGTCGTGATATGGGTAAACCCAGGTGCTGCCCCATGCTTGAGCTCCCAAGAATCAACTAAGCGCAAGTCTCGTACAATTCGTTCCAGTTCAAGTGATTTGTTAAGATTGGGAGTCTGGTCCTTTGCACTGATGACACAGTTAAAGTCGCCTCCGAAGATGACATTGGTGTGGCGGACGCCAAAGAGAGGAACTATTTCTTCTTTAAAAAATTCTGCTCTTTGACGTCTATTACTGGAACCGGATGGGGCATAGACATTAATTAGTCTGTTGTTATAAAAAGTGCCCGCAATGCCCCTACTGTTCGGCAGTTTTGTGACGTCGGTAATAATGATACCTTCCTTCACAATAAAAGCTGTACCTAATTCGCAACCGGCCCCAGGATTAGTGATCACATTATAACCTGGTATGCAATCAAGTCTGATCTCTGTTACTTCTTGTACAAATAAAATGTCTACATCAGCTGCATATAAAAAGTCTTTTAAATGTTGCAGTTTAAGAGCGCTACGTATCTTATTAATATTGAGAGTAGCAAGTCGATAGGCCTGTGGCGGAATAGTGGTGGACTAAACAGGAGCAATACCTAAAATCAGTCCGATATCAAACAGAAATAACGCTGGAAAAAACAAGTCACGTCGTAGAAGCACTTTTGAAGCAATTCCAGATAACAAAAACATGTATTGACAGTCACTTTAAAGGCAGAGTTAATAATAGTCTCCGGTTGAAAAGGGATCAGTCGTGCGTTCTTTTTGCGCGGCAGTTTCTGTCGAGGCGTTATCTTTCTCGTTAACATCGTCGTCTTTGGAGACTGAAGTGACGGCTGTCACCGTGTCGGAAGTATCCATACTGTCTACTTCGGCAGTAGATTCTGTATCGTCCGCCCAACTAGTTGGTGGTGGTTGTGTCGAGGTCGTTACCGACTCTGGAGCAGGATAGAGTTTGACCATGTGGACATCACAGTCGGTTCGGAGTTGAGCTGACTGTTCGGGGTTCAGAGGTAGAGCATCTGAGACATTGTCAAGGACTGATGGTAAACTGGCGGAGGGATGATCATGGTTTGTGCTATCAGATGCTTTGTCACTGAGTTGTTCACCTATCTGTTTAGCCTTTTCGCGCAGAACCGGTGCAATCTGTTCTGCACCCTGGCGGGCAACTCTCCGTTTTTTAGTTTTTCTGGGAGACGTACGATTGTGTTGGCCTTGATCGGAACCTGCTGGAGATTCCCCCCGTGGAGTAGCAGCGGCCGATTGGGACGCAGCCGTTTGCATGTCGGATGCCTGTTCTTCGGTGACTACTACGGAAGGCGATACTTCTATGGGTTTAGGTGGGGTCTCTTCCGGCGTTGCAACAGTCCCCAGTTGCGTCACTGGCGCAGGCACAACAGTATTTTCACTGACTTCGGTGACCGTGGATGTAGCCGAAAGCCCACGCGCTACGGCGACGTACGTCACAGGCAGTGTTGTCATCGCGGGGGGCCTGGCTGCCTCGCCCGCAGGCAGCTGCGCCACTCGCCTCTGCACGCATTCGGCACGCACGTGACCCGTCGAATTGCATGCGGCACACGTTCGAGGCTGATCATCGTACATGACTATCGCACGATACCCGCATACGTTAACATAAGACGGGATGTGCTTCTGCAGCTCGATTTTCAATTGCCGCACCCCATTAAGAACCGGGAATTTATGTGCACTAGACCAACGTTCCGCAATATTGCTTATGATTTTACCGTAGGGACAGAGCACTGCATTGATCTGTTCACTGGTTATTTCAAATGGAAGTTCAAAAACTCGAACAGTCCGTATTCCTAGGCCGGCATGCGAAACAACAACTTCCCCCACATTTCCATCGCTATGTTTAAATTTTAGGATACCACCACAAGATTCAACTATTTTCTCACACATGTCTGATCGAGCTAATTTAACGAAAACGGTGCTACTGACAATCGAAAGATGTATCCCGATTATATCCTCAAGTCCTATCTTTACTTCATCTTCTAACCATTGCTCAACTTCAAAAGATTTAGGTCGGACAAAGTTTCTGTCAAAAGTAAACTTCAGTGTGTCTTTCCTACTCGGTTGAGACATCACGAAATCGAGTTCATTTCCAGATCACACAAAACACTGGTAGACACTGAAGCAAGCGCAGTGACTCACCACACGTAAACAGCGACGGCGAGGCGCGCAGCACAGCACGTCCGACCTCGACCGCGTCCGCCGGCTGACTCAGAATGGTGGGGGGTACTAACCACTATACTACCGAGGAAGACGCAACTAGCGCCTATAATGCACATTAATCTTGCTGACATAGCTGATACATCTGAAATGTAGCCTCCCGATGCTGTCAGAGACAGCTGCTACGAAATAAAAGTATGCCCCAGGTGAGGCTCGAACTCACAACCCCGGCATTGCTCACGGCTACTGCCTTATAAGTACCGTGCGCTAACCAATTGCGCCACTGGGGCTACAGCGAAACGCTCTCAGTTAGCCATATTCGCTTTGCTGCAAACCAGTGGTGGCTACAAAAACATATGATCGCCACCTGCGGCCATACTGCGACTTTGGCACCTAAGTACGAATGCTTCGTGCTATTCGTGTTTGATATGCTACGCTTACATGCACATCAACCGCCTCTCGTCATCGAAAAAATGCAGAAAAACGCGCGCCTTGCCTCGTGCTACCTGTCGAACAGCGAGCGCAGATGTGTGGCAAGCTCCAAGCTCTGCAGGCGCACCGCGACCACGCAGCTGGACGAGTGGTGCCTTCCTTGGGAGCTTGATGAGCCCTGGAGAACACGTTTCTTAGCGAATTGCACTTGTCTCGTAGCGAGAAATGCTGCCACTGGCCCTGTGGCGCAACGGATAACGCGTCTGACTACGGATCAGAAGATTCCAGGTTCGAATCCTGGCAGGGTCGGCATTTAGTTAGTTGCCAACGCGTAGCTGGGCAGTGGATTTCGTATGTCGCCGCATCGTGCAGTGCTTTGTTACTCCTGTGCATCTCGCAGCTGCATGTCGAGGCGATCGTGGTAAATATCGCTGCGTGCAAGCGTCAGCGTAGCGTCAGTCGAGCAAAGTCGAGACAAGTCAAGCTGAGAGCTGTAGGAGATGTTACGCAATCAAATGTAGGCGCGTGAAAGCGACGCAGACAACACTGCCCAAGTGTCCCAAGTGATGTGACGAAGAGCCAGTATACACCCACACAGCAGAGTGGCGCAGTGGAAGCGTGCTGGGCCCATAACCCAGAGGTCCGTGGATCGAAACCACGCTCTGCTAAAATTATTTCTTTTCCTGATTGTGTCGAGCACGATTATTACGCCTAGAGAGTCGGCTGGGGGCATTGATTCAGCCTCAAAAGCAAACCCCGTAATTCTGAAGTGTGAAGAATGCGAGAACTACTTCCTATGATGCATCATTTTTTAAGATTTTGCAGCAAGTCAATGGCAAAGTTAATGCTCTTCCGCCCCACACGCGCAACACTCGAGCAGGTTTGTGAGATAAAAATCGCGTCTCCCCGGCGGGGAATCGAACCCCGGTCTCCCGCGTGACAGGCGGGGATACTAACCACTATACTACTTTTTTTTTTTTTTTGCTCTACGACTTTTTTTTTTTTTTTTTTTTGTTTCTTTTTTTATTATTTTTAATTTAAAGCTTTCAGTGTCAGGTAAGCGTCGGCAAGGAGGGCAGGGGTCAAAAAATGCTGAGGCCTGGCCTCAATGCCGCCCCTCATCCGTCACCTAATTGCAGAATTTCCATTTGTTGCGCGCTTTGTATTTTTAATTATAAATTGCCATCTCGGCTAGGCTTCATAATTGAAAAAAAAAAATTTAAATTTAAGTGCTGATTGATGACAATCGTTAAATAAATGAATTTCTTCTCTTAATAAAAGTGGGAAAAAATTTCGGGACTCCCTTCATTTGTTGCGACTTAAATGCGTTGCTTAAATTTGAAGATGAACTGAATCATATAGTGTTCTTTGCTTCTCCGATTATTGTTGTATAAAAGAAAGTCTTTTGTTTGCTCTTCGCTGTCATCCGATTCCCAGTCGCTCGAAGACAATTTTGAGCATGTTGCCATACGTCTTCTTATGGCCTGGATATTTAACTATTCTATCATATTCATTTTTCAGGTACATATGAAAATCAATGATATTGTCGGTCCCTAAGTTATTAACGACATAGCTAACGTATGTTCCCATTAACCAATGAATTGAGTTATTTTTGGTGGCAGGGAAATATTGTATCTGTGGCCGGAGAAGTATCAGAGGCTGAAAATTGTCGGTGGATGATCTTGTCAGGAAAGCCAATTGGTCTCTCAACCATTTCCAGTTGTCCATATGCCCAGCACACGTGAATCTGTGGACTGTGGTATCGAGGAGATTACATTTGAGACAAAGGTTTGTTTGGCTAATCCCGATGGACTGCAATCGTTCGTTGGTGCTAACTATATTGTTGACCGATTTGTACCATGATGTTTTGGCGTCGGAGGAGAGACCACGCAGGTTGATATTCTTCCATATAGTTGCCCAATCGTAATACGGATATTTTTCTTCTATTTTATTCTTCCCTTCATTTTTCTTTCTGAGACACATAATTGCTCGGGCCGTTAACTGCCGCGAATTGGTTATGTCGCTATTGATATAACTCAGATCGACGAAAAATGTACGCACATGACGAAGACGGGGATTGATTTTGTGCACATCAACTGGCGCGTGGAGACTTGCAGGTCTAAGAATTTCAAATAGCTTAGTTGTAATGCTTGTAGCGTTTTCATTAAGAAGACTAGTGGTCCGTTTGAGGAAAAGAGCAGAGGCCTTGTTCTTAATATCAGTTAATCCCAGACCTCCATTGCTGGGATCTAGGGTAGCTGTTCTCCCAGTCACTCTAAACACTTCACCTCGCCATAGGTAGTTAGTGACGATTGACATTATCTTTCCAGCGATCATGGTGGGAAGTGGAAAGAGTTGCGCAGTATAATAAGCTTTTGATAAAAGGCAATTATTAACTAAATGAATTCTCTGATACTGATTTAAAGTTCGGGGCAGGTTTTCTCTGATGGCTCCTTGAATATATCCGGATGTAGTTTTCCAATTTAGGGCTGCCATTTTTAGTGGACACGTAGTCAGGGTCGTCCCAAGTGATTTGCACTGAGTGACCGGTGTTGCCCAAGTGACAGTTACGTGTTGAAAACCCCGCAGGTTTAGAAATCTGCTCTTATTGGCATTGGTGGTGGCTCCCGACACGCTGCAGTACTTTTTAAGGAGCAGTTCTAATTTGGAAATGTCATCGACGTTCCGTAATACGACGCCTACATCATCAGCGTATGCATTTGTGACTGTTTTGTGACCTGCTAACGTAATACCTGTTAGATTGACGTGGAGACTGCGGAGTAGCGGCTCCAAGGAAAAGACGAATAGAAGCATGGAAAGCGGGCTGCCCTGAGGAACGCCACGCCGTATCTGAATCTGCTTAGTTCTTTGGCAGTTGACAGAGATACTTGCGCTGATTCCCAACGCAACGTTCTTAACCACACTGAGAGCTCGTTCGTCAAAGCCGATTCTTCTCATTGTTGTAAGAAGGAACCTGTGATCCACACGGTCGAAGGCTTTGTGAAAATCAATAAAACAAATGGCACATTTGATGTTCGTCACTGAAGTGATGGCAATTAAGTCCCTGTATTCCGCAATACTTTTGAAAATAGTCCTGCCAGGTACACATGACTGATGTTGACTTACTATTTTTTTGGCTAAAAGTGAAAGTCTGTTATTTAACATTCTAGCTATGATTTTATAGTCGGAGTTAAGCAACGAAATAGGGCGAAAGTTGTTTAGATTTCGCTTCGAAGTTGTCTTTGGAACTAGTACTATTGTGCATTCTTTCATAGCAGCAGGTAGTGGTTTTCCTTGGATAATCTCGTTTGCCATTTGAGTGAACTGTGCTCCTATGAGTGACCAGTATCGTAGATAAAATTCAACGGGCAACCCATCCGGCCCCGGTGACTTTTGTAAAGGAGACTTGCGGACGGTTTCGTGGAGTTCCTCTTCAGTGAAATCAGTAAGAAGTCCTTCATTTTCCTCTTCTGACAGCTGAGGAACTATGCTGCCAAGAAATGCTTCGAAGGATTCTTCGCATAACGGACTGGCTGAATATAGATTGTGGTAATACTTGTAAACCTCGTTGACAATCTCTTTCTGAGAAGTAATGGTCAGACCGGTCGAAGTCTGGATCTCATCAAGAAAGGTTCGTCTCCTGTATTTTGCGTGTCGCAAGAGGTGATACAAGGAAGCAGTTTCGTCCTCTGATAATGTCTTGGCTTTTGACTTTACTTTTAGTCCTTCCAGCTGTTGTTGTTTAATACGGAGTAATTTGGCCTTAGTTTTCTTAATGTCTTCCAAACGAATACCGGAAATGCTCGCCTGGTCATACAAGTTTCGTAACATTGCATAATAAAACTCTATGGTGTTCTTGAGTTCTCGGGATCGTTGAAGACTGTAATGAATTAAAACGTTCCTCAGTTTTGGTTTTGCCCTGTTGCACCACCAGTCGGTAACAGTCACATAGCGATCTACCGAGCGCAAGCACAAATTCCACGTTTCGTGGACAACATCTGCTAACTCATTGTCCTGTAACAAAGATACGTTCAGCTTCCACTGACTTCTTAAACGGCGAGTTGGTTGTGCCCTTAAATTGAGAGAAGCCAGCATACTGCAATGGTCGGAGAAATATACAGGAATCGTCTCGACTTTAACTAAGGATCTTTCCATACCTTGTGACACATATATCCTATCAATCCTGCTACAGGACTGTGTAGCTATGTACGTATAAGCAACAACAGTGGGATATTTAATTTCCCAAGTATCTCTGAGTTTTAGATCCGTGACTAACCGCTTCAACTCGTTACAGCAATTAAAATTGGGAGTCTGATCTTTTTTATTGAGTACACAGTTAAAATCGCCGCCAATTAAAAGTTCTGGCGGGTTTTTCCGTAATAGATATATTATTTCTTCTCTAAAAAAATGTGCCCTTTCCGGTCTATTGGAGGTCCCTGACGGGGCATACAGGTTAATAATAGTAACGTCAAAAACGTTAATTCCTATTGCTCTGCCCGAGTCCAGTCTCTCGACATCAGTTACAGGGATCCCTTCCCGGATTAAAATTGCTGTCCCCACCTTTGTTTCGAGGGAGATGTTTAGTATTTCTACATAGCCTGCAACTTTAAGGTCAGGCATCACGACTTCTTGCAGCAAAGCAATGTCAGTTCCTGATTCGTAAAGGAAATCCTTGAGAGCAGCAATCTTCGGTTCTGACTTAATCCTGTTAATGTTTATAGTTGTTATTGTGTATGCCTGGCACATGTAGCTTCCTTATGAAAATAAGGACAAAAAATCCCTACTGTCAGAGAAAAGTAACAATTACTCCTGGAGGTAAGAGAAGAAAAAGAAGAAAGAAAAAAAAACTATACTAAAAACAGTCAACTACGAATTTGGCATATTGGTAATTCCGTTGTCACCGAAATTGTGCAGGAACATGGTGGCATTTAGCAGTATCATTTCTCGAGTGAGACTTGGCTGTGTCAGTTCAATGACGGATTCTTTACCAGGTCAGACTTATCTTTACAGTGGGGTTTTGCACCATCAAGTTTCTTTGAGTTTTTCTCGGGGGATACTTCAGAAATTATTTCATATGATACGTTTGTGGCTTTCACATCCTCTTTTCCGAGTTTTTGTTTATCGGCGTTACGAGATGCTTTGAGGTTCGGTTGAGGTTTTATCCTGCGTCTTTGAACCTCTGCAGTGGCAGTGTGTGACCGCGAGTGATCCGCATCTTGCGCCGATTGGGTGGAGGTGGCCTCGACACAGTCCTGTTTGTTAAGTCTAGTTCCAGTTTCAGTTCCTTCCGCGACCTCTATCGGTGCAACGGGAAGGGAGTGCTGTGGGTCTGTAGATTCGCAGGGCTGAGTCCGATCCATCGCTTTCTGTTCCTCAGAAATCGACTCCTGTGTCGCCGTGATCGGAGCCAGTGTTTTCGCGTCCATGTGTTCTAACGCTGTGGCAGCAGCAGCCGGCGGCGGGAGGGCCTCTGCTGCTGGCGTCACTGCCACATGTTTACTGTCTACGTCCTCACCCGCACCCTCACTGCATTGCTTTTGTTTACGGTTGGACTGCGATGTATCATCGTCTGAACAGTCTTCAGTTGTGTCTAAAGGTCTCTTTTTAGTTTGCAGATCGCATTCGTGGGTAGAAGAACTGCGATCGGTAATTACATGCAAGGGAGGAAAATCAGCGACATTTACGGCAGTTACATCAGAAGTACTAGCTCCATCATTACTGGCCGGGGGAGGTTGATGAATGTTAGGCAGGACATCATTAAGCGTAAGACGCTGACGCTGCGTAAGGCTATTTTTAAGGACATAGACACGGCGAGGACAGTCTTGACGGAAATGACCCGTTTCATTACAAATATTACATGTCTGGACCTGCCCTGAATATACGATATGCGCTTTATGACCAGCAATAGAAAGAAAAGATGGTATATTGGCTTTAACTTCCATTTCTACTGATCGTATGCCATTGAAACACTGTAATTTATACAATTTGGACCACCTTTCGTTGACAATGGACTGGATCTCCCCGTATTTCGAAAGCGCCTCTTTAATCAGCTGATTATCTACTTCAATAGGAATATTTAGCACTCTTACAGTTTTATACGTGATATCCGCTCTCCGAATCGAAACACTACTTTTAGACCCATCTCTATGCACAAAGTCAGCAACACTACCCCACCTCAACAACAGCTTCTCAACATCCACAGGATTAAAAAATTTGACAAAGACACAGTATTTGTCAGCATCTAATTGGGTGGTATGTACGGAATCAGAACTTACTCCAATTACGTCGGTCAACCAGTCATGGATTTCCAAAGCTGTAGGTTGCACTGCACGTGTTTCCTTCTCGAAAGAGAAAACCAGGGTATTCTTCCGGACAATTCCAGCCATTTTTCTTCAGTTACGAGGAGATCCCGGTAATAAACCGAAATTCCTCCAAAGCACGACTGTTATCACGGACGAAAACACACAGAAACTTGGCACAATAACACCAGACACGTACAAACACAGAAATTCACAAACGGCAACAAACTAAAGCTCAGGACTTGGCGTCACCACTGACGTACACGGAGCAGCAGCGGACACGTCCTAACGCGCGGACAGCTAGAGCCGGAATAACGCCACTGGGGCTACAGCGAAACGCTCTCAGTTAGCCATATTCGCTTTGCTGCAAACCAGTGGTGGCTACAAAAACATATGATCGCCACCTGCGGCCATACTGCGACTTTGGCACCTAAGTACGAATGCTTCGTGCTATTCGTGTTTGATATGCTACGCTTACATGCACATCAACCGCCTCTCGTCATCGAAAAAATGCAGAAAAACGCGCGCCTTGCCTCGTGCTACCTGTCGAACAGCGAGCGCAGATGTGTGGCAAGCTCCAAGCTCTGCAGGCGCACCGCGACCACGCAGCTGGACGAGTGGTGCCTTCCTTGGGAGCTTGATGAGCCCTGGAGAACACGTTTCTTAGCGAATTGCACTTGTCTCGTAGCGAGAAATGCTGCCACTGGCCCTGTGGCGCAACGGATAACGCGTCTGACTACGGATCAGAAGATTCCAGGTTCGAATCCTGGCAGGGTCGGCATTTTGTTAGTTGCCAACGCGTAGCTGGGCAGTGGATTTCGTATGTCGCCGCATCGTGCAGTGCTTTGTTACTCCTGTGCATCTCGCAGCTGCATGTCGAGGCGATCGTGGTAAATATCGCTGCGTGCAAGCGTCAGCGTAGCGTCAGTCGAGCAAAGTCGAGACAAGTCAAGCTGAGAGCTGTAGGAGATGTTACGCAATCAAATGTAGGCGCGTGAAAGCGACGCAGACAACACTGCCCAAGTGTCCCAAGTGATGTGACGAAGAGCCAGTATACACCCACACAGCAGAGTGGCGCAGTGGAAGCGTGCTGGGCCCATAACCCAGAGGTCCGTGGATCGAAACCACGCTCTGCTAAAATTATTTCTTTTCCTGATTGTGTCGAGCACGATTATTACGCCTAGAGAGTCGGCTGGGGGCATTGATTCAGCCTCAAAAGCAAACCCCGTAATTCTGAAGTGTGAAGAATGCGAGAACTACTTCCTATGATGCATCATTTTTTAAGATTTTGCAGCAAGTCAATGGCAAAGTTAATGCTCTTCCGCCCCACACGCGCAACACTCGAGCAGGTTTGTGAGATAAAAATCGCGTCTCCCCGGCGGGGAATCGAACCCCGGTCTCCCGCGTGACAGGCGGGGATACTAACCACTATACTACCGAGGACGGGATGCAGGCAGCTGTCTGTGTGGGAGACACTTGTTGCAAGTAGCTGTAAACGGTCTACACTAAGTTCGGCGACTGATAGTGCAATAATTAAAAATCTAGTGTGCCTCCCCGGCGGGGAATCGAACCCCGGTCTCCCGCGTGACAGGCGGGGATACTAACCACTATACTACCGAGGAAGACGCAACTAGCGCCTATAATGCACATTAATCTTGCTGACATAGCTGATACATCTGAAATGTAGCCTCCCGATGCTGTCAGAGACAGCTGCTACGAAATAAAAGTATGCCCCAGGTGAGGCTCGAACTCACAACCCCGGCATTGCTCACGGCTACTGCCTTATAAGTACCGTGCGCTAACCAATTGCGCCACTGGGGCTACAGCGAAACGCTCTCAGTTAGCCATATTCGCTTTGCTGCAAACCAGTGGTGGCTACAAAAACATATGATCGCCACCTGCGGCCATACTGCGACTTTGGCACCTAAGTACGAATGCTTCGTGCTATTCGTGTTTGATATGCTACGCTTACATGCACATCAACCGCCTCTCGTCATCGAAAAAATGCAGAAAAACGCGCGCCTTGCCTCGTGCTACCTGTCGAACAGCGAGCGCAGATGTGTGGCAAGCTCCAAGCTCTGCAGGCGCACCGCGACCACGCAGCTGGACGAGTGGTGCCTTCCTTGGGAGCTTGATGAGCCCTGGAGAACACGTTTCTTAGCGAATTGCACTTGTCTCGTAGCGAGAAATGCTGCCACTGGCCCTGTGGCGCAACGGATAACGCGTCTGACTACGGATCAGAAGATTCCAGGTTCGAATCCTGGCAGGGTCGGCATTTTGTTAGTTGCCAACGCGTAGCTGGGCAGTGGATTTCGTATGTCGCCGCATCGTGCAGTGCTTTGTTACTCCTGTGCATCTCGCAGCTGCATGTCGAGGCGATCGTGGTAAATATCGCTGCGTGCAAGCGTCAGCGTAGCGTCAGTCGAGCAAAGTCGAGACAAGTCAAGCTGAGAGCTGTAGGAGATGTTACGCAATCAAATGTAGGCGCGTGAAAGCGACGCAGACAACACTGCCCAAGTGTCCCAAGTGATGTGACGAAGAGCCAGTATACACCCACACAGCAGAGTGGCGCAGTGGAAGCGTGCTGGGCCCATAACTCAGAGGTCCGTGGATCGAAACCACGCTCTGCTAAAATTATTTCTTTTCCTGATTGTGTCGAGCACGATTATTACGCCTAGAGAGTCGGCTGGGGGCATTGATTCAGCCTCAAAAGCAAACCCCGTAATTCTGAAGTGTGAAGAATGCGAGAACTACTTCCTATGATGCATCATTTTTTAAGATTTTGCAGCAAGTCAATGGCAAAGTTAATGCTCTTCCGCCCCACACGCGCAACACTCGAGCAGGTTTGTGAGATAAAAATCGCGTCTCCCCGGCGGGGAATCGAACCCCCGTCTCCCGCGTGACAGGCGGGGATACTAACCACTATACTACCGAGGACGGGATGCAGGCAGCTGTCTGTGTGGGAGACACTTGTTGCAAGTAGCTGTAAACGGTCTACACTAAGTTCGGCGACTGATAGTGCAATAATTAAAAATCTAGTGTGCCTCCCCGGCGGGGAATCGAACCCCGGTCTCCCGCGTGACAGGCGGGGATACTAACCACTATACTACCGAGGAAGACGCAACTAGCGCCTATAATGCACATTAATCTTGCTGACATAGCTGATACATCTGAAATGTAGCCTCCCGATGCTGTCAGAGACAGCTGCTACGAAATAAAAGTATGCCCCAGGTGAGGCTCGAACTCACAACCCCGGCATTGCTCACGGCTACTGCCTTATAAGTACCGTGCGCTAACCAATTGCGCCACTGGGGCTACAGCGAAACGCTCTCAGTTAGCCATATTCGCTTTGCTGCAAACCAGTGGTGGCTACAAAAACATATGATCGCCACCTGCGGCCATACTGCGACTTTGGCACCTAAGTACGAATGCTTCGTGCTATTCGTGTTTGATATGCTACGCTTACATGCACATCAACCGCCTCTCGTCATCGAAAAAATGCAGAAAAACGCGCGCCTTGCCTCGTGCTACCTGTCGAACAGCGAGCGCAGATGTGTGGCAAGCTCCAAGCTCTGCAGGCGCACCGCGACCACGCAGCTGGACGAGTGGTGCCTTCCTTGGGAGCTTGATGAGCCCTGGAGAACACGTTTCTTAGCGAATTGCACTTGTCTCGTAGCGAGAAATGCTGCCACTGGCCCTGTGGCGCAACGGATAACGCGTCTGACTACGGATCAGAAGATTCCAGGTTCGAATCCTGGCAGGGTCGGCATTTTGTTAGTTGCCAACGCGTAGCTGGGCAGTGGATTTCGTATGTCGCCGCATCGTGCAGTGCTTTGTTACTCCTGTGCATCTCGCAGCTGCATGTCGAGGCGATCGTGGTAAATATCGCTGCGTGCAAGCGTCAGCGTAGCGTCAGTCGAGCAAAGTCGAGACAAGTCAAGCTGAGAGCTGTAGGAGATGTTACGCAATCAAATGTAGGCGCGTGAAAGCGACGCAGACAACACTGCCCAAGTGTCCCAAGTGATGTGACGAAGAGCCAGTATACACCCACACAGCAGAGTGGCGCAGTGGAAGCGTGCTGGGCCCATAACCCAGAGGTCCGTGGATCGAAACCACGCTCTGCTAAAATTATTTCTTTTCCTGATTGTGTCGAGCACGATTATTACGCCTAGAGAGTCGGCTGGGGGCATTGATTCAGCCTCAAAAGCAAACCCCGTAATTCTGAAGTGTGAAGAATGCGAGAACTACTTCCTATGATGCATCATTTTTTAAGATTTTGCAGCAAGTCAATGGCAAAGTTAATGCTCTTCCGCCCCACACGCGCAACACTCGAGCAGGTTTGTGAGATAAAAATCGCGTCTCCCCGGCGGGGAATCGAACCCCGGTCTCCCGCGTGACAGGCGGGGATACTAACCACTATACTACCGAGGACGGGATGCAGGCAGCTGTCTGTGTGGGAGACACTTGTTGCAAGTAGCTGTAAACGGTCTACACTAAGTTCGGCGACTGATAGTGCAATAATTAAAAATCTAGTGTGCCTCCCCGGCGGGGAATCGAACCCCGGTCTCCCGCGTGACAGGCGGGGATACTAACCACTATACTACCGAGGAAGACGCAACTAGCGCCTATAATGCACATTAATCTTGCTGACATAGCTGATACATCTGAAATGTAGCCTCCCGATGCTGTCAGAGACAGCTGCTACGAAATAAAAGTATGCCCCAGGTGAGGCTCGAACTCACAACCCCGGCATTGCTCACGGCTACTGCCTTATAAGTACCGTGCGCTAACCAATTGCGCCACTGGGGCTACAGCGAAACGCTCTCAGTTAGCCATATTCGCTTTGCTGCAAACCAGTGGTGGCTACAAAAACATATGATCGCCACCTGCGGCCATACTGCGACTTTGGCACCTAAGTACGAATGCTTCGTGCTATTCGTGTTTGATATGCTACGCTTACATGCACATCAACCGCCTCTCGTCATCGAAAAAATGCAGAAAAACGCGCGCCTTGCCTCGTGCTACCTGTCGAACAGCGAGCGCAGATGTGTGGCAAGCTCCAAGCTCTGCAGGCGCACCGCGACCACGCAGCTGGACGAGTGGTGCCTTCCTTGGGAGCTTGATGAGCCCTGGAGAACACGTTTCTTAGCGAATTGCACTTGTCTCGTAGCGAGAAATGCTGCCACTGGCCCTGTGGCGCAACGGATAACGCGTCTGACTACGGATCAGAAGATTCCAGGTTCGAATCCTGGCAGGGTCGGCATTTTGTTAGTTGCCAACGCGTAGCTGGGCAGTGGATTTCGTATGTCGCCGCATCGTGCAGTGCTTTGTTACTCCTGTGCATCTCGCAGCTGCATGTCGAGGCGATCGTGGTAAATATCGCTGCGTGCAAGCGTCAGCGTAGCGTCAGTCGAGCAAAGTCGAGACAAGTCAAGCTGAGAGCTGTAGGAGATGTTACGCAATCAAATGTAGGCGCGTGAAAGCGACGCAGACAACACTGCCCAAGTGTCCCAAGTGATGTGACGAAGAGCCAGTATACACCCACACAGCAGAGTGGCGCAGTGGAAGCGTGCTGGGCCCATAACTCAGAGGTCCGTGGATCGAAACCACGCTCTGCTAAAATTATTTCTTTTCCTGATTGTGTCGAGCACGATTATTACGCCTAGAGAGTCGGCTGGGGGCATTGATTCAGCCTCAAAAGCAAACCCCGTAATTCTGAAGTGTGAAGAATGCGAGAACTACTTCCTATGATGCATCATTTTTTAAGATTTTGCAGCAAGTCAATGGCAAAGTTAATGCTCTTCCGCCCCACACGCGCAACACTCGAGCAGGTTTGTGAGATAAAAATCGCGTCTCCCCGGCGGGGAATCGAACCCCCGTCTCCCGCGTGACAGGCGGGGATACTAACCACTATACTACCGAGGACGGGATGCAGGCAGCTGTCTGTGTGGGAGACACTTGTTGCAAGTAGCTGTAAACGGTCTACACTAAGTTCGGCGACTGATAGTGCAATAATTAAAAATCTAGTGTGCCTCCCCGGCGGGGAATCGAACCCCGGTCTCCCGCGTGACAGGCGGGGATACTAACCACTATACTACCGAGGAAGACGCAACTAGCGCCTATAATGCACATTAATCTTGCTGACATAGCTGATACATCTGAAATGTAGCCTCCCGATGCTGTCAGAGACAGCTGCTACGAAATAAAAGTATGCCCCAGGTGAGGCTCGAACTCACAACCCCGGCATTGCTCACGGCTACTGCCTTATAAGTACCGTGCGCTAACCAATTGCGCCACTGGGGCTACAGCGAAACGCTCTCAGTTAGCCATATTCGCTTTGCTGCAAACCAGTGGTGGCTACAAAAACATATGATCGCCACCTGCGGCCATACTGCGACTTTGGCACCTAAGTACGAATGCTTCGTGCTATTCGTGTTTGATATGCTACGCTTACATGCACATCAACCGCCTCTCGTCATCGAAAAAATGCAGAAAAACGCGCGCCTTGCCTCGTGCTACCTGTCGAACAGCGAGCGCAGATGTGTGGCAAGCTCCAAGCTCTGCAGGCGCACCGCGACCACGCAGCTGGACGAGTGGTGCCTTCCTTGGGAGCTTGATGAGCCCTGGAGAACACGTTTCTTAGCGAATTGCACTTGTCTCGTAGCGAGAAATGCTGCCACTGGCCCTGTGGCGCAACGGATAACGCGTCTGACTACGGATCAGAAGATTCCAGGTTCGAATCCTGGCAGGGTCGGCATTTTGTTAGTTGCCAACGCGTAGCTGGGCAGTGGATTTCGTATGTCGCCGCATCGTGCAGTGCTTTGTTACTCCTGTGCATCTCGCAGCTGCATGTCGAGGCGATCGTGGTAAATATCGCTGCGTGCAAGCGTCAGCGTAGCGTCAGTCGAGCAAAGTCGAGACAAGTCAAGCTGAGAGCTGTAGGAGATGTTACGCAATCAAATGTAGGCGCGTGAAAGCGACGCAGACAACACTGCCCAAGTGTCCCAAGTGATGTGACGAAGAGCCAGTATACACCCACACAGCAGAGTGGCGCAGTGGAAGCGTGCTGGGCCCATAACCCAGAGGTCCGTGGATCGAAACCACGCTCTGCTAAAATTATTTCTTTTCCTGATTGTGTCGAGCACGATTATTACGCCTAGAGAGTCGGCTGGGGGCATTGATTCAGCCTCAAAAGCAAACCCCGTAATTCTGAAGTGTGAAGAATGCGAGAACTACTTCCTATGATGCATCATTTTTTAAGATTTTGCAGCAAGTCAATGGCAAAGTTAATGCTCTTCCGCCCCACACGCGCAACACTCGAGCAGGTTTGTGAGATAAAAATCGCGTCTCCCCGGCGGGGAATCGAACCCCGGTCTCCCGCGTGACAGGCGGGGATACTAACCACTATACTACTTTTTTTTTTTTTTTGCTCTACGACTTTTTTTTTTTTTTTTTTTTTTGTTTCTTTTTTTATTATTTTTAATTTAAAGCTTTCAGTGTCAGGTAAGCGTCGGCAAGGAGGGCAGGGGTCAAAAAATGCTGAGGCCTGGCCTCAATGCCGCCCCTCATCCGTCACCTAATTGCAGAATTTCCATTTGTTGCGCGCTTTGTATTTTTAATTATAAATTGCCATCTCGGCTAGGCTTCATAATTGAAAAAAAAAAAATTTAAATTTAAGTGCTGATTGATGACAATCGTTAAATAAATGAATTTCTTCTCTTAATAAAAGTGGGAAAAAATTTCGGGACTCCCTTCATTTGTTGCGACTTAAATGCGTTGCTTAAATTTGAAGATGAACTGAATCATATAGTGTTCTTTGCTTCTCCGATTATTGTTGTATAAAAGAAAGTCTTTTGTTTGCTCTTCGCTGTCATCCGATTCCCAGTCGCTCGAAGACAATTTTGAGCATGTTGCCATACGTCTTCTTATGGCCTGGATATTTAACTATTCTATCATATTCATTTTTCAGGTACATATGAAAATCAATGATATTGTCGGTCCCTAAGTTATTAACGACATAGCTAACGTATGTTCCCATTAACCAATGAATTGAGTTATTTTTGGTGGCAGGGAAATATTGTATCTGTGGCCGGAGAAGTATCAGAGGCTGAAAATTGTCGGTGGATGATCTTGTCAGGAAAGCCAATTGGTCTCTCAACCATTTCCAGTTGTCCATATGCCCAGCACACGTGAATCTGTGGACTGTGGTATCGAGGAGATTACATTTGAGACAAAGGTTTGTTTGGCTAATCCCGATGGACTGCAATCGTTCGTTGGTGCTAACTATATTGTTGACCGATTTGTACCATGATGTTTTGGCGTCGGAGGAGAGACCACGCAGGTTGATATTCTTCCATATAGTTGCCCAATCGTAATACGGATATTTTTCTTCTATTTTATTCTTCCCTTCATTTTTCTTTCTGAGACACATAATTGCTCGGGCCGTTAACTGCCGCGAATTGGTTATGTCGCTATTGATATAACTCAGATCGACGAAAAATGTACGCACATGACGAAGACGGGGATTGATTTTGTGCACATCAACTGGCGCGTGGAGACTTGCAGGTCTAAGAATTTCAAATAGCTTAGTTGTAATGCTTGTAGCGTTTTCATTAAGAAGACTAGTGGTCCGTTTGAGGAAAAGAGCAGAGGCCTTGTTCTTAATATCAGTTAATCCCAGACCTCCATTGCTGGGATCTAGGGTAGCTGTTCTCCCAGTCACTCTAAACACTTCACCTCGCCATAGGTAGTTAGTGACGATTGACATTATCTTTCCAGCGATCATGGTGGGAAGTGGAAAGAGTTGCGCAGTATAATAAGCTTTTGATAAAAGGCAATTATTAACTAAATGAATTCTCTGATACTGATTTAAAGTTCGGGGCAGGTTTTCTCTGATGGCTCCTTGAATATATCCGGATGTAGTTTTCCAATTTAGGGCTGCCATTTTTAGTGGACACGTAGTCAGGGTCGTCCCAAGTGATTTGCACTGAGTGACCGGTGTTGCCCAAGTGACAGTTACGTGTTGAAAACCCCGCAGGTTTAGAAATCTGCTCTTATTGGCATTGGTGGTGGCTCCCGACACGCTGCAGTACTTTTTAAGGAGCAGTTCTAATTTGGAAATGTCATCGACGTTCCGTAATACGACGCCTACATCATCAGCGTATGCATTTGTGACTGTTTTGTGACCTGCTAACGTAATACCTGTTAGATTGACGTGGAGACTGCGGAGTAGCGGCTCCAAGGAAAAGACGAATAGAAGCATGGAAAGCGGGCTGCCCTGAGGAACGCCACGCCGTATCTGAATCTGCTTAGTTCTTTGGCAGTTGACAGAGATACTTGCGCTGATTCCCAACGCAACGTTCTTAACCACACTGAGAGCTCGTTCGTCAAAGCCGATTCTTCTCATTGTTGTAAGAAGGAACCTGTGATCCACACGGTCGAAGGCTTTGTGAAAATCAATAAAACAAATGGCACATTTGATGTTCGTCACTGAAGTGATGGCAATTAAGTCCCTGTATTCCGCAATACTTTTGAAAATAGTCCTGCCAGGTACACATGACTGATGTTGACTTACTATTTTTTTGGCTAAAAGTGAAAGTCTGTTATTTAACATTCTAGCTATGATTTTATAGTCGGAGTTAAGCAACGAAATAGGGCGAAAGTTGTTTAGATTTCGCTTCGAAGTTGTCTTTGGAACTAGTACTATTGTGCATTCTTTCATAGCAGCAGGTAGTGGTTTTCCTTGGATAATCTCGTTTGCCATTTGAGTGAACTGTGCTCCTATGAGTGACCAGTATCGTAGATAAAATTCAACGGGCAACCCATCCGGCCCCGGTGACTTTTGTAAAGGAGACTTGCGGACGGTTTCGTGGAGTTCCTCTTCAGTGAAATCAGTAAGAAGTCCTTCATTTTCCTCTTCTGACAGCTGAGGAACTATGCTGCCAAGAAATGCTTCGAAGGATTCTTCGCATAACGGACTGGCTGAATATAGATTGTGGTAATACTTGTAAACCTCGTTGACAATCTCTTTCTGAGAAGTAATGGTCAGACCGGTCGAAGTCTGGATCTCATCAAGAAAGGTTCGTCTCCTGTATTTTGCGTGTCGCAAGAGGTGATACAAGGAAGCAGTTTCGTCCTCTGATAATGTCTTGGCTTTTGACTTTACTTTTAGTCCTTCCAGCTGTTGTTGTTTAATACGGAGTAATTTGGCCTTAGTTTTCTTAATGTCTTCCAAACGAATACCGGAAATGCTCGCCTGGTCATACAAGTTTCGTAACATTGCATAATAAAACTCTATGGTGTTCTTGAGTTCTCGGGATCGTTGAAGACTGTAATGAATTAAAACGTTCCTCAGTTTTGGTTTTGCCCTGTTGCACCACCAGTCGGTAACAGTCACATAGCGATCTACCGAGCGCAAGCACAAATTCCACGTTTCGTGGACAACATCTGCTAACTCATTGTCCTGTAACAAAGATACGTTCAGCTTCCACTGACTTCTTAAACGGCGAGTTGGTTGTGCCCTTAAATTGAGAGAAGCCAGCATACTGCAATGGTCGGAGAAATATACAGGAATCGTCTCGACTTTAACTAAGGATCTTTCCATACCTTGTGACACATATATCCTATCAATCCTGCTACAGGACTGTGTAGCTATGTACGTATAAGCAACAACAGTGGGATATTTAATTTCCCAAGTATCTCTGAGTTTTAGATCCGTGACTAACCGCTTCAACTCGTTACAGCAATTAAAATTGGGAGTCTGATCTTTTTTATTGAGTACACAGTTAAAATCGCCGCCAATTAAAAGTTCTGGCGGGTTTTTCCGTAATAGATATATTATTTCTTCTCTAAAAAAATGTGCCCTTTCCGGTCTATTGGAGGTCCCTGACGGGGCATACAGGTTAATAATAGTAACGTCAAAAACGTTAATTCCTATTGCTCTGCCCGAGTCCAGTCTCTCGACATCAGTTACAGGGATCCCTTCCCGGATTAAAATTGCTGTCCCCACCTTTGTTTCGAGGGAGATGTTTAGTATTTCTACATAGCCTGCAACTTTAAGGTCAGGCATCACGACTTCTTGCAGCAAAGCAATGTCAGTTCCTGATTCGTAAAGGAAATCCTTGAGAGCAGCAATCTTCGGTTCTGACTTAATCCTGTTAATGTTTATAGTTGTTATTGTGTATGCCTGGCACATGTAGCTTCCTTATGAAAATAAGGACAAAAAATCCCTACTGTCAGAGAAAAGTAACAATTACTCCTGGAGGTAAGAGAAGAAAAAGAAGAAAGAAAAAAAAACTATACTAAAAACAGTCAACTACGAATTTGGCATATTGGTAATTCCGTTGTCACCGAAATTGTGCAGGAACATGGTGGCATTTAGCAGTATCATTTCTCGAGTGAGACTTGGCTGTGTCAGTTCAATGACGGATTCTTTACCAGGTCAGACTTATCTTTACAGTGGGGTTTTGCACCATCAAGTTTCTTTGAGTTTTTCTCGGGGGATACTTCAGAAATTATTTCATATGATACGTTTGTGGCTTTCACATCCTCTTTTCCGAGTTTTTGTTTATCGGCGTTACGAGATGCTTTGAGGTTCGGTTGAGGTTTTATCCTGCGTCTTTGAACCTCTGCAGTGGCAGTGTGTGACCGCGAGTGATCCGCATCTTGCGCCGATTGGGTGGAGGTGGCCTCGACACAGTCCTGTTTGTTAAGTCTAGTTCCAGTTTCAGTTCCTTCCGCGACCTCTATCGGTGCAACGGGAAGGGAGTGCTGTGGGTCTGTAGATTCGCAGGGCTGAGTCCGATCCATCGCTTTCTGTTCCTCAGAAATCGACTCCTGTGTCGCCGTGATCGGAGCCAGTGTTTTCGCGTCCATGTGTTCTAACGCTGTGGCAGCAGCAGCCGGCGGCGGGAGGGCCTCTGCTGCTGGCGTCACTGCCACATGTTTACTGTCTACGTCCTCACCCGCACCCTCACTGCATTGCTTTTGTTTACGGTTGGACTGCGATGTATCATCGTCTGAACAGTCTTCAGTTGTGTCTAAAGGTCTCTTTTTAGTTTGCAGATCGCATTCGTGGGTAGAAGAACTGCGATCGGTAATTACATGCAAGGGAGGAAAATCAGCGACATTTACGGCAGTTACATCAGAAGTACTAGCTCCATCATTACTGGCCGGGGGAGGTTGATGAATGTTAGGCAGGACATCATTAAGCGTAAGACGCTGACGCTGCGTAAGGCTATTTTTAAGGACATAGACACGGCGAGGACAGTCTTGACGGAAATGACCCGTTTCATTACAAATATTACATGTCTGGACCTGCCCTGAATATACGATATGCGCTTTATGACCAGCAATAGAAAGAAAAGATGGTATATTGGCTTTAACTTCCATTTCTACTGATCGTATGCCATTGAAACACTGTAATTTATACAATTTGGACCACCTTTCGTTGACAATGGACTGGATCTCCCCGTATTTCGAAAGCGCCTCTTTAATCAGCTGATTATCTACTTCAATAGGAATATTTAGCACTCTTACAGTTTTATACGTGATATCCGCTCTCCGAATCGAAACACTACTTTTAGACCCATCTCTATGCACAAAGTCAGCAACACTACCCCACCTCAACAACAGCTTCTCAACATCCACAGGATTAAAAAATTTGACAAAGACACAGTATTTGTCAGCATCTAATTGGGTGGTATGTACGGAATCAGAACTTACTCCAATTACGTCGGTCAACCAGTCATGGATTTCCAAAGCTGTAGGTTGCACTGCACGTGTTTCCTTCTCGAAAGAGAAAACCAGGGTATTCTTCCGGACAATTCCAGCCATTTTTCTTCAGTTACGAGGAGATCCCGGTAATAAACCGAAATTCCTCCAAAGCACGACTGTTATCACGGACGAAAACACACAGAAACTTGGCACAATAACACCAGACACGTACAAACACAGAAATTCACAAACGGCAACAAACTAAAGCTCAGGACTTGGCGTCACCACTGACGTACACGGAGCAGCAGCGGACACGTCCTAACGCGCGGACAGCTAGAGCCGGAATAACGCCACTGGGGCTACAGCGAAACGCTCTCAGTTAGCCATATTCGCTTTGCTGCAAACCAGTGGTGGCTACAAAAACATATGATCGCCACCTGCGGCCATACTGCGACTTTGGCACCTAAGTACGAATGCTTCGTGCTATTCGTGTTTGATATGCTACGCTTACATGCACATCAACCGCCTCTCGTCATCGAAAAAATGCAGAAAAACGCGCGCCTTGCCTCGTGCTACCTGTCGAACAGCGAGCGCAGATGTGTGGCAAGCTCCAAGCTCTGCAGGCGCACCGCGACCACGCAGCTGGACGAGTGGTGCCTTCCTTGGGAGCTTGATGAGCCCTGGAGAACACGTTTCTTAGCGAATTGCACTTGTCTCGTAGCGAGAAATGCTGCCACTGGCCCTGTGGCGCAACGGATAACGCGTCTGACTACGGATCAGAAGATTCCAGGTTCGAATCCTGGCAGGGTCGGCATTTTGTTAGTTGCCAACGCGTAGCTGGGCAGTGGATTTCGTATGTCGCCGCATCGTGCAGTGCTTTGTTACTCCTGTGCATCTCGCAGCTGCATGTCGAGGCGATCGTGGTAAATATCGCTGCGTGCAAGCGTCAGCGTAGCGTCAGTCGAGCAAAGTCGAGACAAGTCAAGCTGAGAGCTGTAGGAGATGTTACGCAATCAAATGTAGGCGCGTGAAAGCGACGCAGACAACACTGCCCAAGTGTCCCAAGTGATGTGACGAAGAGCCAGTATACACCCACACAGCAGAGTGGCGCAGTGGAAGCGTGCTGGGCCCATAACCCAGAGGTCCGTGGATCGAAACCACGCTCTGCTAAAATTATTTCTTTTCCTGATTGTGTCGAGCACGATTATTACGCCTAGAGAGTCGGCTGGGGGCATTGATTCAGCCTCAAAAGCAAACCCCGTAATTCTGAAGTGTGAAGAATGCGAGAACTACTTCCTATGATGCATCATTTTTTAAGATTTTGCAGCAAGTCAATGGCAAAGTTAATGCTCTTCCGCCCCACACGCGCAACACTCGAGCAGGTTTGTGAGATAAAAATCGCGTCTCCCCGGCGGGGAATCGAACCCCGGTCTCCCGCGTGACAGGCGGGGATACTAACCACTATACTACCGAGGACGGGATGCAGGCAGCTGTCTGTGTGGGAGACACTTGTTGCAAGTAGCTGTAAACGGTCTACACTAAGTTCGGCGACTGATAGTGCAATAATTAAAAATCTAGTGTGCCTCCCCGGCGGGGAATCGAACCCCGGTCTCCCGCGTGACAGGCGGGGATACTAACCACTATACTACCGAGGAAGACGCAACTAGCGCCTATAATGCACATTAATCTTGCTGACATAGCTGATACATCTGAAATGTAGCCTCCCGATGCTGTCAGAGACAGCTGCTACGAAATAAAAGTATGCCCCAGGTGAGGCTCGAACTCACAACCCCGGCATTGCTCACGGCTACTGCCTTATAAGTACCGTGCGCTAACCAATTGCGCCACTGGGGCTACAGCGAAACGCTCTCAGTTAGCCATATTCGCTTTGCTGCAAACCAGTGGTGGCTACAAAAACATATGATCGCCACCTGCGGCCATACTGCGACTTTGGCACCTAAGTACGAATGCTTCGTGCTATTCGTGTTTGATATGCTACGCTTACATGCACATCAACCGCCTCTCGTCATCGAAAAAATGCAGAAAAACGCGCGCCTTGCCTCGTGCTACCTGTCGAACAGCGAGCGCAGATGTGTGGCAAGCTCCAAGCTCTGCAGGCGCACCGCGACCACGCAGCTGGACGAGTGGTGCCTTCCTTGGGAGCTTGATGAGCCCTGGAGAACACGTTTCTTAGCGAATTGCACTTGTCTCGTAGCGAGAAATGCTGCCACTGGCCCTGTGGCGCAACGGATAACGCGTCTGACTACGGATCAGAAGATTCCAGGTTCGAATCCTGGCAGGGTCGGCATTTTGTTAGTTGCCAACGCGTAGCTGGGCAGTGGATTTCGTATGTCGCCGCATCGTGCAGTGCTTTGTTACTCCTGTGCATCTCGCAGCTGCATGTCGAGGCGATCGTGGTAAATATCGCTGCGTGCAAGCGTCAGCGTAGCGTCAGTCGAGCAAAGTCGAGACAAGTCAAGCTGAGAGCTGTAGGAGATGTTACGCAATCAAATGTAGGCGCGTGAAAGCGACGCAGACAACACTGCCCAAGTGTCCCAAGTGATGTGACGAAGAGCCAGTATACACCCACACAGCAGAGTGGCGCAGTGGAAGCGTGCTGGGCCCATAACCCAGAGGTCCGTGGATCGAAACCACGCTCTGCTAAAATTATTTCTTTTCCTGATTGTGTCGAGCACGATTATTACGCCTAGAGAGTCGGCTGGGGGCATTGATTCAGCCTCAAAAGCAAACCCCGTAATTCTGAAGTGTGAAGAATGCGAGAACTACTTCCTATGATGCATCATTTTTTAAGATTTTGCAGCAAGTCAATGGCAAAGTTAATGCTCTTCCGCCCCACACGCGCAACACTCGAGCAGGTTTGTGAGATAAAAATCGCGTCTCCCCGGCGGGGAATCGAACCCCGGTCTCCCGCGTGACAGGCGGGGATACTAACCACTATACTACCGAGGACGGGATGCAGGCAGCTGTCTGTGTGGGAGACACTTGTTGCAAGTAGCTGTAAACGGTCTACACTAAGTTCGGCGACTGATAGTGCAATAATTAAAAATCTAGTGTGCCTCCCCGGCGGGGAATCGAACCCCGGTCTCCCGCGTGACAGGCGGGGATACTAACCACTATACTACCGAGGAAGACGCAACTAGCGCCTATAATGCACATTAATCTTGCTGACATAGCTGATACATCTGAAATGTAGCCTCCCGATGCTGTCAGAGACAGCTGCTACGAAATAAAAGTATGCCCCAGGTGAGGCTCGAACTCACAACCCCGGCATTGCTCACGGCTACTGCCTTATAAGTACCGTGCGCTAACCAATTGCGCCACTGGGGCTACAGCGAAACGCTCTCAGTTAGCCATATTCGCTTTGCTGCAAACCAGTGGTGGCTACAAAAACATATGATCGCCACCTGCGGCCATACTGCGACTTTGGCACCTAAGTACGAATGCTTCGTGCTATTCGTGTTTGATATGCTACGCTTACATGCACATCAACCGCCTCTCGTCATCGAAAAAATGCAGAAAAACGCGCGCCTTGCCTCGTGCTACCTGTCGAACAGCGAGCGCAGATGTGTGGCAAGCTCCAAGCTCTGCAGGCGCACCGCGACCACGCAGCTGGACGAGTGGTGCCTTCCTTGGGAGCTTGATGAGCCCTGGAGAACACGTTTCTTAGCGAATTGCACTTGTCTCGTAGCGAGAAATGCTGCCACTGGCCCTGTGGCGCAACGGATAACGCGTCTGACTACGGATCAGAAGATTCCAGGTTCGAATCCTGGCAGGGTCGGCATTTTGTTAGTTGCCAACGCGTAGCTGGGCAGTGGATTTCGTATGTCGCCGCATCGTGCAGTGCTTTGTTACTCCTGTGCATCTCGCAGCTGCATGTCGAGGCGATCGTGGTAAATATCGCTGCGTGCAAGCGTCAGCGTAGCGTCAGTCGAGCAAAGTCGAGACAAGTCAAGCTGAGAGCTGTAGGAGATGTTACGCAATCAAATGTAGGCGCGTGAAAGCGACGCAGACAACACTGCCCAAGTGTCCCAAGTGATGTGACGAAGAGCCAGTATACACCCACACAGCAGAGTGGCGCAGTGGAAGCGTGCTGGGCCCATAACTCAGAGGTCCGTGGATCGAAACCACGCTCTGCTAAAATTATTTCTTTTCCTGATTGTGTCGAGCACGATTATTACGCCTAGAGAGTCGGCTGGGGGCATTGATTCAGCCTCAAAAGCAAACCCCGTAATTCTGAAGTGTGAAGAATGCGAGAACTACTTCCTATGATGCATCATTTTTTAAGATTTTGCAGCAAGTCAATGGCAAAGTTAATGCTCTTCCGCCCCACACGCGCAACACTCGAGCAGGTTTGTGAGATAAAAATCGCGTCTCCCCGGCGGGGAATCGAACCCCCGTCTCCCGCGTGACAGGCGGGGATACTAACCACTATACTACCGAGGACGGGATGCAGGCAGCTGTCTGTGTGGGAGACACTTGTTGCAAGTAGCTGTAAACGGTCTACACTAAGTTCGGCGACTGATAGTGCAATAATTAAAAATCTAGTGTGCCTCCCCGGCGGGGAATCGAACCCCGGTCTCCCGCGTGACAGGCGGGGATACTAACCACTATACTACCGAGGAAGACGCAACTAGCGCCTATAATGCACATTAATCTTGCTGACATAGCTGATACATCTGAAATGTAGCCTCCCGATGCTGTCAGAGACAGCTGCTACGAAATAAAAGTATGCCCCAGGTGAGGCTCGAACTCACAACCCCGGCATTGCTCACGGCTACTGCCTTATAAGTACCGTGCGCTAACCAATTGCGCCACTGGGGCTACAGCGAAACGCTCTCAGTTAGCCATATTCGCTTTGCTGCAAACCAGTGGTGGCTACAAAAACATATGATCGCCACCTGCGGCCATACTGCGACTTTGGCACCTAAGTACGAATGCTTCGTGCTATTCGTGTTTGATATGCTACGCTTACATGCACATCAACCGCCTCTCGTCATCGAAAAAATGCAGAAAAACGCGCGCCTTGCCTCGTGCTACCTGTCGAACAGCGAGCGCAGATGTGTGGCAAGCTCCAAGCTCTGCAGGCGCACCGCGACCACGCAGCTGGACGAGTGGTGCCTTCCTTGGGAGCTTGATGAGCCCTGGAGAACACGTTTCTTAGCGAATTGCACTTGTCTCGTAGCGAGAAATGCTGCCACTGGCCCTGTGGCGCAACGGATAACGCGTCTGACTACGGATCAGAAGATTCCAGGTTCGAATCCTGGCAGGGTCGGCATTTTGTTAGTTGCCAACGCGTAGCTGGGCAGTGGATTTCGTATGTCGCCGCATCGTGCAGTGCTTTGTTACTCCTGTGCATCTCGCAGCTGCATGTCGAGGCGATCGTGGTAAATATCGCTGCGTGCAAGCGTCAGCGTAGCGTCAGTCGAGCAAAGTCGAGACAAGTCAAGCTGAGAGCTGTAGGAGATGTTACGCAATCAAATGTAGGCGCGTGAAAGCGACGCAGACAACACTGCCCAAGTGTCCCAAGTGATGTGACGAAGAGCCAGTATACACCCACACAGCAGAGTGGCGCAGTGGAAGCGTGCTGGGCCCATAACCCAGAGGTCCGTGGATCGAAACCACGCTCTGCTAAAATTATTTCTTTTCCTGATTGTGTCGAGCACGATTATTACGCCTAGAGAGTCGGCTGGGGGCATTGATTCAGCCTCAAAAGCAAACCCCGTAATTCTGAAGTGTGAAGAATGCGAGAACTACTTCCTATGATGCATCATTTTTTAAGATTTTGCAGCAAGTCAATGGCAAAGTTAATGCTCTTCCGCCCCACACGCGCAACACTCGAGCAGGTTTGTGAGATAAAAATCGCGTCTCCCCGGCGGGGAATCGAACCCCCGTCTCCCGCGTGACAGGCGGGGATACTAACCACTATACTACCGAGGACGGGATGCAGGCAGCTGTCTGTGTGGGAGACACTTGTTGCAAGTAGCTGTAAACGGTCTACACTAAGTTCGGCGACTGATAGTGCAATAATTAAAAATCTAGTGTGCCTCCCCGGCGGGGAATCGAACCCCGGTCTCCCGCGTGACAGGCGGGGATACTAACCACTATACTACCGAGGAAGACGCAACTAGCGCCTATAATGCACATTAATCTTGCTGACATAGCTGATACATCTGAAATGTAGCCTCCCGATGCTGTCAGAGACAGCTGCTACGAAATAAAAGTATGCCCCAGGTGAGGCTCGAACTCACAACCCCGGCATTGCTCACGGCTACTGCCTTATAAGTACCGTGCGCTAACCAATTGCGCCACTGGGGCTACAGCGAAACGCTCTCAGTTAGCCATATTCGCTTTGCTGCAAACCAGTGGTGGCTACAAAAACATATGATCGCCACCTGCGGCCATACTGCGACTTTGGCACCTAAGTACGAATGCTTCGTGCTATTCGTGTTTGATATGCTACGCTTACATGCACATCAACCGCCTCTCGTCATCGAAAAAATGCAGAAAAACGCGCGCCTTGCCTCGTGCTACCTGTCGAACAGCGAGCGCAGATGTGTGGCAAGCTCCAAGCTCTGCAGGCGCACCGCGACCACGCAGCTGGACGAGTGGTGCCTTCCTTGGGAGCTTGATGAGCCCTGGAGAACACGTTTCTTAGCGAATTGCACTTGTCTCGTAGCGAGAAATGCTGCCACTGGCCCTGTGGCGCAACGGATAACGCGTCTGACTACGGATCAAAAGATTCCAGGTTCGAATCCTGGCAGGGTCGGCATTTTGTTAGTTGCCAACGCGTAGCTGGGCAGTGGATTTCGTATGTCGCCGCATCGTGCAGTGCTTTGTTACTCCTGTGCATCTCGCAGCTGCATGTCGAGGCGATCGTGGTAAATATCGCTGCGTGCAAGCGTCAGCGTAGCGTCAGTCGAGCAAAGTCGAGACAAGTCAAGCTGAGAGCTGTAGGAGATGTTACGCAATCAAATGTAGGCGCGTGAAAGCGACGCAGACAACACTGCCCAAGTGTCCCAAGTGATGTGACGAAGAGCCAGTATACACCCACACAGCAGAGTGGCGCAGTGGAAGCGTGCTGGGCCCATAACCCAGAGGTCCGTGGATCGAAACCACGCTCTGCTAAAATTATTTCTTTTCCTGATTGTGTCGAGCACGATTATTACGCCTAGAGAGTCGGCTGGGGGCATTGATTCAGCCTCAAAAGCAAACCCCGTAATTCTGAAGTGTGAAGAATGCGAGAACTACTTCCTATGATGCATCATTTTTTAAGATTTTGCAGCAAGTCAATGGCAAAGTTAATGCTCTTCCGCCCCACACGCGCAACACTCGAGCAGGTTTGTGAGATAAAAATCGCGTCTCCCCGGCGGGGAATCGAACCCCGGTCTCCCGCGTGACAGGCGGGGATACTAACCACTATACTACCGAGGACGGGATGCAGGCAGCTGTCTGTGTGGGAGACACTTGTTGCAAGTAGCTGTAAACGGTCTACACTAAGTTCGGCGACTGATAGTGCAATAATTAAAAATCTAGTGTGCCTCCCCGGCGGGGAATCGAACCCCGGTCTCCCGCGTGACAGGCGGGGATACTAACCACTATACTACCGAGGAAGACGCAACTAGCGCCTATAATGCACATTAATCTTGCTGACATAGCTGATACATCTGAAATGTAGCCTCCCGATGCTGTCAGAGACAGCTGCTACGAAATAAAAGTATGCCCCAGGTGAGGCTCGAACTCACAACCCCGGCATTGCTCACGGCTACTGCCTTATAAGTACCGTGCGCTAACCAATTGCGCCACTGGGGCTACAGCGAAACGCTCTCAGTTAGCCATATTCGCTTTGCTGCAAACCAGTGGTGGCTACAAAAACATATGATCGCCACCTGCGGCCATACTGCGACTTTGGCACCTAAGTACGAATGCTTCGTGCTATTCGTGTTTGATATGCTACGCTTACATGCACATCAACCGCCTCTCGTCATCGAAAAAATGCAGAAAAACGCGCGCCTTGCCTCGTGCTACCTGTCGAACAGCGAGCGCAGATGTGTGGCAAGCTCCAAGCTCTGCAGGCGCACCGCGACCACGCAGCTGGACGAGTGGTGCCTTCCTTGGGAGCTTGATGAGCCCTGGAGAACACGTTTCTTAGCGAATTGCACTTGTCTCGTAGCGAGAAATGCTGCCACTGGCCCTGTGGCGCAACGGATAACGCGTCTGACTACGGATCAGAAGATTCCAGGTTCGAATCCTGGCAGGGTCGGCATTTTGTTAGTTGCCAACGCGTAGCTGGGCAGTGGATTTCGTATGTCGCCGCATCGTGCAGTGCTTTGTTACTCCTGTGCATCTCGCAGCTGCATGTCGAGGCGATCGTGGTAAATATCGCTGCGTGCAAGCGTCAGCGTAGCGTCAGTCGAGCAAAGTCGAGACAAGTCAAGCTGAGAGCTGTAGGAGATGTTACGCAATCAAATGTAGGCGCGTGAAAGCGACGCAGACAACACTGCCCAAGTGTCCCAAGTGATGTGACGAAGAGCCAGTATACACCCACACAGCAGAGTGGCGCAGTGGAAGCGTGCTGGGCCCATAACCCAGAGGTCCGTGGATCGAAACCACGCTCTGCTAAAATTATTTCTTTTCCTGATTGTGTCGAGCACGATTATTACGCCTAGAGAGTCGGCTGGGGGCATTGATTCAGCCTCAAAAGCAAACCCCGTAATTCTGAAGTGTGAAGAATGCGAGAACTACTTCCTATGATGCATCATTTTTTAAGATTTTGCAGCAAGTCAATGGCAAAGTTAATGCTCTTCCGCCCCACACGCGCAACACTCGAGCAGGTTTGTGAGATAAAAATCGCGTCTCCCCGGCGGGGAATCGAACCCCGGTCTCCCGCGTGACAGGCGGGGATACTAACCACTATACTACCGAGGACGGGATGCAGGCAGCTGTCTGTGTGGGAGACACTTGTTGCAAGTAGCTGTAAACGGTCTACACTAAGTTCGGCGACTGATAGTGCAATAATTAAAAATCTAGTGTGCCTCCCCGGCGGGGAATCGAACCCCGGTCTCCCGCGTGACAGGCGGGGATACTAACCACTATACTACCGAGGAAGACGCAACTAGCGCCTATAATGCACATTAATCTTGCTGACATAGCTGATACATCTGAAATGTAGCCTCCCGATGCTGTCAGAGACAGCTGCTACGAAATAAAAGTATGCCCCAGGTGAGGCTCGAACTCACAACCCCGGCATTGCTCACGGCTACTGCCTTATAAGTACCGTGCGCTAACCAATTGCGCCACTGGGGCTACAGCGAAACGCTCTCAGTTAGCCATATTCGCTTTGCTGCAAACCAGTGGTGGCTACAAAAACATATGATCGCCACCTGCGGCCATACTGCGACTTTGGCACCTAAGTACGAATGCTTCGTGCTATTCGTGTTTGATATGCTACGCTTACATGCACATCAACCGCCTCTCGTCATCGAAAAAATGCAGAAAAACGCGCGCCTTGCCTCGTGCTACCTGTCGAACAGCGAGCGCAGATGTGTGGCAAGCTCCAAGCTCTGCAGGCGCACCGCGACCACGCAGCTGGACGAGTGGTGCCTTCCTTGGGAGCTTGATGAGCCCTGGAGAACACGTTTCTTAGCGAATTGCACTTGTCTCGTAGCGAGAAATGCTGCCACTGGCCCTGTGGCGCAACGGATAACGCGTCTGACTACGGATCAGAAGATTCCAGGTTCGAATCCTGGCAGGGTCGGCATTTTGTTAGTTGCCAACGCGTAGCTGGGCAGTGGATTTCGTATGTCGCCGCATCGTGCAGTGCTTTGTTACTCCTGTGCATCTCGCAGCTGCATGTCGAGGCGATCGTGGTAAATATCGCTGCGTGCAAGCGTCAGCGTAGCGTCAGTCGAGCAAAGTCGAGACAAGTCAAGCTGAGAGCTGTAGGAGATGTTACGCAATCAAATGTAGGCGCGTGAAAGCGACGCAGACAACACTGCCCAAGTGTCCCAAGTGATGTGACGAAGAGCCAGTATACACCCACACAGCAGAGTGGCGCAGTGGAAGCGTGCTGGGCCCATAACCCAGAGGTCCGTGGATCGAAACCACGCTCTGCTAAAATTATTTCTTTTCCTGATTGTGTCGAGCACGATTATTACGCCTAGAGAGTCGGCTGGGGGCATTGATTCAGCCTCAAAAGCAAACCCCGTAATTCTGAAGTGTGAAGAATGCGAGAACTACTTCCTATGATGCATCATTTTTTAAGATTTTGCAGCAAGTCAATGGCAAAGTTAATGCTCTTCCGCCCCACACGCGCAACACTCGAGCAGGTTTGTGAGATAAAAATCGCGTCTCCCCGGCGGGGAATCGAACCCCGGTCTCCCGCGTGACAGGCGGGGATACTAACCACTATACTACCGAGGACGGGATGCAGGCAGCTGTCTGTGTGGGAGACACTTGTTGCAAGTAGCTGTAAACGGTCTACACTAAGTTCGGCGACTGATAGTGCAATAATTAAAAATCTAGTGTGCCTCCCCGGCGGGGAATCGAACCCCGGTCTCCCGCGTGACAGGCGGGGATACTAACCACTATACTACCGAGGAAGACGCAACTAGCGCCTATAATGCACATTAATCTTGCTGACATAGCTGATACATCTGAAATGTAGCCTCCCGATGCTGTCAGAGACAGCTGCTACGAAATAAAAGTATGCCCCAGGTGAGGCTCGAACTCACAACCCCGGCATTGCTCACGGCTACTGCCTTATAAGTACCGTGCGCTAACCAATTGCGCCACTGGGGCTACAGCGAAACGCTCTCAGTTAGCCATATTCGCTTTGCTGCAAACCAGTGGTGGCTACAAAAACATATGATCGCCACCTGCGGCCATACTGCGACTTTGGCACCTAAGTACGAATGCTTCGTGCTATTCGTGTTTGATATGCTACGCTTACATGCACATCAACCGCCTCTCGTCATCGAAAAAATGCAGAAAAACGCGCGCCTTGCCTCGTGCTACCTGTCGAACAGCGAGCGCAGATGTGTGGCAAGCTCCAAGCTCTGCAGGCGCACCGCGACCACGCAGCTGGACGAGTGGTGCCTTCCTTGGGAGCTTGATGAGCCCTGGAGAACACGTTTCTTAGCGAATTGCACTTGTCTCGTAGCGAGAAATGCTGCCACTGGCCCTGTGGCGCAACGGATAACGCGTCTGACTACGGATCAGAAGATTCCAGGTTCGAATCCTGGCAGGGTCGGCATTTTGTTAGTTGCCAACGCGTAGCTGGGCAGTGGATTTCGTATGTCGCCGCATCGTGCAGTGCTTTGTTACTCCTGTGCATCTCGCAGCTGCATGTCGAGGCGATCGTGGTAAATATCGCTGCGTGCAAGCGTCAGCGTAGCGTCAGTCGAGCAAAGTCGAGACAAGTCAAGCTGAGAGCTGTAGGAGATGTTACGCAATCAAATGTAGGCGCGTGAAAGCGACGCAGACAACACTGCCCAAGTGTCCCAAGTGATGTGACGAAGAGCCAGTATACACCCACACAGCAGAGTGGCGCAGTGGAAGCGTGCTGGGCCCATAACCCAGAGGTCCGTGGATCGAAACCACGCTCTGCTAAAATTATTTCTTTTCCTGATTGTGTCGAGCACGATTATTACGCCTAGAGAGTCGGCTGGGGGCATTGATTCAGCCTCAAAAGCAAACCCCGTAATTCTGAAGTGTGAAGAATGCGAGAACTACTTCCTATGATGCATCATTTTTTAAGATTTTGCAGCAAGTCAATGGCAAAGTTAATGCTCTTCCGCCCCACACGCGCAACACTCGAGCAGGTTTGTGAGATAAAAATCGCGTCTCCCCGGCGGGGAATCGAACCCCGGTCTCCCGCGTGACAGGCGGGGATACTAACCACTATACTACCGAGGACGGGATGCAGGCAGCTGTCTGTGTGGGAGACACTTGTTGCAAGTAGCTGTAAACGGTCTACACTAAGTTCGGCGACTGATAGTGCAATAATTAAAAATCTAGTGTGCCTCCCCGGCGGGGAATCGAACCCCGGTCTCCCGCGTGACAGGCGGGGATACTAACCACTATACTACCGAGGAAGACGCAACTAGCGCCTATAATGCACATTAATCTTGCTGACATAGCTGATACATCTGAAATGTAGCCTCCCGATGCTGTCAGAGACAGCTGCTACGAAATAAAAGTATGCCCCAGGTGAGGCTCGAACTCACAACCCCGGCATTGCTCACGGCTACTGCCTTATAAGTACCGTGCGCTAACCAATTGCGCCACTGGGGCTACAGCGAAACGCTCTCAGTTAGCCATATTCGCTTTGCTGCAAACCAGTGGTGGCTACAAAAACATATGATCGCCACCTGCGGCCATACTGCGACTTTGGCACCTAAGTACGAATGCTTCGTGCTATTCGTGTTTGATATGCTACGCTTACATGCACATCAACCGCCTCTCGTCATCGAAAAAATGCAGAAAAACGCGCGCCTTGCCTCGTGCTACCTGTCGAACAGCGAGCGCAGATGTGTGGCAAGCTCCAAGCTCTGCAGGCGCACCGCGACCACGCAGCTGGACGAGTGGTGCCTTCCTTGGGAGCTTGATGAGCCCTGGAGAACACGTTTCTTAGCGAATTGCACTTGTCTCGTAGCGAGAAATGCTGCCACTGGCCCTGTGGCGCAACGGATAACGCGTCTGACTACGGATCAGAAGATTCCAGGTTCGAATCCTGGCAGGGTCGGCATTTTGTTAGTTGCCAACGCGTAGCTGGGCAGTGGATTTCGTATGTCGCCGCATCGTGCAGTGCTTTGTTACTCCTGTGCATCTCGCAGCTGCATGTCGAGGCGATCGTGGTAAATATCGCTGCGTGCAAGCGTCAGCGTAGCGTCAGTCGAGCAAAGTCGAGACAAGTCAAGCTGAGAGCTGTAGGAGATGTTACGCAATCAAATGTAGGCGCGTGAAAGCGACGCAGACAACACTGCCCAAGTGTCCCAAGTGATGTGACGAAGAGCCAGTATACACCCACACAGCAGAGTGGCGCAGTGGAAGCGTGCTGGGCCCATAACCCAGAGGTCCGTGGATCGAAACCACGCTCTGCTAAAATTATTTCTTTTCCTGATTGTGTCGAGCACGATTATTACGCCTAGAGAGTCGGCTGGGGGCATTGATTCAGCCTCAAAAGCAAACCCCGTAATTCTGAAGTGTGAAGAATGCGAGAACTACTTCCTATGATGCATCATTTTTTAAGATTTTGCAGCAAGTCAATGGCAAAGTTAATGCTCTTCCGCCCCACACGCGCAACACTCGAGCAGGTTTGTGAGATAAAAATCGCGTCTCCCCGGCGGGGAATCGAACCCCGGTCTCCCGCGTGACAGGCGGGGATACTAACCACTATACTACCGAGGACGGGATGCAGGCAGCTGTCTGTGTGGGAGACACTTGTTGCAAGTAGCTGTAAACGGTCTACACTAAGTTCGGCGACTGATAGTGCAATAATTAAAAATCTAGTGTGCCTCCCCGGCGGGGAATCGAACCCCGGTCTCCCGCGTGACAGGCGGGGATACTAACCACTATACTACCGAGGAAGACGCAACTAGCGCCTATAATGCACATTAATCTTGCTGACATAGCTGATACATCTGAAATGTAGCCTCCCGATGCTGTCAGAGACAGCTGCTACGAAATAAAAGTATGCCCCAGGTGAGGCTCGAACTCACAACCCCGGCATTGCTCACGGCTACTGCCTTATAAGTACCGTGCGCTAACCAATTGCGCCACTGGGGCTACAGCGAAACGCTCTCAGTTAGCCATATTCGCTTTGCTGCAAACCAGTGGTGGCTACAAAAACATATGATCGCCACCTGCGGCCATACTGCGACTTTGGCACCTAAGTACGAATGCTTCGTGCTATTCGTGTTTGATATGCTACGCTTACATGCACATCAACCGCCTCTCGTCATCGAAAAAATGCAGAAAAACGCGCGCCTTGCCTCGTGCTACCTGTCGAACAGCGAGCGCAGATGTGTGGCAAGCTCCAAGCTCTGCAGGCGCACCGCGACCACGCAGCTGGACGAGTGGTGCCTTCCTTGGGAGCTTGATGAGCCCTGGAGAACACGTTTCTTAGCGAATTGCACTTGTCTCGTAGCGAGAAATGCTGCCACTGGCCCTGTGGCGCAACGGATAACGCGTCTGACTACGGATCAGAAGATTCCAGGTTCGAATCCTGGCAGGGTCGGCATTTTGTTAGTTGCCAACGCGTAGCTGGGCAGTGGATTTCGTATGTCGCCGCATCGTGCAGTGCTTTGTTACTCCTGTGCATCTCGCAGCTGCATGTCGAGGCGATCGTGGTAAATATCGCTGCGTGCAAGCGTCAGCGTAGCGTCAGTCGAGCAAAGTCGAGACAAGTCAAGCTGAGAGCTGTAGGAGATGTTACGCAATCAAATGTAGGCGCGTGAAAGCGACGCAGACAACACTGCCCAAGTGTCCCAAGTGATGTGACGAAGAGCCAGTATACACCCACACAGCAGAGTGGCGCAGTGGAAGCGTGCTGGGCCCATAACCCAGAGGTCCGTGGATCGAAACCACGCTCTGCTAAAATTATTTCTTTTCCTGATTGTGTCGAGCACGATTATTACGCCTAGAGAGTCGGCTGGCGGCATTGATTCAGCCTCAAAAGCAAACCCCGTAATTCTGAAGTGTGAAGAATGCGAGAACTACTTCCTATGATGCATCATTTTTTAAGATTTTGCAGCAAGTCAATGGCAAAGTTAATGCTCTTCCGCCCCACACGCGCAACACTCGAGCAGGTTTGTGAGATAAAAATCGCGTCTCCCCGGCGGGGAATCGAACCCCGGTCTCCCGCGTGACAGGCGGGGATACTAACCACTATACTACCGAGGACGGGATGCAGGCAGCTGTCTGTGTGGGAGACACTTGTTGCAAGTAGCTGTAAACGGTCTACACTAAGTTCGGCGACTGATAGTGCAATAATTAAAAATCTAGTGTGCCTCCCCGGCGGGGAATCGAACCCCGGTCTCCCGCGTGACAGGCGGGGATACTAACCACTATACTACCGAGGAAGACGCAACTAGCGCCTATAATGCACATTAATCTTGCTGACATAGCTGATACATCTGAAATGTAGCCTCCCGATGCTGTCAGAGACAGCTGCTACGAAATAAAAGTATGCCCCAGGTGAGGCTCGAACTCACAACCCCGGCATTGCTCACGGCTACTGCCTTATAAGTACCGTGCGCTAACCAATTGCGCCACTGGGGCTACAGCGAAACGCTCTCAGTTAGCCATATTCGCTTTGCTGCAAACCAGTGGTGGCTACAAAAACATATGATCGCCACCTGCGGCCATACTGCGACTTTGGCACCTAAGTACGAATGCTTCGTGCTATTCGTGTTTGATATGCTACGCTTACATGCACATCAACCGCCTCTCGTCATCGAAAAAATGCAGAAAAACGCGCGCCTTGCCTCGTGCTACCTGTCGAACAGCGAGCGCAGATGTGTGGCAAGCTCCAAGCTCTGCAGGCGCACCGCGACCACGCAGCTGGACGAGTGGTGCCTTCCTTGGGAGCTTGATGAGCCCTGGAGAACACGTTTCTTAGCGAATTGCACTTGTCTCGTAGCGAGAAATGCTGCCACTGGCCCTGTGGCGCAACGGATAACGCGTCTGACTACGGATCAGAAGATTCCAGGTTCGAATCCTGGCAGGGTCGGCATTTTGTTAGTTGCCAACGCGTAGCTGGGCAGTGGATTTCGTATGTCGCCGCATCGTGCAGTGCTTTGTTACTCCTGTGCATCTCGCAGCTGCATGTCGAGGCGATCGTGGTAAATATCGCTGCGTGCAAGCGTCAGCGTAGCGTCAGTCGAGCAAAGTCGAGACAAGTCAAGCTGAGAGCTGTAGGAGATGTTACGCAATCAAATGTAGGCGCGTGAAAGCGACGCAGACAACACTGCCCAAGTGTCCCAAGTGATGTGACGAAGAGCCAGTATACACCCACACAGCAGAGTGGCGCAGTGGAAGCGTGCTGGGCCCATAACCCAGAGGTCCGTGGATCGAAACCACGCTCTGCTAAAATTATTTCTTTTCCTGATTGTGTCGAGCACGATTATTACGCCTAGAGAGTCGGCTGGGGGCATTGATTCAGCCTCAAAAGCAAACCCCGTAATTCTGAAGTGTGAAGAATGCGAGAACTACTTCCTATGATGCATCATTTTTTAAGATTTTGCAGCAAGTCAATGGCAAAGTTAATGCTCTTCCGCCCCACACGCGCAACACTCGAGCAGGTTTGTGAGATAAAAATCGCGTCTCCCCGGCGGGGAATCGAACCCCGGTCTCCCGCGTGACAGGCGGGGATACTAACCACTATACTACCGAGGACGGGATGCAGGCAGCTGTCTGTGTGGGAGACACTTGTTGCAAGTAGCTGTAAACGGTCTACACTAAGTTCGGCGACTGATAGTGCAATAATTAAAAATCTAGTGTGCCTCCCCGGCGGGGAATCGAACCCCGGTCTCCCGCGTGACAGGCGGGGATACTAACCACTATACTACCGAGGAAGACGCAACTAGCGCCTATAATGCACATTAATCTTGCTGACATAGCTGATACATCTGAAATGTAGCCTCCCGATGCTGTCAGAGACAGCTGCTACGAAATAAAAGTATGCCCCAGGTGAGGCTCGAACTCACAACCCCGGCATTGCTCACGGCTACTGCCTTATAAGTACCGTGCGCTAACCAATTGCGCCACTGGGGCTACAGCGAAACGCTCTCAGTTAGCCATATTCGCTTTGCTGCAAACCAGTGGTGGCTACAAAAACATATGATCGCCACCTGCGGCCATACTGCGACTTTGGCACCTAAGTACGAATGCTTCGTGCTATTCGTGTTTGATATGCTACGCTTACATGCACATCAACCGCCTCTCGTCATCGAAAAAATGCAGAAAAACGCGCGCCTTGCCTCGTGCTACCTGTCGAACAGCGAGCGCAGATGTGTGGCAAGCTCCAAGCTCTGCAGGCGCACCGCGACCACGCAGCTGGACGAGTGGTGCCTTCCTTGGGAGCTTGATGAGCCCTGGAGAACACGTTTCTTAGCGAATTGCACTTGTCTCGTAGCGAGAAATGCTGCCACTGGCCCTGTGGCGCAACGGATAACGCGTCTGACTACGGATCAGAAGATTCCAGGTTCGAATCCTGGCAGGGTCGGCATTTTGTTAGTTGCCAACGCGTAGCTGGGCAGTGGATTTCGTATGTCGCCGCATCGTGCAGTGCTTTGTTACTCCTGTGCATCTCGCAGCTGCATGTCGAGGCGATCGTGGTAAATATCGCTGCGTGCAAGCGTCAGCGTAGCGTCAGTCGAGCAAAGTCGAGACAAGTCAAGCTGAGAGCTGTAGGAGATGTTACGCAATCAAATGTAGGCGCGTGAAAGCGACGCAGACAACACTGCCCAAGTGTCCCAAGTGATGTGACGAAGAGCCAGTATACACCCACACAGCAGAGTGGCGCAGTGGAAGCGTGCTGGGCCCATAACCCAGAGGTCCGTGGATCGAAACCACGCTCTGCTAAAATTATTTCTTTTCCTGATTGTGTCGAGCACGATTATTACGCCTAGAGAGTCGGCTGGGGGCATTGATTCAGCCTCAAAAGCAAACCCCGTAATTCTGAAGTGTGAAGAATGCGAGAACTACTTCCTATGATGCATCATTTTTTAAGATTTTGCAGCAAGTCAATGGCAAAGTTAATGCTCTTCCGCCCCACACGCGCAACACTCGAGCAGGTTTGTGAGATAAAAATCGCGTCTCCCCGGCGGGGAATCGAACCCCGGTCTCCCGCGTGACAGGCGGGGATACTAACCACTATACTACCGAGGACGGGATGCAGGCAGCTGTCTGTGTGGGAGACACTTGTTGCAAGTAGCTGTAAACGGTCTACACTAAGTTCGGCGACTGATAGTGCAATAATTAAAAATCTAGTGTGCCTCCCCGGCGGGGAATCGAACCCCGGTCTCCCGCGTGACAGGCGGGGATACTAACCACTATACTACCGAGGAAGACGCAACTAGCGCCTATAATGCACATTAATCTTGCTGACATAGCTGATACATCTGAAATGTAGCCTCCCGATGCTGTCAGAGACAGCTGCTACGAAATAAAAGTATGCCCCAGGTGAGGCTCGAACTCACAACCCCGGCATTGCTCACGGCTACTGCCTTATAAGTACCGTGCGCTAACCAATTGCGCCACTGGGGCTACAGCGAAACGCTCTCAGTTAGCCATATTCGCTTTGCTGCAAACCAGTGGTGGCTACAAAAACATATGATCGCCACCTGCGGCCATACTGCGACTTTGGCACCTAAGTACGAATGCTTCGTGCTATTCGTGTTTGATATGCTACGCTTACATGCACATCAACCGCCTCTCGTCATCGAAAAAATGCAGAAAAACGCGCGCCTTGCCTCGTGCTACCTGTCGAACAGCGAGCGCAGATGTGTGGCAAGCTCCAAGCTCTGCAGGCGCACCGCGACCACGCAGCTGGACGAGTGGTGCCTTCCTTGGGAGCTTGATGAGCCCTGGAGAACACGTTTCTTAGCGAATTGCACTTGTCTCGTAGCGAGAAATGCTGCCACTGGCCCTGTGGCGCAACGGATAACGCGTCTGACTACGGATCGGAAGATTCCAGGTTCGAATCCTGGCAGGGTCGGCATTTTGTTAGTTGCCAACGCGTAGCTGGGCAGTGGATTTCGTATGTCGCCGCATCGTGCAGTGCTTTGTTACTCCTGTGCATCTCGCAGCTGCATGTCGAGGCGATCGTGGTAAATATCGCTGCGTGCAAGCGTCAGCGTAGCGTCAGTCGAGCAAAGTCGAGACAAGTCAAGCTGAGAGCTGTAGGAGATGTTACGCAATCAAATGTAGGCGCGTGAAAGCGACGCAGACAACACTGCCCAAGTGTCCCAAGTGATGTGACGAAGAGCCAGTATACACCCACACAGCAGAGTGGCGCAGTGGAAGCGTGCTGGGCCCATAACCCAGAGGTCCGTGGATCGAAACCACGCTCTGCTAAAATTATTTCTTTTCCTGATTGTGTCGAGCACGATTATTACGCCTAGAGAGTCGGCTGGCGGCATTGATTCAGCCTCAAAAGCAAACCCCGTAATTCTGAAGTGTGAAGAATGCGAGAACTACTTCCTATGATGCATCATTTTTTAAGATTTTGCAGCAAGTCAATGGCAAAGTTAATGCTCTTCCGCCCCACACGCGCAACACTCGAGCAGGTTTGTGAGATAAAAATCGCGTCTCCCCGGCGGGGAATCGAACCCCGGTCTCCCGCGTGACAGGCGGGGATACTAACCACTATACTACCGAGGAAGACGCAACTAGCGCCTATAATGCACATTAATCTTGCTGACATAGCTGATACATCTGAAATGTAGCCTCCCGATGCTGTCAGAGACAGCTGCTACGAAATAAAAGTATGCCCCAGGTGAGGCTCGAACTCACAACCCCGGCATTGCTCACGGCTACTGCCTTATAAGTACCGTGCGCTAACCAATTGCGCCACTGGGGCTACAGCGAAACGCTCTCAGTTAGCCATATTCGCTTTGCTGCAAACCAGTGGTGGCTACAAAAACATATGATCGCCACCTGCGGCCATACTGCGACTTTGGCACCTAAGTACGAATGCTTCGTGCTATTCGTGTTTGATATGCTACGCTTACATGCACATCAACCGCCTCTCGTCATCGAAAAAATGCAGAAAAACGCGCGCCTTGCCTCGTGCTACCTGTCGAACAGCGAGCGCAGATGTGTGGCAAGCTCCAAGCTCTGCAGGCGCACCGCGACCACGCAGCTGGACGAGTGGTGCCTTCCTTGGGAGCTTGATGAGCCCTGGAGAACACGTTTCTTAGCGAATTGCACTTGTCTCGTAGCGAGAAATGCTGCCACTGGCCCTGTGGCGCAACGGATAACGCGTCTGACTACGGATCAGAAGATTCCAGGTTCGAATCCTGGCAGGGTCGGCATTTTGTTAGTTGCCAACGCGTAGCTGGGCAGTGGATTTCGTATGTCGCCGCATCGTGCAGTGCTTTGTTACTCCTGTGCATCTCGCAGCTGCATGTCGAGGCGATCGTGGTAAATATCGCTGCGTGCAAGCGTCAGCGTAGCGTCAGTCGAGCAAAGTCGAGACAAGTCAAGCTGAGAGCTGTAGGAGATGTTACGCAATCAAATGTAGGCGCGTGAAAGCGACGCAGACAACACTGCCCAAGTGTCCCAAGTGATGTGACGAAGAGCCAGTATACACCCACACAGCAGAGTGGCGCAGTGGAAGCGTGCTGGGCCCATAACCCAGAGGTCCGTGGATCGAAACCACGCTCTGCTAAAATTATTTCTTTTCCTGATTGTGTCGAGCACGATTATTACGCCTAGAGAGTCGGCTGGGGGCATTGATTCAGCCTCAAAAGCAAACCCCGTAATTCTGAAGTGTGAAGAATGCGAGAACTACTTCCTATGATGCATCATTTTTTAAGATTTTGCAGCAAGTCAATGGCAAAGTTAATGCTCTTCCGCCCCACACGCGCAACACTCGAGCAGGTTTGTGAGATAAAAATCGCGTCTCCCCGGCGGGGAATCGAACCCCGGTCTCCCGCGTGACAGGCGGGGATACTAACCACTATACTACCGAGGACGGGATGCAGGCAGCTGTCTGTGTGGGAGACACTTGTTGCAAGTAGCTGTAAACGGTCTACACTAAGTTCGGCGACTGATAGTGCAATAATTAAAAATCTAGTGTGCCTCCCCGGCGGGGAATCGAACCCCGGTCTCCCGCGTGACAGGCGGGGATACTAACCACTATACTACCGAGGAAGACGCAACTAGCGCCTATAATGCACATTAATCTTGCTGACATAGCTGATACATCTGAAATGTAGCCTCCCGATGCTGTCAGAGACAGCTGCTACGAAATAAAAGTATGCCCCAGGTGAGGCTCGAACTCACAACCCCGGCATTGCTCACGGCTACTGCCTTATAAGTACCGTGCGCTAACCAATTGCGCCACTGGGGCTACAGCGAAACGCTCTCAGTTAGCCATATTCGCTTTGCTGCAAACCAGTGGTGGCTACAAAAACATATGATCGCCACCTGCGGCCATACTGCGACTTTGGCACCTAAGTACGAATGCTTCGTGCTATTCGTGTTTGATATGCTACGCTTACATGCACATCAACCGCCTCTCGTCATCGAAAAAATGCAGAAAAACGCGCGCCTTGCCTCGTGCTACCTGTCGAACAGCGAGCGCAGATGTGTGGCAAGCTCCAAGCTCTGCAGGCGCACCGCGACCACGCAGCTGGACGAGTGGTGCCTTCCTTGGGAGCTTGATGAGCCCTGGAGAACACGTTTCTTAGCGAATTGCACTTGTCTCGTAGCGAGAAATGCTGCCACTGGCCCTGTGGCGCAACGGATAACGCGTCTGACTACGGATCGGAAGATTCCAGGTTCGAATCCTGGCAGGGTCGGCATTTTGTTAGTTGCCAACGCGTAGCTGGGCAGTGGATTTCGTATGTCGCCGCATCGTGCAGTGCTTTGTTACTCCTGTGCATCTCGCAGCTGCATGTCGAGGCGATCGTGGTAAATATCGCTGCGTGCAAGCGTCAGCGTAGCGTCAGTCGAGCAAAGTCGAGACAAGTCAAGCTGAGAGCTGTAGGAGATGTTACGCAATCAAATGTAGGCGCGTGAAAGCGACGCAGACAACACTGCCCAAGTGTCCCAAGTGATGTGACGAAGAGCCAGTATACACCCACACAGCAGAGTGGCGCAGTGGAAGCGTGCTGGGCCCATAACCCAGAGGTCCGTGGATCGAAACCACGCTCTGCTAAAATTATTTCTTTTCCTGATTGTGTCGAGCACGATTATTACGCCTAGAGAGTCGGCTGGCGGCATTGATTCAGCCTCAAAAGCAAACCCCGTAATTCTGAAGTGTGAAGAATGCGAGAACTACTTCCTATGATGCATCATTTTTTAAGATTTTGCAGCAAGTCAATGGCAAAGTTAATGCTCTTCCGCCCCACACGCGCAACACTCGAGCAGGTTTGTGAGATAAAAATCGCGTCTCCCCGGCGGGGAATCGAACCCCGGTCTCCCGCGTGACAGGCGGGGATACTAACCACTATACTACCGAGGACGGGATGCAGGCAGCTGTCTGTGTGGGAGACACTTGTTGCAAGTAGCTGTAAACGGTCTACACTAAGTTCGGCGACTGATAGTGCAATAATTAAAAATCTAGTGTGCCTCCCCGGCGGGGAATCGAACCCCGGTCTCCCGCGTGACAGGCGGGGATACTAACCACTATACTACCGAGGAAGACGCAACTAGCGCCTATAATGCACATTAATCTTGCTGACATAGCTGATACATCTGAAATGTAGCCTCCCGATGCTGTCAGAGACAGCTGCTACGAAATAAAAGTATGCCCCAGGTGAGGCTCGAACTCACAACCCCGGCATTGCTCACGGCTACTGCCTTATAAGTACCGTGCGCTAACCAATTGCGCCACTGGGGCTACAGCGAAACGCTCTCAGTTAGCCATATTCGCTTTGCTGCAAACCAGTGGTGGCTACAAAAACATATGATCGCCACCTGCGGCCATACTGCGACTTTGGCACCTAAGTACGAATGCTTCGTGCTATTCGTGTTTGATATGCTACGCTTACATGCACATCAACCGCCTCTCGTCATCGAAAAAATGCAGAAAAACGCGCGCCTTGCCTCGTGCTACCTGTCGAACAGCGAGCGCAGATGTGTGGCAAGCTCCAAGCTCTGCAGGCGCACCGCGACCACGCAGCTGGACGAGTGGTGCCTTCCTTGGGAGCTTGATGAGCCCTGGAGAACACGTTTCTTAGCGAATTGCACTTGTCTCGTAGCGAGAAATGCTGCCACTGGCCCTGTGGCGCAACGGATAACGCGTCTGACTACGGATCAGAAGATTCCAGGTTCGAATCCTGGCAGGGTCGGCATTTTGTTAGTTGCCAACGCGTAGCTGGGCAGTGGATTTCGTATGTCGCCGCATCGTGCAGTGCTTTGTTACTCCTGTGCATCTCGCAGCTGCATGTCGAGGCGATCGTGGTAAATATCGCTGCGTGCAAGCGTCAGCGTAGCGTCAGTCGAGCAAAGTCGAGACAAGTCAAGCTGAGAGCTGTAGGAGATGTTACGCAATCAAATGTAGGCGCGTGAAAGCGACGCAGACAACACTGCCCAAGTGTCCCAAGTGATGTGACGAAGAGCCAGTATACACCCACACAGCAGAGTGGCGCAGTGGAAGCGTGCTGGGCCCATAACCCAGAGGTCCGTGGATCGAAACCACGCTCTGCTAAAATTATTTCTTTTCCTGATTGTGTCGAGCACGATTATTACGCCTAGAGAGTCGGCTGGCGGCATTGATTCAGCCTCAAAAGCAAACCCCGTAATTCTGAAGTGTGAAGAATGCGAGAACTACTTCCTATGATGCATCATTTTTTAAGATTTTGCAGCAAGTCAATGGCAAAGTTAATGCTCTTCCGCCCCACACGCGCAACACTCGAGCAGGTTTGTGAGATAAAAATCGCGTCTCCCCGGCGGGGAATCGAACCCCGGTCTCCCGCGTGACAGGCGGGGATACTAACCACTATACTACCGAGGACGGGATGCAGGCAGCTGTCTGTGTGGGAGACACTTGTTGCAAGTAGCTGTAAACGGTCTACACTAAGTTCGGCGACTGATAGTGCAATAATTAAAAATCTAGTGTGCCTCCCCGGCGGGGAATCGAACCCCGGTCTCCCGCGTGACAGGCGGGGATACTAACCACTATACTACCGAGGAAGACGCAACTAGCGCCTATAATGCACATTAATCTTGCTGACATAGCTGATACATCTGAAATGTAGCCTCCCGATGCTGTCAGAGACAGCTGCTACGAAATAAAAGTATGCCCCAGGTGAGGCTCGAACTCACAACCCCGGCATTGCTCACGGCTACTGCCTTATAAGTACCGTGCGCTAACCAATTGCGCCACTGGGGCTACAGCGAAACGCTCTCAGTTAGCCATATTCGCTTTGCTGCAAACCAGTGGTGGCTACAAAAACATATGATCGCCACCTGCGGCCATACTGCGACTTTGGCACCTAAGTACGAATGCTTCGTGCTATTCGTGTTTGATATGCTACGCTTACATGCACATCAACCGCCTCTCGTCATCGAAAAAATGCAGAAAAACGCGCGCCTTGCCTCGTGCTACCTGTCGAACAGCGAGCGCAGATGTGTGGCAAGCTCCAAGCTCTGCAGGCGCACCGCGACCACGCAGCTGGACGAGTGGTGCCTTCCTTGGGAGCTTGATGAGCCCTGGAGAACACGTTTCTTAGCGAATTGCACTTGTCTCGTAGCGAGAAATGCTGCCACTGGCCCTGTGGCGCAACGGATAACGCGTCTGACTACGGATCAGAAGATTCCAGGTTCGAATCCTGGCAGGGTCGGCATTTTGTTAGTTGCCAACGCGTAGCTGGGCAGTGGATTTCGTATGTCGCCGCATCGTGCAGTGCTTTGTTACTCCTGTGCATCTCGCAGCTGCATGTCGAGGCGATCGTGGTAAATATCGCTGCGTGCAAGCGTCAGCGTAGCGTCAGTCGAGCAAAGTCGAGACAAGTCAAGCTGAGAGCTGTAGGAGATGTTACGCAATCAAATGTAGGCGCGTGAAAGCGACGCAGACAACACTGCCCAAGTGTCCCAAGTGATGTGACGAAGAGCCAGTATACACCCACACAGCAGAGTGGCGCAGTGGAAGCGTGCTGGGCCCATAACCCAGAGGTCCGTGGATCGAAACCACGCTCTGCTAAAATTATTTCTTTTCCTGATTGTGTCGAGCACGATTATTACGCCTAGAGAGTCGGCTGGGGGCATTGATTCAGCCTCAAAAGCAAACCCCGTAATTCTGAAGTGTGAAGAATGCGAGAACTACTTCCTATGATGCATCATTTTTTAAGATTTTGCAGCAAGTCAATGGCAAAGTTAATGCTCTTCCGCCCCACACGCGCAACACTCGAGCAGGTTTGTGAGATAAAAATCGCGTCTCCCCGGCGGGGAATCGAACCCCGGTCTCCCGCGTGACAGGCGGGGATACTAACCACTATACTACCGAGGACGGGATGCAGGCAGCTGTCTGTGTGGGAGACACTTGTTGCAAGTAGCTGTAAACGGTCTACACTAAGTTCGGCGACTGATAGTGCAATAATTAAAAATCTAGTGTGCCTCCCCGGCGGGGAATCGAACCCCGGTCTCCCGCGTGACAGGCGGGGATACTAACCACTATACTACCGAGGAAGACGCAACTAGCGCCTATAATGCACATTAATCTTGCTGACATAGCTGATACATCTGAAATGTAGCCTCCCGATGCTGTCAGAGACAGCTGCTACGAAATAAAAGTATGCCCCAGGTGAGGCTCGAACTCACAACCCCGGCATTGCTCACGGCTACTGCCTTATAAGTACCGTGCGCTAACCAATTGCGCCACTGGGGCTACAGCGAAACGCTCTCAGTTAGCCATATTCGCTTTGCTGCAAACCAGTGGTGGCTACAAAAACATATGATCGCCACCTGCGGCCATACTGCGACTTTGGCACCTAAGTACGAATGCTTCGTGCTATTCGTGTTTGATATGCTACGCTTACATGCACATCAACCGCCTCTCGTCATCGAAAAAATGCAGAAAAACGCGCGCCTTGCCTCGTGCTACCTGTCGAACAGCGAGCGCAGATGTGTGGCAAGCTCCAAGCTCTGCAGGCGCACCGCGACCACGCAGCTGGACGAGTGGTGCCTTCCTTGGGAGCTTGATGAGCCCTGGAGAACACGTTTCTTAGCGAATTGCACTTGTCTCGTAGCGAGAAATGCTGCCACTGGCCCTGTGGCGCAACGGATAACGCGTCTGACTACGGATCGGAAGATTCCAGGTTCGAATCCTGGCAGGGTCGGCATTTTGTTAGTTGCCAACGCGTAGCTGGGCAGTGGATTTCGTATGTCGCCGCATCGTGCAGTGCTTTGTTACTCCTGTGCATCTCGCAGCTGCATGTCGAGGCGATCGTGGTAAATATCGCTGCGTGCAAGCGTCAGCGTAGCGTCAGTCGAGCAAAGTCGAGACAAGTCAAGCTGAGAGCTGTAGGAGATGTTACGCAATCAAATGTAGGCGCGTGAAAGCGACGCAGACAACACTGCCCAAGTGTCCCAAGTGATGTGACGAAGAGCCAGTATACACCCACACAGCAGAGTGGCGCAGTGGAAGCGTGCTGGGCCCATAACCCAGAGGTCCGTGGATCGAAACCACGCTCTGCTAAAATTATTTCTTTTCCTGATTGTGTCGAGCACGATTATTACGCCTAGAGAGTCGGCTGGCGGCATTGATTCAGCCTCAAAAGCAAACCCCGTAATTCTGAAGTGTGAAGAATGCGAGAACTACTTCCTATGATGCATCATTTTTTAAGATTTTGCAGCAAGTCAATGGCAAAGTTAATGCTCTTCCGCCCCACACGCGCAACACTCGAGCAGGTTTGTGAGATAAAAATCGCGTCTCCCCGGCGGGGAATCGAACCCCGGTCTCCCGCGTGACAGGCGGGGATACTAACCACTATACTACCGAGGACGGGATGCAGGCAGCTGTCTGTGTGGGAGACACTTGTTGCAAGTAGCTGTAAACGGTCTACACTAAGTTCGGCGACTGATAGTGCAATAATTAAAAATCTAGTGTGCCTCCCCGGCGGGGAATCGAACCCCGGTCTCCCGCGTGACAGGCGGGGATACTAACCACTATACTACCGAGGAAGACGCAACTAGCGCCTATAATGCACATTAATCTTGCTGACATAGCTGATACATCTGAAATGTAGCCTCCCGATGCTGTCAGAGACAGCTGCTACGAAATAAAAGTATGCCCCAGGTGAGGCTCGAACTCACAACCCCGGCATTGCTCACGGCTACTGCCTTATAAGTACCGTGCGCTAACCAATTGCGCCACTGGGGCTACAGCGAAACGCTCTCAGTTAGCCATATTCGCTTTGCTGCAAACCAGTGGTGGCTACAAAAACATATGATCGCCACCTGCGGCCATACTGCGACTTTGGCACCTAAGTACGAATGCTTCGTGCTATTCGTGTTTGATATGCTACGCTTACATGCACATCAACCGCCTCTCGTCATCGAAAAAATGCAGAAAAACGCGCGCCTTGCCTCGTGCTACCTGTCGAACAGCGAGCGCAGATGTGTGGCAAGCTCCAAGCTCTGCAGGCGCACCGCGACCACGCAGCTGGACGAGTGGTGCCTTCCTTGGGAGCTTGATGAGCCCTGGAGAACACGTTTCTTAGCGAATTGCACTTGTCTCGTAGCGAGAAATGCTGCCACTGGCCCTGTGGCGCAACGGATAACGCGTCTGACTACGGATCAGAAGATTCCAGGTTCGAATCCTGGCAGGGTCGGCATTTTGTTAGTTGCCAACGCGTAGCTGGGCAGTGGATTTCGTATGTCGCCGCATCGTGCAGTGCTTTGTTACTCCTGTGCATCTCGCAGCTGCATGTCGAGGCGATCGTGGTAAATATCGCTGCGTGCAAGCGTCAGCGTAGCGTCAGTCGAGCAAAGTCGAGACAAGTCAAGCTGAGAGCTGTAGGAGATGTTACGCAATCAAATGTAGGCGCGTGAAAGCGACGCAGACAACACTGCCCAAGTGTCCCAAGTGATGTGACGAAGAGCCAGTATACACCCACACAGCAGAGTGGCGCAGTGGAAGCGTGCTGGGCCCATAACCCAGAGGTCCGTGGATCGAAACCACGCTCTGCTAAAATTATTTCTTTTCCTGATTGTGTCGAGCACGATTATTACGCCTAGAGAGTCGGCTGGGGGCATTGATTCAGCCTCAAAAGCAAACCCCGTAATTCTGAAGTGTGAAGAATGCGAGAACTACTTCCTATGATGCATCATTTTTTAAGATTTTGCAGCAAGTCAATGGCAAAGTTAATGCTCTTCCGCCCCACACGCGCAACACTCGAGCAGGTTTGTGAGATAAAAATCGCGTCTCCCCGGCGGGGAATCGAACCCCGGTCTCCCGCGTGACAGGCGGGGATACTAACCACTATACTACCGAGGACGGGATGCAGGCAGCTGTCTGTGTGGGAGACACTTGTTGCAAGTAGCTGTAAACGGTCTACACTAAGTTCGGCGACTGATAGTGCAATAATTAAAAATCTAGTGTGCCTCCCCGGCGGGGAATCGAACCCCGGTCTCCCGCGTGACAGGCGGGGATACTAACCACTATACTACCGAGGAAGACGCAACTAGCGCCTATAATGCACATTAATCTTGCTGACATAGCTGATACATCTGAAATGTAGCCTCCCGATGCTGTCAGAGACAGCTGCTACGAAATAAAAGTATGCCCCAGGTGAGGCTCGAACTCACAACCCCGGCATTGCTCACGGCTACTGCCTTATAAGTACCGTGCGCTAACCAATTGCGCCACTGGGGCTACAGCGAAACGCTCTCAGTTAGCCATATTCGCTTTGCTGCAAACCAGTGGTGGCTACAAAAACATATGATCGCCACCTGCGGCCATACTGCGACTTTGGCACCTAAGTACGAATGCTTCGTGCTATTCGTGTTTGATATGCTACGCTTACATGCACATCAACCGCCTCTCGTCATCGAAAAAATGCAGAAAAACGCGCGCCTTGCCTCGTGCTACCTGTCGAACAGCGAGCGCAGATGTGTGGCAAGCTCCAAGCTCTGCAGGCGCACCGCGACCACGCAGCTGGACGAGTGGTGCCTTCCTTGGGAGCTTGATGAGCCCTGGAGAACACGTTTCTTAGCGAATTGCACTTGTCTCGTAGCGAGAAATGCTGCCACTGGCCCTGTGGCGCAACGGATAACGCGTCTGACTACGGATCAGAAGATTCCAGGTTCGAATCCTGGCAGGGTCGGCATTTTGTTAGTTGCCAACGCGTAGCTGGGCAGTGGATTTCGTATGTCGCCGCATCGTGCAGTGCTTTGTTACTCCTGTGCATCTCGCAGCTGCATGTCGAGGCGATCGTGGTAAATATCGCTGCGTGCAAGCGTCAGCGTAGCGTCAGTCGAGCAAAGTCGAGACAAGTCAAGCTGAGAGCTGTAGGAGATGTTACGCAATCAAATGTAGGCGCGTGAAAGCGACGCAGACAACACTGCCCAAGTGTCCCAAGTGATGTGACGAAGAGCCAGTATACACCCACACAGCAGAGTGGCGCAGTGGAAGCGTGCTGGGCCCATAACCCAGAGGTCCGTGGATCGAAACCACGCTCTGCTAAAATTATTTCTTTTCCTGATTGTGTCGAGCACGATTATTACGCCTAGAGAGTCGGCTGGGGGCATTGATTCAGCCTCAAAAGCAAACCCCGTAATTCTGAAGTGTGAAGAATGCGAGAACTACTTCCTATGATGCATCATTTTTTAAGATTTTGCAGCAAGTCAATGGCAAAGTTAATGCTCTTCCGCCCCACACGCGCAACACTCGAGCAGGTTTGTGAGATAAAAATCGCGTCTCCCCGGCGGGGAATCGAACCCCGGTCTCCCGCGTGACAGGCGGGGATACTAACCACTATACTACCGAGGACGGGATGCAGGCAGCTGTCTGTGTGGGAGACACTTGTTGCAAGTAGCTGTAAACGGTCTACACTAAGTTCGGCGACTGATAGTGCAATAATTAAAAATCTAGTGTGCCTCCCCGGCGGGGAATCGAACCCCGGTCTCCCGCGTGACAGGCGGGGATACTAACCACTATACTACCGAGGAAGACGCAACTAGCGCCTATAATGCACATTAATCTTGCTGACATAGCTGATACATCTGAAATGTAGCCTCCCGATGCTGTCAGAGACAGCTGCTACGAAATAAAAGTATGCCCCAGGTGAGGCTCGAACTCACAACCCCGGCATTGCTCACGGCTACTGCCTTATAAGTACCGTGCGCTTTTTTTTTTTTTTTTTTTTTTCTTTTCGCCCACTACAGTCCACCGCTCTACCAACTTTTTTTTTTTTGTTTTCGACTTTTTTTTTTTTTTGTTTTCGAATGCTCTACGACTTTTTTTTTTTTTTTTTTTTTTTTTTTTTTTTTTTTTTTTTTTTTTTCCAATGGCTCCTAACTTCGAAGACTCCGCCCGCCGTAATGTTCTCATATTAGTAGTGTGCGCGGGACTATATTTTATTTTATTATATATTTTTATTTATTTATTTTTTTTTTTTTAATTACATGTGTTTTTTTTTGTTATTTTATTTTCTTATTTTTTTTTTTTTTTTTTTTTTATAATTGCTATTCTGTTTGTCCTTTGTTTTTCCTTATTTTTAATTAAAACTTGGTTAGTTCAAGCGCCATGGGGTAATTTGCAAAAAATATTTTATACCTTGGGTTGCTGACGAGTTGTGTCGCTTTACTTACACTGTAGATCCTGAAATCATCATACGTATCGTCTTTCTTTTTATTCATAATATAATCTATTGTATGGCCTGCCAACCAGGTCCACATATTCCGTTTCGACGGGGGGAAAAGGTCGTTGTCAGGCTGCAGAATCATCTCTGGTTTTATTTCCGTGATCGCAGTTCTCCCGACCAGCGCCAGTTGCCGCCGACACCATTCCCATATCTTTTTATTTTCCCCACAGATACATCTGTGCTGCAGTGTATCTATGAGGTCGCAGTCGCTGCACTTCTCGGTGGGTGCCAACTTAATTCTGTGAAGCTTTTCCTTAGTAGAAATTGTTTCGTTCGCTACCTTGTACCACGTGGATCTGATTCCCGTATCCAGGACCTTATTAGTTATGTTCTTCCAGACCTTGGGCCACCGTATATGTGGGTGCTTGATTTCCATTCTGTTCTTTCTACCATTGCCGTTCAGATACTTATACAGCTCGGCTGTTGTTTTGTCGCGTAAGACAGTGGTCTGCCGCCGAATGTAACTCATGTCAAGGAAAAACCTCCTGACGTGATTGAACGTAGGCGGTATGGTGTCCAAGCGGACAGGGGCCTCTAAACTAATGGGCCTGTGTGACTCGATGACAGCTCGGAGTACACTGTGTGGGTATTCGTGATAAATTTTGAGTGTTCTTCGTATTAGAAGTGCTCGACATTTAGTGTCAACATCAACCACACCAAGGCCCCCGTGACTGGGGGGGAGTGTCGTCACATTGATTCCTACTTTGAAGATATCACCTCGCCAGAGGTACCAACCGACAGCTGCCATCACCCGACTTGCTATTTTGTCAATTATAGGTAGTATTTGGCCCACATACCAAATTTTCGATAAGATTTTTGTATTTACAAAATGTACCCTTTCTAGTAAATTTTGTACTCTACTATTATTCTGTTGCAGGCACGCTCTCGTCATGTTGAGAATGTCCCTCCAAGCCGCCGCTGTCGTTTTCAGAGGGCAACTGGACATGTTAAGACCGAGAAGTTTCAAATTGTCGGTTCGCTCATATTCGTCAGTCCCGTGGAAAGGGAACCCATTCCCCAAAGGCAGCAATTGTGTTTTACGTCTGTTGAGCTTCGAACCGGACGCTTGTTCAAAGTCCTGAACGATAGACTGCACGCCACGAAGGTCCTGTGCAGAAGTAAGCACTACCCCCACATCATCCGCATATGCAATGCAAGTAATGGTGCTGCCATATATATTTATTCCTGGGAGTTGTTGATTGATCCTCCTAATGAGTGGCTCTATCGCAATGACGAAAAGCGACATTGACAAGGGACAGCCCTGGCGGATAGACTTCTCTATAGGAATTGATGGAGTAAGATGTCCATTAACGTTGATCTTTGACGTGGCCCGGGTCAAAAGATTTTTGATCATCTGGACGAATTGTTCTCCAAATCCAAGATGGGTCATCAACGTAAAAAGGTAATGGTGTCGGATCCTGTCAAAGGCTTTATTAAGATCGAGTGCTAAAATTGCCGCTTCCAGACCTGTAGTTGCGCAGTAGCTGATAATCTCTCTGTAGTCAGTCAGACTTTTAATGATCGTGCGCCCAGGAACCGCCGCCGTCTGACTAGTGTGTATTATTTTAGGAAGGACTCGTTTGATCCTGGCTGCCATGACGCGGGCAACGATCTTGTAGTCCGTGTTAAGTAAACAAATGGGGCGGAATTTATTCATGTCGTTACAGGGGTATTCTTTAGGGATGAGAACGATGATGCCGTCGTTGAAGCCTTCAGGTATATTTTGCCCTTCTTTAATTTCATTACATATTTCGACAAAACACCTTTCTAGCAAATACCAAAACTGTTTATAAAATTCCACTGGTAGCCCATCCGCACCAGGAGATTTATTTCCCTTCGCCTTTTGGAGCGCTGATTTGAGTTCTTGTGGGGTTATGTCCGCCACCAGCAGGTCTACATCTTGTGTGTCCAGTCTTGCAGGTAGGCTAGTTTGCATACGCGTCACAGACTCCTCGTCCGCGGGTTCCAAGGCATAAAGCTTATTATAGTATGCTGCTACACATGTCTTGATGCCGCCTTGATCATTCACCTGATTACCGTCCTCTGTCCGGAGACTATAGATCATTTTACGTTGTGCGCGACGCTTCTCCGCCCCAAGATGATATACCGAGGGTATTTCCCCCGCCGTGCTATGATGGTCTCTGGAGCGGATCATAATACCTTCCATTCGTTTCCTCTTCAATGCCGTTAATTTCGCCTTAACTTTTTTAATTCGTAAAAAGGTGTCTGCTGTGGGACAATTGCTTTCATATAATTCCCGAAGGCAACGGAAGTAAAATTCGAACATACTCTGTTCGTCGCGGTGTCGTTCATAACAGTACGTTTTTAAGCAACTGATGAGTTTAGGTTTCGCACATTTGTACCACCAGCAAATGGTACTGGGGAAGTTCCGTCGTCGCCTTCTGCAGGCGCCCCACACGTCTTCCATTCTTGTTCGCAAATCATCTCCTTGAAGAACAGCTACGTTGAGTTTCCACATGTTTCTGCCACGAAAGATGTTCTGTCGAGGCATTTTCAGGAGACAGTGATAGGCGAGATGGTCGGAAAAGTACACTGGCCACGTTTCAGGCCCACCGACATTTGCACGTAAACACTGTGTGACATAAATCCGATCAAGTCGACTGGACGACGTAGAAGTGTGGAACGTGAAGCAGGGGCGGTCGCCATTAATGAGCTCCCACGTATCAGTCAATCGCAACTCTCGTACGAGGCGGCCCAACTCCGCACTTTTATTAAAGGTCGGATGTTGATCTTTCCGCTTAAGCACGCAATTAAAGTCACCGGCTAAAACCATTCCCCCTCTAACTCCTCTGATCAAATACAATAGATCTTCGTCGTAAAAACGAGACCGTTGCTCCCGATTTTGGTGTCCGGAGGGGGCATAGATATTTACGAATCGAATCCCATTTATGGAACAAGATATTCCTCGGCCGTTTTCCAGCCGTTCAACGTCAGATGCTACAATTCCATCCTTTAATAAGATTGCGGTGCCAGATGCGCCACGTAACGTTGTGTTTAAGAATACTTCATAACCTGCAATATTGATCCGGAACCCACTGTCAACCTCTTGTAACATAGCAATGTCAACGTCAGCGCTATATAGGTAATCCCTGAGACTATCGACCTTCTGTATCGACGTGATTTTATTGATATTCAGTGTGGCTATTTTATAAGTTTGCAGATGTGACATGTAAGGGAAGACGATCCTTTTGGTGAGGTTGTTTCTTTGTTTTTAATAGATGGACTGATTTAAGTATTTATCATGTCCCTTTGGCAACGCTTACTGCAACTCGCATCATTAGCGTATCATTATCAAGCAACACCAGTTGGCTAGCATGGTGGTGGACCACCACTCCCTGACGTCCGGAAGTTCACAATTTGGGGTGTCGAAATCCCGTATGTTGTACGCCCATCCGTTATCTGCAGTGCACGAATTAATAAAATTCCGAGTCCTCATCATCCTTCTCCCGCGTGAACCGATCGCCTCGGTGTACCTCGCCGTCGGTTTTTCCCTCTATCGTAGTAGCTGTGGGTGCATGTCCTCGGTCCGCGACATCGTCTTCCATCTCCTGGGCCCAGTCCAGCAAGGAATCGTCTGTGCGTGTACGTTTCTTCTCCTCGACCATGACCAATGAATGTTTATCCTTCTTCTTTGGAGAGCGTGTTCCCGAACCTGTAAAGCCAGATGCTTCCGGAGTGTCCGGCGCACGGTCAGACAGATCCTCCTTCCGTGATTTCTTGAGCGTCTTCTGGCTCTGTGGGCGGTTGTCCGACGACGTTTCGTGCATTATATGACAAAACTGCGTCGCCTTTTCCCTCAACGGTGGTGCACATGTTTCCGCCCCTGCATGAGCAATTCTGCGCTTTTTGTTGTCCTGGGACAGTATCGCTGAGGCATTCGCATTTGTCTCCATCATTTCAGTATCCGATAAATCTGCCTTCTCCACGTCTTGTGTGCGCATCACATTATTTCGTCGTAAGTCGCCGTCCACCTTTGACACCTCGGTGCTTCCGACTGACGATATCTTATCGTCAGTTGCAGGCAAATCCGGATGGGGGGTATCCAAACGTACTTCATGCTGCAATAGAGCCCCAGTGGCAGTACTGTCGTCCTCTGTAGTAGATGTGGTGGTCGGGGGTTGACGGAGTACCGCGGCATACCTCACGGGCAGTTGCGACATATTGGATTGCACTTTCGCCTCACCTACTGGTATTTGCGTCACGCGTCGTTGGGGACAGTCAGTGCGGACATGTCCGGGAGAACCACATGCTGCGCATGTCCTCGGTTGACCATCATACATAACTATTGCTCTGTACCCGCAGACATTGATATACGATGGTATATGCTTTTGTAAATCAATTTTCACTTGGCGAATACCATTCAACACCGGAAATTTATGCATAGTAGACCATTTTTCCGCGACATTAGAGAGAACTGTACCGTAAGGTTTGAGCACAGAGTTAATTTGTTCGGCTGTAATTTCGAATGGCAGTTCGAAAATTCGAACGGTCCTAAGACCTAACCCAGCTTGAGAAACTTGTACATCTCCGATAGTACCATCCGAATGTTTAAATTTCAGGGTCCCTCCACAAGATTCAACAATTTTATCACACGTGACAGCATTTTGCAGCTTAAGATAAACTGTACTACTACAGATCGACAAATGAATTCCAATAAGATCGTCCATATTCAATTTCAAAGATTCTTCTACAAAGTTCTCTACTTCAAATGATGTCGGTCGAACTAAAGACTGGTCAAACATCAACTTCAATGTGTCTCGTCGTGGTGGTTGTGCCATTACGAATTTCTAACCATGAATCGGTGTTACAGGGAAACAAGTACGCTAAGTGGCGTAACACTCACCACAACAGCCACAGCCAGCGGCGGTGAGGACGTAAACACAGCGCGTCCGCACAGCTCGCCCGCCTAAAGCAGACTTACGCGCGCTAAGCAATTGCGCCACTGGGGCTACAGCGAAACGCTCTCAGTTAGCCATATTCGCTTTGCTGCAAACCAGTGGTGGCTACAAAAACATATGATCGCCACCTGCGGCCATACTGCGACTTTGGCACCTAAGTACGAATGCTTCGTGCTATTCGTGTTTGATATGCTACGCTTACATGCACATCAACCGCCTCTCGTCATCGAAAAAATGCAGAAAAACGCGCGCCTTGCCTCGTGCTACCTGTCGAACAGCGAGCGCAGATGTGTGGCAAGCTCCAAGCTCTGCAGGCGCACCGCGACCACGCAGCTGGACGAGTGGTGCCTTCCTTGGGAGCTTGATGAGCCCTGGAGAACACGTTTCTTAGCGAATTGCACTTGTCTCGTAGCGAGAAATGCTGCCACTGGCCCTGTGGCGCAACGGATAACGCGTCTGACTACGGATCAGAAGATTCCAGGTTCGAATCCTGGCAGGGTCGGCATTTTGTTAGTTGCCAACGCGTAGCTGGGCAGTGGATTTCGTATGTCGCCGCATCGTGCAGTGCTTTGTTACTCCTGTGCATCTCGCAGCTGCATGTCGAGGCGATCGTGGTAAATATCGCTGCGTGCAAGCGTCAGCGTAGCGTCAGTCGAGCAAAGTCGAGACAAGTCAAGCTGAGAGCTGTAGGAGATGTTACGCAATCAAATGTAGGCGCGTGAAAGCGACGCAGACAACACTGCCCAAGTGTCCCAAGTGATGTGACGAAGAGCCAGTATACACCCACACAGCAGAGTGGCGCAGTGGAAGCGTGCTGGGCCCATAACCCAGAGGTCCGTGGATCGAAACCACGCTCTGCTAAAATTATTTCTTTTCCTGATTGTGTCGAGCACGATTATTACGCCTAGAGAGTCGGCTGGGGGCATTGATTCAGCCTCAAAAGCAAACCCCGTAATTCTGAAGTGTGAAGAATGCGAGAACTACTTCCTATGATGCATCATTTTTTAAGATTTTGCAGCAAGTCAATGGCAAAGTTAATGCTCTTCCGCCCCACACGCGCAACACTCGAGCAGGTTTGTGAGATAAAAATCGCGTCTCCCCGGCGGGGAATCGAACCCCGGTCTCCCGCGTGACAGGCGGGGATACTAACCACTATACTACCGAGGACGGGATGCAGGCAGCTGTCTGTGTGGGAGACACTTGTTGCAAGTAGCTGTAAACGGTCTACACTAAGTTCGGCGACTGATAGTGCAATAATTAAAAATCTAGTGTGCCTCCCCGGCGGGGAATCGAACCCCGGTCTCCCGCGTGACAGGCGGGGATACTAACCACTATACTACCGAGGAAGACGCAACTAGCGCCTATAATGCACATTAATCTTGCTGACATAGCTGATACATCTGAAATGTAGCCTCCCGATGCTGTCAGAGACAGCTGCTACGAAATAAAAGTATGCCCCAGGTGAGGCTCGAACTCACAACCCCGGCATTGCTCACGGCTACTGCCTTATAAGTACCGTGCGCTAACCAATTGCGCCACTGGGGCTACAGCGAAACGCTCTCAGTTAGCCATATTCGCTTTGCTGCAAACCAGTGGTGGCTACAAAAACATATGATCGCCACCTGCGGCCATACTGCGACTTTGGCACCTAAGTACGAATGCTTCGTGCTATTCGTGTTTGATATGCTACGCTTACATGCACATCAACCGCCTCTCGTCATCGAAAAAATGCAGAAAAACGCGCGCCTTGCCTCGTGCTACCTGTCGAACAGCGAGCGCAGATGTGTGGCAAGCTCCAAGCTCTGCAGGCGCACCGCGACCACGCAGCTGGACGAGTGGTGCCTTCCTTGGGAGCTTGATGAGCCCTGGAGAACACGTTTCTTAGCGAATTGCACTTGTCTCGTAGCGAGAAATGCTGCCACTGGCCCTGTGGCGCAACGGATAACGCGTCTGACTACGGATCAGAAGATTCCAGGTTCGAATCCTGGCAGGGTCGGCATTTTGTTAGTTGCCAACGCGTAGCTGGGCAGTGGATTTCGTATGTCGCCGCATCGTGCAGTGCTTTGTTACTCCTGTGCATCTCGCAGCTGCATGTCGAGGCGATCGTGGTAAATATCGCTGCGTGCAAGCGTCAGCGTAGCGTCAGTCGAGCAAAGTCGAGACAAGTCAAGCTGAGAGCTGTAGGAGATGTTACGCAATCAAATGTAGGCGCGTGAAAGCGACGCAGACAACACTGCCCAAGTGTCCCAAGTGATGTGACGAAGAGCCAGTATACACCCACACAGCAGAGTGGCGCAGTGGAAGCGTGCTGGGCCCATAACCCAGAGGTCCGTGGATCGAAACCACGCTCTGCTAAAATTATTTCTTTTCCTGATTGTGTCGAGCACGATTATTACGCCTAGAGAGTCGGCTGGGGGCATTGATTCAGCCTCAAAAGCAAACCCCGTAATTCTGAAGTGTGAAGAATGCGAGAACTACTTCCTATGATGCATCATTTTTTAAGATTTTGCAGCAAGTCAATGGCAAAGTTAATGCTCTTCCGCCCCACACGCGCAACACTCGAGCAGGTTTGTGAGATAAAAATCGCGTCTCCCCGGCGGGGAATCGAACCCCGGTCTCCCGCGTGACAGGCGGGGATACTAACCACTATACTACCGAGGACGGGATGCAGGCAGCTGTCTGTGTGGGAGACACTTGTTGCAAGTAGCTGTAAACGGTCTACACTAAGTTCGGCGACTGATAGTGCAATAATTAAAAATCTAGTGTGCCTCCCCGGCGGGGAATCGAACCCCGGTCTCCCGCGTGACAGGCGGGGATACTAACCACTATACTACCGAGGAAGACGCAACTAGCGCCTATAATGCACATTAATCTTGCTGACATAGCTGATACATCTGAAATGTAGCCTCCCGATGCTGTCAGAGACAGCTGCTACGAAATAAAAGTATGCCCCAGGTGAGGCTCGAACTCACAACCCCGGCATTGCTCACGGCTACTGCCTTATAAGTACCGTGCGCTAACCAATTGCGCCACTGGGGCTACAGCGAAACGCTCTCAGTTAGCCATATTCGCTTTGCTGCAAACCAGTGGTGGCTACAAAAACATATGATCGCCACCTGCGGCCATACTGCGACTTTGGCACCTAAGTACGAATGCTTCGTGCTATTCGTGTTTGATATGCTACGCTTACATGCACATCAACCGCCTCTCGTCATCGAAAAAATGCAGAAAAACGCGCGCCTTGCCTCGTGCTACCTGTCGAACAGCGAGCGCAGATGTGTGGCAAGCTCCAAGCTCTGCAGGCGCACCGCGACCACGCAGCTGGACGAGTGGTGCCTTCCTTGGGAGCTTGATGAGCCCTGGAGAACACGTTTCTTAGCGAATTGCACTTGTCTCGTAGCGAGAAATGCTGCCACTGGCCCTGTGGCGCAACGGATAACGCGTCTGACTACGGATCAGAAGATTCCAGGTTCGAATCCTGGCAGGGTCGGCATTTTGTTAGTTGCCAACGCGTAGCTGGGCAGTGGATTTCGTATGTCGCCGCATCGTGCAGTGCTTTGTTACTCCTGTGCATCTCGCAGCTGCATGTCGAGGCGATCGTGGTAAATATCGCTGCGTGCAAGCGTCAGCGTAGCGTCAGTCGAGCAAAGTCGAGACAAGTCAAGCTGAGAGCTGTAGGAGATGTTACGCAATCAAATGTAGGCGCGTGAAAGCGACGCAGACAACACTGCCCAAGTGTCCCAAGTGATGTGACGAAGAGCCAGTATACACCCACACAGCAGAGTGGCGCAGTGGAAGCGTGCTGGGCCCATAACCCAGAGGTCCGTGGATCGAAACCACGCTCTGCTAAAATTATTTCTTTTCCTGATTGTGTCGAGCACGATTATTACGCCTAGAGAGTCGGCTGGGGGCATTGATTCAGCCTCAAAAGCAAACCCCGTAATTCTGAAGTGTGAAGAATGCGAGAACTACTTCCTATGATGCATCATTTTTTAAGATTTTGCAGCAAGTCAATGGCAAAGTTAATGCTCTTCCGCCCCACACGCGCAACACTCGAGCAGGTTTGTGAGATAAAAATCGCGTCTCCCCGGCGGGGAATCGAACCCCGGTCTCCCGCGTGACAGGCGGGGATACTAACCACTATACTACCGAGGACGGGATGCAGGCAGCTGTCTGTGTGGGAGACACTTGTTGCAAGTAGCTGTAAACGGTCTACACTAAGTTCGGCGACTGATAGTGCAATAATTAAAAATCTAGTGTGCCTCCCCGGCGGGGAATCGAACCCCGGTCTCCCGCGTGACAGGCGGGGATACTAACCACTATACTACCGAGGAAGACGCAACTAGCGCCTATAATGCACATTAATCTTGCTGACATAGCTGATACATCTGAAATGTAGCCTCCCGATGCTGTCAGAGACAGCTGCTACGAAATAAAAGTATGCCCCAGGTGAGGCTCGAACTCACAACCCCGGCATTGCTCACGGCTACTGCCTTATAAGTACCGTGCGCTAACCAATTGCGCCACTGGGGCTACAGCGAAACGCTCTCAGTTAGCCATATTCGCTTTGCTGCAAACCAGTGGTGGCTACAAAAACATATGATCGCCACCTGCGGCCATACTGCGACTTTGGCACCTAAGTACGAATGCTTCGTGCTATTCGTGTTTGATATGCTACGCTTACATGCACATCAACCGCCTCTCGTCATCGAAAAAATGCAGAAAAACGCGCGCCTTGCCTCGTGCTACCTGTCGAACAGCGAGCGCAGATGTGTGGCAAGCTCCAAGCTCTGCAGGCGCACCGCGACCACGCAGCTGGACGAGTGGTGCCTTCCTTGGGAGCTTGATGAGCCCTGGAGAACACGTTTCTTAGCGAATTGCACTTGTCTCGTAGCGAGAAATGCTGCCACTGGCCCTGTGGCGCAACGGATAACGCGTCTGACTACGGATCAGAAGATTCCAGGTTCGAATCCTGGCAGGGTCGGCATTTTGTTAGTTGCCAACGCGTAGCTGGGCAGTGGATTTCGTATGTCGCCGCATCGTGCAGTGCTTTGTTACTCCTGTGCATCTCGCAGCTGCATGTCGAGGCGATCGTGGTAAATATCGCTGCGTGCAAGCGTCAGCGTAGCGTCAGTCGAGCAAAGTCGAGACAAGTCAAGCTGAGAGCTGTAGGAGATGTTACGCAATCAAATGTAGGCGCGTGAAAGCGACGCAGACAACACTGCCCAAGTGTCCCAAGTGATGTGACGAAGAGCCAGTATACACCCACACAGCAGAGTGGCGCAGTGGAAGCGTGCTGGGCCCATAACCCAGAGGTCCGTGGATCGAAACCACGCTCTGCTAAAATTATTTCTTTTCCTGATTGTGTCGAGCACGATTATTACGCCTAGAGAGTCGGCTGGGGGCATTGATTCAGCCTCAAAAGCAAACCCCGTAATTCTGAAGTGTGAAGAATGCGAGAACTACTTCCTATGATGCATCATTTTTTAAGATTTTGCAGCAAGTCAATGGCAAAGTTAATGCTCTTCCGCCCCACACGCGCAACACTCGAGCAGGTTTGTGAGATAAAAATCGCGTCTCCCCGGCGGGGAATCGAACCCCGGTCTCCCGCGTGACAGGCGGGGATACTAACCACTATACTACCGAGGACGGGATGCAGGCAGCTGTCTGTGTGGGAGACACTTGTTGCAAGTAGCTGTAAACGGTCTACACTAAGTTCGGCGACTGATAGTGCAATAATTAAAAATCTAGTGTGCCTCCCCGGCGGGGAATCGAACCCCGGTCTCCCGCGTGACAGGCGGGGATACTAACCACTATACTACCGAGGAAGACGCAACTAGCGCCTATAATGCACATTAATCTTGCTGACATAGCTGATACATCTGAAATGTAGCCTCCCGATGCTGTCAGAGACAGCTGCTACGAAATAAAAGTATGCCCCAGGTGAGGCTCGAACTCACAACCCCGGCATTGCTCACGGCTACTGCCTTATAAGTACCGTGCGCTAACCAATTGCGCCACTGGGGCTACAGCGAAACGCTCTCAGTTAGCCATATTCGCTTTGCTGCAAACCAGTGGTGGCTACAAAAACATATGATCGCCACCTGCGGCCATACTGCGACTTTGGCACCTAAGTACGAATGCTTCGTGCTATTCGTGTTTGATATGCTACGCTTACATGCACATCAACCGCCTCTCGTCATCGAAAAAATGCAGAAAAACGCGCGCCTTGCCTCGTGCTACCTGTCGAACAGCGAGCGCAGATGTGTGGCAAGCTCCAAGCTCTGCAGGCGCACCGCGACCACGCAGCTGGACGAGTGGTGCCTTCCTTGGGAGCTTGATGAGCCCTGGAGAACACGTTTCTTAGCGAATTGCACTTGTCTCGTAGCGAGAAATGCTGCCACTGGCCCTGTGGCGCAACGGATAACGCGTCTGACTACGGATCAGAAGATTCCAGGTTCGAATCCTGGCAGGGTCGGCATTTTGTTAGTTGCCAACGCGTAGCTGGGCAGTGGATTTCGTATGTCGCCGCATCGTGCAGTGCTTTGTTACTCCTGTGCATCTCGCAGCTGCATGTCGAGGCGATCGTGGTAAATATCGCTGCGTGCAAGCGTCAGCGTAGCGTCAGTCGAGCAAAGTCGAGACAAGTCAAGCTGAGAGCTGTAGGAGATGTTACGCAATCAAATGTAGGCGCGTGAAAGCGACGCAGACAACACTGCCCAAGTGTCCCAAGTGATGTGACGAAGAGCCAGTATACACCCACACAGCAGAGTGGCGCAGTGGAAGCGTGCTGGGCCCATAACCCAGAGGTCCGTGGATCGAAACCACGCTCTGCTAAAATTATTTCTTTTCCTGATTGTGTCGAGCACGATTATTACGCCTAGAGAGTCGGCTGGGGGCATTGATTCAGCCTCAAAAGCAAACCCCGTAATTCTGAAGTGTGAAGAATGCGAGAACTACTTCCTATGATGCATCATTTTTTAAGATTTTGCAGCAAGTCAATGGCAAAGTTAATGCTCTTCCGCCCCACACGCGCAACACTCGAGCAGGTTTGTGAGATAAAAATCGCGTCTCCCCGGCGGGGAATCGAACCCCGGTCTCCCGCGTGACAGGCGGGGATACTAACCACTATACTACCGAGGACGGGATGCAGGCAGCTGTCTGTGTGGGAGACACTTGTTGCAAGTAGCTGTAAACGGTCTACACTAAGTTCGGCGACTGATAGTGCAATAATTAAAAATCTAGTGTGCCTCCCCGGCGGGGAATCGAACCCCGGTCTCCCGCGTGACAGGCGGGGATACTAACCACTATACTACCGAGGAAGACGCAACTAGCGCCTATAATGCACATTAATCTTGCTGACATAGCTGATACATCTGAAATGTAGCCTCCCGATGCTGTCAGAGACAGCTGCTACGAAATAAAAGTATGCCCCAGGTGAGGCTCGAACTCACAACCCCGGCATTGCTCACGGCTACTGCCTTATAAGTACCGTGCGCTAACCAATTGCGCCACTGGGGCTACAGCGAAACGCTCTCAGTTAGCCATATTCGCTTTGCTGCAAACCAGTGGTGGCTACAAAAACATATGATCGCCACCTGCGGCCATACTGCGACTTTGGCACCTAAGTACGAATGCTTCGTGCTATTCGTGTTTGATATGCTACGCTTACATGCACATCAACCGCCTCTCGTCATCGAAAAAATGCAGAAAAACGCGCGCCTTGCCTCGTGCTACCTGTCGAACAGCGAGCGCAGATGTGTGGCAAGCTCCAAGCTCTGCAGGCGCACCGCGACCACGCAGCTGGACGAGTGGTGCCTTCCTTGGGAGCTTGATGAGCCCTGGAGAACACGTTTCTTAGCGAATTGCACTTGTCCCGTAGCGAGAAATGCTGCCACTGGCCCTGTGGCGCAACGGATAACGCGTCTGACTACGGATCAGAAGATTCCAGGTTCGAATCCTGGCAGGGTCGGCATTTTGTTAGTTGCCAACGCGTAGCTGGGCAGTGGATTTCGTATGTCGCCGCATCGTGCAGTGCTTTGTTACTCCTGTGCATCTCGCAGCTGCATGTCGAGGCGATCGTGGTAAATATCGCTGCGTGCAAGCGTCAGCGTAGCGTCAGTCGAGCAAAGTCGAGACAAGTCAAGCTGAGAGCTGTAGGAGATGTTACGCAATCAAATGTAGGCGCGTGAAAGCGACGCAGACAACACTGCCCAAGTGTCCCAAGTGATGTGACGAAGAGCCAGTATACACCCACACAGCAGAGTGGCGCAGTGGAAGCGTGCTGGGCCCATAACCCAGAGGTCCGTGGATCGAAACCACGCTCTGCTAAAATTATTTCTTTTCCTGATTGTGTCGAGCACGATTATTACGCCTAGAGAGTCGGCTGGGGGCATTGATTCAGCCTCAAAAGCAAACCCCGTAATTCTGAAGTGTGAAGAATGCGAGAACTACTTCCTATGATGCATCATTTTTTAAGATTTTGCAGCAAGTCAATGGCAAAGTTAATGCTCTTCCGCCCCACACGCGCAACACTCGAGCAGGTTTGTGAGATAAAAATCGCGTCTCCCCGGCGGGGAATCGAACCCCGGTCTCCCGCGTGACAGGCGGGGATACTAACCACTATACTACCGAGGACGGGATGCAGGCAGCTGTCTGTGTGGGAGACACTTGTTGCAAGTAGCTGTAAACGGTCTACACTAAGTTCGGCGACTGATAGTGCAATAATTAAAAATCTAGTGTGCCTCCCCGGCGGGGAATCGAACCCCGGTCTCCCGCGTGACAGGCGGGGATACTAACCACTATACTACCGAGGAAGACGCAACTAGCGCCTATAATGCACATTAATCTTGCTGACATAGCTGATACATCTGAAATGTAGCCTCCCGATGCTGTCAGAGACAGCTGCTACGAAATAAAAGTATGCCCCAGGTGAGGCTCGAACTCACAACCCCGGCATTGCTCACGGCTACTGCCTTATAAGTACCGTGCGCTAACCAATTGCGCCACTGGGGCTACAGCGAAACGCTCTCAGTTAGCCATATTCGCTTTGCTGCAAACCAGTGGTGGCTACAAAAACATATGATCGCCACCTGCGGCCATACTGCGACTTTGGCACCTAAGTACGAATGCTTCGTGCTATTCGTGTTTGATATGCTACGCTTACATGCACATCAACCGCCTCTCGTCATCGAAAAAATGCAGAAAAACGCGCGCCTTGCCTCGTGCTACCTGTCGAACAGCGAGCGCAGATGTGTGGCAAGCTCCAAGCTCTGCAGGCGCACCGCGACCACGCAGCTGGACGAGTGGTGCCTTCCTTGGGAGCTTGATGAGCCCTGGAGAACACGTTTCTTAGCGAATTGCACTTGTCTCGTAGCGAGAAATGCTGCCACTGGCCCTGTGGCGCAACGGATAACGCGTCTGACTACGGATCAGAAGATTCCAGGTTCGAATCCTGGCAGGGTCGGCATTTTGTTAGTTGCCAACGCGTAGCTGGGCAGTGGATTTCGTATGTCGCCGCATCGTGCAGTGCTTTGTTACTCCTGTGCATCTCGCAGCTGCATGTCGAGGCGATCGTGGTAAATATCGCTGCGTGCAAGCGTCAGCGTAGCGTCAGTCGAGCAAAGTCGAGACAAGTCAAGCTGAGAGCTGTAGGAGATGTTACGCAATCAAATGTAGGCGCGTGAAAGCGACGCAGACAACACTGCCCAAGTGTCCCAAGTGATGTGACGAAGAGCCAGTATACACCCACACAGCAGAGTGGCGCAGTGGAAGCGTGCTGGGCCCATAACCCAGAGGTCCGTGGATCGAAACCACGCTCTGCTAAAATTATTTCTTTTCCTGATTGTGTCGAGCACGATTATTACGCCTAGAGAGTCGGCTGGGGGCATTGATTCAGCCTCAAAAGCAAACCCCGTAATTCTGAAGTGTGAAGAATGCGAGAACTACTTCCTATGATGCATCATTTTTTAAGATTTTGCAGCAAGTCAATGGCAAAGTTAATGCTCTTCCGCCCCACACGCGCAACACTCGAGCAGGTTTGTGAGATAAAAATCGCGTCTCCCCGGCGGGGAATCGAACCCCGGTCTCCCGCGTGACAGGCGGGGATACTAACCACTATACTACCGAGGACGGGATGCAGGCAGCTGTCTGTGTGGGAGACACTTGTTGCAAGTAGCTGTAAACGGTCTACACTAAGTTCGGCGACTGATAGTGCAATAATTAAAAATCTAGTGTGCCTCCCCGGCGGGGAATCGAACCCCGGTCTCCCGCGTGACAGGCGTGGATACTAACCACTATACTACCGAGGAAGACGCAACTAGCGCCTATAATGCACATTAATCTTGCTGACATAGCTGATACATCTGAAATGTAGCCTCCCGATGCTGTCAGAGACAGCTGCTACGAAATAAAAGTATGCCCCAGGTGAGGCTCGAACTCACAACCCCGGCATTGCTCACGGCTACTGCCTTATAAGTACCGTGCGCTAACCAATTGCGCCACTGGGGCTACAGCGAAACGCTCTCAGTTAGCCATATTCGCTTTGCTGCAAACCAGTGGTGGCTACAAAAACATATGATCGCCACCTGCGGCCATACTGCGACTTTGGCACCTAAGTACGAATGCTTCGTGCTATTCGTGTTTGATATGCTACGCTTACATGCACATCAACCGCCTCTCGTCATCGAAAAAATGCAGAAAAACGCGCGCCTTGCCTCGTGCTACCTGTCGAACAGCGAGCGCAGATGTGTGGCAAGCTCCAAGCTCTGCAGGCGCACCGCGACCACGCAGCTGGACGAGTGGTGCCTTCCTTGGGAGCTTGATGAGCCCTGGAGAACACGTTTCTTAGCGAATTGCACTTGTCTCGTAGCGAGAAATGCTGCCACTGGCCCTGTGGCGCAACGGATAACGCGTCTGACTACGGATCAGAAGATTCCAGGTTCGAATCCTGGCAGGGTCGGCATTTTGTTAGTTGCCAACGCGTAGCTGGGCAGTGGATTTCGTATGTCGCCGCATCGTGCAGTGCTTTGTTACTCCTGTGCATCTCGCAGCTGCATGTCGAGGCGATCGTGGTAAATATCGCTGCGTGCAAGCGTCAGCGTAGCGTCAGTCGAGCAAAGTCGAGACAAGTCAAGCTGAGAGCTGTAGGAGATGTTACGCAATCAAATGTAGGCGCGTGAAAGCGACGCAGACAACACTGCCCAAGTGTCCCAAGTGATGTGACGAAGAGCCAGTATACACCCACACAGCAGAGTGGCGCAGTGGAAGCGTGCTGGGCCCATAACCCAGAGGTCCGTGGATCGAAACCACGCTCTGCTAAAATTATTTCTTTTCCTGATTGTGTCGAGCACGATTATTACGCCTAGAGAGTCGGCTGGGGGCATTGATTCAGCCTCAAAAGCAAACCCCGTAATTCTGAAGTGTGAAGAATGCGAGAACTACTTCCTATGATGCATCATTTTTTAAGATTTTGCAGCAAGTCAATGGCAAAGTTAATGCTCTTCCGCCCCACACGCGCAACACTCGAGCAGGTTTGTGAGATAAAAATCGCGTCTCCCCGGCGGGGAATCGAACCCCGGTCTCCCGCGTGACAGGCGGGGATACTAACCACTATACTACCGAGGACGGGATGCAGGCAGCTGTCTGTGTGGGAGACACTTGTTGCAAGTAGCTGTAAACGGTCTACACTAAGTTCGGCGACTGATAGTGCAATAATTAAAAATCTAGTGTGCCTCCCCGGCGGGGAATCGAACGCCGGTCTCCCGCGTGACAGGCGGGGATACTAACCACTATACTACCGAGGAAGACGCAACTAGCGCCTATAATGCACATTAATCTTGCTGACATAGCTGATACATCTGAAATGTAGCCTCCCGATGCTGTCAGAGACAGCTGCTACGAAATAAAAGTATGCCCCAGGTGAGGCTCGAACTCACAACCCCGGCATTGCTCACGGCTACTGCCTTATAAGTACCGTGCGCTAACCAATTGCGCCACTGGGGCTACAGCGAAACGCTCTCAGTTAGCCATATTCGCTTTGCTGCAAACCAGTGGTGGCTACAAAAACATATGATCGCCACCTGCGGCCATACTGCGACTTTGGCACCTAAGTACGAATGCTTCGTGCTATTCGTGTTTGATATGCTACGCTTACATGCACATCAACCGCCTCTCGTCATCGAAAAAATGCAGAAAAACGCGCGCCTTGCCTCGTGCTACCTGTCGAACAGCGAGCGCAGATGTGTGGCAAGCTCCAAGCTCTGCAGGCGCACCGCGACCACGCAGCTGGACGAGTGGTGCCTTCCTTGGGAGCTTGATGAGCCCTGGAGAACACGTTTCTTAGCGAATTGCACTTGTCTCGTAGCGAGAAATGCTGCCACTGGCCCTGTGGCGCAACGGATAACGCGTCTGACTACGGATCAGAAGATTCCAGGTTCGAATCCTGGCAGGGTCGGCATTTTGTTAGTTGCCAACGCGTAGCTGGGCAGTGGATTTCGTATGTCGCCGCATCGTGCAGTGCTTTGTTACTCCTGTGCATCTCGCAGCTGCATGTCGAGGCGATCGTGGTAAATATCGCTGCGTGCAAGCGTCAGCGTAGCGTCAGTCGAGCAAAGTCGAGACAAGTCAAGCTGAGAGCTGTAGGAGATGTTACGCAATCAAATGTAGGCGCGTGAAAGCGACGCAGACAACACTGCCCAAGTGTCCCAAGTGATGTGACGAAGAGCCAGTATACACCCACACAGCAGAGTGGCGCAGTGGAAGCGTGCTGGGCCCATAACCCAGAGGTCCGTGGATCGAAACCACGCTCTGCTAAAATTATTTCTTTTCCTGATTGTGTCGAGCACGATTATTACGCCTAGAGAGTCGGCTGGGGGCATTGATTCAGCCTCAAAAGCAAACCCCGTAATTCTGAAGTGTGAAGAATGCGAGAACTACTTCCTATGATGCATCATTTTTTAAGATTTTGCAGCAAGTCAATGGCAAAGTTAATGCTCTTCCGCCCCACACGCGCAACACTCGAGCAGGTTTGTGAGATAAAAATCGCGTCTCCCCGGCGGGGAATCGAACCCCGGTCTCCCGCGTGACAGGCGGGGATACTAACCACTATACTACCGAGGACGGGATGCAGGCAGCTGTCTGTGTGGGAGACACTTGTTGCAAGTAGCTGTAAACGGTCTACACTAAGTTCGGCGACTGATAGTGCAATAATTAAAAATCTAGTGTGCCTCCCCGGCGGGGAATCGAACCCCGGTCTCCCGCGTGACAGGCGGGGATACTAACCACTATACTACCGAGGAAGACGCAACTAGCGCCTATAATGCACATTAATCTTGCTGACATAGCTGATACATCTGAAATGTAGCCTCCCGATGCTGTCAGAGACAGCTGCTACGAAATAAAAGTATGCCCCAGGTGAGGCTCGAACTCACAACCCCGGCATTGCTCACGGCTACTGCCTTATAAGTACCGTGCGCTAACCAATTGCGCCACTGGGGCTACAGCGAAACGCTCTCAGTTAGCCATATTCGCTTTGCTGCAAACCAGTGGTGGCTACAAAAACATATGATCGCCACCTGCGGCCATACTGCGACTTTGGCACCTAAGTACGAATGCTTCGTGCTATTCGTGTTTGATATGCTACGCTTACATGCACATCAACCGCCTCTCGTCATCGAAAAAATGCAGAAAAACGCGCGCCTTGCCTCGTGCTACCTGTCGAACAGCGAGCGCAGATGTGTGGCAAGCTCCAAGCTCTGCAGGCGCACCGCGACCACGCAGCTGGACGAGTGGTGCCTTCCTTGGGAGCTTGATGAGCCCTGGAGAACACGTTTCTTAGCGAATTGCACTTGTCTCGTAGCGAGAAATGCTGCCACTGGCCCTGTGGCGCAACGGATAACGCGTCTGACTACGGATCAGAAGATTCCAGGTTCGAATCCTGGCAGGGTCGGCATTTTGTTAGTTGCCAACGCGTAGCTGGGCAGTGGATTTCGTATGTCGCCGCATCGTGCAGTGCTTTGTTACTCCTGTGCATCTCGCAGCTGCATGTCGAGGCGATCGTGGTAAATATCGCTGCGTGCAAGCGTCAGCGTAGCGTCAGTCGAGCAAAGTCGAGACAAGTCAAGCTGAGAGCTGTAGGAGATGTTACGCAATCAAATGTAGGCGCGTGAAAGCGACGCAGACAACACTGCCCAAGTGTCCCAAGTGATGTGACGAAGAGCCAGTATACACCCACACAGCAGAGTGGCGCAGTGGAAGCGTGCTGGGCCCATAACCCAGAGGTCCGTGGATCGAAACCACGCTCTGCTAAAATTATTTCTTTTCCTGATTGTGTCGAGCACGATTATTACGCCTAGAGAGTCGGCTGGGGGCATTGATTCAGCCTCAAAAGCAAACCCCGTAATTCTGAAGTGTGAAGAATGCGAGAACTACTTCCTATGATGCATCATTTTTTAAGATTTTGCAGCAAGTCAATGGCAAAGTTAATGCTCTTCCGCCCCACACGCGCAACACTCGAGCAGGTTTGTGAGATAAAAATCGCGTCTCCCCGGCGGGGAATCGAACCCCGGTCTCCCGCGTGACAGGCGGGGATACTAACCACTATACTACCGAGGACGGGATGCAGGCAGCTGTCTGTGTGGGAGACACTTGTTGCAAGTAGCTGTAAACGGTCTACACTAAGTTCGGCGACTGATAGTGCAATAATTAAAAATCTAGTGTGCCTCCCCGGCGGGGAATCGAACCCCGGTCTCCCGCGTGACAGGCGGGGATACTAACCACTATACTACCGAGGAAGACGCAACTAGCGCCTATAATGCACATTAATCTTGCTGACATAGCTGATACATCTGAAATGTAGCCTCCCGATGCTGTCAGAGACAGCTGCTACGAAATAAAAGTATGCCCCAGGTGAGGCTCGAACTCACAACCCCGGCATTGCTCACGGCTACTGCCTTATAAGTACCGTGCGCTAACCAATTGCGCCACTGGGGCTACAGCGAAACGCTCTCAGTTAGCCATATTCGCTTTGCTGCAAACCAGTGGTGGCTACAAAAACATATGATCGCCACCTGCGGCCATACTGCGACTTTGGCACCTAAGTACGAATGCTTCGTGCTATTCGTGTTTGATATGCTACGCTTACATGCACATCAACCGCCTCTCGTCATCGAAAAAATGCAGAAAAACGCGCGCCTTGCCTCGTGCTACCTGTCGAACAGCGAGCGCAGATGTGTGGCAAGCTCCAAGCTCTGCAGGCGCACCGCGACCACGCAGCTGGACGAGTGGTGCCTTCCTTGGGAGCTTGATGAGCCCTGGAGAACACGTTTCTTAGCGAATTGCACTTGTCTCGTAGCGAGAAATGCTGCCACTGGCCCTGTGGCGCAACGGATAACGCGTCTGACTACGGATCAGAAGATTCCAGGTTCGAATCCTGGCAGGGTCGGCATTTTGTTAGTTGCCAACGCGTAGCTGGGCAGTGGATTTCGTATGTCGCCGCATCGTGCAGTGCTTTGTTACTCCTGTGCATCTCGCAGCTGCATGTCGAGGCGATCGTGGTAAATATCGCTGCGTGCAAGCGTCAGCGTAGCGTCAGTCGAGCAAAGTCGAGACAAGTCAAGCTGAGAGCTGTAGGAGATGTTACGCAATCAAATGTAGGCGCGTGAAAGCGACGCAGACAACACTGCCCAAGTGTCCCAAGTGATGTGACGAAGAGCCAGTATACACCCACACAGCAGAGTGGCGCAGTGGAAGCGTGCTGGGCCCATAACCCAGAGGTCCGTGGATCGAAACCACGCTCTGCTAAAATTATTTCTTTTCCTGATTGTGTCGAGCACGATTATTACGCCTAGAGAGTCGGCTGGGGGCATTGATTCAGCCTCAAAAGCAAACCCCGTAATTCTGAAGTGTGAAGAATGCGAGAACTACTTCCTATGATGCATCATTTTTTAAGATTTTGCAGCAAGTCAATGGCAAAGTTAATGCTCTTCCGCCCCACACGCGCAACACTCGAGCAGGTTTGTGAGATAAAAATCGCGTCTCCCCGGCGGGGAATCGAACCCCGGTCTCCCGCGTGACAGGCGGGGATACTAACCACTATACTACCGAGGACGGGATGCAGGCAGCTGTCTGTGTGGGAGACACTTGTTGCAAGTAGCTGTAAACGGTCTACACTAAGTTCGGCGACTGATAGTGCAATAATTAAAAATCTAGTGTGCCTCCCCGGCGGGGAATCGAACCCCGGTCTCCCGCGTGACAGGCGGGGATACTAACCACTATACTACCGAGGAAGACGCAACTAGCGCCTATAATGCACATTAATCTTGCTGACATAGCTGATACATCTGAAATGTAGCCTCCCGATGCTGTCAGAGACAGCTGCTACGAAATAAAAGTATGCCCCAGGTGAGGCTCGAACTCACAACCCCGGCATTGCTCACGGCTACTGCCTTATAAGTACCGTGCGCTAACCAATTGCGCCACTGGGGCTACAGCGAAACGCTCTCAGTTAGCCATATTCGCTTTGCTGCAAACCAGTGGTGGCTACAAAAACATATGATCGCCACCTGCGGCCATACTGCGACTTTGGCACCTAAGTACGAATGCTTCGTGCTATTCGTGTTTGATATGCTACGCTTACATGCACATCAACCGCCTCTCGTCATCGAAAAAATGCAGAAAAACGCGCGCCTTGCCTCGTGCTACCTGTCGAACAGCGAGCGCAGATGTGTGGCAAGCTCCAAGCTCTGCAGGCGCACCGCGACCACGCAGCTGGACGAGTGGTGCCTTCCTTGGGAGCTTGATGAGCCCTGGAGAACACGTTTCTTAGCGAATTGCACTTGTCTCGTAGCGAGAAATGCTGCCACTGGCCCTGTGGCGCAACGGATAACGCGTCTGACTACGGATCAGAAGATTCCAGGTTCGAATCCTGGCAGGGTCGGCATTTTGTTAGTTGCCAACGCGTAGCTGGGCAGTGGATTTCGTATGTCGCCGCATCGTGCAGTGCTTTGTTACTCCTGTGCATCTCGCAGCTGCATGTCGAGGCGATCGTGGTAAATATCGCTGCGTGCAAGCGTCAGCGTAGCGTCAGTCGAGCAAAGTCGAGACAAGTCAAGCTGAGAGCTGTAGGAGATGTTACGCAATCAAATGTAGGCGCGTGAAAGCGACGCAGACAACACTGCCCAAGTGTCCCAAGTGATGTGACGAAGAGCCAGTATACACCCACACAGCAGAGTGGCGCAGTGGAAGCGTGCTGGGCCCATAACCCAGAGGTCCGTGGATCGAAACCACGCTCTGCTAAAATTATTTCTTTTCCTGATTGTGTCGAGCACGATTATTACGCCTAGAGAGTCGGCTGGGGGCATTGATTCAGCCTCAAAAGCAAACCCCGTAATTCTGAAGTGTGAAGAATGCGAGAACTACTTCCTATGATGCATCATTTTTTAAGATTTTGCAGCAAGTCAATGGCAAAGTTAATGCTCTTCCGCCCCACACGCGCAACACTCGAGCAGGTTTGTGAGATAAAAATCGCGTCTCCCCGGCGGGGAATCGAACCCCGGTCTCCCGCGTGACAGGCGGGGATACTAACCACTATACTACCGAGGACGGGATGCAGGCAGCTGTCTGTGTGGGAGACACTTGTTGCAAGTAGCTGTAAACGGTCTACACTAAGTTCGGCGACTGATAGTGCAATAATTAAAAATCTAGTGTGCCTCCCCGGCGGGGAATCGAACCCCGGTCTCCCGCGTGACAGGCGGGGATACTAACCACTATACTACCGAGGAAGACGCAACTAGCGCCTATAATGCACATTAATCTTGCTGACATAGCTGATACATCTGAAATGTAGCCTCCCGATGCTGTCAGAGACAGCTGCTACGAAATAAAAGTATGCCCCAGGTGAGGCTCGAACTCACAACCCCGGCATTGCTCACGGCTACTGCCTTATAAGTACCGTGCGCTAACCAATTGCGCCACTGGGGCTACAGCGAAACGCTCTCAGTTAGCCATATTCGCTTTGCTGCAAACCAGTGGTGGCTACAAAAACATATGATCGCCACCTGCGGCCATACTGCGACTTTGGCACCTAAGTACGAATGCTTCGTGCTATTCGTGTTTGATATGCTACGCTTACATGCACATCAACCGCCTCTCGTCATCGAAAAAATGCAGAAAAACGCGCGCCTTGCCTCGTGCTACCTGTCGAACAGCGAGCGCAGATGTGTGGCAAGCTCCAAGCTCTGCAGGCGCACCGCGACCACGCAGCTGGACGAGTGGTGCCTTCCTTGGGAGCTTGATGAGCCCTGGAGAACACGTTTCTTAGCGAATTGCACTTGTCTCGTAGCGAGAAATGCTGCCACTGGCCCTGTGGCGCAACGGATAACGCGTCTGACTACGGATCAGAAGATTCCAGGTTCGAATCCTGGCAGGGTCGGCATTTTGTTAGTTGCCAACGCGTAGCTGGGCAGTGGATTTCGTATGTCGCCGCATCGTGCAGTGCTTTGTTACTCCTGTGCATCTCGCAGCTGCATGTCGAGGCGATCGTGGTAAATATCGCTGCGTGCAAGCGTCAGCGTAGCGTCAGTCGAGCAAAGTCGAGACAAGTCAAGCTGAGAGCTGTAGGAGATGTTACGCAATCAAATGTAGGCGCGTGAAAGCGACGCAGACAACACTGCCCAAGTGTCCCAAGTGATGTGACGAAGAGCCAGTATACACCCACACAGCAGAGTGGCGCAGTGGAAGCGTGCTGGGCCCATAACCCAGAGGTCCGTGGATCGAAACCACGCTCTGCTAAAATTATTTCTTTTCCTGATTGTGTCGAGCACGATTATTACGCCTAGAGAGTCGGCTGGGGGCATTGATTCAGCCTCAAAAGCAAACCCCGTAATTCTGAAGTGTGAAGAATGCGAGAACTACTTCCTATGATGCATCATTTTTTAAGATTTTGCAGCAAGTCAATGGCAAAGTTAATGCTCTTCCGCCCCACACGCGCAACACTCGAGCAGGTTTGTGAGATAAAAATCGCGTCTCCCCGGCGGGGAATCGAACCCCGGTCTCCCGCGTGACAGGCGGGGATACTAACCACTATACTACCGAGGACGGGATGCAGGCAGCTGTCTGTGTGGGAGACACTTGTTGCAAGTAGCTGTAAACGGTCTACACTAAGTTCGGCGACTGATAGTGCAATAATTAAAAATCTAGTGTGCCTCCCCGGCGGGGAATCGAACCCCGGTCTCCCGCGTGACAGGCGGGGATACTAACCACTATACTACCGAGGAAGACGCAACTAGCGCCTATAATGCACATTAATCTTGCTGACATAGCTGATACATCTGAAATGTAGCCTCCCGATGCTGTCAGAGACAGCTGCTACGAAATAAAAGTATGCCCCAGGTGAGGCTCGAACTCACAACCCCGGCATTGCTCACGGCTACTGCCTTATAAGTACCGTGCGCTAACCAATTGCGCCACTGGGGCTACAGCGAAACGCTCTCAGTTAGCCATATTCGCTTTGCTGCAAACCAGTGGTGGCTACAAAAACATATGATCGCCACCTGCGGCCATACTGCGACTTTGGCACCTAAGTACGAATGCTTCGTGCTATTCGTGTTTGATATGCTACGCTTACATGCACATCAACCGCCTCTCGTCATCGAAAAAATGCAGAAAAACGCGCGCCTTGCCTCGTGCTACCTGTCGAACAGCGAGCGCAGATGTGTGGCAAGCTCCAAGCTCTGCAGGCGCACCGCGACCACGCAGCTGGACGAGTGGTGCCTTCCTTGGGAGCTTGATGAGCCCTGGAGAACACGTTTCTTAGCGAATTGCACTTGTCTCGTAGCGAGAAATGCTGCCACTGGCCCTGTGGCGCAACGGATAACGCGTCTGACTACGGATCAGAAGATTCCAGGTTCGAATCCTGGCAGGGTCGGCATTTTGTTAGTTGCCAACGCGTAGCTGGGCAGTGGATTTCGTATGTCGCCGCATCGTGCAGTGCTTTGTTACTCCTGTGCATCTCGCAGCTGCATGTCGAGGCGATCGTGGTAAATATCGCTGCGTGCAAGCGTCAGCGTAGCGTCAGTCGAGCAAAGTCGAGACAAGTCAAGCTGAGAGCTGTAGGAGATGTTACGCAATCAAATGTAGGCGCGTGAAAGCGACGCAGACAACACTGCCCAAGTGTCCCAAGTGATGTGACGAAGAGCCAGTATACACCCACACAGCAGAGTGGCGCAGTGGAAGCGTGCTGGGCCCATAACCCAGAGGTCCGTGGATCGAAACCACGCTCTGCTAAAATTATTTCTTTTCCTGATTGTGTCGAGCACGATTATTACGCCTAGAGAGTCGGCTGGGGGCATTGATTCAGCCTCAAAAGCAAACCCCGTAATTCTGAAGTGTGAAGAATGCGAGAACTACTTCCTATGATGCATCATTTTTTAAGATTTTGCAGCAAGTCAATGGCAAAGTTAATGCTCTTCCGCCCCACACGCGCAACACTCGAGCAGGTTTGTGAGATAAAAATCGCGTCTCCCCGGCGGGGAATCGAACCCCGGTCTCCCGCGTGACAGGCGGGGATACTAACCACTATACTACCGAGGACGGGATGCAGGCAGCTGTCTGTGTGGGAGACACTTGTTGCAAGTAGCTGTAAACGGTCTACACTAAGTTCGGCGACTGATAGTGCAATAATTAAAAATCTAGTGTGCCTCCCCGGCGGGGAATCGAACCCCGGTCTCCCGCGTGACAGGCGGGGATACTAACCACTATACTACCGAGGAAGACGCAACTAGCGCCTATAATGCACATTAATCTTGCTGACATAGCTGATACATCTGAAATGTAGCCTCCCGATGCTGTCAGAGACAGCTGCTACGAAATAAAAGTATGCCCCAGGTGAGGCTCGAACTCACAACCCCGGCATTGCTCACGGCTACTGCCTTATAAGTACCGTGCGCTAACCAATTGCGCCACTGGGGCTACAGCGAAACGCTCTCAGTTAGCCATATTCGCTTTGCTGCAAACCAGTGGTGGCTACAAAAACATATGATCGCCACCTGCGGCCATACTGCGACTTTGGCACCTAAGTACGAATGCTTCGTGCTATTCGTGTTTGATATGCTACGCTTACATGCACATCAACCGCCTCTCGTCATCGAAAAAATGCAGAAAAACGCGCGCCTTGCCTCGTGCTACCTGTCGAACAGCGAGCGCAGATGTGTGGCAAGCTCCAAGCTCTGCAGGCGCACCGCGACCACGCAGCTGGATGAGTGGTGCCTTCCTTGGGAGCTTGATGAGCCCTGGAGAACACGTTTCTTAGCGAATTGCACTTGTCTCGTAGCGAGAAATGCTGCCACTGGCCCTGTGGCGCAACGGATAACGCGTCTGACTACGGATCAGAAGATTCCAGGTTCGAATCCTGGCAGGGTCGGCATTTTGTTAGTTGCCAACGCGTAGCTGGGCAGTGGATTTCGTATGTCGCCGCATCGTGCAGTGCTTTGTTACTCCTGTGCATCTCGCAGCTGCATGTCGAGGCGATCGTGGTAAATATCGCTGCGTGCAAGCGTCAGCGTAGCGTCAGTCGAGCAAAGTCGAGACAAGTCAAGCTGAGAGCTGTAGGAGATGTTACGCAATCAAATGTAGGCGCGTGAAAGCGACGCAGACAACACTGCCCAAGTGTCCCAAGTGATGTGACGAAGAGCCAGTATACACCCACACAGCAGAGTGGCGCAGTGGAAGCGTGCTGGGCCCATAACCCAGAGGTCCGTGGATCGAAACCACGCTCTGCTAAAATTATTTCTTTTCCTGATTGTGTCGAGCACGATTATTACGCCTAGAGAGTCGGCTGGGGGCATTGATTCAGCCTCAAAAGCAAACCCCGTAATTCTGAAGTGTGAAGAATGCGAGAACTACTTCCTATGATGCATCATTTTTTAAGATTTTGCAGCAAGTCAATGGCAAAGTTAATGCTCTTCCGCCCCACACGCGCAACACTCGAGCAGGTTTGTGAGATAAAAATCGCGTCTCCCCGGCGGGGAATCGAACCCCGGTCTCCCGCGTGACAGGCGGGGATACTAACCACTATACTACCGAGGACGGGATGCAGGCAGCTGTCTGTGTGGGAGACACTTGTTGCAAGTAGCTGTAAACGGTCTACACTAAGTTCGGCGACTGATAGTGCAATAATTAAAAATCTAGTGTGCCTCCCCGGCGGGGAATCGAACCCCGGTCTCCCGCGTGACAGGCGGGGATACTAACCACTATACTACCGAGGAAGACGCAACTAGCGCCTATAATGCACATTAATCTTGCTGACATAGCTGATACATCTGAAATGTAGCCTCCCGATGCTGTCAGAGACAGCTGCTACGAAATAAAAGTATGCCCCAGGTGAGGCTCGAACTCACAACCCCGGCATTGCTCACGGCTACTGCCTTATAAGTACCGTGCGCTAACCAATTGCGCCACTGGGGCTACAGCGAAACGCTCTCAGTTAGCCATATTCGCTTTGCTGCAAACCAGTGGTGGCTACAAAAACATATGATCGCCACCTGCGGCCATACTGCGACTTTGGCACCTAAGTACGAATGCTTCGTGCTATTCGTGTTTGATATGCTACGCTTACATGCACATCAACCGCCTCTCGTCATCGAAAAAATGCAGAAAAACGCGCGCCTTGCCTCGTGCTACCTGTCGAACAGCGAGCGCAGATGTGTGGCAAGCTCCAAGCTCTGCAGGCGCACCGCGACCACGCAGCTGGATGAGTGGTGCCTTCCTTGGGAGCTTGATGAGCCCTGGAGAACACGTTTCTTAGCGAATTGCACTTGTCTCGTAGCGAGAAATGCTGCCACTGGCCCTGTGGCGCAACGGATAACGCGTCTGACTACGGATCAGAAGATTCCAGGTTCGAATCCTGGCAGGGTCGGCATTTTGTTAGTTGCCAACGCGTAGCTGGGCAGTGGATTTCGTATGTCGCCGCATCGTGCAGTGCTTTGTTACTCCTGTGCATCTCGCAGCTGCATGTCGAGGCGATCGTGGTAAATATCGCTGCGTGCAAGCGTCAGCGTAGCGTCAGTCGAGCAAAGTCGAGACAAGTCAAGCTGAGAGCTGTAGGAGATGTTACGCAATCAAATGTAGGCGCGTGAAAGCGACGCAGACAACACTGCCCAAGTGTCCCAAGTGATGTGACGAAGAGCCAGTATACACCCACACAGCAGAGTGGCGCAGTGGAAGCGTGCTGGGCCCATAACCCAGAGGTCCGTGGATCGAAACCACGCTCTGCTAAAATTATTTCTTTTCCTGATTGTGTCGAGCACGATTATTACGCCTAGAGAGTCGGCTGGGGGCATTGATTCAGCCTCAAAAGCAAACCCCGTAATTCTGAAGTGTGAAGAATGCGAGAACTACTTCCTATGATGCATCATTTTTTAAGATTTTGCAGCAAGTCAATGGCAAAGTTAATGCTCTTCCGCCCCACACGCGCAACACTCGAGCAGGTTTGTGAGATAAAAATCGCGTCTCCCCGGCGGGGAATCGAACCCCGGTCTCCCGCGTGACAGGCGGGGATACTAACCACTATACTACCGAGGACGGGATGCAGGCAGCTGTCTGTGTGGGAGACACTTGTTGCAAGTAGCTGTAAACGGTCTACACTAAGTTCGGCGACTGATAGTGCAATAATTAAAAATCTAGTGTGCCTCCCCGGCGGGGAATCGAACCCCGGTCTCCCGCGTGACAGGCGGGGATACTAACCACTATACTACCGAGGAAGACGCAACTAGCGCCTATAATGCACATTAATCTTGCTGACATAGCTGATACATCTGAAATGTAGCCTCCCGATGCTGTCAGAGACAGCTGCTACGAAATAAAAGTATGCCCCAGGTGAGGCTCGAACTCACAACCCCGGCATTGCTCACGGCTACTGCCTTATAAGTACCGTGCGCTAACCAATTGCGCCACTGGGGCTACAGCGAAACGCTCTCAGTTAGCCATATTCGCTTTGCTGCAAACCAGTGGTGGCTACAAAAACATATGATCGCCACCTGCGGCCATACTGCGACTTTGGCACCTAAGTACGAATGCTTCGTGCTATTCGTGTTTGATATGCTACGCTTACATGCACATCAACCGCCTCTCGTCATCGAAAAAATGCAGAAAAACGCGCGCCTTGCCTCGTGCTACCTGTCGAACAGCGAGCGCAGATGTGTGGCAAGCTCCAAGCTCTGCAGGCGCACCGCGACCACGCAGCTGGACGAGTGGTGCCTTCCTTGGGAGCTTGATGAGCCCTGGAGAACACGTTTCTTAGCGAATTGCACTTGTCTCGTAGCGAGAAATGCTGCCACTGGCCCTGTGGCGCAACGGATAACGCGTCTGACTACGGATCAGAAGATTCCAGGTTCGAATCCTGGCAGGGTCGGCATTTTGTTAGTTGCCAACGCGTAGCTGGGCAGTGGATTTCGTATGTCGCCGCATCGTGCAGTGCTTTGTTACTCCTGTGCATCTCGCAGCTGCATGTCGAGGCGATCGTGGTAAATATCGCTGCGTGCAAGCGTCAGCGTAGCGTCAGTCGAGCAAAGTCGAGACAAGTCAAGCTGAGAGCTGTAGGAGATGTTACGCAATCAAATGTAGGCGCGTGAAAGCGACGCAGACAACACTGCCCAAGTGTCCCAAGTGATGTGACGAAGAGCCAGTATACACCCACACAGCAGAGTGGCGCAGTGGAAGCGTGCTGGGCCCATAACCCAGAGGTCCGTGGATCGAAACCACGCTCTGCTAAAATTATTTCTTTTCCTGATTGTGTCGAGCACGATTATTACGCCTAGAGAGTCGGCTGGGGGCATTGATTCAGCCTCAAAAGCAAACCCCGTAATTCTGAAGTGTGAAGAATGCGAGAACTACTTCCTATGATGCATCATTTTTTAAGATTTTGCAGCAAGTCAATGGCAAAGTTAATGCTCTTCCGCCCCACACGCGCAACACTCGAGCAGGTTTGTGAGATAAAAATCGCGTCTCCCCGGCGGGGAATCGAACCCCGGTCTCCCGCGTGACAGGCGGGGATACTAACCACTATACTACCGAGGACGGGATGCAGGCAGCTGTCTGTGTGGGAGACACTTGTTGCAAGTAGCTGTAAACGGTCTACACTAAGTTCGGCGACTGATAGTGCAATAATTAAAAATCTAGTGTGCCTCCCCGGCGGGGAATCGAACCCCGGTCTCCCGCGTGACAGGCGGGGATACTAACCACTATACTACCGAGGAAGACGCAACTAGCGCCTATAATGCACATTAATCTTGCTGACATAGCTGATACATCTGAAATGTAGCCTCCCGATGCTGTCAGAGACAGCTGCTACGAAATAAAAGTATGCCCCAGGTGAGGCTCGAACTCACAACCCCGGCATTGCTCACGGCTACTGCCTTATAAGTACCGTGCGCTAACCAATTGCGCCACTGGGGCTACAGCGAAACGCTCTCAGTTAGCCATATTCGCTTTGCTGCAAACCAGTGGTGGCTACAAAAACATATGATCGCCACCTGCGGCCATACTGCGACTTTGGCACCTAAGTACGAATGCTTCGTGCTATTCGTGTTTGATATGCTACGCTTACATGCACATCAACCGCCTCTCGTCATCGAAAAAATGCAGAAAAACGCGCGCCTTGCCTCGTGCTACCTGTCGAACAGCGAGCGCAGATGTGTGGCAAGCTCCAAGCTCTGCAGGCGCACCGCGACCACGCAGCTGGACGAGTGGTGCCTTCCTTGGGAGCTTGATGAGCCCTGGAGAACACGTTTCTTAGCGAATTGCACTTGTCTCGTAGCGAGAAATGCTGCCACTGGCCCTGTGGCGCAACGGATAACGCGTCTGACTACGGATCAGAAGATTCCAGGTTCGAATCCTGGCAGGGTCGGCATTTTGTTAGTTGCCAACGCGTAGCTGGGCAGTGGATTTCGTATGTCGCCGCATCGTGCAGTGCTTTGTTACTCCTGTGCATCTCGCAGCTGCATGTCGAGGCGATCGTGGTAAATATCGCTGCGTGCAAGCGTCAGCGTAGCGTCAGTCGAGCAAAGTCGAGACAAGTCAAGCTGAGAGCTGTAGGAGATGTTACGCAATCAAATGTAGGCGCGTGAAAGCGACGCAGACAACACTGCCCAAGTGTCCCAAGTGATGTGACGAAGAGCCAGTATACACCCACACAGCAGAGTGGCGCAGTGGAAGCGTGCTGGGCCCATAACCCAGAGGTCCGTGGATCGAAACCACGCTCTGCTAAAATTATTTCTTTTCCTGATTGTGTCGAGCACGATTATTACGCCTAGAGAGTCGGCTGGGGGCATTGATTCAGCCTCAAAAGCAAACCCCGTAATTCTGAAGTGTGAAGAATGCGAGAACTACTTCCTATGATGCATCATTTTTTAAGATTTTGCAGCAAGTCAATGGCAAAGTTAATGCTCTTCCGCCCCACACGCGCAACACTCGAGCAGGTTTGTGAGATAAAAATCGCGTCTCCCCGGCGGGGAATCGAACCCCGGTCTCCCGCGTGACAGGCGGGGATACTAACCACTATACTACCGAGGACGGGATGCAGGCAGCTGTCTGTGTGGGAGACACTTGTTGCAAGTAGCTGTAAACGGTCTACACTAAGTTCGGCGACTGATAGTGCAATAATTAAAAATCTAGTGTGCCTCCCCGGCGGGGAATCGAACCCCGGTCTCCCGCGTGACAGGCGGGGATACTAACCACTATACTACCGAGGAAGACGCAACTAGCGCCTATAATGCACATTAATCTTGCTGACATAGCTGATACATCTGAAATGTAGCCTCCCGATGCTGTCAGAGACAGCTGCTACGAAATAAAAGTATGCCCCAGGTGAGGCTCGAACTCACAACCCCGGCATTGCTCACGGCTACTGCCTTATAAGTACCGTGCGCTAACCAATTGCGCCACTGGGGCTGCAGCGAAACGCTCTCAGTTAGCCATATTCGCTTTGCTGCAAACCAGTGGTGGCTACAAAAACATATGATCGCCACCTGCGGCCATACTGCGACTTTGGCACCTAAGTACGAATGCTTCGTGCTATTCGTGTTTGATATGCTACGCTTACATGCACATCAACCGCCTCTCGTCATCGAAAAAATGCAGAAAAACGCGCGCCTTGCCTCGTGCTACCTGTCGAACAGCGAGCGCAGATGTGTGGCAAGCTCCAAGCTCTGCAGGCGCACCGCGACCACGCAGCTGGACGAGTGGTGCCTTCCTTGGGAGCTTGATGAGCCCTGGAGAACACGTTTCTTAGCGAATTGCACTTGTCTCGTAGCGAGAAATGCTGCCACTGGCCCTGTGGCGCAACGGATAACGCGTCTGACTACGGATCAGAAGATTCCAGGTTCGAATCCTGGCAGGGTCGGCATTTTGTTAGTTGCCAACGCGTAGCTGGGCAGTGGATTTCGTATGTCGCCGCATCGTGCAGTGCTTTGTTACTCCTGTGCATCTCGCAGCTGCATGTCGAGGCGATCGTGGTAAATATCGCTGCGTGCAAGCGTCAGCGTAGCGTCAGTCGAGCAAAGTCGAGACAAGTCAAGCTGAGAGCTGTAGGAGATGTTACGCAATCAAATGTAGGCGCGTGAAAGCGACGCAGACAACACTGCCCAAGTGTCCCAAGTGATGTGACGAAGAGCCAGTATACACCCACACAGCAGAGTGGCGCAGTGGAAGCGTGCTGGGCCCATAACCCAGAGGTCCGTGGATCGAAACCACGCTCTGCTAAAATTATTTCTTTTCCTGATTGTGTCGAGCACGATTATTACGCCTAGAGAGTCGGCTGGGGGCATTGATTCAGCCTCAAAAGCAAACCCCGTAATTCTGAAGTGTGAAGAATGCGAGAACTACTTCCTATGATGCATCATTTTTTAAGATTTTGCAGCAAGTCAATGGCAAAGTTAATGCTCTTCCGCCCCACACGCGCAACACTCGAGCAGGTTTGTGAGATAAAAATCGCGTCTCCCCGGCGGGGAATCGAACCCCGGTCTCCCGCGTGACAGGCGGGGATACTAACCACTATACTACCGAGGACGGGATGCAGGCAGCTGTCTGTGTGGGAGACACTTGTTGCAAGTAGCTGTAAACGGTCTACACTAAGTTCGGCGACTGATAGTGCAATAATTAAAAATCTACTGTGCCTCCCCGGCAGGGAATCGAACCCCGGTCTCCCGCGTGACAGGCGGGGATACTAACCACTATACTACCGAGGAAGACGCAACTAGCGCCTATAATGCACATTAATCTTGCTGACATAGCTGATACATCTGAAATGTAGCCTCCCGATGCTGTCAGAGACAGCTGCTACGAAATAAAAGTATGCCCCAGGTGAGGCTCGAACTCACAACCCCGGCATTGCTCACGGCTACTGCCTTATAAGTACCGTGCGCTAACCAATTGCGCCACTGGGGCTACAGCGAAACGCTCTCAGTTAGCCATATTCGCTTTGCTGCAAACCAGTGGTGGCTACAAAAACATATGATCGCCACCTGCGGCCATACTGCGACTTTGGCACCTAAGTACGAATGCTTCGTGCTATTCGTGTTTGATATGCTACGCTTACATGCACATCAACCGCCTCTCGTCATCGAAAAAATGCAGAAAAACGCGCGCCTTGCCTCGTGCTACCTGTCGAACAGCGAGCGCAGATGTGTGGCAAGCTCCAAGCTCTGCAGGCGCACCGCGACCACGCAGCTGGACGAGTGGTGCCTTCCTTGGGAGCTTGATGAGCCCTGGAGAACACGTTTCTTAGCGAATTGCACTTGTCTCGTAGCGAGAAATGCTGCCACTGGCCCTGTGGCGCAACGGATAACGCGTCTGACTACGGATCAGAAGATTCCAGGTTCGAATCCTGGCAGGGTCGGCATTTTGTTAGTTGCCAACGCGTAGCTGGGCAGTGGATTTCGTATGTCGCCGCATCGTGCAGTGCTTTGTTACTCCTGTGCATCTCGCAGCTGCATGTCGAGGCGATCGTGGTAAATATCGCTGCGTGCAAGCGTCAGCGTAGCGTCAGTCGAGCAAAGTCGAGACAAGTCAAGCTGAGAGCTGTAGGAGATGTTACGCAATCAAATGTAGGCGCGTGAAAGCGACGCAGACAACACTGCCCAAGTGTCCCAAGTGATGTGACGAAGAGCCAGTATACACCCACACAGCAGAGTGGCGCAGTGGAAGCGTGCTGGGCCCATAACCCAGAGGTCCGTGGATCGAAACCACGCTCTGCTAAAATTATTTCTTTTCCTGATTGTGTCGAGCACGATTATTACGCCTAGAGAGTCGGCTGGGGGCATTGATTCAGCCTCAAAAGCAAACCCCGTAATTCTGAAGTGTGAAGAATGCGAGAACTACTTCCTATGATGCATCATTTTTTAAGATTTTGCAGCAAGTCAATGGCAAAGTTAATGCTCTTCCGCCCCACACGCGCAACACTCGAGCAGGTTTGTGAGATAAAAATCGCGTCTCCCCGGCGGGGAATCGAACCCCGGTCTCCCGCGTGACAGGCGGGGATACTAACCACTATACTACCGAGGACGGGATGCAGGCAGCTGTCTGTGTGGGAGACACTTGTTGCAAGTAGCTGTAAACGGTCTACACTAAGTTCGGCGACTGATAGTGCAATAATTAAAAATCTAGTGTGCCTCCCCGGCGGGGAATCGAACCCCGGTCTCCCGCGTGACAGGCGGGGATACTAACCACTATACTACCGAGGAAGACGCAACTAGCGCCTATAATGCACATTAATCTTGCTGACATAGCTGATACATCTGAAATGTAGCCTCCCGATGCTGTCAGAGACAGCTGCTACGAAATAAAAGTATGCCCCAGGTGAGGCTCGAACTCACAACCCCGGCATTGCTCACGGCTACTGCCTTATAAGTACCGTGCGCTAACCAATTGCGCCACTGGGGCTACAGCGAAACGCTCTCAGTTAGCCATATTCGCTTTGCTGCAAACCAGTGGTGGCTACAAAAACATATGATCGCCACCTGCGGCCATACTGCGACTTTGGCACCTAAGTACGAATGCTTCGTGCTATTCGTGTTTGATATGCTACGCTTACATGCACATCAACCGCCTCTCGTCATCGAAAAAATGCAGAAAAACGCGCGCCTTGCCTCGTGCTACCTGTCGAACAGCGAGCGCAGATGTGTGGCAAGCTCCAAGCTCTGCAGGCGCACCGCGACCACGCAGCTGGACGAGTGGTGCCTTCCTTGGGAGCTTGATGAGCCCTGGAGAACACGTTTCTTAGCGAATTGCACTTGTCTCGTAGCGAGAAATGCTGCCACTGGCCCTGTGGCGCAACGGATAACGCGTCTGACTACGGATCAGAAGATTCCAGGTTCGAATCCTGGCAGGGTCGGCATTTTGTTAGTTGCCAACGCGTAGCTGGGCAGTGGATTTCGTATGTCGCCGCATCGTGCAGTGCTTTGTTACTCCTGTGCATCTCGCAGCTGCATGTCGAGGCGATCGTGGTAAATATCGCTGCGTGCAAGCGTCAGCGTAGCGTCAGTCGAGCAAAGTCGAGACAAGTCAAGCTGAGAGCTGTAGGAGATGTTACGCAATCAAATGTAGGCGCGTGAAAGCGACGCAGACAACACTGCCCAAGTGTCCCAAGTGATGTGACGAAGAGCCAGTATACACCCACACAGCAGAGTGGCGCAGTGGAAGCGTGCTGGGCCCATAACCCAGAGGTCCGTGGATCGAAACCACGCTCTGCTAAAATTATTTCTTTTCCTGATTGTGTCGAGCACGATTATTACGCCTAGAGAGTCGGCTGGGGGCATTGATTCAGCCTCAAAAGCAAACCCCGTAATTCTGAAGTGTGAAGAATGCGAGAACTACTTCCTATGATGCATCATTTTTTAAGATTTTGCAGCAAGTCAATGGCAAAGTTAATGCTCTTCCGCCCCACACGCGCAACACTCGAGCAGGTTTGTGAGATAAAAATCGCGTCTCCCCGGCGGGGAATCGAACCCCGGTCTCCCGCGTGACAGGCGGGGATACTAACCACTATACTACCGAGGAAGACGCAACTAGCGCCTATAATGCACATTAATCTTGCTGACATAGCTGATACATCTGAAATGTAGCCTCCCGATGCTGTCAGAGACAGCTGCTACGAAATAAAAGTATGCCCCAGGTGAGGCTCGAACTCACAACCCCGGCATTGCTCACGGCTACTGCCTTATAAGTACCGTGCGCTAACCAATTGCGCCACTGGGGCTGCAGCGAAACGCTCTCAGTTAGCCATATTCGCTTTGCTGCAAACCAGTGGTGGCTACAAAAACATATGATCGCCACCTGCGGCCATACTGCGACTTTGGCACCTAAGTACGAATGCTTCGTGCTATTCGTGTTTGATATGCTACGCTTACATGCACATCAACCGCCTCTCGTCATCGAAAAAATGCAGAAAAACGCGCGCCTTGCCTCGTGCTACCTGTCGAACAGCGAGCGCAGATGTGTGGCAAGCTCCAAGCTCTGCAGGCGCACCGCGACCACGCAGCTGGACGAGTGGTGCCTTCCTTGGGAGCTTGATGAGCCCTGGAGAACACGTTTCTTAGCGAATTGCACTTGTCTCGTAGCGAGAAATGCTGCCACTGGCCCTGTGGCGCAACGGATAACGCGTCTGACTACGGATCAGAAGATTCCAGGTTCGAATCCTGGCAGGGTCGGCATTTTGTTAGTTGCCAACGCGTAGCTGGGCAGTGGATTTCGTATGTCGCCGCATCGTGCAGTGCTTTGTTACTCCTGTGCATCTCGCAGCTGCATGTCGAGGCGATCGTGGTAAATATCGCTGCGTGCAAGCGTCAGCGTAGCGTCAGTCGAGCAAAGTCGAGACAAGTCAAGCTGAGAGCTGTAGGAGATGTTACGCAATCAAATGTAGGCGCGTGAAAGCGACGCAGACAACACTGCCCAAGTGTCCCAAGTGATGTGACGAAGAGCCAGTATACACCCACACAGCAGAGTGGCGCAGTGGAAGCGTGCTGGGCCCATAACCCAGAGGTCCGTGGATCGAAACCACGCTCTGCTAAAATTATTTCTTTTCCTGATTGTGTCGAGCACGATTATTACGCCTAGAGAGTCGGCTGGGGGCATTGATTCAGCCTCAAAAGCAAACCCCGTAATTCTGAAGTGTGAAGAATGCGAGAACTACTTCCTATGATGCATCATTTTTTAAGATTTTGCAGCAAGTCAATGGCAAAGTTAATGCTCTTCCGCCCCACACGCGCAACACTCGAGCAGGTTTGTGAGATAAAAATCGCGTCTCCCCGGCGGGGAATCGAACCCCGGTCTCCCGCGTGACAGGCGGGGATACTAACCACTATACTACCGAGGACGGGATGCAGGCAGCTGTCTGTGTGGGAGACACTTGTTGCAAGTAGCTGTAAACGGTCTACACTAAGTTCGGCGACTGATAGTGCAATAATTAAAAATCTAGTGTGCCTCCCCGGCGGGGAATCGAACCCCGGTCTCCCGCGTGACAGGCGGGGATACTAACCACTATACTACCGAGGAAGACGCAACTAGCGCCTATAATGCACATTAATCTTGCTGACATAGCTGATACATCTGAAATGTAGCCTCCCGATGCTGTCAGAGACAGCTGCTACGAAATAAAAGTATGCCCCAGGTGAGGCTCGAACTCACAACCCCGGCATTGCTCACGGCTACTGCCTTATAAGTACCGTGCGCTAACCAATTGCGCCACTGGGGCTACAGCGAAACGCTCTCAGTTAGCCATATTCGCTTTGCTGCAAACCAGTGGTGGCTACAAAAACATATGATCGCCACCTGCGGCCATACTGCGACTTTGGCACCTAAGTACGAATGCTTCGTGCTATTCGTGTTTGATATGCTACGCTTACATGCACATCAACCGCCTCTCGTCATCGAAAAAATGCAGAAAAACGCGCGCCTTGCCTCGTGCTACCTGTCGAACAGCGAGCGCAGATGTGTGGCAAGCTCCAAGCTCTGCAGGCGCACCGCGACCACGCAGCTGGACGAGTGGTGCCTTCCTTGGGAGCTTGATGAGCCCTGGAGAACACGTTTCTTAGCGAATTGCACTTGTCTCGTAGCGAGAAATGCTGCCACTGGCCCTGTGGCGCAACGGATAACGCGTCTGACTACGGATCAGAAGATTCCAGGTTCGAATCCTGGCAGGGTCGGCATTTTGTTAGTTGCCAACGCGTAGCTGGGCAGTGGATTTCGTATGTCGCCGCATCGTGCAGTGCTTTGTTACTCCTGTGCATCTCGCAGCTGCATGTCGAGGCGATCGTGGTAAATATCGCTGCGTGCAAGCGTCAGCGTAGCGTCAGTCGAGCAAAGTCGAGACAAGTCAAGCTGAGAGCTGTAGGAGATGTTACGCAATCAAATGTAGGCGCGTGAAAGCGACGCAGACAACACTGCCCAAGTGTCCCAAGTGATGTGACGAAGAGCCAGTATACACCCACACAGCAGAGTGGCGCAGTGGAAGCGTGCTGGGCCCATAACCCAGAGGTCCGTGGATCGAAACCACGCTCTGCTAAAATTATTTCTTTTCCTGATTGTGTCGAGCACGATTATTACGCCTAGAGAGTCGGCTGGGGGCATTGATTCAGCCTCAAAAGCAAACCCCGTAATTCTGAAGTGTGAAGAATGCGAGAACTACTTCCTATGATGCATCATTTTTTAAGATTTTGCAGCAAGTCAATGGCAAAGTTAATGCTCTTCCGCCCCACACGCGCAACACTCGAGCAGGTTTGTGAGATAAAAATCGCGTCTCCCCGGCGGGGAATCGAACCCCGGTCTCCCGCGTGACAGGCGGGGATACTAACCACTATACTACCGAGGACGGGATGCAGGCAGCTGTCTGTGTGGGAGACACTTGTTGCAAGTAGCTGTAAACGGTCTACACTAAGTTCGGCGACTGATAGTGCAATAATTAAAAATCTAGTGTGCCTCCCCGGCGGGGAATCGAACCCCGGTCTCCCGCGTGACAGGCGGGGATACTAACCACTATACTACCGAGGAAGACGCAACTAGCGCCTATAATGCACATTAATCTTGCTGACATAGCTGATACATCTGAAATGTAGCCTCCCGATGCTGTCAGAGACAGCTGCTACGAAATAAAAGTATGCCCCAGGTGAGGCTCGAACTCACAACCCCGGCATTGCTCACGGCTACTGCCTTATAAGTACCGTGCGCTAACCAATTGCGCCACTGGGGCTACAGCGAAACGCTCTCAGTTAGCCATATTCGCTTTGCTGCAAACCAGTGGTGGCTACAAAAACATATGATCGCCACCTGCGGCCATACTGCGACTTTGGCACCTAAGTACGAATGCTTCGTGCTATTCGTGTTTGATATGCTACGCTTACATGCACATCAACCGCCTCTCGTCATCGAAAAAATGCAGAAAAACGCGCGCCTTGCCTCGTGCTACCTGTCGAACAGCGAGCGCAGATGTGTGGCAAGCTCCAAGCTCTGCAGGCGCACCGCGACCACGCAGCTGGACGAGTGGTGCCTTCCTTGGGAGCTTGATGAGCCCTGGAGAACACGTTTCTTAGCGAATTGCACTTGTCTCGTAGCGAGAAATGCTGCCACTGGCCCTGTGGCGCAACGGATAACGCGTCTGACTACGGATCAGAAGATTCCAGGTTCGAATCCTGGCAGGGTCGGCATTTTGTTAGTTGCCAACGCGTAGCTGGGCAGTGGATTTCGTATGTCGCCGCATCGTGCAGTGCTTTGTTACTCCTGTGCATCTCGCAGCTGCATGTCGAGGCGATCGTGGTAAATATCGCTGCGTGCAAGCGTCAGCGTAGCGTCAGTCGAGCAAAGTCGAGACAAGTCAAGCTGAGAGCTGTAGGAGATGTTACGCAATCAAATGTAGGCGCGTGAAAGCGACGCAGACAACACTGCCCAAGTGTCCCAAGTGATGTGACGAAGAGCCAGTATACACCCACACAGCAGAGTGGCGCAGTGGAAGCGTGCTGGGCCCATAACCCAGAGGTCCGTGGATCGAAACCACGCTCTGCTAAAATTATTTCTTTTCCTGATTGTGTCGAGCACGATTATTACGCCTAGAGAGTCGGCTGGGGGCATTGATTCAGCCTCAAAAGCAAACCCCGTAATTCTGAAGTGTGAAGAATGCGAGAACTACTTCCTATGATGCATCATTTTTTAAGATTTTGCAGCAAGTCAATGGCAAAGTTAATGCTCTTCCGCCCCACACGCGCAACACTCGAGCAGGTTTGTGAGATAAAAATCGCGTCTCCCCGGCGGGGAATCGAACCCCGGTCTCCCGCGTGACAGGCGGGGATACTAACCACTATACTACCGAGGACGGGATGCAGGCAGCTGTCTGTGTGGGAGACACTTGTTGCAAGTAGCTGTAAACGGTCTACACTAAGTTCGGCGACTGATAGTGCAATAATTAAAAATCTAGTGTGCCTCCCCGGCGGGGAATCGAACCCCGGTCTCCCGCGTGACAGGCGGGGATACTAACCACTATACTACCGAGGAAGACGCAACTAGCGCCTATAATGCACATTAATCTTGCTGACATAGCTGATACATCTGAAATGTAGCCTCCCGATGCTGTCAGAGACAGCTGCTACGAAATAAAAGTATGCCCCAGGTGAGGCTCGAACTCACAACCCCGGCATTGCTCACGGCTACTGCCTTATAAGTACCGTGCGCTAACCAATTGCGCCACTGGGGCTACAGCGAAACGCTCTCAGTTAGCCATATTCGCTTTGCTGCAAACCAGTGGTGGCTACAAAAACATATGATCGCCACCTGCGGCCATACTGCGACTTTGGCACCTAAGTACGAATGCTTCGTGCTATTCGTGTTTGATATGCTACGCTTACATGCACATCAACCGCCTCTCGTCATCGAAAAAATGCAGAAAAACGCGCGCCTTGCCTCGTGCTACCTGTCGAACAGCGAGCGCAGATGTGTGGCAAGCTCCAAGCTCTGCAGGCGCACCGCGACCACGCAGCTGGACGAGTGGTGCCTTCCTTGGGAGCTTGATGAGCCCTGGAGAACACGTTTCTTAGCGAATTGCACTTGTCTCGTAGCGAGAAATGCTGCCACTGGCCCTGTGGCGCAACGGATAACGCGTCTGACTACGGATCAGAAGATTCCAGGTTCGAATCCTGGCAGGGTCGGCATTTTGTTAGTTGCCAACGCGTAGCTGGGCAGTGGATTTCGTATGTCGCCGCATCGTGCAGTGCTTTGTTACTCCTGTGCATCTCGCAGCTGCATGTCGAGGCGATCGTGGTAAATATCGCTGCGTGCAAGCGTCAGCGTAGCGTCAGTCGAGCAAAGTCGAGACAAGTCAAGCTGAGAGCTGTAGGAGATGTTACGCAATCAAATGTAGGCGCGTGAAAGCGACGCAGACAACACTGCCCAAGTGTCCCAAGTGATGTGACGAAGAGCCAGTATACACCCACACAGCAGAGTGGCGCAGTGGAAGCGTGCTGGGCCCATAACCCAGAGGTCCGTGGATCGAAACCACGCTCTGCTAAAATTATTTCTTTTCCTGATTGTGTCGAGCACGATTATTACGCCTAGAGAGTCGGCTGGGGGCATTGATTCAGCCTCAAAAGCAAACCCCGTAATTCTGAAGTGTGAAGAATGCGAGAACTACTTCCTATGATGCATCATTTTTTAAGATTTTGCAGCAAGTCAATGGCAAAGTTAATGCTCTTCCGCCCCACACGCGCAACACTCGAGCAGGTTTGTGAGATAAAAATCGCGTCTCCCCGGCGGGGAATCGAACCCCGGTCTCCCGCGTGACAGGCGGGGATACTAACCACTATACTACCGAGGACGGGATGCAGGCAGCTGTCTGTGTGGGAGACACTTGTTGCAAGTAGCTGTAAACGGTCTACACTAAGTTCGGCGACTGATAGTGCAATAATTAAAAATCTAGTGTGCCTCCCCGGCGGGGAATCGAACCCCGGTCTCCCGCGTGACAGGCGGGGATACTAACCACTATACTACCGAGGAAGACGCAACTAGCGCCTATAATGCACATTAATCTTGCTGACATAGCTGATACATCTGAAATGTAGCCTCCCGATGCTGTCAGAGACAGCTGCTACGAAATAAAAGTATGCCCCAGGTGAGGCTCGAACTCACAACCCCGGCATTGCTCACGGCTACTGCCTTATAAGTACCGTGCGCTAACCAATTGCGCCACTGGGGCTACAGCGAAACGCTCTCAGTTAGCCATATTCGCTTTGCTGCAAACCAGTGGTGGCTACAAAAACATATGATCGCCACCTGCGGCCATACTGCGACTTTGGCACCTAAGTACGAATGCTTCGTGCTATTCGTGTTTGATATGCTACGCTTACATGCACATCAACCGCCTCTCGTCATCGAAAAAATGCAGAAAAACGCGCGCCTTGCCTCGTGCTACCTGTCGAACAGCGAGCGCAGATGTGTGGCAAGCTCCAAGCTCTGCAGGCGCACCGCGACCACGCAGCTGGACGAGTGGTGCCTTCCTTGGGAGCTTGATGAGCCCTGGAGAACACGTTTCTTAGCGAATTGCACTTGTCTCGTAGCGAGAAATGCTGCCACTGGCCCTGTGGCGCAACGGATAACGCGTCTGACTACGGATCAGAAGATTCCAGGTTCGAATCCTGGCAGGGTCGGCATTTTGTTAGTTGCCAACGCGTAGCTGGGCAGTGGATTTCGTATGTCGCCGCATCGTGCAGTGCTTTGTTACTCCTGTGCATCTCGCAGCTGCATGTCGAGGCGATCGTGGTAAATATCGCTGCGTGCAAGCGTCAGCGTAGCGTCAGTCGAGCAAAGTCGAGACAAGTCAAGCTGAGAGCTGTAGGAGATGTTACGCAATCAAATGTAGGCGCGTGAAAGCGACGCAGACAACACTGCCCAAGTGTCCCAAGTGATGTGACGAAGAGCCAGTATACACCCACACAGCAGAGTGGCGCAGTGGAAGCGTGCTGGGCCCATAACCCAGAGGTCCGTGGATCGAAACCACGCTCTGCTAAAATTATTTCTTTTCCTGATTGTGTCGAGCACGATTATTACGCCTAGAGAGTCGGCTGGGGGCATTGATTCAGCCTCAAAAGCAAACCCCGTAATTCTGAAGTGTGAAGAATGCGAGAACTACTTCCTATGATGCATCATTTTTTAAGATTTTGCAGCAAGTCAATGGCAAAGTTAATGCTCTTCCGCCCCACACGCGCAACACTCGAGCAGGTTTGTGAGATAAAAATCGCGTCTCCCCGGCGGGGAATCGAACCCCGGTCTCCCGCGTGACAGGCGGGGATACTAACCACTATACTACCGAGGACGGGATGCAGGCAGCTGTCTGTGTGGGAGACACTTGTTGCAAGTAGCTGTAAACGGTCTACACTAAGTTCGGCGACTGATAGTGCAATAATTAAAAATCTAGTGTGCCTCCCCGGCGGGGAATCGAACCCCGGTCTCCCGCGTGACAGGCGGGGATACTAACCACTATACTACCGAGGAAGACGCAACTAGCGCCTATAATGCACATTAATCTTGCTGACATAGCTGATACATCTGAAATGTAGCCTCCCGATGCTGTCAGAGACAGCTGCTACGAAATAAAAGTATGCCCCAGGTGAGGCTCGAACTCACAACCCCGGCATTGCTCACGGCTACTGCCTTATAAGTACCGTGCGCTAACCAATTGCGCCACTGGGGCTACAGCGAAACGCTCTCAGTTAGCCATATTCGCTTTGCTGCAAACCAGTGGTGGCTACAAAAACATATGATCGCCACCTGCGGCCATACTGCGACTTTGGCACCTAAGTACGAATGCTTCGTGCTATTCGTGTTTGATATGCTACGCTTACATGCACATCAACCGCCTCTCGTCATCGAAAAAATGCAGAAAAACGCGCGCCTTGCCTCGTGCTACCTGTCGAACAGCGAGCGCAGATGTGTGGCAAGCTCCAAGCTCTGCAGGCGCACCGCGACCACGCAGCTGGACGAGTGGTGCCTTCCTTGGGAGCTTGATGAGCCCTGGAGAACACGTTTCTTAGCGAATTGCACTTGTCTCGTAGCGAGAAATGCTGCCACTGGCCCTGTGGCGCAACGGATAACGCGTCTGACTACGGATCAGAAGATTCCAGGTTCGAATCCTGGCAGGGTCGGCATTTTGTTAGTTGCCAACGCGTAGCTGGGCAGTGGATTTCGTATGTCGCCGCATCGTGCAGTGCTTTGTTACTCCTGTGCATCTCGCAGCTGCATGTCGAGGCGATCGTGGTAAATATCGCTGCGTGCAAGCGTCAGCGTAGCGTCAGTCGAGCAAAGTCGAGACAAGTCAAGCTGAGAGCTGTAGGAGATGTTACGCAATCAAATGTAGGCGCGTGAAAGCGACGCAGACAACACTGCCCAAGTGTCCCAAGTGATGTGACGAAGAGCCAGTATACACCCACACAGCAGAGTGGCGCAGTGGAAGCGTGCTGGGCCCATAACCCAGAGGTCCGTGGATCGAAACCACGCTCTGCTAAAATTATTTCTTTTCCTGATTGTGTCGAGCACGATTATTACGCCTAGAGAGTCGGCTGGGGGCATTGATTCAGCCTCAAAAGCAAACCCCGTAATTCTGAAGTGTGAAGAATGCGAGAACTACTTCCTATGATGCATCATTTTTTAAGATTTTGCAGCAAGTCAATGGCAAAGTTAATGCTCTTCCGCCCCACACGCGCAACACTCGAGCAGGTTTGTGAGATAAAAATCGCGTCTCCCCGGCGGGGAATCGAACCCCGGTCTCCCGCGTGACAGGCGGGGATACTAACCACTATACTACCGAGGACGGGATGCAGGCAGCTGTCTGTGTGGGAGACACTTGTTGCAAGTAGCTGTAAACGGTCTACACTAAGTTCGGCGACTGATAGTGCAATAATTAAAAATCTAGTGTGCCTCCCCGGCGGGGAATCGAACCCCGGTCTCCCGCGTGACAGGCGGGGATACTAACCACTATACTACCGAGGAAGACGCAACTAGCGCCTATAATGCACATTAATCTTGCTGACATAGCTGATACATCTGAAATGTAGCCTCCCGATGCTGTCAGAGACAGCTGCTACGAAATAAAAGTATGCCCCAGGTGAGGCTCGAACTCACAACCCCGGCATTGCTCACGGCTACTGCCTTATAAGTACCGTGCGCTAACCAATTGCGCCACTGGGGCTACAGCGAAACGCTCTCAGTTAGCCATATTCGCTTTGCTGCAAACCAGTGGTGGCTACAAAAACATATGATCGCCACCTGCGGCCATACTGCGACTTTGGCACCTAAGTACGAATGCTTCGTGCTATTCGTGTTTGATATGCTACGCTTACATGCACATCAACCGCCTCTCGTCATCGAAAAAATGCAGAAAAACGCGCGCCTTGCCTCGTGCTACCTGTCGAACAGCGAGCGCAGATGTGTGGCAAGCTCCAAGCTCTGCAGGCGCACCGCGACCACGCAGCTGGACGAGTGGTGCCTTCCTTGGGAGCTTGATGAGCCCTGGAGAACACGTTTCTTAGCGAATTGCACTTGTCTCGTAGCGAGAAATGCTGCCACTGGCCCTGTGGCGCAACGGATAACGCGTCTGACTACGGATCAGAAGATTCCAGGTTCGAATCCTGGCAGGGTCGGCATTTTGTTAGTTGCCAACGCGTAGCTGGGCAGTGGATTTCGTATGTCGCCGCATCGTGCAGTGCTTTGTTACTCCTGTGCATCTCGCAGCTGCATGTCGAGGCGATCGTGGTAAATATCGCTGCGTGCAAGCGTCAGCGTAGCGTCAGTCGAGCAAAGTCGAGACAAGTCAAGCTGAGAGCTGTAGGAGATGTTACGCAATCAAATGTAGGCGCGTGAAAGCGACGCAGACAACACTGCCCAAGTGTCCCAAGTGATGTGACGAAGAGCCAGTATACACCCACACAGCAGAGTGGCGCAGTGGAAGCGTGCTGGGCCCATAACCCAGAGGTCCGTGGATCGAAACCACGCTCTGCTAAAATTATTTCTTTTCCTGATTGTGTCGAGCACGATTATTACGCCTAGAGAGTCGGCTGGGGGCATTGATTCAGCCTCAAAAGCAAACCCCGTAATTCTGAAGTGTGAAGAATGCGAGAACTACTTCCTATGATGCATCATTTTTTAAGATTTTGCAGCAAGTCAATGGCAAAGTTAATGCTCTTCCGCCCCACACGCGCAACACTCGAGCAGGTTTGTGAGATAAAAATCGCGTCTCCCCGGCGGGGAATCGAACCCCGGTCTCCCGCGTGACAGGCGGGGATACTAACCACTATACTACCGAGGACGGGATGCAGGCAGCTGTCTGTGTGGGAGACACTTGTTGCAAGTAGCTGTAAACGGTCTACACTAAGTTCGGCGACTGATAGTGCAATAATTAAAAATCTAGTGTGCCTCCCCGGCGGGGAATCGAACCCCGGTCTCCCGCGTGACAGGCGGGGATACTAACCACTATACTACCGAGGAAGACGCAACTAGCGCCTATAATGCACATTAATCTTGCTGACATAGCTGATACATCTGAAATGTAGCCTCCCGATGCTGTCAGAGACAGCTGCTACGAAATAAAAGTATGCCCCAGGTGAGGCTCGAACTCACAACCCCGGCATTGCTCACGGCTACTGCCTTATAAGTACCGTGCGCTAACCAATTGCGCCACTGGGGCTACAGCGAAACGCTCTCAGTTAGCCATATTCGCTTTGCTGCAAACCAGTGGTGGCTACAAAAACATATGATCGCCACCTGCGGCCATACTGCGACTTTGGCACCTAAGTACGAATGCTTCGTGCTATTCGTGTTTGATATGCTACGCTTACATGCACATCAACCGCCTCTCGTCATCGAAAAAATGCAGAAAAACGCGCGCCTTGCCTCGTGCTACCTGTCGAACAGCGAGCGCAGATGTGTGGCAAGCTCCAAGCTCTGCAGGCGCACCGCGACCACGCAGCTGGACGAGTGGTGCCTTCCTTGGGAGCTTGATGAGCCCTGGAGAACACGTTTCTTAGCGAATTGCACTTGTCTCGTAGCGAGAAATGCTGCCACTGGCCCTGTGGCGCAACGGATAACGCGTCTGACTACGGATCAGAAGATTCCAGGTTCGAATCCTGGCAGGGTCGGCATTTTGTTAGTTGCCAACGCGTAGCTGGGCAGTGGATTTCGTATGTCGCCGCATCGTGCAGTGCTTTGTTACTCCTGTGCATCTCGCAGCTGCATGTCGAGGCGATCGTGGTAAATATCGCTGCGTGCAAGCGTCAGCGTAGCGTCAGTCGAGCAAAGTCGAGACAAGTCAAGCTGAGAGCTGTAGGAGATGTTACGCAATCAAATGTAGGCGCGTGAAAGCGACGCAGACAACACTGCCCAAGTGTCCCAAGTGATGTGACGAAGAGCCAGTATACACCCACACAGCAGAGTGGCGCAGTGGAAGCGTGCTGGGCCCATAACCCAGAGGTCCGTGGATCGAAACCACGCTCTGCTAAAATTATTTCTTTTCCTGATTGTGTCGAGCACGATTATTACGCCTAGAGAGTCGGCTGGGGGCATTGATTCAGCCTCAAAAGCAAACCCCGTAATTCTGAAGTGTGAAGAATGCGAGAACTACTTCCTATGATGCATCATTTTTTAAGATTTTGCAGCAAGTCAATGGCAAAGTTAATGCTCTTCCGCCCCACACGCGCAACACTCGAGCAGGTTTGTGAGATAAAAATCGCGTCTCCCCGGCGGGGAATCGAACCCCGGTCTCCCGCGTGACAGGCGGGGATACTAACCACTATACTACCGAGGACGGGATGCAGGCAGCTGTCTGTGTGGGAGACACTTGTTGCAAGTAGCTGTAAACGGTCTACACTAAGTTCGGCGACTGATAGTGCAATAATTAAAAATCTAGTGTGCCTCCCCGGCGGGGAATCGAACCCCGGTCTCCCGCGTGACAGGCGGGGATACTAACCACTATACTACCGAGGAAGACGCAACTAGCGCCTATAATGCACATTAATCTTGCTGACATAGCTGATACATCTGAAATGTAGCCTCCCGATGCTGTCAGAGACAGCTGCTACGAAATAAAAGTATGCCCCAGGTGAGGCTCGAACTCACAACCCCGGCATTGCTCACGGCTACTGCCTTATAAGTACCGTGCGCTAACCAATTGCGCCACTGGGGCTACAGCGAAACGCTCTCAGTTAGCCATATTCGCTTTGCTGCAAACCAGTGGTGGCTACAAAAACATATGATCGCCACCTGCGGCCATACTGCGACTTTGGCACCTAAGTACGAATGCTTCGTGCTATTCGTGTTTGATATGCTACGCTTACATGCACATCAACCGCCTCTCGTCATCGAAAAAATGCAGAAAAACGCGCGCCTTGCCTCGTGCTACCTGTCGAACAGCGAGCGCAGATGTGTGGCAAGCTCCAAGCTCTGCAGGCGCACCGCGACCACGCAGCTGGACGAGTGGTGCCTTCCTTGGGAGCTTGATGAGCCCTGGAGAACACGTTTCTTAGCGAATTGCACTTGTCTCGTAGCGAGAAATGCTGCCACTGGCCCTGTGGCGCAACGGATAACGCGTCTGACTACGGATCAGAAGATTCCAGGTTCGAATCCTGGCAGGGTCGGCATTTTGTTAGTTGCCAACGCGTAGCTGGGCAGTGGATTTCGTATGTCGCCGCATCGTGCAGTGCTTTGTTACTCCTGTGCATCTCGCAGCTGCATGTCGAGGCGATCGTGGTAAATATCGCTGCGTGCAAGCGTCAGCGTAGCGTCAGTCGAGCAAAGTCGAGACAAGTCAAGCTGAGAGCTGTAGGAGATGTTACGCAATCAAATGTAGGCGCGTGAAAGCGACGCAGACAACACTGCCCAAGTGTCCCAAGTGATGTGACGAAGAGCCAGTATACACCCACACAGCAGAGTGGCGCAGTGGAAGCGTGCTGGGCCCATAACCCAGAGGTCCGTGGATCGAAACCACGCTCTGCTAAAATTATTTCTTTTCCTGATTGTGTCGAGCACGATTATTACGCCTAGAGAGTCGGCTGGGGGCATTGATTCAGCCTCAAAAGCAAACCCCGTAATTCTGAAGTGTGAAGAATGCGAGAACTACTTCCTATGATGCATCATTTTTTAAGATTTTGCAGCAAGTCAATGGCAAAGTTAATGCTCTTCCGCCCCACACGCGCAACACTCGAGCAGGTTTGTGAGATAAAAATCGCGTCTCCCCGGCGGGGAATCGAACCCCGGTCTCCCGCGTGACAGGCGGGGATACTAACCACTATACTACCGAGGACGGGATGCAGGCAGCTGTCTGTGTGGGAGACACTTGTTGCAAGTAGCTGTAAACGGTCTACACTAAGTTCGGCGACTGATAGTGCAATAATTAAAAATCTAGTGTGCCTCCCCGGCGGGGAATCGAACCCCGGTCTCCCGCGTGACAGGCGGGGATACTAACCACTATACTACCGAGGAAGACGCAACTAGCGCCTATAATGCACATTAATCTTGCTGACATAGCTGATACATCTGAAATGTAGCCTCCCGATGCTGTCAGAGACAGCTGCTACGAAATAAAAGTATGCCCCAGGTGAGGCTCGAACTCACAACCCCGGCATTGCTCACGGCTACTGCCTTATAAGTACCGTGCGCTAACCAATTGCGCCACTGGGGCTGCAGCGAAACGCTCTCAGTTAGCCATATTCGCTTTGCTGCAAACCAGTGGTGGCTACAAAAACATATGATCGCCACCTGCGGCCATACTGCGACTTTGGCACCTAAGTACGAATGCTTCGTGCTATTCGTGTTTGATATGCTACGCTTACATGCACATCAACCGCCTCTCGTCATCGAAAAAATGCAGAAAAACGCGCGCCTTGCCTCGTGCTACCTGTCGAACAGCGAGCGCAGATGTGTGGCAAGCTCCAAGCTCTGCAGGCGCACCGCGACCACGCAGCTGGACGAGTGGTGCCTTCCTTGGGAGCTTGATGAGCCCTGGAGAACACGTTTCTTAGCGAATTGCACTTGTCTCGTAGCGAGAAATGCTGCCACTGGCCCTGTGGCGCAACGGATAACGCGTCTGACTACGGATCAGAAGATTCCAGGTTCGAATCCTGGCAGGGTCGGCATTTTGTTAGTTGCCAACGCGTAGCTGGGCAGTGGATTTCGTATGTCGCCGCATCGTGCAGTGCTTTGTTACTCCTGTGCATCTCGCAGCTGCATGTCGAGGCGATCGTGGTAAATATCGCTGCGTGCAAGCGTCAGCGTAGCGTCAGTCGAGCAAAGTCGAGACAAGTCAAGCTGAGAGCTGTAGGAGATGTTACGCAATCAAATGTAGGCGCGTGAAAGCGACGCAGACAACACTGCCCAAGTGTCCCAAGTGATGTGACGAAGAGCCAGTATACACCCACACAGCAGAGTGGCGCAGTGGAAGCGTGCTGGGCCCATAACCCAGAGGTCCGTGGATCGAAACCACGCTCTGCTAAAATTATTTCTTTTCCTGATTGTGTCGAGCACGATTATTACGCCTAGAGAGTCGGCTGGGGGCATTGATTCAGCCTCAAAAGCAAACCCCGTAATTCTGAAGTGTGAAGAATGCGAGAACTACTTCCTATGATGCATCATTTTTTAAGATTTTGCAGCAAGTCAATGGCAAAGTTAATGCTCTTCCGCCCCACACGCGCAACACTCGAGCAGGTTTGTGAGATAAAAATCGCGTCTCCCCGGCGGGGAATCGAACCCCGGTCTCCCGCGTGACAGGCGGGGATACTAACCACTATACTACCGAGGACGGGATGCAGGCAGCTGTCTGTGTGGGAGACACTTGTTGCAAGTAGCTGTAAACGGTCTACACTAAGTTCGGCGACTGATAGTGCAATAATTAAAAATCTAGTGTGCCTCCCCGGCGGGGAATCGAACCCCGGTCTCCCGCGTGACAGGCGGGGATACTAACCACTATACTACCGAGGAAGACGCAACTAGCGCCTATAATGCACATTAATCTTGCTGACATAGCTGATACATCTGAAATGTAGCCTCCCGATGCTGTCAGAGACAGCTGCTACGAAATAAAAGTATGCCCCAGGTGAGGCTCGAACTCACAACCCCGGCATTGCTCACGGCTACTGCCTTATAAGTACCGTGCGCTAACCAATTGCGCCACTGGGGCTACAGCGAAACGCTCTCAGTTAGCCATATTCGCTTTGCTGCAAACCAGTGGTGGCTACAAAAACATATGATCGCCACCTGCGGCCATACTGCGACTTTGGCACCTAAGTACGAATGCTTCGTGCTATTCGTGTTTGATATGCTACGCTTACATGCACATCAACCGCCTCTCGTCATCGAAAAAATGCAGAAAAACGCGCGCCTTGCCTCGTGCTACCTGTCGAACAGCGAGCGCAGATGTGTGGCAAGCTCCAAGCTCTGCAGGCGCACCGCGACCACGCAGCTGGACGAGTGGTGCCTTCCTTGGGAGCTTGATGAGCCCTGGAGAACACGTTTCTTAGCGAATTGCACTTGTCTCGTAGCGAGAAATGCTGCCACTGGCCCTGTGGCGCAACGGATAACGCGTCTGACTACGGATCAGAAGATTCCAGGTTCGAATCCTGGCAGGGTCGGCATTTTGTTAGTTGCCAACGCGTAGCTGGGCAGTGGATTTCGTATGTCGCCGCATCGTGCAGTGCTTTGTTACTCCTGTGCATCTCGCAGCTGCATGTCGAGGCGATCGTGGTAAATATCGCTGCGTGCAAGCGTCAGCGTAGCGTCAGTCGAGCAAAGTCGAGACAAGTCAAGCTGAGAGCTGTAGGAGATGTTACGCAATCAAATGTAGGCGCGTGAAAGCGACGCAGACAACACTGCCCAAGTGTCCCAAGTGATGTGACGAAGAGCCAGTATACACCCACACAGCAGAGTGGCGCAGTGGAAGCGTGCTGGGCCCATAACCCAGAGGTCCGTGGATCGAAACCACGCTCTGCTAAAATTATTTCTTTTCCTGATTGTGTCGAGCACGATTATTACGCCTAGAGAGTCGGCTGGGGGCATTGATTCAGCCTCAAAAGCAAACCCCGTAATTCTGAAGTGTGAAGAATGCGAGAACTACTTCCTATGATGCATCATTTTTTAAGATTTTGCAGCAAGTCAATGGCAAAGTTAATGCTCTTCCGCCCCACACGCGCAACACTCGAGCAGGTTTGTGAGATAAAAATCGCGTCTCCCCGGCGGGGAATCGAACCCCGGTCTCCCGCGTGACAGGCGGGGATACTAACCACTATACTACCGAGGACGGGATGCAGGCAGCTGTCTGTGTGGGAGACACTTGTTGCAAGTAGCTGTAAACGGTCTACACTAAGTTCGGCGACTGATAGTGCAATAATTAAAAATCTAGTGTGCCTCCCCGGCGGGGAATCGAACCCCGGTCTCCCGCGTGACAGGCGGGGATACTAACCACTATACTACCGAGGAAGACGCAACTAGCGCCTATAATGCACATTAATCTTGCTGACATAGCTGATACATCTGAAATGTAGCCTCCCGATGCTGTCAGAGACAGCTGCTACGAAATAAAAGTATGCCCCAGGTGAGGCTCGAACTCACAACCCCGGCATTGCTCACGGCTACTGCCTTATAAGTACCGTGCGCTAACCAATTGCGCCACTGGGGCTACAGCGAAACGCTCTCAGTTAGCCATATTCGCTTTGCTGCAAACCAGTGGTGGCTACAAAAACATATGATCGCCACCTGCGGCCATACTGCGACTTTGGCACCTAAGTACGAATGCTTCGTGCTATTCGTGTTTGATATGCTACGCTTACATGCACATCAACCGCCTCTCGTCATCGAAAAAATGCAGAAAAACGCGCGCCTTGCCTCGTGCTACCTGTCGAACAGCGAGCGCAGATGTGTGGCAAGCTCCAAGCTCTGCAGGCGCACCGCGACCACGCAGCTGGACGAGTGGTGCCTTCCTTGGGAGCTTGATGAGCCCTGGAGAACACGTTTCTTAGCGAATTGCACTTGTCTCGTAGCGAGAAATGCTGCCACTGGCCCTGTGGCGCAACGGATAACGCGTCTGACTACGGATCAGAAGATTCCAGGTTCGAATCCTGGCAGGGTCGGCATTTTGTTAGTTGCCAACGCGTAGCTGGGCAGTGGATTTCGTATGTCGCCGCATCGTGCAGTGCTTTGTTACTCCTGTGCATCTCGCAGCTGCATGTCGAGGCGATCGTGGTAAATATCGCTGCGTGCAAGCGTCAGCGTAGCGTCAGTCGAGCAAAGTCGAGACAAGTCAAGCTGAGAGCTGTAGGAGATGTTACGCAATCAAATGTAGGCGCGTGAAAGCGACGCAGACAACACTGCCCAAGTGTCCCAAGTGATGTGACGAAGAGCCAGTATACACCCACACAGCAGAGTGGCGCAGTGGAAGCGTGCTGGGCCCATAACCCAGAGGTCCGTGGATCGAAACCACGCTCTGCTAAAATTATTTCTTTTCCTGATTGTGTCGAGCACGATTATTACGCCTAGAGAGTCGGCTGGGGGCATTGATTCAGCCTCAAAAGCAAACCCCGTAATTCTGAAGTGTGAAGAATGCGAGAACTACTTCCTATGATGCATCATTTTTTAAGATTTTGCAGCAAGTCAATGGCAAAGTTAATGCTCTTCCGCCCCACACGCGCAACACTCGAGCAGGTTTGTGAGATAAAAATCGCGTCTCCCCGGCGGGGAATCGAACCCCGGTCTCCCGCGTGACAGGCGGGGATACTAACCACTATACTACCGAGGACGGGATGCAGGCAGCTGTCTGTGTGGGAGACACTTGTTGCAAGTAGCTGTAAACGGTCTACACTAAGTTCGGCGACTGATAGTGCAATAATTAAAAATCTAGTGTGCCTCCCCGGCGGGGAATCGAACCCCGGTCTCCCGCGTGACAGGCGGGGATACTAACCACTATACTACCGAGGAAGACGCAACTAGCGCCTATAATGCACATTAATCTTGCTGACATAGCTGATACATCTGAAATGTAGCCTCCCGATGCTGTCAGAGACAGCTGCTACGAAATAAAAGTATGCCCCAGGTGAGGCTCGAACTCACAACCCCGGCATTGCTCACGGCTACTGCCTTATAAGTACCGTGCGCTAACCAATTGCGCCACTGGGGCTACAGCGAAACGCTCTCAGTTAGCCATATTCGCTTTGCTGCAAACCAGTGGTGGCTACAAAAACATATGATCGCCACCTGCGGCCATACTGCGACTTTGGCACCTAAGTACGAATGCTTCGTGCTATTCGTGTTTGATATGCTACGCTTACATGCACATCAACCGCCTCTCGTCATCGAAAAAATGCAGAAAAACGCGCGCCTTGCCTCGTGCTACCTGTCGAACAGCGAGCGCAGATGTGTGGCAAGCTCCAAGCTCTGCAGGCGCACCGCGACCACGCAGCTGGACGAGTGGTGCCTTCCTTGGGAGCTTGATGAGCCCTGGAGAACACGTTTCTTAGCGAATTGCACTTGTCTCGTAGCGAGAAATGCTGCCACTGGCCCTGTGGCGCAACGGATAACGCGTCTGACTACGGATCAGAAGATTCCAGGTTCGAATCCTGGCAGGGTCGGCATTTTGTTAGTTGCCAACGCGTAGCTGGGCAGTGGATTTCGTATGTCGCCGCATCGTGCAGTGCTTTGTTACTCCTGTGCATCTCGCAGCTGCATGTCGAGGCGATCGTGGTAAATATCGCTGCGTGCAAGCGTCAGCGTAGCGTCAGTCGAGCAAAGTCGAGACAAGTCAAGCTGAGAGCTGTAGGAGATGTTACGCAATCAAATGTAGGCGCGTGAAAGCGACGCAGACAACACTGCCCAAGTGTCCCAAGTGATGTGACGAAGAGCCAGTATACACCCACACAGCAGAGTGGCGCAGTGGAAGCGTGCTGGGCCCATAACCCAGAGGTCCGTGGATCGAAACCACGCTCTGCTAAAATTATTTCTTTTCCTGATTGTGTCGAGCACGATTATTACGCCTAGAGAGTCGGCTGGGGGCATTGATTCAGCCTCAAAAGCAAACCCCGTAATTCTGAAGTGTGAAGAATGCGAGAACTACTTCCTATGATGCATCATTTTTTAAGATTTTGCAGCAAGTCAATGGCAAAGTTAATGCTCTTCCGCCCCACACGCGCAACACTCGAGCAGGTTTGTGAGATAAAAATCGCGTCTCCCCGGCGGGGAATCGAACCCCGGTCTCCCGCGTGACAGGCGGGGATACTAACCACTATACTACCGAGGACGGGATGCAGGCAGCTGTCTGTGTGGGAGACACTTGTTGCAAGTAGCTGTAAACGGTCTACACTAAGTTCGGCGACTGATAGTGCAATAATTAAAAATCTAGTGTGCCTCCCCGGCGGGGAATCGAACCCCGGTCTCCCGCGTGACAGGCGGGGATACTAACCACTATACTACCGAGGAAGACGCAACTAGCGCCTATAATGCACATTAATCTTGCTGACATAGCTGATACATCTGAAATGTAGCCTCCCGATGCTGTCAGAGACAGCTGCTACGAAATAAAAGTATGCCCCAGGTGAGGCTCGAACTCACAACCCCGGCATTGCTCACGGCTACTGCCTTATAAGTACCGTGCGCTAACCAATTGCGCCACTGGGGCTGCAGCGAAACGCTCTCAGTTAGCCATATTCGCTTTGCTGCAAACCAGTGGTGGCTACAAAAACATATGATCGCCACCTGCGGCCATACTGCGACTTTGGCACCTAAGTACGAATGCTTCGTGCTATTCGTGTTTGATATGCTACGCTTACATGCACATCAACCGCCTCTCGTCATCGAAAAAATGCAGAAAAACGCGCGCCTTGCCTCGTGCTACCTGTCGAACAGCGAGCGCAGATGTGTGGCAAGCTCCAAGCTCTGCAGGCGCACCGCGACCACGCAGCTGGACGAGTGGTGCCTTCCTTGGGAGCTTGATGAGCCCTGGAGAACACGTTTCTTAGCGAATTGCACTTGTCTCGTAGCGAGAAATGCTGCCACTGGCCCTGTGGCGCAACGGATAACGCGTCTGACTACGGATCAGAAGATTCCAGGTTCGAATCCTGGCAGGGTCGGCATTTTGTTAGTTGCCAACGCGTAGCTGGGCAGTGGATTTCGTATGTCGCCGCATCGTGCAGTGCTTTGTTACTCCTGTGCATCTCGCAGCTGCATGTCGAGGCGATCGTGGTAAATATCGCTGCGTGCAAGCGTCAGCGTAGCGTCAGTCGAGCAAAGTCGAGACAAGTCAAGCTGAGAGCTGTAGGAGATGTTACGCAATCAAATGTAGGCGCGTGAAAGCGACGCAGACAACACTGCCCAAGTGTCCCAAGTGATGTGACGAAGAGCCAGTATACACCCACACAGCAGAGTGGCGCAGTGGAAGCGTGCTGGGCCCATAACCCAGAGGTCCGTGGATCGAAACCACGCTCTGCTAAAATTATTTCTTTTCCTGATTGTGTCGAGCACGATTATTACGCCTAGAGAGTCGGCTGGGGGCATTGATTCAGCCTCAAAAGCAAACCCCGTAATTCTGAAGTGTGAAGAATGCGAGAACTACTTCCTATGATGCATCATTTTTTAAGATTTTGCAGCAAGTCAATGGCAAAGTTAATGCTCTTCCGCCCCACACGCGCAACACTCGAGCAGGTTTGTGAGATAAAAATCGCGTCTCCCCGGCGGGGAATCGAACCCCGGTCTCCCGCGTGACAGGCGGGGATACTAACCACTATACTACCGAGGACGGGATGCAGGCAGCTGTCTGTGTGGGAGACACTTGTTGCAAGTAGCTGTAAACGGTCTACACTAAGTTCGGCGACTGATAGTGCAATAATTAAAAATCTAGTGTGCCTCCCCGGCGGGGAATCGAACCCCGGTCTCCCGCGTGACAGGCGGGGATACTAACCACTATACTACCGAGGAAGACGCAACTAGCGCCTATAATGCACATTAATCTTGCTGACATAGCTGATACATCTGAAATGTAGCCTCCCGATGCTGTCAGAGACAGCTGCTACGAAATAAAAGTATGCCCCAGGTGAGGCTCGAACTCACAACCCCGGCATTGCTCACGGCTACTGCCTTATAAGTACCGTGCGCTAACCAATTGCGCCACTGGGGCTACAGCGAAACGCTCTCAGTTAGCCATATTCGCTTTGCTGCAAACCAGTGGTGGCTACAAAAACATATGATCGCCACCTGCGGCCATACTGCGACTTTGGCACCTAAGTACGAATGCTTCGTGCTATTCGTGTTTGATATGCTACGCTTACATGCACATCAACCGCCTCTCGTCATCGAAAAAATGCAGAAAAACGCGCGCCTTGCCTCGTGCTACCTGTCGAACAGCGAGCGCAGATGTGTGGCAAGCTCCAAGCTCTGCAGGCGCACCGCGACCACGCAGCTGGACGAGTGGTGCCTTCCTTGGGAGCTTGATGAGCCCTGGAGAACACGTTTCTTAGCGAATTGCACTTGTCTCGTAGCGAGAAATGCTGCCACTGGCCCTGTGGCGCAACGGATAACGCGTCTGACTACGGATCAGAAGATTCCAGGTTCGAATCCTGGCAGGGTCGGCATTTTGTTAGTTGCCAACGCGTAGCTGGGCAGTGGATTTCGTATGTCGCCGCATCGTGCAGTGCTTTGTTACTCCTGTGCATCTCGCAGCTGCATGTCGAGGCGATCGTGGTAAATATCGCTGCGTGCAAGCGTCAGCGTAGCGTCAGTCGAGCAAAGTCGAGACAAGTCAAGCTGAGAGCTGTAGGAGATGTTACGCAATCAAATGTAGGCGCGTGAAAGCGACGCAGACAACACTGCCCAAGTGTCCCAAGTGATGTGACGAAGAGCCAGTATACACCCACACAGCAGAGTGGCGCAGTGGAAGCGTGCTGGGCCCATAACCCAGAGGTCCGTGGATCGAAACCACGCTCTGCTAAAATTATTTCTTTTCCTGATTGTGTCGAGCACGATTATTACGCCTAGAGAGTCGGCTGGGGGCATTGATTCAGCCTCAAAAGCAAACCCCGTAATTCTGAAGTGTGAAGAATGCGAGAACTACTTCCTATGATGCATCATTTTTTAAGATTTTGCAGCAAGTCAATGGCAAAGTTAATGCTCTTCCGCCCCACACGCGCAACACTCGAGCAGGTTTGTGAGATAAAAATCGCGTCTCCCCGGCGGGGAATCGAACCCCGGTCTCCCGCGTGACAGGCGGGGATACTAACCACTATACTACCGAGGACGGGATGCAGGCAGCTGTCTGTGTGGGAGACACTTGTTGCAAGTAGCTGTAAACGGTCTACACTAAGTTCGGCGACTGATAGTGCAATAATTAAAAATCTAGTGTGCCTCCCCGGCGGGGAATCGAACCCCGGTCTCCCGCGTGACAGGCGGGGATACTAACCACTATACTACCGAGGAAGACGCAACTAGCGCCTATAATGCACATTAATCTTGCTGACATAGCTGATACATCTGAAATGTAGCCTCCCGATGCTGTCAGAGACAGCTGCTACGAAATAAAAGTATGCCCCAGGTGAGGCTCGAACTCACAACCCCGGCATTGCTCACGGCTACTGCCTTATAAGTACCGTGCGCTAACCAATTGCGCCACTGGGGCTACAGCGAAACGCTCTCAGTTAGCCATATTCGCTTTGCTGCAAACCAGTGGTGGCTACAAAAACATATGATCGCCACCTGCGGCCATACTGCGACTTTGGCACCTAAGTACGAATGCTTCGTGCTATTCGTGTTTGATATGCTACGCTTACATGCACATCAACCGCCTCTCGTCATCGAAAAAATGCAGAAAAACGCGCGCCTTGCCTCGTGCTACCTGTCGAACAGCGAGCGCAGATGTGTGGCAAGCTCCAAGCTCTGCAGGCGCACCGCGACCACGCAGCTGGACGAGTGGTGCCTTCCTTGGGAGCTTGATGAGCCCTGGAGAACACGTTTCTTAGCGAATTGCACTTGTCTCGTAGCGAGAAATGCTGCCACTGGCCCTGTGGCGCAACGGATAACGCGTCTGACTACGGATCAGAAGATTCCAGGTTCGAATCCTGGCAGGGTCGGCATTTTGTTAGTTGCCAACGCGTAGCTGGGCAGTGGATTTCGTATGTCGCCGCATCGTGCAGTGCTTTGTTACTCCTGTGCATCTCGCAGCTGCATGTCGAGGCGATCGTGGTAAATATCGCTGCGTGCAAGCGTCAGCGTAGCGTCAGTCGAGCAAAGTCGAGACAAGTCAAGCTGAGAGCTGTAGGAGATGTTACGCAATCAAATGTAGGCGCGTGAAAGCGACGCAGACAACACTGCCCAAGTGTCCCAAGTGATGTGACGAAGAGCCAGTATACACCCACACAGCAGAGTGGCGCAGTGGAAGCGTGCTGGGCCCATAACCCAGAGGTCCGTGGATCGAAACCACGCTCTGCTAAAATTATTTCTTTTCCTGATTGTGTCGAGCACGATTATTACGCCTAGAGAGTCGGCTGGGGGCATTGATTCAGCCTCAAAAGCAAACCCCGTAATTCTGAAGTGTGAAGAATGCGAGAACTACTTCCTATGATGCATCATTTTTTAAGATTTTGCAGCAAGTCAATGGCAAAGTTAATGCTCTTCCGCCCCACACGCGCAACACTCGAGCAGGTTTGTGAGATAAAAATCGCGTCTCCCCGGCGGGGAATCGAACCCCGGTCTCCCGCGTGACAGGCGGGGATACTAACCACTATACTACCGAGGACGGGATGCAGGCAGCTGTCTGTGTGGGAGACACTTGTTGCAAGTAGCTGTAAACGGTCTACACTAAGTTCGGCGACTGATAGTGCAATAATTAAAAATCTAGTGTGCCTCCCCGGCGGGGAATCGAACCCCGGTCTCCCGCGTGACAGGCGGGGATACTAACCACTATACTACCGAGGAAGACGCAACTAGCGCCTATAATGCACATTAATCTTGCTGACATAGCTGATACATCTGAAATGTAGCCTCCCGATGCTGTCAGAGACAGCTGCTACGAAATAAAAGTATGCCCCAGGTGAGGCTCGAACTCACAACCCCGGCATTGCTCACGGCTACTGCCTTATAAGTACCGTGCGCTAACCAATTGCGCCACTGGGGCTACAGCGAAACGCTCTCAGTTAGCCATATTCGCTTTGCTGCAAACCAGTGGTGGCTACAAAAACATATGATCGCCACCTGCGGCCATACTGCGACTTTGGCACCTAAGTACGAATGCTTCGTGCTATTCGTGTTTGATATGCTACGCTTACATGCACATCAACCGCCTCTCGTCATCGAAAAAATGCAGAAAAACGCGCGCCTTGCCTCGTGCTACCTGTCGAACAGCGAGCGCAGATGTGTGGCAAGCTCCAAGCTCTGCAGGCGCACCGCGACCACGCAGCTGGACGAGTGGTGCCTTCCTTGGGAGCTTGATGAGCCCTGGAGAACACGTTTCTTAGCGAATTGCACTTGTCTCGTAGCGAGAAATGCTGCCACTGGCCCTGTGGCGCAACGGATAACGCGTCTGACTACGGATCAGAAGATTCCAGGTTCGAATCCTGGCAGGGTCGGCATTTTGTTAGTTGCCAACGCGTAGCTGGGCAGTGGATTTCGTATGTCGCCGCATCGTGCAGTGCTTTGTTACTCCTGTGCATCTCGCAGCTGCATGTCGAGGCGATCGTGGTAAATATCGCTGCGTGCAAGCGTCAGCGTAGCGTCAGTCGAGCAAAGTCGAGACAAGTCAAGCTGAGAGCTGTAGGAGATGTTACGCAATCAAATGTAGGCGCGTGAAAGCGACGCAGACAACACTGCCCAAGTGTCCCAAGTGATGTGACGAAGAGCCAGTATACACCCACACAGCAGAGTGGCGCAGTGGAAGCGTGCTGGGCCCATAACCCAGAGGTCCGTGGATCGAAACCACGCTCTGCTAAAATTATTTCTTTTCCTGATTGTGTCGAGCACGATTATTACGCCTAGAGAGTCGGCTGGGGGCATTGATTCAGCCTCAAAAGCAAACCCCGTAATTCTGAAGTGTGAAGAATGCGAGAACTACTTCCTATGATGCATCATTTTTTAAGATTTTGCAGCAAGTCAATGGCAAAGTTAATGCTCTTCCGCCCCACACGCGCAACACTCGAGCAGGTTTGTGAGATAAAAATCGCGTCTCCCCGGCGGGGAATCGAACCCCGGTCTCCCGCGTGACAGGCGGGGATACTAACCACTATACTACCGAGGACGGGATGCAGGCAGCTGTCTGTGTGGGAGACACTTGTTGCAAGTAGCTGTAAACGGTCTACACTAAGTTCGGCGACTGATAGTGCAATAATTAAAAATCTAGTGTGCCTCCCCGGCGGGGAATCGAACCCCGGTCTCCCGCGTGACAGGCGGGGATACTAACCACTATACTACCGAGGAAGACGCAACTAGCGCCTATAATGCACATTAATCTTGCTGACATAGCTGATACATCTGAAATGTAGCCTCCCGATGCTGTCAGAGACAGCTGCTACGAAATAAAAGTATGCCCCAGGTGAGGCTCGAACTCACAACCCCGGCATTGCTCACGGCTACTGCCTTATAAGTAGCGTGCGCTAACCAATTGCGCCACTGGGGCTACAGCGAAACGCTCTCAGTTAGCCATATTCGCTTTGCTGCAAACCAGTGGTGGCTACAAAAACATATGATCGCCACCTGCGGCCATACTGCGACTTTGGCACCTAAGTACGAATGCTTCGTGCTATTCGTGTTTGATATGCTACGCTTACATGCACATCAACCGCCTCTCGTCATCGAAAAAATGCAGAAAAACGCGCGCCTTGCCTCGTGCTACCTGTCGAACAGCGAGCGCAGATGTGTGGCAAGCTCCAAGCTCTGCAGGCGCACCGCGACCACGCAGCTGGACGAGTGGTGCCTTCCTTGGGAGCTTGATGAGCCCTGGAGAACACGTTTCTTAGCGAATTGCACTTGTCTCGTAGCGAGAAATGCTGCCACTGGCCCTGTGGCGCAACGGATAACGCGTCTGACTACGGATCAGAAGATTCCAGGTTCGAATCCTGGCAGGGTCGGCATTTTGTTAGTTGCCAACGCGTAGCTGGGCAGTGGATTTCGTATGTCGCCGCATCGTGCAGTGCTTTGTTACTCCTGTGCATCTCGCAGCTGCATGTCGAGGCGATCGTGGTAAATATCGCTGCGTGCAAGCGTCAGCGTAGCGTCAGTCGAGCAAAGTCGAGACAAGTCAAGCTGAGAGCTGTAGGAGATGTTACGCAATCAAATGTAGGCGCGTGAAAGCGACGCAGACAACACTGCCCAAGTGTCCCAAGTGATGTGACGAAGAGCCAGTATACACCCACACAGCAGAGTGGCGCAGTGGAAGCGTGCTGGGCCCATAACCCAGAGGTCCGTGGATCGAAACCACGCTCTGCTAAAATTATTTCTTTTCCTGATTGTGTCGAGCACGATTATTACGCCTAGAGAGTCGGCTGGGGGCATTGATTCAGCCTCAAAAGCAAACCCCGTAATTCTGAAGTGTGAAGAATGCGAGAACTACTTCCTATGATGCATCATTTTTTAAGATTTTGCAGCAAGTCAATGGCAAAGTTAATGCTCTTCCGCCCCACACGCGCAACACTCGAGCAGGTTTGTGAGATAAAAATCGCGTCTCCCCGGCGGGGAATCGAACCCCGGTCTCCCGCGTGACAGGCGGGGATACTAACCACTATACTACCGAGGACGGGATGCAGGCAGCTGTCTGTGTGGGAGACACTTGTTGCAAGTAGCTGTAAACGGTCTACACTAAGTTCGGCGACTGATAGTGCAATAATTAAAAATCTAGTGTGCCTCCCCGGCGGGGAATCGAACCCCGGTCTCCCGCGTGACAGGCGGGGATACTAACCACTATACTACCGAGGAAGACGCAACTAGCGCCTATAATGCACATTAATCTTGCTGACATAGCTGATACATCTGAAATGTAGCCTCCCGATGCTGTCAGAGACAGCTGCTACGAAATAAAAGTATGCCCCAGGTGAGGCTCGAACTCACAACCCCGGCATTGCTCACGGCTACTGCCTTATAAGTACCGTGCGCTAACCAATTGCGCCACTGGGGCTACAGCGAAACGCTCTCAGTTAGCCATATTCGCTTTGCTGCAAACCAGTGGTGGCTACAAAAACATATGATCGCCACCTGCGGCCATACTGCGACTTTGGCACCTAAGTACGAATGCTTCGTGCTATTCGTGTTTGATATGCTACGCTTACATGCACATCAACCGCCTCTCGTCATCGAAAAAATGCAGAAAAACGCGCGCCTTGCCTCGTGCTACCTGTCGAACAGCGAGCGCAGATGTGTGGCAAGCTCCAAGCTCTGCAGGCGCACCGCGACCACGCAGCTGGACGAGTGGTGCCTTCCTTGGGAGCTTGATGAGCCCTGGAGAACACGTTTCTTAGCGAATTGCACTTGTCTCGTAGCGAGAAATGCTGCCACTGGCCCTGTGGCGCAACGGATAACGCGTCTGACTACGGATCAGAAGATTCCAGGTTCGAATCCTGGCAGGGTCGGCATTTTGTTAGTTGCCAACGCGTAGCTGGGCAGTGGATTTCGTATGTCGCCGCATCGTGCAGTGCTTTGTTACTCCTGTGCATCTCGCAGCTGCATGTCGAGGCGATCGTGGTAAATATCGCTGCGTGCAAGCGTCAGCGTAGCGTCAGTCGAGCAAAGTCGAGACAAGTCAAGCTGAGAGCTGTAGGAGATGTTACGCAATCAAATGTAGGCGCGTGAAAGCGACGCAGACAACACTGCCCAAGTGTCCCAAGTGATGTGACGAAGAGCCAGTATACACCCACACAGCAGAGTGGCGCAGTGGAAGCGTGCTGGGCCCATAACCCAGAGGTCCGTGGATCGAAACCACGCTCTGCTAAAATTATTTCTTTTCCTGATTGTGTCGAGCACGATTATTACGCCTAGAGAGTCGGCTGGGGGCATTGATTCAGCCTCAAAAGCAAACCCCGTAATTCTGAAGTGTGAAGAATGCGAGAACTACTTCCTATGATGCATCATTTTTTAAGATTTTGCAGCAAGTCAATGGCAAAGTTAATGCTCTTCCGCCCCACACGCGCAACACTCGAGCAGGTTTGTGAGATAAAAATCGCGTCTCCCCGGCGGGGAATCGAACCCCGGTCTCCCGCGTGACAGGCGGGGATACTAACCACTATACTACCGAGGACGGGATGCAGGCAGCTGTCTGTGTGGGAGACACTTGTTGCAAGTAGCTGTAAACGGTCTACACTAAGTTCGGCGACTGATAGTGCAATAATTAAAAATCTAGTGTGCCTCCCCGGCGGGGAATCGAACCCCGGTCTCCCGCGTGACAGGCGGGGATACTAACCACTATACTACCGAGGAAGACGCAACTAGCGCCTATAATGCACATTAATCTTGCTGACATAGCTGATACATCTGAAATGTAGCCTCCCGATGCTGTCAGAGACAGCTGCTACGAAATAAAAGTATGCCCCAGGTGAGGCTCGAACTCACAACCCCGGCATTGCTCACGGCTACTGCCTTATAAGTACCGTGCGCTAACCAATTGCGCCACTGGGGCTACAGCGAAACGCTCTCAGTTAGCCATATTCGCTTTGCTGCAAACCAGTGGTGGCTACAAAAACATATGATCGCCACCTGCGGCCATACTGCGACTTTGGCACCTAAGTACGAATGCTTCGTGCTATTCGTGTTTGATATGCTACGCTTACATGCACATCAACCGCCTCTCGTCATCGAAAAAATGCAGAAAAACGCGCGCCTTGCCTCGTGCTACCTGTCGAACAGCGAGCGCAGATGTGTGGCAAGCTCCAAGCTCTGCAGGCGCACCGCGACCACGCAGCTGGACGAGTGGTGCCTTCCTTGGGAGCTTGATGAGCCCTGGAGAACACGTTTCTTAGCGAATTGCACTTGTCTCGTAGCGAGAAATGCTGCCACTGGCCCTGTGGCGCAACGGATAACGCGTCTGACTACGGATCAGAAGATTCCAGGTTCGAATCCTGGCAGGGTCGGCATTTTGTTAGTTGCCAACGCGTAGCTGGGCAGTGGATTTCGTATGTCGCCGCATCGTGCAGTGCTTTGTTACTCCTGTGCATCTCGCAGCTGCATGTCGAGGCGATCGTGGTAAATATCGCTGCGTGCAAGCGTCAGCGTAGCGTCAGTCGAGCAAAGTCGAGACAAGTCAAGCTGAGAGCTGTAGGAGATGTTACGCAATCAAATGTAGGCGCGTGAAAGCGACGCAGACAACACTGCCCAAGTGTCCCAAGTGATGTGACGAAGAGCCAGTATACACCCACACAGCAGAGTGGCGCAGTGGAAGCGTGCTGGGCCCATAACCCAGAGGTCCGTGGATCGAAACCACGCTCTGCTAAAATTATTTCTTTTCCTGATTGTGTCGAGCACGATTATTACGCCTAGAGAGTCGGCTGGGGGCATTGATTCAGCCTCAAAAGCAAACCCCGTAATTCTGAAGTGTGAAGAATGCGAGAACTACTTCCTATGATGCATCATTTTTTAAGATTTTGCAGCAAGTCAATGGCAAAGTTAATGCTCTTCCGCCCCACACGCGCAACACTCGAGCAGGTTTGTGAGATAAAAATCGCGTCTCCCCGGCGGGGAATCGAACCCCGGTCTCCCGCGTGACAGGCGGGGATACTAACCACTATACTACCGAGGACGGGATGCAGGCAGCTGTCTGTGTGGGAGACACTTGTTGCAAGTAGCTGTAAACGGTCTACACTAAGTTCGGCGACTGATAGTGCAATAATTAAAAATCTAGTGTGCCTCCCCGGCGGGGAATCGAACCCCGGTCTCCCGCGTGACAGGCGGGGATACTAACCACTATACTACCGAGGAAGACGCAACTAGCGCCTATAATGCACATTAATCTTGCTGACATAGCTGATACATCTGAAATGTAGCCTCCCGATGCTGTCAGAGACAGCTGCTACGAAATAAAAGTATGCCCCAGGTGAGGCTCGAACTCACAACCCCGGCATTGCTCACGGCTACTGCCTTATAAGTACCGTGCGCTAACCAATTGCGCCACTGGGGCTACAGCGAAACGCTCTCAGTTAGCCATATTCGCTTTGCTGCAAACCAGTGGTGGCTACAAAAACATATGATCGCCACCTGCGGCCATACTGCGACTTTGGCACCTAAGTACGAATGCTTCGTGCTATTCGTGTTTGATATGCTACGCTTACATGCACATCAACCGCCTCTCGTCATCGAAAAAATGCAGAAAAACGCGCGCCTTGCCTCGTGCTACCTGTCGAACAGCGAGCGCAGATGTGTGGCAAGCTCCAAGCTCTGCAGGCGCACCGCGACCACGCAGCTGGACGAGTGGTGCCTTCCTTGGGAGCTTGATGAGCCCTGGAGAACACGTTTCTTAGCGAATTGCACTTGTCTCGTAGCGAGAAATGCTGCCACTGGCCCTGTGGCGCAACGGATAACGCGTCTGACTACGGATCAGAAGATTCCAGGTTCGAATCCTGGCAGGGTCGGCATTTTGTTAGTTGCCAACGCGTAGCTGGGCAGTGGATTTCGTATGTCGCCGCATCGTGCAGTGCTTTGTTACTCCTGTGCATCTCGCAGCTGCATGTCGAGGCGATCGTGGTAAATATCGCTGCGTGCAAGCGTCAGCGTAGCGTCAGTCGAGCAAAGTCGAGACAAGTCAAGCTGAGAGCTGTAGGAGATGTTACGCAATCAAATGTAGGCGCGTGAAAGCGACGCAGACAACACTGCCCAAGTGTCCCAAGTGATGTGACGAAGAGCCAGTATACACCCACACAGCAGAGTGGCGCAGTGGAAGCGTGCTGGGCCCATAACCCAGAGGTCCGTGGATCGAAACCACGCTCTGCTAAAATTATTTCTTTTCCTGATTGTGTCGAGCACGATTATTACGCCTAGAGAGTCGGCTGGGGGCATTGATTCAGCCTCAAAAGCAAACCCCGTAATTCTGAAGTGTGAAGAATGCGAGAACTACTTCCTATGATGCATCATTTTTTAAGATTTTGCAGCAAGTCAATGGCAAAGTTAATGCTCTTCCGCCCCACACGCGCAACACTCGAGCAGGTTTGTGAGATAAAAATCGCGTCTCCCCGGCGGGGAATCGAACCCCGGTCTCCCGCGTGACAGGCGGGGATACTAACCACTATACTACCGAGGACGGGATGCAGGCAGCTGTCTGTGTGGGAGACACTTGTTGCAAGTAGCTGTAAACGGTCTACACTAAGTTCGGCGACTGATAGTGCAATAATTAAAAATCTAGTGTGCCTCCCCGGCGGGGAATCGAACCCCGGTCTCCCGCGTGACAGGCGGGGATACTAACCACTATACTACCGAGGAAGACGCAACTAGCGCCTATAATGCACATTAATCTTGCTGACATAGCTGATACATCTGAAATGTAGCCTCCCGATGCTGTCAGAGACAGCTGCTACGAAATAAAAGTATGCCCCAGGTGAGGCTCGAACTCACAACCCCGGCATTGCTCACGGCTACTGCCTTATAAGTAGCGTGCGCTAACCAATTGCGCCACTGGGGCTACAGCGAAACGCTCTCAGTTAGCCATATTCGCTTTGCTGCAAACCAGTGGTGGCTACAAAAACATATGATCGCCACCTGCGGCCATACTGCGACTTTGGCACCTAAGTACGAATGCTTCGTGCTATTCGTGTTTGATATGCTACGCTTACATGCACATCAACCGCCTCTCGTCATCGAAAAAATGCAGAAAAACGCGCGCCTTGCCTCGTGCTACCTGTCGAACAGCGAGCGCAGATGTGTGGCAAGCTCCAAGCTCTGCAGGCGCACCGCGACCACGCAGCTGGACGAGTGGTGCCTTCCTTGGGAGCTTGATGAGCCCTGGAGAACACGTTTCTTAGCGAATTGCACTTGTCTCGTAGCGAGAAATGCTGCCACTGGCCCTGTGGCGCAACGGATAACGCGTCTGACTACGGATCAGAAGATTCCAGGTTCGAATCCTGGCAGGGTCGGCATTTTGTTAGTTGCCAACGCGTAGCTGGGCAGTGGATTTCGTATGTCGCCGCATCGTGCAGTGCTTTGTTACTCCTGTGCATCTCGCAGCTGCATGTCGAGGCGATCGTGGTAAATATCGCTGCGTGCAAGCGTCAGCGTAGCGTCAGTCGAGCAAAGTCGAGACAAGTCAAGCTGAGAGCTGTAGGAGATGTTACGCAATCAAATGTAGGCGCGTGAAAGCGACGCAGACAACACTGCCCAAGTGTCCCAAGTGATGTGACGAAGAGCCAGTATACACCCACACAGCAGAGTGGCGCAGTGGAAGCGTGCTGGGCCCATAACCCAGAGGTCCGTGGATCGAAACCACGCTCTGCTAAAATTATTTCTTTTCCTGATTGTGTCGAGCACGATTATTACGCCTAGAGAGTCGGCTGGGGGCATTGATTCAGCCTCAAAAGCAAACCCCGTAATTCTGAAGTGTGAAGAATGCGAGAACTACTTCCTATGATGCATCATTTTTTAAGATTTTGCAGCAAGTCAATGGCAAAGTTAATGCTCTTCCGCCCCACACGCGCAACACTCGAGCAGGTTTGTGAGATAAAAATCGCGTCTCCCCGGCGGGGAATCGAACCCCGGTCTCCCGCGTGACAGGCGGGGATACTAACCACTATACTACCGAGGACGGGATGCAGGCAGCTGTCTGTGTGGGAGACACTTGTTGCAAGTAGCTGTAAACGGTCTACACTAAGTTCGGCGACTGATAGTGCAATAATTAAAAATCTAGTGTGCCTCCCCGGCGGGGAATCGAACCCCGGTCTCCCGCGTGACAGGCGGGGATACTAACCACTATACTACCGAGGAAGACGCAACTAGCGCCTATAATGCACATTAATCTTGCTGACATAGCTGATACATCTGAAATGTAGCCTCCCGATGCTGTCAGAGACAGCTGCTACGAAATAAAAGTATGCCCCAGGTGAGGCTCGAACTCACAACCCCGGCATTGCTCACGGCTACTGCCTTATAAGTACCGTGCGCTAACCAATTGCGCCACTGGGGCTACAGCGAAACGCTCTCAGTTAGCCATATTCGCTTTGCTGCAAACCAGTGGTGGCTACAAAAACATATGATCGCCACCTGCGGCCATACTGCGACTTTGGCACCTAAGTACGAATGCTTCGTGCTATTCGTGTTTGATATGCTACGCTTACATGCACATCAACCGCCTCTCGTCATCGAAAAAATGCAGAAAAACGCGCGCCTTGCCTCGTGCTACCTGTCGAACAGCGAGCGCAGATGTGTGGCAAGCTCCAAGCTCTGCAGGCGCACCGCGACCACGCAGCTGGACGAGTGGTGCCTTCCTTGGGAGCTTGATGAGCCCTGGAGAACACGTTTCTTAGCGAATTGCACTTGTCTCGTAGCGAGAAATGCTGCCACTGGCCCTGTGGCGCAACGGATAACGCGTCTGACTACGGATCAGAAGATTCCAGGTTCGAATCCTGGCAGGGTCGGCATTTTGTTAGTTGCCAACGCGTAGCTGGGCAGTGGATTTCGTATGTCGCCGCATCGTGCAGTGCTTTGTTACTCCTGTGCATCTCGCAGCTGCATGTCGAGGCGATCGTGGTAAATATCGCTGCGTGCAAGCGTCAGCGTAGCGTCAGTCGAGCAAAGTCGAGACAAGTCAAGCTGAGAGCTGTAGGAGATGTTACGCAATCAAATGTAGGCGCGTGAAAGCGACGCAGACAACACTGCCCAAGTGTCCCAAGTGATGTGACGAAGAGCCAGTATACACCCACACAGCAGAGTGGCGCAGTGGAAGCGTGCTGGGCCCATAACCCAGAGGTCCGTGGATCGAAACCACGCTCTGCTAAAATTATTTCTTTTCCTGATTGTGTCGAGCACGATTATTACGCCTAGAGAGTCGGCTGGGGGCATTGATTCAGCCTCAAAAGCAAACCCCGTAATTCTGAAGTGTGAAGAATGCGAGAACTACTTCCTATGATGCATCATTTTTTAAGATTTTGCAGCAAGTCAATGGCAAAGTTAATGCTCTTCCGCCCCACACGCGCAACACTCGAGCAGGTTTGTGAGATAAAAATCGCGTCTCCCCGGCGGGGAATCGAACCCCGGTCTCCCGCGTGACAGGCGGGGATACTAACCACTATACTACCGAGGACGGGATGCAGGCAGCTGTCTGTGTGGGAGACACTTGTTGCAAGTAGCTGTAAACGGTCTACACTAAGTTCGGCGACTGATAGTGCAATAATTAAAAATCTAGTGTGCCTCCCCGGCGGGGAATCGAACCCCGGTCTCCCGCGTGACAGGCGGGGATACTAACCACTATACTACCGAGGAAGACGCAACTAGCGCCTATAATGCACATTAATCTTGCTGACATAGCTGATACATCTGAAATGTAGCCTCCCGATGCTGTCAGAGACAGCTGCTACGAAATAAAAGTATGCCCCAGGTGAGGCTCGAACTCACAACCCCGGCATTGCTCACGGCTACTGCCTTATAAGTACCGTGCGCTAACCAATTGCGCCACTGGGGCTACAGCGAAACGCTCTCAGTTAGCCATATTCGCTTTGCTGCAAACCAGTGGTGGCTACAAAAACATATGATCGCCACCTGCGGCCATACTGCGACTTTGGCACCTAAGTACGAATGCTTCGTGCTATTCGTGTTTGATATGCTACGCTTACATGCACATCAACCGCCTCTCGTCATCGAAAAAATGCAGAAAAACGCGCGCCTTGCCTCGTGCTACCTGTCGAACAGCGAGCGCAGATGTGTGGCAAGCTCCAAGCTCTGCAGGCGCACCGCGACCACGCAGCTGGACGAGTGGTGCCTTCCTTGGGAGCTTGATGAGCCCTGGAGAACACGTTTCTTAGCGAATTGCACTTGTCTCGTAGCGAGAAATGCTGCCACTGGCCCTGTGGCGCAACGGATAACGCGTCTGACTACGGATCAGAAGATTCCAGGTTCGAATCCTGGCAGGGTCGGCATTTTGTTAGTTGCCAACGCGTAGCTGGGCAGTGGATTTCGTATGTCGCCGCATCGTGCAGTGCTTTGTTACTCCTGTGCATCTCGCAGCTGCATGTCGAGGCGATCGTGGTAAATATCGCTGCGTGCAAGCGTCAGCGTAGCGTCAGTCGAGCAAAGTCGAGACAAGTCAAGCTGAGAGCTGTAGGAGATGTTACGCAATCAAATGTAGGCGCGTGAAAGCGACGCAGACAACACTGCCCAAGTGTCCCAAGTGATGTGACGAAGAGCCAGTATACACCCACACAGCAGAGTGGCGCAGTGGAAGCGTGCTGGGCCCATAACCCAGAGGTCCGTGGATCGAAACCACGCTCTGCTAAAATTATTTCTTTTCCTGATTGTGTCGAGCACGATTATTACGCCTAGAGAGTCGGCTGGGGGCATTGATTCAGCCTCAAAAGCAAACCCCGTAATTCTGAAGTGTGAAGAATGCGAGAACTACTTCCTATGATGCATCATTTTTTAAGATTTTGCAGCAAGTCAATGGCAAAGTTAATGCTCTTCCGCCCCACACGCGCAACACTCGAGCAGGTTTGTGAGATAAAAATCGCGTCTCCCCGGCGGGGAATCGAACCCCGGTCTCCCGCGTGACAGGCGGGGATACTAACCACTATACTACCGAGGACGGGATGCAGGCAGCTGTCTGTGTGGGAGACACTTGTTGCAAGTAGCTGTAAACGGTCTACACTAAGTTCGGCGACTGATAGTGCAATAATTAAAAATCTAGTGTGCCTCCCCGGCGGGGAATCGAACCCCGGTCTCCCGCGTGACAGGCGGGGATACTAACCACTATACTACCGAGGAAGACGCAACTAGCGCCTATAATGCACATTAATCTTGCTGACATAGCTGATACATCTGAAATGTAGCCTCCCGATGCTGTCAGAGACAGCTGCTACGAAATAAAAGTATGCCCCAGGTGAGGCTCGAACTCACAACCCCGGCATTGCTCACGGCTACTGCCTTATAAGTAGCGTGCGCTAACCAATTGCGCCACTGGGGCTACAGCGAAACGCTCTCAGTTAGCCATATTCGCTTTGCTGCAAACCAGTGGTGGCTACAAAAACATATGATCGCCACCTGCGGCCATACTGCGACTTTGGCACCTAAGTACGAATGCTTCGTGCTATTCGTGTTTGATATGCTACGCTTACATGCACATCAACCGCCTCTCGTCATCGAAAAAATGCAGAAAAACGCGCGCCTTGCCTCGTGCTACCTGTCGAACAGCGAGCGCAGATGTGTGGCAAGCTCCAAGCTCTGCAGGCGCACCGCGACCACGCAGCTGGACGAGTGGTGCCTTCCTTGGGAGCTTGATGAGCCCTGGAGAACACGTTTCTTAGCGAATTGCACTTGTCTCGTAGCGAGAAATGCTGCCACTGGCCCTGTGGCGCAACGGATAACGCGTCTGACTACGGATCAGAAGATTCCAGGTTCGAATCCTGGCAGGGTCGGCATTTTGTTAGTTGCCAACGCGTAGCTGGGCAGTGGATTTCGTATGTCGCCGCATCGTGCAGTGCTTTGTTACTCCTGTGCATCTCGCAGCTGCATGTCGAGGCGATCGTGGTAAATATCGCTGCGTGCAAGCGTCAGCGTAGCGTCAGTCGAGCAAAGTCGAGACAAGTCAAGCTGAGAGCTGTAGGAGATGTTACGCAATCAAATGTAGGCGCGTGAAAGCGACGCAGACAACACTGCCCAAGTGTCCCAAGTGATGTGACGAAGAGCCAGTATACACCCACACAGCAGAGTGGCGCAGTGGAAGCGTGCTGGGCCCATAACCCAGAGGTCCGTGGATCGAAACCACGCTCTGCTAAAATTATTTCTTTTCCTGATTGTGTCGAGCACGATTATTACGCCTAGAGAGTCGGCTGGGGGCATTGATTCAGCCTCAAAAGCAAACCCCGTAATTCTGAAGTGTGAAGAATGCGAGAACTACTTCCTATGATGCATCATTTTTTAAGATTTTGCAGCAAGTCAATGGCAAAGTTAATGCTCTTCCGCCCCACACGCGCAACACTCGAGCAGGTTTGTGAGATAAAAATCGCGTCTCCCCGGCGGGGAATCGAACCCCGGTCTCCCGCGTGACAGGCGGGGATACTAACCACTATACTACCGAGGACGGGATGCAGGCAGCTGTCTGTGTGGGAGACACTTGTTGCAAGTAGCTGTAAACGGTCTACACTAAGTTCGGCGACTGATAGTGCAATAATTAAAAATCTAGTGTGCCTCCCCGGCGGGGAATCGAACCCCGGTCTCCCGCGTGACAGGCGGGGATACTAACCACTATACTACCGAGGAAGACGCAACTAGCGCCTATAATGCACATTAATCTTGCTGACATAGCTGATACATCTGAAATGTAGCCTCCCGATGCTGTCAGAGACAGCTGCTACGAAATAAAAGTATGCCCCAGGTGAGGCTCGAACTCACAACCCCGGCATTGCTCACGGCTACTGCCTTATAAGTACCGTGCGCTAACCAATTGCGCCACTGGGGCTGCAGCGAAACGCTCTCAGTTAGCCATATTCGCTTTGCTGCAAACCAGTGGTGGCTACAAAAACATATGATCGCCACCTGCGGCCATACTGCGACTTTGGCACCTAAGTACGAATGCTTCGTGCTATTCGTGTTTGATATGCTACGCTTACATGCACATCAACCGCCTCTCGTCATCGAAAAAATGCAGAAAAACGCGCGCCTTGCCTCGTGCTACCTGTCGAACAGCGAGCGCAGATGTGTGGCAAGCTCCAAGCTCTGCAGGCGCACCGCGACCACGCAGCTGGACGAGTGGTGCCTTCCTTGGGAGCTTGATGAGCCCTGGAGAACACGTTTCTTAGCGAATTGCACTTGTCTCGTAGCGAGAAATGCTGCCACTGGCCCTGTGGCGCAACGGATAACGCGTCTGACTACGGATCAGAAGATTCCAGGTTCGAATCCTGGCAGGGTCGGCATTTTGTTAGTTGCCAACGCGTAGCTGGGCAGTGGATTTCGTATGTCGCCGCATCGTGCAGTGCTTTGTTACTCCTGTGCATCTCGCAGCTGCATGTCGAGGCGATCGTGGTAAATATCGCTGCGTGCAAGCGTCAGCGTAGCGTCAGTCGAGCAAAGTCGAGACAAGTCAAGCTGAGAGCTGTAGGAGATGTTACGCAATCAAATGTAGGCGCGTGAAAGCGACGCAGACAACACTGCCCAAGTGTCCCAAGTGATGTGACGAAGAGCCAGTATACACCCACACAGCAGAGTGGCGCAGTGGAAGCGTGCTGGGCCCATAACCCAGAGGTCCGTGGATCGAAACCACGCTCTGCTAAAATTATTTCTTTTCCTGATTGTGTCGAGCACGATTATTACGCCTAGAGAGTCGGCTGGGGGCATTGATTCAGCCTCAAAAGCAAACCCCGTAATTCTGAAGTGTGAAGAATGCGAGAACTACTTCCTATGATGCATCATTTTTTAAGATTTTGCAGCAAGTCAATGGCAAAGTTAATGCTCTTCCGCCCCACACGCGCAACACTCGAGCAGGTTTGTGAGATAAAAATCGCGTCTCCCCGGCGGGGAATCGAACCCCGGTCTCCCGCGTGACAGGCGGGGATACTAACCACTATACTACCGAGGACGGGATGCAGGCAGCTGTCTGTGTGGGAGACACTTGTTGCAAGTAGCTGTAAACGGTCTACACTAAGTTCGGCGACTGATAGTGCAATAATTAAAAATCTAGTGTGCCTCCCCGGCGGGGAATCGAACCCCGGTCTCCCGCGTGACAGGCGGGGATACTAACCACTATACTACCGAGGAAGACGCAACTAGCGCCTATAATGCACATTAATCTTGCTGACATAGCTGATACATCTGAAATGTAGCCTCCCGATGCTGTCAGAGACAGCTGCTACGAAATAAAAGTATGCCCCAGGTGAGGCTCGAACTCACAACCCCGGCATTGCTCACGGCTACTGCCTTATAAGTACCGTGCGCTAACCAATTGCGCCACTGGGGCTACAGCGAAACGCTCTCAGTTAGCCATATTCGCTTTGCTGCAAACCAGTGGTGGCTACAAAAACATATGATCGCCACCTGCGGCCATACTGCGACTTTGGCACCTAAGTACGAATGCTTCGTGCTATTCGTGTTTGATATGCTACGCTTACATGCACATCAACCGCCTCTCGTCATCGAAAAAATGCAGAAAAACGCGCGCCTTGCCTCGTGCTACCTGTCGAACAGCGAGCGCAGATGTGTGGCAAGCTCCAAGCTCTGCAGGCGCACCGCGACCACGCAGCTGGACGAGTGGTGCCTTCCTTGGGAGCTTGATGAGCCCTGGAGAACACGTTTCTTAGCGAATTGCACTTGTCTCGTAGCGAGAAATGCTGCCACTGGCCCTGTGGCGCAACGGATAACGCGTCTGACTACGGATCAGAAGATTCCAGGTTCGAATCCTGGCAGGGTCGGCATTTTGTTAGTTGCCAACGCGTAGCTGGGCAGTGGATTTCGTATGTCGCCGCATCGTGCAGTGCTTTGTTACTCCTGTGCATCTCGCAGCTGCATGTCGAGGCGATCGTGGTAAATATCGCTGCGTGCAAGCGTCAGCGTAGCGTCAGTCGAGCAAAGTCGAGACAAGTCAAGCTGAGAGCTGTAGGAGATGTTACGCAATCAAATGTAGGCGCGTGAAAGCGACGCAGACAACACTGCCCAAGTGTCCCAAGTGATGTGACGAAGAGCCAGTATACACCCACACAGCAGAGTGGCGCAGTGGAAGCGTGCTGGGCCCATAACCCAGAGGTCCGTGGATCGAAACCACGCTCTGCTAAAATTATTTCTTTTCCTGATTGTGTCGAGCACGATTATTACGCCTAGAGAGTCGGCTGGGGGCATTGATTCAGCCTCAAAAGCAAACCCCGTAATTCTGAAGTGTGAAGAATGCGAGAACTACTTCCTATGATGCATCATTTTTTAAGATTTTGCAGCAAGTCAATGGCAAAGTTAATGCTCTTCCGCCCCACACGCGCAACACTCGAGCAGGTTTGTGAGATAAAAATCGCGTCTCCCCGGCGGGGAATCGAACCCCGGTCTCCCGCGTGACAGGCGGGGATACTAACCACTATACTACCGAGGACGGGATGCAGGCAGCTGTCTGTGTGGGAGACACTTGTTGCAAGTAGCTGTAAACGGTCTACACTAAGTTCGGCGACTGATAGTGCAATAATTAAAAATCTAGTGTGCCTCCCCGGCGGGGAATCGAACCCCGGTCTCCCGCGTGACAGGCGGGGATACTAACCACTATACTACCGAGGAAGACGCAACTAGCGCCTATAATGCACATTAATCTTGCTGACATAGCTGATACATCTGAAATGTAGCCTCCCGATGCTGTCAGAGACAGCTGCTACGAAATAAAAGTATGCCCCAGGTGAGGCTCGAACTCACAACCCCGGCATTGCTCACGGCTACTGCCTTATAAGTACCGTGCGCTAACCAATTGCGCCACTGGGGCTACAGCGAAACGCTCTCAGTTAGCCATATTCGCTTTGCTGCAAACCAGTGGTGGCTACAAAAACATATGATCGCCACCTGCGGCCATACTGCGACTTTGGCACCTAAGTACGAATGCTTCGTGCTATTCGTGTTTGATATGCTACGCTTACATGCACATCAACCGCCTCTCGTCATCGAAAAAATGCAGAAAAACGCGCGCCTTGCCTCGTGCTACCTGTCGAACAGCGAGCGCAGATGTGTGGCAAGCTCCAAGCTCTGCAGGCGCACCGCGACCACGCAGCTGGACGAGTGGTGCCTTCCTTGGGAGCTTGATGAGCCCTGGAGAACACGTTTCTTAGCGAATTGCACTTGTCTCGTAGCGAGAAATGCTGCCACTGGCCCTGTGGCGCAACGGATAACGCGTCTGACTACGGATCAGAAGATTCCAGGTTCGAATCCTGGCAGGGTCGGCATTTTGTTAGTTGCCAACGCGTAGCTGGGCAGTGGATTTCGTATGTCGCCGCATCGTGCAGTGCTTTGTTACTCCTGTGCATCTCGCAGCTGCATGTCGAGGCGATCGTGGTAAATATCGCTGCGTGCAAGCGTCAGCGTAGCGTCAGTCGAGCAAAGTCGAGACAAGTCAAGCTGAGAGCTGTAGGAGATGTTACGCAATCAAATGTAGGCGCGTGAAAGCGACGCAGACAACACTGCCCAAGTGTCCCAAGTGATGTGACGAAGAGCCAGTATACACCCACACAGCAGAGTGGCGCAGTGGAAGCGTGCTGGGCCCATAACCCAGAGGTCCGTGGATCGAAACCACGCTCTGCTAAAATTATTTCTTTTCCTGATTGTGTCGAGCACGATTATTACGCCTAGAGAGTCGGCTGGGGGCATTGATTCAGCCTCAAAAGCAAACCCCGTAATTCTGAAGTGTGAAGAATGCGAGAACTACTTCCTATGATGCATCATTTTTTAAGATTTTGCAGCAAGTCAATGGCAAAGTTAATGCTCTTCCGCCCCACACGCGCAACACTCGAGCAGGTTTGTGAGATAAAAATCGCGTCTCCCCGGCGGGGAATCGAACCCCGGTCTCCCGCGTGACAGGCGGGGATACTAACCACTATACTACCGAGGACGGGATGCAGGCAGCTGTCTGTGTGGGAGACACTTGTTGCAAGTAGCTGTAAACGGTCTACACTAAGTTCGGCGACTGATAGTGCAATAATTAAAAATCTAGTGTGCCTCCCCGGCGGGGAATCGAACCCCGGTCTCCCGCGTGACAGGCGGGGATACTAACCACTATACTACCGAGGAAGACGCAACTAGCGCCTATAATGCACATTAATCTTGCTGACATAGCTGATACATCTGAAATGTAGCCTCCCGATGCTGTCAGAGACAGCTGCTACGAAATAAAAGTATGCCCCAGGTGAGGCTCGAACTCACAACCCCGGCATTGCTCACGGCTACTGCCTTATAAGTACCGTGCGCTAACCAATTGCGCCACTGGGGCTACAGCGAAACGCTCTCAGTTAGCCATATTCGCTTTGCTGCAAACCAGTGGTGGCTACAAAAACATATGATCGCCACCTGCGGCCATACTGCGACTTTGGCACCTAAGTACGAATGCTTCGTGCTATTCGTGTTTGATATGCTACGCTTACATGCACATCAACCGCCTCTCGTCATCGAAAAAATGCAGAAAAACGCGCGCCTTGCCTCGTGCTACCTGTCGAACAGCGAGCGCAGATGTGTGGCAAGCTCCAAGCTCTGCAGGCGCACCGCGACCACGCAGCTGGACGAGTGGTGCCTTCCTTGGGAGCTTGATGAGCCCTGGAGAACACGTTTCTTAGCGAATTGCACTTGTCTCGTAGCGAGAAATGCTGCCACTGGCCCTGTGGCGCAACGGATAACGCGTCTGACTACGGATCAGAAGATTCCAGGTTCGAATCCTGGCAGGGTCGGCATTTTGTTAGTTGCCAACGCGTAGCTGGGCAGTGGATTTCGTATGTCGCCGCATCGTGCAGTGCTTTGTTACTCCTGTGCATCTCGCAGCTGCATGTCGAGGCGATCGTGGTAAATATCGCTGCGTGCAAGCGTCAGCGTAGCGTCAGTCGAGCAAAGTCGAGACAAGTCAAGCTGAGAGCTGTAGGAGATGTTACGCAATCAAATGTAGGCGCGTGAAAGCGACGCAGACAACACTGCCCAAGTGTCCCAAGTGATGTGACGAAGAGCCAGTATACACCCACACAGCAGAGTGGCGCAGTGGAAGCGTGCTGGGCCCATAACCCAGAGGTCCGTGGATCGAAACCACGCTCTGCTAAAATTATTTCTTTTCCTGATTGTGTCGAGCACGATTATTACGCCTAGAGAGTCGGCTGGGGGCATTGATTCAGCCTCAAAAGCAAACCCCGTAATTCTGAAGTGTGAAGAATGCGAGAACTACTTCCTATGATGCATCATTTTTTAAGATTTTGCAGCAAGTCAATGGCAAAGTTAATGCTCTTCCGCCCCACACGCGCAACACTCGAGCAGGTTTGTGAGATAAAAATCGCGTCTCCCCGGCGGGGAATCGAACCCCGGTCTCCCGCGTGACAGGCGGGGATACTAACCACTATACTACCGAGGACGGGATGCAGGCAGCTGTCTGTGTGGGAGACACTTGTTGCAAGTAGCTGTAAACGGTCTACACTAAGTTCGGCGACTGATAGTGCAATAATTAAAAATCTAGTGTGCCTCCCCGGCGGGGAATCGAACCCCGGTCTCCCGCGTGACAGGCGGGGATACTAACCACTATACTACCGAGGAAGACGCAACTAGCGCCTATAATGCACATTAATCTTGCTGACATAGCTGATACATCTGAAATGTAGCCTCCCGATGCTGTCAGAGACAGCTGCTACGAAATAAAAGTATGCCCCAGGTGAGGCTCGAACTCACAACCCCGGCATTGCTCACGGCTACTGCCTTATAAGTACCGTGCGCTAACCAATTGCGCCACTGGGGCTGCAGCGAAACGCTCTCAGTTAGCCATATTCGCTTTGCTGCAAACCAGTGGTGGCTACAAAAACATATGATCGCCACCTGCGGCCATACTGCGACTTTGGCACCTAAGTACGAATGCTTCGTGCTATTCGTGTTTGATATGCTACGCTTACATGCACATCAACCGCCTCTCGTCATCGAAAAAATGCAGAAAAACGCGCGCCTTGCCTCGTGCTACCTGTCGAACAGCGAGCGCAGATGTGTGGCAAGCTCCAAGCTCTGCAGGCGCACCGCGACCACGCAGCTGGACGAGTGGTGCCTTCCTTGGGAGCTTGATGAGCCCTGGAGAACACGTTTCTTAGCGAATTGCACTTGTCTCGTAGCGAGAAATGCTGCCACTGGCCCTGTGGCGCAACGGATAACGCGTCTGACTACGGATCAGAAGATTCCAGGTTCGAATCCTGGCAGGGTCGGCATTTTGTTAGTTGCCAACGCGTAGCTGGGCAGTGGATTTCGTATGTCGCCGCATCGTGCAGTGCTTTGTTACTCCTGTGCATCTCGCAGCTGCATGTCGAGGCGATCGTGGTAAATATCGCTGCGTGCAAGCGTCAGCGTAGCGTCAGTCGAGCAAAGTCGAGACAAGTCAAGCTGAGAGCTGTAGGAGATGTTACGCAATCAAATGTAGGCGCGTGAAAGCGACGCAGACAACACTGCCCAAGTGTCCCAAGTGATGTGACGAAGAGCCAGTATACACCCACACAGCAGAGTGGCGCAGTGGAAGCGTGCTGGGCCCATAACCCAGAGGTCCGTGGATCGAAACCACGCTCTGCTAAAATTATTTCTTTTCCTGATTGTGTCGAGCACGATTATTACGCCTAGAGAGTCGGCTGGGGGCATTGATTCAGCCTCAAAAGCAAACCCCGTAATTCTGAAGTGTGAAGAATGCGAGAACTACTTCCTATGATGCATCATTTTTTAAGATTTTGCAGCAAGTCAATGGCAAAGTTAATGCTCTTCCGCCCCACACGCGCAACACTCGAGCAGGTTTGTGAGATAAAAATCGCGTCTCCCCGGCGGGGAATCGAACCCCGGTCTCCCGCGTGACAGGCGGGGATACTAACCACTATACTACCGAGGACGGGATGCAGGCAGCTGTCTGTGTGGGAGACACTTGTTGCAAGTAGCTGTAAACGGTCTACACTAAGTTCGGCGACTGATAGTGCAATAATTAAAAATCTAGTGTGCCTCCCCGGCGGGGAATCGAACCCCGGTCTCCCGCGTGACAGGCGGGGATACTAACCACTATACTACCGAGGAAGACGCAACTAGCGCCTATAATGCACATTAATCTTGCTGACATAGCTGATACATCTGAAATGTAGCCTCCCGATGCTGTCAGAGACAGCTGCTACGAAATAAAAGTATGCCCCAGGTGAGGCTCGAACTCACAACCCCGGCATTGCTCACGGCTACTGCCTTATAAGTACCGTGCGCTAACCAATTGCGCCACTGGGGCTACAGCGAAACGCTCTCAGTTAGCCATATTCGCTTTGCTGCAAACCAGTGGTGGCTACAAAAACATATGATCGCCACCTGCGGCCATACTGCGACTTTGGCACCTAAGTACGAATGCTTCGTGCTATTCGTGTTTGATATGCTACGCTTACATGCACATCAACCGCCTCTCGTCATCGAAAAAATGCAGAAAAACGCGCGCCTTGCCTCGTGCTACCTGTCGAACAGCGAGCGCAGATGTGTGGCAAGCTCCAAGCTCTGCAGGCGCACCGCGACCACGCAGCTGGACGAGTGGTGCCTTCCTTGGGAGCTTGATGAGCCCTGGAGAACACGTTTCTTAGCGAATTGCACTTGTCTCGTAGCGAGAAATGCTGCCACTGGCCCTGTGGCGCAACGGATAACGCGTCTGACTACGGATCAGAAGATTCCAGGTTCGAATCCTGGCAGGGTCGGCATTTTGTTAGTTGCCAACGCGTAGCTGGGCAGTGGATTTCGTATGTCGCCGCATCGTGCAGTGCTTTGTTACTCCTGTGCATCTCGCAGCTGCATGTCGAGGCGATCGTGGTAAATATCGCTGCGTGCAAGCGTCAGCGTAGCGTCAGTCGAGCAAAGTCGAGACAAGTCAAGCTGAGAGCTGTAGGAGATGTTACGCAATCAAATGTAGGCGCGTGAAAGCGACGCAGACAACACTGCCCAAGTGTCCCAAGTGATGTGACGAAGAGCCAGTATACACCCACACAGCAGAGTGGCGCAGTGGAAGCGTGCTGGGCCCATAACCCAGAGGTCCGTGGATCGAAACCACGCTCTGCTAAAATTATTTCTTTTCCTGATTGTGTCGAGCACGATTATTACGCCTAGAGAGTCGGCTGGGGGCATTGATTCAGCCTCAAAAGCAAACCCCGTAATTCTGAAGTGTGAAGAATGCGAGAACTACTTCCTATGATGCATCATTTTTTAAGATTTTGCAGCAAGTCAATGGCAAAGTTAATGCTCTTCCGCCCCACACGCGCAACACTCGAGCAGGTTTGTGAGATAAAAATCGCGTCTCCCCGGCGGGGAATCGAACCCCGGTCTCCCGCGTGACAGGCGGGGATACTAACCACTATACTACCGAGGACGGGATGCAGGCAGCTGTCTGTGTGGGAGACACTTGTTGCAAGTAGCTGTAAACGGTCTACACTAAGTTCGGCGACTGATAGTGCAATAATTAAAAATCTAGTGTGCCTCCCCGGCGGGGAATCGAACCCCGGTCTCCCGCGTGACAGGCGGGGATACTAACCACTATACTACCGAGGAAGACGCAACTAGCGCCTATAATGCACATTAATCTTGCTGACATAGCTGATACATCTGAAATGTAGCCTCCCGATGCTGTCAGAGACAGCTGCTACGAAATAAAAGTATGCCCCAGGTGAGGCTCGAACTCACAACCCCGGCATTGCTCACGGCTACTGCCTTATAAGTACCGTGCGCTAACCAATTGCGCCACTGGGGCTACAGCGAAACGCTCTCAGTTAGCCATATTCGCTTTGCTGCAAACCAGTGGTGGCTACAAAAACATATGATCGCCACCTGCGGCCATACTGCGACTTTGGCACCTAAGTACGAATGCTTCGTGCTATTCGTGTTTGATATGCTACGCTTACATGCACATCAACCGCCTCTCGTCATCGAAAAAATGCAGAAAAACGCGCGCCTTGCCTCGTGCTACCTGTCGAACAGCGAGCGCAGATGTGTGGCAAGCTCCAAGCTCTGCAGGCGCACCGCGACCACGCAGCTGGACGAGTGGTGCCTTCCTTGGGAGCTTGATGAGCCCTGGAGAACACGTTTCTTAGCGAATTGCACTTGTCTCGTAGCGAGAAATGCTGCCACTGGCCCTGTGGCGCAACGGATAACGCGTCTGACTACGGATCAGAAGATTCCAGGTTCGAATCCTGGCAGGGTCGGCATTTTGTTAGTTGCCAACGCGTAGCTGGGCAGTGGATTTCGTATGTCGCCGCATCGTGCAGTGCTTTGTTACTCCTGTGCATCTCGCAGCTGCATGTCGAGGCGATCGTGGTAAATATCGCTGCGTGCAAGCGTCAGCGTAGCGTCAGTCGAGCAAAGTCGAGACAAGTCAAGCTGAGAGCTGTAGGAGATGTTACGCAATCAAATGTAGGCGCGTGAAAGCGACGCAGACAACACTGCCCAAGTGTCCCAAGTGATGTGACGAAGAGCCAGTATACACCCACACAGCAGAGTGGCGCAGTGGAAGCGTGCTGGGCCCATAACCCAGAGGTCCGTGGATCGAAACCACGCTCTGCTAAAATTATTTCTTTTCCTGATTGTGTCGAGCACGATTATTACGCCTAGAGAGTCGGCTGGGGGCATTGATTCAGCCTCAAAAGCAAACCCCGTAATTCTGAAGTGTGAAGAATGCGAGAACTACTTCCTATGATGCATCATTTTTTAAGATTTTGCAGCAAGTCAATGGCAAAGTTAATGCTCTTCCGCCCCACACGCGCAACACTCGAGCAGGTTTGTGAGATAAAAATCGCGTCTCCCCGGCGGGGAATCGAACCCCGGTCTCCCGCGTGACAGGCGGGGATACTAACCACTATACTACCGAGGACGGGATGCAGGCAGCTGTCTGTGTGGGAGACACTTGTTGCAAGTAGCTGTAAACGGTCTACACTAAGTTCGGCGACTGATAGTGCAATAATTAAAAATCTAGTGTGCCTCCCCGGCGGGGAATCGAACCCCGGTCTCCCGCGTGACAGGCGGGGATACTAACCACTATACTACCGAGGAAGACGCAACTAGCGCCTATAATGCACATTAATCTTGCTGACATAGCTGATACATCTGAAATGTAGCCTCCCGATGCTGTCAGAGACAGCTGCTACGAAATAAAAGTATGCCCCAGGTGAGGCTCGAACTCACAACCCCGGCATTGCTCACGGCTACTGCCTTATAAGTACCGTGCGCTAACCAATTGCGCCACTGGGGCTACAGCGAAACGCTCTCAGTTAGCCATATTCGCTTTGCTGCAAACCAGTGGTGGCTACAAAAACATATGATCGCCACCTGCGGCCATACTGCGACTTTGGCACCTAAGTACGAATGCTTCGTGCTATTCGTGTTTGATATGCTACGCTTACATGCACATCAACCGCCTCTCGTCATCGAAAAAATGCAGAAAAACGCGCGCCTTGCCTCGTGCTACCTGTCGAACAGCGAGCGCAGATGTGTGGCAAGCTCCAAGCTCTGCAGGCGCACCGCGACCACGCAGCTGGACGAGTGGTGCCTTCCTTGGGAGCTTGATGAGCCCTGGAGAACACGTTTCTTAGCGAATTGCACTTGTCTCGTAGCGAGAAATGCTGCCACTGGCCCTGTGGCGCAACGGATAACGCGTCTGACTACGGATCAGAAGATTCCAGGTTCGAATCCTGGCAGGGTCGGCATTTTGTTAGTTGCCAACGCGTAGCTGGGCAGTGGATTTCGTATGTCGCCGCATCGTGCAGTGCTTTGTTACTCCTGTGCATCTCGCAGCTGCATGTCGAGGCGATCGTGGTAAATATCGCTGCGTGCAAGCGTCAGCGTAGCGTCAGTCGAGCAAAGTCGAGACAAGTCAAGCTGAGAGCTGTAGGAGATGTTACGCAATCAAATGTAGGCGCGTGAAAGCGACGCAGACAACACTGCCCAAGTGTCCCAAGTGATGTGACGAAGAGCCAGTATACACCCACACAGCAGAGTGGCGCAGTGGAAGCGTGCTGGGCCCATAACCCAGAGGTCCGTGGATCGAAACCACGCTCTGCTAAAATTATTTCTTTTCCTGATTGTGTCGAGCACGATTATTACGCCTAGAGAGTCGGCTGGGGGCATTGATTCAGCCTCAAAAGCAAACCCCGTAATTCTGAAGTGTGAAGAATGCGAGAACTACTTCCTATGATGCATCATTTTTTAAGATTTTGCAGCAAGTCAATGGCAAAGTTAATGCTCTTCCGCCCCACACGCGCAACACTCGAGCAGGTTTGTGAGATAAAAATCGCGTCTCCCCGGCGGGGAATCGAACCCCGGTCTCCCGCGTGACAGGCGGGGATACTAACCACTATACTACCGAGGACGGGATGCAGGCAGCTGTCTGTGTGGGAGACACTTGTTGCAAGTAGCTGTAAACGGTCTACACTAAGTTCGGCGACTGATAGTGCAATAATTAAAAATCTAGTGTGCCTCCCCGGCGGGGAATCGAACCCCGGTCTCCCGCGTGACAGGCGGGGATACTAACCACTATACTACCGAGGAAGACGCAACTAGCGCCTATAATGCACATTAATCTTGCTGACATAGCTGATACATCTGAAATGTAGCCTCCCGATGCTGTCAGAGACAGCTGCTACGAAATAAAAGTATGCCCCAGGTGAGGCTCGAACTCACAACCCCGGCATTGCTCACGGCTACTGCCTTATAAGTACCGTGCGCTAACCAATTGCGCCACTGGGGCTACAGCGAAACGCTCTCAGTTAGCCATATTCGCTTTGCTGCAAACCAGTGGTGGCTACAAAAACATATGATCGCCACCTGCGGCCATACTGCGACTTTGGCACCTAAGTACGAATGCTTCGTGCTATTCGTGTTTGATATGCTACGCTTACATGCACATCAACCGCCTCTCGTCATCGAAAAAATGCAGAAAAACGCGCGCCTTGCCTCGTGCTACCTGTCGAACAGCGAGCGCAGATGTGTGGCAAGCTCCAAGCTCTGCAGGCGCACCGCGACCACGCAGCTGGACGAGTGGTGCCTTCCTTGGGAGCTTGATGAGCCCTGGAGAACACGTTTCTTAGCGAATTGCACTTGTCTCGTAGCGAGAAATGCTGCCACTGGCCCTGTGGCGCAACGGATAACGCGTCTGACTACGGATCAGAAGATTCCAGGTTCGAATCCTGGCAGGGTCGGCATTTTGTTAGTTGCCAACGCGTAGCTGGGCAGTGGATTTCGTATGTCGCCGCATCGTGCAGTGCTTTGTTACTCCTGTGCATCTCGCAGCTGCATGTCGAGGCGATCGTGGTAAATATCGCTGCGTGCAAGCGTCAGCGTAGCGTCAGTCGAGCAAAGTCGAGACAAGTCAAGCTGAGAGCTGTAGGAGATGTTACGCAATCAAATGTAGGCGCGTGAAAGCGACGCAGACAACACTGCCCAAGTGTCCCAAGTGATGTGACGAAGAGCCAGTATACACCCACACAGCAGAGTGGCGCAGTGGAAGCGTGCTGGGCCCATAACCCAGAGGTCCGTGGATCGAAACCACGCTCTGCTAAAATTATTTCTTTTCCTGATTGTGTCGAGCACGATTATTACGCCTAGAGAGTCGGCTGGGGGCATTGATTCAGCCTCAAAAGCAAACCCCGTAATTCTGAAGTGTGAAGAATGCGAGAACTACTTCCTATGATGCATCATTTTTTAAGATTTTGCAGCAAGTCAATGGCAAAGTTAATGCTCTTCCGCCCCACACGCGCAACACTCGAGCAGGTTTGTGAGATAAAAATCGCGTCTCCCCGGCGGGGAATCGAACCCCGGTCTCCCGCGTGACAGGCGGGGATACTAACCACTATACTACCGAGGACGGGATGCAGGCAGCTGTCTGTGTGGGAGACACTTGTTGCAAGTAGCTGTAAACGGTCTACACTAAGTTCGGCGACTGATAGTGCAATAATTAAAAATCTAGTGTGCCTCCCCGGCGGGGAATCGAACCCCGGTCTCCCGCGTGACAGGCGGGGATACTAACCACTATACTACCGAGGAAGACGCAACTAGCGCCTATAATGCACATTAATCTTGCTGACATAGCTGATACATCTGAAATGTAGCCTCCCGATGCTGTCAGAGACAGCTGCTACGAAATAAAAGTATGCCCCAGGTGAGGCTCGAACTCACAACCCCGGCATTGCTCACGGCTACTGCCTTATAAGTACCGTGCGCTAACCAATTGCGCCACTGGGGCTACAGCGAAACGCTCTCAGTTAGCCATATTCGCTTTGCTGCAAACCAGTGGTGGCTACAAAAACATATGATCGCCACCTGCGGCCATACTGCGACTTTGGCACCTAAGTACGAATGCTTCGTGCTATTCGTGTTTGATATGCTACGCTTACATGCACATCAACCGCCTCTCGTCATCGAAAAAATGCAGAAAAACGCGCGCCTTGCCTCGTGCTACCTGTCGAACAGCGAGCGCAGATGTGTGGCAAGCTCCAAGCTCTGCAGGCGCACCGCGACCACGCAGCTGGACGAGTGGTGCCTTCCTTGGGAGCTTGATGAGCCCTGGAGAACACGTTTCTTAGCGAATTGCACTTGTCTCGTAGCGAGAAATGCTGCCACTGGCCCTGTGGCGCAACGGATAACGCGTCTGACTACGGATCAGAAGATTCCAGGTTCGAATCCTGGCAGGGTCGGCATTTTGTTAGTTGCCAACGCGTAGCTGGGCAGTGGATTTCGTATGTCGCCGCATCGTGCAGTGCTTTGTTACTCCTGTGCATCTCGCAGCTGCATGTCGAGGCGATCGTGGTAAATATCGCTGCGTGCAAGCGTCAGCGTAGCGTCAGTCGAGCAAAGTCGAGACAAGTCAAGCTGAGAGCTGTAGGAGATGTTACGCAATCAAATGTAGGCGCGTGAAAGCGACGCAGACAACACTGCCCAAGTGTCCCAAGTGATGTGACGAAGAGCCAGTATACACCCACACAGCAGAGTGGCGCAGTGGAAGCGTGCTGGGCCCATAACCCAGAGGTCCGTGGATCGAAACCACGCTCTGCTAAAATTATTTCTTTTCCTGATTGTGTCGAGCACGATTATTACGCCTAGAGAGTCGGCTGGGGGCATTGATTCAGCCTCAAAAGCAAACCCCGTAATTCTGAAGTGTGAAGAATGCGAGAACTACTTCCTATGATGCATCATTTTTTAAGATTTTGCAGCAAGTCAATGGCAAAGTTAATGCTCTTCCGCCCCACACGCGCAACACTCGAGCAGGTTTGTGAGATAAAAATCGCGTCTCCCCGGCGGGGAATCGAACCCCGGTCTCCCGCGTGACAGGCGGGGATACTAACCACTATACTACCGAGGACGGGATGCAGGCAGCTGTCTGTGTGGGAGACACTTGTTGCAAGTAGCTGTAAACGGTCTACACTAAGTTCGGCGACTGATAGTGCAATAATTAAAAATCTAGTGTGCCTCCCCGGCGGGGAATCGAACCCCGGTCTCCCGCGTGACAGGCGGGGATACTAACCACTATACTACCGAGGAAGACGCAACTAGCGCCTATAATGCACATTAATCTTGCTGACATAGCTGATACATCTGAAATGTAGCCTCCCGATGCTGTCAGAGACAGCTGCTACGAAATAAAAGTATGCCCCAGGTGAGGCTCGAACTCACAACCCCGGCATTGCTCACGGCTACTGCCTTATAAGTACCGTGCGCTAACCAATTGCGCCACTGGGGCTACAGCGAAACGCTCTCAGTTAGCCATATTCGCTTTGCTGCAAACCAGTGGTGGCTACAAAAACATATGATCGCCACCTGCGGCCATACTGCGACTTTGGCACCTAAGTACGAATGCTTCGTGCTATTCGTGTTTGATATGCTACGCTTACATGCACATCAACCGCCTCTCGTCATCGAAAAAATGCAGAAAAACGCGCGCCTTGCCTCGTGCTACCTGTCGAACAGCGAGCGCAGATGTGTGGCAAGCTCCAAGCTCTGCAGGCGCACCGCGACCACGCAGCTGGACGAGTGGTGCCTTCCTTGGGAGCTTGATGAGCCCTGGAGAACACGTTTCTTAGCGAATTGCACTTGTCTCGTAGCGAGAAATGCTGCCACTGGCCCTGTGGCGCAACGGATAACGCGTCTGACTACGGATCAGAAGATTCCAGGTTCGAATCCTGGCAGGGTCGGCATTTTGTTAGTTGCCAACGCGTAGCTGGGCAGTGGATTTCGTATGTCGCCGCATCGTGCAGTGCTTTGTTACTCCTGTGCATCTCGCAGCTGCATGTCGAGGCGATCGTGGTAAATATCGCTGCGTGCAAGCGTCAGCGTAGCGTCAGTCGAGCAAAGTCGAGACAAGTCAAGCTGAGAGCTGTAGGAGATGTTACGCAATCAAATGTAGGCGCGTGAAAGCGACGCAGACAACACTGCCCAAGTGTCCCAAGTGATGTGACGAAGAGCCAGTATACACCCACACAGCAGAGTGGCGCAGTGGAAGCGTGCTGGGCCCATAACCCAGAGGTCCGTGGATCGAAACCACGCTCTGCTAAAATTATTTCTTTTCCTGATTGTGTCGAGCACGATTATTACGCCTAGAGAGTCGGCTGGGGGCATTGATTCAGCCTCAAAAGCAAACCCCGTAATTCTGAAGTGTGAAGAATGCGAGAACTACTTCCTATGATGCATCATTTTTTAAGATTTTGCAGCAAGTCAATGGCAAAGTTAATGCTCTTCCGCCCCACACGCGCAACACTCGAGCAGGTTTGTGAGATAAAAATCGCGTCTCCCCGGCGGGGAATCGAACCCCGGTCTCCCGCGTGACAGGCGGGGATACTAACCACTATACTACCGAGGACGGGATGCAGGCAGCTGTCTGTGTGGGAGACACTTGTTGCAAGTAGCTGTAAACGGTCTACACTAAGTTCGGCGACTGATAGTGCAATAATTAAAAATCTAGTGTGCCTCCCCGGCGGGGAATCGAACCCCGGTCTCCCGCGTGACAGGCGGGGATACTAACCACTATACTACCGAGGAAGACGCAACTAGCGCCTATAATGCACATTAATCTTGCTGACATAGCTGATACATCTGAAATGTAGCCTCCCGATGCTGTCAGAGACAGCTGCTACGAAATAAAAGTATGCCCCAGGTGAGGCTCGAACTCACAACCCCGGCATTGCTCACGGCTACTGCCTTATAAGTACCGTGCGCTAACCAATTGCGCCACTGGGGCTACAGCGAAACGCTCTCAGTTAGCCATATTCGCTTTGCTGCAAACCAGTGGTGGCTACAAAAACATATGATCGCCACCTGCGGCCATACTGCGACTTTGGCACCTAAGTACGAATGCTTCGTGCTATTCGTGTTTGATATGCTACGCTTACATGCACATCAACCGCCTCTCGTCATCGAAAAAATGCAGAAAAACGCGCGCCTTGCCTCGTGCTACCTGTCGAACAGCGAGCGCAGATGTGTGGCAAGCTCCAAGCTCTGCAGGCGCACCGCGACCACGCAGCTGGACGAGTGGTGCCTTCCTTGGGAGCTTGATGAGCCCTGGAGAACACGTTTCTTAGCGAATTGCACTTGTCTCGTAGCGAGAAATGCTGCCACTGGCCCTGTGGCGCAACGGATAACGCGTCTGACTACGGATCAGAAGATTCCAGGTTCGAATCCTGGCAGGGTCGGCATTTTGTTAGTTGCCAACGCGTAGCTGGGCAGTGGATTTCGTATGTCGCCGCATCGTGCAGTGCTTTGTTACTCCTGTGCATCTCGCAGCTGCATGTCGAGGCGATCGTGGTAAATATCGCTGCGTGCAAGCGTCAGCGTAGCGTCAGTCGAGCAAAGTCGAGACAAGTCAAGCTGAGAGCTGTAGGAGATGTTACGCAATCAAATGTAGGCGCGTGAAAGCGACGCAGACAACACTGCCCAAGTGTCCCAAGTGATGTGACGAAGAGCCAGTATACACCCACACAGCAGAGTGGCGCAGTGGAAGCGTGCTGGGCCCATAACCCAGAGGTCCGTGGATCGAAACCACGCTCTGCTAAAATTATTTCTTTTCCTGATTGTGTCGAGCACGATTATTACGCCTAGAGAGTCGGCTGGGGGCATTGATTCAGCCTCAAAAGCAAACCCCGTAATTCTGAAGTGTGAAGAATGCGAGAACTACTTCCTATGATGCATCATTTTTTAAGATTTTGCAGCAAGTCAATGGCAAAGTTAATGCTCTTCCGCCCCACACGCGCAACACTCGAGCAGGTTTGTGAGATAAAAATCGCGTCTCCCCGGCGGGGAATCGAACCCCGGTCTCCCGCGTGACAGGCGGGGATACTAACCACTATACTACCGAGGACGGGATGCAGGCAGCTGTCTGTGTGGGAGACACTTGTTGCAAGTAGCTGTAAACGGTCTACACTAAGTTCGGCGACTGATAGTGCAATAATTAAAAATCTAGTGTGCCTCCCCGGCGGGGAATCGAACCCCGGTCTCCCGCGTGACAGGCGGGGATACTAACCACTATACTACCGAGGAAGACGCAACTAGCGCCTATAATGCACATTAATCTTGCTGACATAGCTGATACATCTGAAATGTAGCCTCCCGATGCTGTCAGAGACAGCTGCTACGAAATAAAAGTATGCCCCAGGTGAGGCTCGAACTCACAACCCCGGCATTGCTCACGGCTACTGCCTTATAAGTACCGTGCGCTAACCAATTGCGCCACTGGGGCTACAGCGAAACGCTCTCAGTTAGCCATATTCGCTTTGCTGCAAACCAGTGGTGGCTACAAAAACATATGATCGCCACCTGCGGCCATACTGCGACTTTGGCACCTAAGTACGAATGCTTCGTGCTATTCGTGTTTGATATGCTACGCTTACATGCACATCAACCGCCTCTCGTCATCGAAAAAATGCAGAAAAACGCGCGCCTTGCCTCGTGCTACCTGTCGAACAGCGAGCGCAGATGTGTGGCAAGCTCCAAGCTCTGCAGGCGCACCGCGACCACGCAGCTGGACGAGTGGTGCCTTCCTTGGGAGCTTGATGAGCCCTGGAGAACACGTTTCTTAGCGAATTGCACTTGTCTCGTAGCGAGAAATGCTGCCACTGGCCCTGTGGCGCAACGGATAACGCGTCTGACTACGGATCAGAAGATTCCAGGTTCGAATCCTGGCAGGGTCGGCATTTTGTTAGTTGCCAACGCGTAGCTGGGCAGTGGATTTCGTATGTCGCCGCATCGTGCAGTGCTTTGTTACTCCTGTGCATCTCGCAGCTGCATGTCGAGGCGATCGTGGTAAATATCGCTGCGTGCAAGCGTCAGCGTAGCGTCAGTCGAGCAAAGTCGAGACCAGTCAAGCTGAGAGCTGTAGGAGATGTTACGCAATCAAATGTAGGCGTGTGAAAGCGACGCAGACAACACTGCCCAAGTGTCCCAAGTGATGTGACGAAGAGCCAGTATACACCCACACAGCAGAGTGGCGCAGTGGAAGCGTGCTGGGCCCATAACCCAAAGGTCCGTGGATCGAAACCACGCTCTGCTAAAATTATTTCTTTTCCTGATTGTGTCGAGCTCGATTATTACGCCTAGAGAGTCGGCTGGGGGCATTGATTCAGCCTCAAAAGCAAACCCCGTAATTCTGAAGTGTGAAGAATGCGAGAACTACTTCCTAAGATGCATCACTTTTTAAGATTTTGCAGCAAGTTAATGGCAAAGTTAATGCTCTTCCGCCCCACACGCGCAACACTCGAGCAGGTTTGTGAGATAAAAATCGCGTCGCCCCGGCGGGGAATCGAACCCCGGTCTCCCGCGTGGATACTAACCACTATACTACCGAGGACGGGATGCAGGCAGCTGTCTGTGTGGGAGACACTTGTTGCAAGTAGCTGTAAACGGTCTACACTAAGTTCGGCGACTGATAGTGCAATAATTAAAAATCTACTGTGCCTCCCCGGCGAGGAATCGAACCCCGGTCTCCCGCGTGACAGGCGGGGATACTAACCACTATACTACCGACGATGCGATGCAGGCAGCTGTCTGTGTGGGAGACACTTGTTGCAAGTAGCTGTAAACGGTCTACACTAAGTTCGGTGACTGATAGTGCAATAATTAAAAATCTACTGTGCTTCCCCGGCGGGGAATCGGACCCCGGTCTCCCGCGTGACAGGCGGGGATACTAACCACTATTCTACCGAGGAAGACGCAACTAGCGCCTATAATGCACATTAATCTTGCTGACATAGCTGATACATCTGAAATGTAGCCTCCTGATGCTGTCAGAGACAGCTGCTACGAAATAAAAGTATGCCCCAGGTGAGGCTCGAACTCACAACCCCGGCTTTCTCACGGCTACTGCCTTATAAGTACCGTGCGCTAACCAATTGCGCCACTTTTTTTTTTATTTTTTTTTTTATTTTTTATTTTATTTTTTTTTTTGGTCTCCTTCCTCCCCTTCAACCCATCTTTACACTCGCCAGAAGTTGCCTTCTCGGCCTGGCTTCATCGCCATTGAAAGAAATTTTTCTGCTTCACGATGAAATAAATTTACTTCTTCTGTAAAGAAAAGAAATTTGTTTTCCTTTAAATCATTCCCCTGCGTAATGGTTTTATTCATGACGAAATAAAGAGACTTCTTCTGTATAGAAAAGAAGAGTATTGTCCTTGTAAACATTCCCCTGCTCGTCCTCCAACAAGGTGGCACTGACTCAGCTGACACCCAATCCTCAAAACTCGTCTTCTCGAAATCAATATGCCTTCACTTTTTTACCCCAAGCATTAAAGCTTGGCCTCGGTCGTTAAGTGATCCTTTCTTTTTCGCCCGGGTTGTCTTCTCGCAGATGTGAGGGCAGACGTCGCTGAAGTCCGCAGACCGTCCTGTGGTGTGCTGAAGTGTGATGGTAGGAAATGTTCCTTCGGAAAAAGTGACATTCACAACGTGAGCCACAAACTGAAAACTTTCACTCGACTATCGAGGATAGTATAAAAACGAAGTCCTAATGTAAGCAAGAAAAAAAAAAGTACAAGTACAATAATAGTGCCCTTGGGTTGTAAAAACTGAACACCTGTTCGTTGATCCATCTGTTCGTCTAGCATCCTCTTAGAAGTCCCTCCATAGTATGTGTGTCATATCGTCACTAGTTGTAATGCCGCGATATAATTGGCAAACTTTCGCTTATATTTGGGGTCCCTCATCAGTAACTTAGCCTGTGTGGCTAGGTATACTCTGTAGCCCATGTATGTCCGGTCTTCGTGGGCATTAATGATGTAGTGCAGTGGGTGCGCTGCCAACCATGTCCACGTGTTCTTTTTGGTTACCGGATAGTAAGTTCCATCCGGTTGGAGAATCGATGTTAGAGAGATGTTCTGCGGTGTTGTCCTGTAGATCAATGCCATGGTCCTACGACACCAGTTCAATATATGGCCGTTCTCACCACAGGCACAACGGTGTTGTAAGGTGTCGATGACATTACAGTCTCGACACTTGTCTGAAACCGACAGGTGTATTTTATAGAGTCGCTCTCTAGTTGGTATTGTCTGATTGACAATTTTATACCAAGTGGATCGGACGTCAGTGCCTAGAACACTGTTATTGATGTTTGTCCAGATTCTAGTCCAAACCGTAGAGGGGTACTTCGTCACCATGCGGTTGGCTCTTCCAGTTTCGTTCATCAGACGATATAGTTGAGCAGATGTTAGATCACTTAATGGAGCACTCGATTTCGACTTCAGGTAGCTGGCTTCTAAGAGAAACATCCTGATATGATTCGCCTTATAGTGCACTTCCCCCAGGTTTATTGGTATTAGCATGTTGTATGGTTTATATGTCCTTATGGCCATACGAAGTGCGCTGTCGGGGTATTTGTGGCACAGCTGCAGTGTATTACGTACGAGGAGAGCCTTGCATTTCGTTGGGACATCTATTAGACCCAGGCCCCCTTCCTCCGGAGGGAGAGTGACGACGTTGATTCCCACCTTGAATATCTCACCCCTCCAAACATACCATCCAACTGCCGACATGATGCCCCTGGCAATAGTGTCTACCACCGGGAGAACCTGCCCAACATACCAGATTTTGGAAAGAATCTTGGTATTGATGAATTGAACTCGTTGAAGCAGCTTCTGTTCTCTGCCTTTATTTTGTTGAAGGCAGGCTTTCGTGATGGCCAAGAGTTCTTTCCAATTGACTGCCGTTGTTCTTATAGGGCAACTGCTCATTTTTATACCTAGCAGTTTGACAGTCTCGCACAACCTATAGGGACAAGTACTGTCGGAAAGCCTCCCCCAATCGGCAATAATCTGGTCTTCCTATAATTTAATTTGGAGCCTGATGCTCGTTCGTATTCAGTGATACTGTCAGCGATCTCCCGTAGCTCCCGTTCCGACCGTATTACAGCACTCACGTCGTCCGCATAGGCAATACATTTTATGTTGTATGAGTAGACGGTTAAGCCCTGAAGTTTGGAATGGAGCATCCGGAGAAGTGGCTCAATTGCTATGACGTAGAGAGGCATAGACATGGGGCATCCTTGTCTTACTGATCTTTCAATAGGAATCGGTCGGGTGAACTGACCATTAACAATGACCTTAGAAGTGGCAGCGGTGTATATATTGCGAAGCACTGTAATGAAGTCGTCACCGAATCCAAGATGTTTCATAATTTGGAACAGATAACGGTGTGAAACCCGGTCAAAAGCCTTACATTGGTCTAAAGCAAGAATTGCTGCAGTCGACCGTGTAATTGCACTGAACGAGATGATCTCCCTGTAATCCGCAAGACTTTTGAAGATATTACGTCCAGGTACTGCTGCTGACTGGCTGTGATGGATTATCGTACCTAGGACGTTTTTAATTCTATGGGCAAACACGCGGGCCACAATCTTATAGTCGGAATTCAGGAGGGAGATTGGTCGAAAATGATTGATGTCGTCGTGTGAGTGTTGTTTCGGAACAAGTACTAGTAGACTGCCATTGAAGTCTTCTGGTAGTTGCAGACCCGCTCTAATTTCGTTACATATATGCACAAAACAATTTTCCAGTAGATGCCAGTATTCCTTATAAAATTCAATGGGAAGTCCATCCGCGCCAGGGGATTTATTAGGCTGAGCCTTCCTCAAGGCCATCTGAATTTCATCCGCAGTGACTTCGCTCATCAGTGACTCCCTGTCAGCCTCGGCTAGTTTCGCTGTTAGAAGATCTTGCATGGCGGAGATGATCTCATCGTCTGTCGGGTCTGCCATATAGAGTCTCCGGTAATAGTCAGTGATATAATCCTTTATTTCCAGCTGAGTCGTCAAGAAGCCGCCATCTTCCGTTTTCAATTTACTGATCAGTTGTTGTCGTGCTCGTCGTTTCTCTCTGCCGAGGTGGAACGAGGATGGATGTTCATCGGAAGTACTGTTGGTGTCTCTAGAGCGGATTTTGGGACTTTCCATTTGTTTCCGTTTCAGTAGTAACAACTTTGCCTTAATCCTTTTAATTTGTACGATGTTTTCGTGCGTGACAGACGTTTCGGAGTATAAATCACGTAGGCATCTAAAGTAAAATTCAAAGGTCTCCTTTTGCAAGCGGCTCCTGGCGTAGCTATAGGCCTTCAAGCACCTAATAAGTCGAGGCTTCGTATAGTGGCACCACCACATCGTGACAGACGGAAAAGTAGCCTGTCTGTGTAGACTCGATTCCCAGACCTCCTGCAACTGTTCTCGTAGCCCTTGCTCTCGGAGGATGTCTACATGTAATTTCCATCCTGTTTTGCCACGGAACGTTTTCTGTCGGGTCATACGAATGGTACAGTGGTAGGCCAAGTGGTCTGAGAAATATATTGGCCACGTTTCCGTTGCCGATATTTGCCCTCTCAGAGTTTTCCCCACATAGATCCGATCGATGCGGCTGGCAGTTTGTGCGGTGTAATATGTAAAGCAGCTTTGGTCCCCATGTAGTATTTCCCATGTGTCCTCCAGTTCGAGCTGACGCACTGTTTCTGCGAGAGTAGGACAACCATTAAAATTCGGCCTTTGATCTTTAGGCTTTAAAACGCAGTTGAAGTCACCCCCAAGTACCACGTCTTCTGGATTCCGTCGTAACAGATATAACAGGTCAGTAGCAAAGAACTGGGCTCTGCGCACTCTATTTTGATTACCAGAAGGGGCGTAGATGTTTATAAATCGTATACAGTGAATTAGACACGAAATGCCTCTCCCGTTCTCCAATGACGTCAGAGATGGTCACTCCCTCTTTGATTAGGAAAGCCGTACCGGAGGAGCTATCCGGAGTGGTGTTTTTTACCACTTCGCAGCCAGGAATGTCAAGGTAAAGGTTGTCGTCCACCTCCTGCAGCATCACAATATCCGCGTCACAGCTGTAAAGGTAGTCGCGAAGACTGTACAGCTTCTGAGTCGAGGTAATTTTGTTGATATTTAACGTGGCTAACTTGTAGTCCTGAAACGGAGGAGGCATTGCCAGCCAGTGGTGCGAAGTCTCAATCCAAGTATGGAAGGGAGACGTCGGTGGGAACCATTAATAAGTATCAGAAAAGTAATCAGCGTCCCCTGTCGGAGTTGTTGAAGCAGGTCCTGTACTTTTGAGTTCTTCATCCCTCACAGCTGAGGAAGCACCTTCCGCCGAGCCGACCTTATTCGTTTCAGTGTCCACTGACATGCCGTCTACGTCATCTGCCCAGTCGCCAACATGAACTGAGTCCCTCGTGGTGTGTGAGGCTATCTCAGCCAGACGGAGGTGTGTGGAGCTATCCCTGAGGACCCGTCGTGTAGTCTTTTCCCGTTCAGCGAGAGCGTGGTCTTCGACCTCCGACTGGGGCTTCGTGGTGTCTGCCACATCGCTGGTGCCACTCTGTTGCTTCTCATCAGGGTGTCCATGTAGGGCATCGGTAAGGTCGCGGGCAATCTGCAGACCTTTCTCACGCAAACTTGGTGCAGTTTGCTCGACATTCTTGTGGGCAATCCTCCTTTTCTTATGTGTCTTCGGTGAATTGCCTCGCCTTCCATTTTCGTCAGCCTCTGGAGATGAAACGCTAACTTGCCCACCAGTGAATCCTGCCGTTGGCGCTGATACAGGCATCTGTTTATTGCCAGTGTCCGAATCGTTGACGTTTCCTTGGGATTGTACATCACAGGAAAGGTTGGCCAAATTCGTACCCACTGGCTCGTTAGTTTCCGTTGGAACCTCAGGGGTTACATCAGTGATGTCCTCTGTGGTGGAAGTTTCCGTTGGCGTCACTCGGTCGGCGTCCAAGGCGTTGGAAATTGTGTCCACAACTGAATGTTCCACGTTGGCCATGTTCGTGCGGGCTGCCGCCACATATGTCAGCGGTAGGGAAGTCATCGTATTAGCTGGCAGAGTGTCTCCTGGTGGCAACTGCGTCACCCTTCGTTGGATACATTGAGCACGAACGTGATCCGTGGCAACGCACCCAGAGCAGGTACGCGGTTGACCGTCATATATTACGATCGCCCTGTATCCACAAATAGTAACGTAAGATGGTATGTGCCTCTGCAGTTCCATTTTAACCTGCCGAACACCGTTCAGGACAGGAACCTTAAACGTCGCCCATTTTTCGGCAACATTGCTAACAACTTTACCATAATTTTTGAGCACCGCGTCGATGTCAGCCGAGGGTACTTCAAATGGTAACTCAAAAATTCGAAGAGTTCGAAGACCAAATCCAGCATGCAAAACCTTAACCTCTCCGACGTTCCCATCACGGTGCTTAAATTTAAGCTTACCACTACATGACTGCAAAATCTGTTCGCAAATAGCAGCGGTTTTAAACTTGATGTAGACAACGCTACTAACGATCGACAGGTGTACGCCGATGATATCGTCAAAGGATCGTTTCAGACTTTCCTCAATCCATAATTCTATCTCAAAAGATTTCGGTCGTGCATAGGTGTGATCGAAGACAAATTTCAACGTGTCTTTGCGCGTTATGTCGTTCATGTTCCGGTTCTAAACATTGTCACACAACAACACGTTATTGTGGCCGCGAGAACAGCGTCTACGCACCGGTAAACAGCACACAGCCAGCAGCAGCGAGGACGTAAACACGCCGCGCGTCCGCTCGCCACGGCCGCTGAAGGCAGACTGTCCACTGGGGCTACAGCAAAACGCTCTCAGTTAGCCATATTCGCTTTGCTGCAAACCAGTGGTGGCTACAAAAACATATGATCGCCACCTGCGGCCATACTGCGGCTTTGGCACCTAAGTACGAATGCTTCGTGCTATTCGTGTTTGATATGCTACGCTTACATGCACATCAACCGCCTCTCGTCATCGAAAAAATGCAGAAAAACGCGCGCCTTGCCTCGTGCTACCTGTCGAACAGCGAGCGCAGATGTGTGGCAAGCTCCAAGCTCTGCAGGCGCACCGCGACCACGCAGCTGGACGAGTGGTGCCTTCCTTGGGAGCTTGATGAGCCCTGGAGAACACGTTTCTTAGAGAATTGCACTTGTCTCGTAGCGAGAAATGCTGCCACTGGCCCTGTGGCGCAACGGATAACGCGTCTGACTACGGATCAGAAGATTCCAGGTTCGAATCCTGGCAGGGTCGGCATTTTGTTAGTTGCCAACGCGTAGCTGGGCAGTGGATTTCGTATGTCGCCGCATCGTGCAGTGCTTTGTTACTCCTGTGCATCTCGCAGCTGCATGTCGAGGCGATCGTGGTAAATATCGCTGCGTGCAAACGTCAGCGTAGCGTCAGTAGAGCAAAGTCCCACGTGATGTGACGAAGAGCCAGTATACGCCCACACAGCAGAGTGGCGCAGTGGAAGCGTGCTGGGCCCATAACCCAAAGGTCCGTGGATCGAAACCACGCTCTGCTAAAATTATTTCTTTTCCTGATTGTGTCGAGCTCGATTATTACGCCTAGAGAGTCGGCTGGGGGCATTGATTCAGCCTCAAAAGCAAACCCCGTAATTCTGAAGTGTGAAGAATGCGAGAACTACTTCCTAAGATGCATCACTTTTTAAGATTTTGCAGCAAGTTAATGGCAAAGTTAATGCTCTTCCGCCCCACACGCGCAACACTCGAGCAGGTTTGTGAGATAAAAATCGCGTCGCCCCGGCGGGGAATCGAACCCCGGTCTCCCGCGTGACAGGCGGGGATACTAACCACTATACTACCGAGGACGGGATGCAGGCAGCTGTCTGTGTGGGAGACACTTGTTGCAAGTAGCTGTAAACGGTCTACACTAAGTTCGGCGACTGATAGTGCAATAATTAAAAAATCTACTGTGCCTCCCCGGCGAGGAATCGAACCCCGGTCTCCCGCGTGACAGGCGGGGATACTAACCACTATACTACCGACGATGCGATGCAGGCAGCTGTCTGTGTGGGAGACACTTGTTGCAAGTAGCTGTAAACGGTCTACACTAAGTTCGGTGACTGATAGTGCAATAATTAAAAATCTACTGTGCTTCCCCGGCGGGGAATCGGACCCCGGTCTCCCGCGTGACAGGCGGGGATACTAACCACTATTCTACCGAGGAAGACGCAACTAGCGCCTATAATGCACATTAATCTTGCTGACATAGCTGATACATCTGAAATGTAGCCTCCTGATGCTGTCAGAGACAGCTGCTACGAAATAAAAGTATGCCCCAGGTGAGGCTCGAACTCACAACCCCGGCTTTCTCACGGCTACTGCCTTATAAGTACCGTGCGCTAACCAATTGCGCCACTTTTTTTTTTATTTTTTTTTTTATTTTTTATTTTATTTTTTTTTTTGGTCTCCTTCCTCCCCTTCAACCCATCTTTACACTCGCCAGAAGTTGCCTTCTCGGCCTGGCTTCATCGCCATTGAAAGAAATTTTTCTGCTTCACGATGAAATAAATTTACTTCTTCTGTAAAGAAAAGAAATTTGTTTTCCTTTAAATCATTCCCCTGCGTAATGGTTTTATTCATGACGAAATAAAGAGACTTCTTCTGTATAGAAAAGAAGAGTATTGTCCTTGTAAACATTCCCCTGCTCGTCCTCCAACAAGGTGGCACTGACTCAGCTGACACCCAATCCTCAAAACTCGTCTTCTCGAAATCAATATGCCTTCACTTTTTTACCCCAAGCATTAAAGCTTGGCCTCGGTCGTTAAGTGATCCTTTCTTTTTCGCCCGGGTTGTCTTCTCGCAGATGTGAGGGCAGACGTCGCTGAAGTCCGCAGACCGTCCTGTGGTGTGCTGAAGTGTGATGGTAGGAAATGTTCCTTTGGAAAAAGTGACATTCACAACGTGAGCCACAAACTGAAAACTTTCACTCGACTATCGAGGATAGTATAAAAACGAAGTCCTAATGTAAGCAAGAAAAAAAAAAGTACAAGTACAATAATAGTGCCCTTGGGTTGTAAAAACTGAACACCTGTTCGTTGATCCATCTGTTCGTCTAGCATCCTCTTAGAAGTCCCTCCATAGTATGTGTGTCATATCGTCACTAGTTGTAATGCCGCGATATAATTGGCAAACTTTCGCTTATATTTGGGGTCCCTCATCAGTAACTTAGCCTGTGTGGCTAGGTATACTCTGTAGCCCATGTATGTCCGGTCTTCGTGGGCATTAATGATGTAGTGCAGTGGGTGCGCTGCCAACCATGTCCACGTGTTCTTTTTGGTTACCGGATAGTAAGTTCCATCCGGTTGGAGAATCGATGTTAGAGAGATGTTCTGCGGTGTTGTCCTGTAGATCAATGCCATGGTCCTACGACACCAGTTCAATATATGGCCGTTCTCACCACAGGCACAACGGTGTTGTAAGGTGTCGATGACATTACAGTCTCGACACTTGTCTGAAACCGACAGGTGTATTTTATAGAGTCGCTCTCTAGTTGGTATTGTCTGATTGACAATTTTATACCAAGTGGATCGGACGTCAGTGCCTAGAACACTGTTATTGATGTTTGTCCAGATTCTAGTCCAAACCGTAGAGGGGTACTTCGTCACCATGCGGTTGGCTCTTCCAGTTTCGTTCATCAGACGATATAGTTGAGCAGATGTTAGATCACTTAATGGAGCACTCGATTTCGACTTCAGGTAGCTGGCTTCTAAGAGAAACATCCTGATATGATTCGCCTTATAGTGCACTTCCCCCAGGTTTATTGGTATTAGCATGTTGTATGGTTTATATGTCCTTATGGCCATACGAAGTGCGCTGTCGGGGTATTTGTGGCACAGCTGCAGTGTATTACGTACGAGGAGAGCCTTGCATTTCGTTGGGACATCTATTAGACCCAGGCCCCCTTCCTCCGGAGGGAGAGTGACGACGTTGATTCCCACCTTGAATATCTCACCCCTCCAAACATACCATCCAACTGCCGACATGATGCCCCTGGCAATAGTGTCTACCACCGGGAGAACCTGCCCAACATACCAGATTTTGGAAAGAATCTTGGTATTGATGAATTGAACTCGTTGAAGCAGCTTCTGTTCTCTGCCTTTATTTTGTTGAAGGCAGGCTTTCGTGATGGCCAAGAGTTCTTTCCAATTGACTGCCGTTGTTCTTATAGGGCAACTGCTCATTTTTATACCTAGCAGTTTGACAGTCTCGCACAACCTATAGGGACAAGTACTGTCGGAAAGCCTCCCCCAATCGGCAATAATCTGGTCTTCCTATAATTTAATTTGGAGCCTGATGCTCGTTCGTATTCAGTGATACTGTCAGCGATCTCCCGTAGCTCCCGTTCCGACCGTATTACAGCACTCACGTCGTCCGCATAGGCAATACATTTTATGTTGTATGAGTAGACGGTTAAGCCCTGAAGTTTGGAATGGAGCATCCGGAGAAGTGGCTCAATTGCTATGACGTAGAGAGGCATAGACATGGGGCATCCTTGTCTTACTGATCTTTCAATAGGAATCGGTCGGGTGAACTGACCATTAACAATGACCTTAGAAGTGGCAGCGGTGTATATATTGCGAAGCACTGTAATGAAGTCGTCACCGAATCCAAGATGTTTCATAATTTGGAACAGATAACGGTGTGAAACCCGGTCAAAAGCCTTACATTGGTCTAAAGCAAGAATTGCTGCAGTCGACCGTGTAATTGCACTGAACGAGATGATCTCCCTGTAATCCGCAAGACTTTTGAAGATATTACGTCCAGGTACTGCTGCTGACTGGCTGTGATGGATTATCGTACCTAGGACGTTTTTAATTCTATGGGCAAACACGCGGGCCACAATCTTATAGTCGGAATTCAGGAGGGAGATTGGTCGAAAATGATTGATGTCGTCGTGTGAGTGTTGTTTCGGAACAAGTACTAGTAGACTGCCATTGAAGTCTTCTGGTAGTTGCAGACCCGCTCTAATTTCGTTACATATATGCACAAAACAATTTTCCAGTAGATGCCAGTATTCCTTATAAAATTCAATGGGAAGTCCATCCGCGCCAGGGGATTTATTAGGCTGAGCCTTCCTCAAGGCCATCTGAATTTCATCCGCAGTGACTTCGCTCATCAGTGACTCCCTGTCAGCCTCGGCTAGTTTCGCTGTTAGAAGATCTTGCATGGCGGAGATGATCTCATCGTCTGTCGGGTCTGCCATATAGAGTCTCCGGTAATAGTCAGTGATATAATCCTTTATTTCCAGCTGAGTCGTCAAGAAGCCGCCATCTTCCGTTTTCAATTTACTGATCAGTTGTTGTCGTGCTCGTCGTTTCTCTCTGCCGAGGTGGAACGAGGATGGATGTTCATCGGAAGTACTGTTGGTGTCTCTAGAGCGGATTTTGGGACTTTCCATTTGTTTCCGTTTCAGTAGTAACAACTTTGCCTTAATCCTTTTAATTTGTACGATGTTTTCGTGCGTGACAGACGTTTCGGAGTATAAATCACGTAGGCATCTAAAGTAAAATTCAAAGGTCTCCTTTTGCAAGCGGCTCCTGGCGTAGCTATAGGCCTTCAAGCACCTAATAAGTCGAGGCTTCGTATAGTGGCACCACCACATCGTGACAGACGGAAAAGTAGCCTGTCTGTGTAGACTCGATTCCCAGACCTCCTGCAACTGTTCTCGTAGCCCTTGCTCTCGGAGGATGTCTACATGTAATTTCCATCCTGTTTTGCCACGGAACGTTTTCTGTCGGGTCATACGAATGGTACAGTGGTAGGCCAAGTGGTCTGAGAAATATATTGGCCACGTTTCCGTTGCCGATATTTGCCCTCTCAGAGTTTTCCCCACATAGATCCGATCGATGCGGCTGGCAGTTTGTGCGGTGTAATATGTAAAGCAGCTTTGGTCCCCATGTAGTATTTCCCATGTGTCCTCCAGTTCGAGCTGACGCACTGTTTCTGCGAGAGTAGGACAACCATTAAAATTCGGCCTTTGATCTTTAGGCTTTAAAACGCAGTTGAAGTCACCCCCAAGTACCACGTCTTCTGGATTCCGTCGTAACAGATATAACAGGTCAGTAGCAAAGAACTGGGCTCTGCGCACTCTATTTTGATTACCAGAAGGGGCGTAGATGTTTATAAATCGTATACAGTGAATTAGACACGAAATGCCTCTCCCGTTCTCCAATGACGTCAGAGATGGTCACTCCCTCTTTGATTAGGAAAGCCGTACCGGAGGAGCTATCCGGAGTGGTGTTTTTTACCACTTCGCAGCCAGGAATGTCAAGGTAAAGGTTGTCGTCCACCTCCTGCAGCATCACAATATCCGCGTCACAGCTGTAAAGGTAGTCGCGAAGACTGTACAGCTTCTGAGTCGAGGTAATTTTGTTGATATTTAACGTGGCTAACTTGTAGTCCTGAAACGGAGGAGGCATTGCCAGCCAGTGGTGCGAAGTCTCAATCCAAGTATGGAAGGGAGACGTCGGTGGGAACCATTAATAAGTATCAGAAAAGTAATCAGCGTCCCCTGTCGGAGTTGTTGAAGCAGGTCCTGTACTTTTGAGTTCTTCATCCCTCACAGCTGAGGAAGCACCTTCCGCCGAGCCGACCTTATTCGTTTCAGTGTCCACTGACATGCCGTCTACGTCATCTGCCCAGTCGCCAACATGAACTGAGTCCCTCGTGGTGTGTGAGGCTATCTCAGCCAGACGGAGGTGTGTGGAGCTATCCCTGAGGACCCGTCGTGTAGTCTTTTCCCGTTCAGCGAGAGCGTGGTCTTCGACCTCCGACTGGGGCTTCGTGGTGTCTGCCACATCGCTGGTGCCACTCTGTTGCTTCTCATCAGGGTGTCCATGTAGGGCATCGGTAAGGTCGCGGGCAATCTGCAGACCTTTCTCACGCAAACTTGGTGCAGTTTGCTCGACATTCTTGTGGGCAATCCTCCTTTTCTTATGTGTCTTCGGTGAATTGCCTCGCCTTCCATTTTCGTCAGCCTCTGGAGATGAAACGCTAACTTGCCCACCAGTGAATCCTGCCGTTGGCGCTGATACAGGCATCTGTTTATTGCCAGTGTCCGAATCGTTGACGTTTCCTTGGGATTGTACATTACAGGAAAGGTTGGCCAAATTCGTACCCACTGGCTCGTTAGTTTCCGTTGGAACCTCAGGGGTTACATCAGTGATGTCCTCTGTGGTGGAAGTTTCCGTTGGCGTCACTCGGTCGGCGTCCAAGGCGTTGGAAATTGTGTCCACAACTGAATGTTCCACGTTGGCCATGTTCGTGCGGGCTGCCGCCACATATGTCAGCGGTAGGGAAGTCATCGTATTAGCTGGCAGAGTGTCTCCTGGTGGCAACTGCGTCACCCTTCGTTGGATACATTGAGCACGAACGTGATCCGTGGCACCGCACCCAGAGCAGGTACGCGGTTGACCGTCATATATTACGATCGCCCTGTATCCACAAATAGTAACGTAAGATGGTATGTGCCTCTGCAGTTCCATTTTAACCTGCCGAACACCGTTCAGGACAGGAACCTTAAACGTCGCCCATTTTTCGGCAACATTGCTAACAACTTTACCATAATTTTTGAGCACCGCGTCGATGTCAGCCGAGGGTACTTCAAATGGTAACTCAAAAATTCGAAGAGTTCGAAGACCAAATCCAGCATGCAAAACCTTAACCTCTCCGACGTTCCCATCACGGTGCTTAAATTTAAGCTTACCACTACATGACTGCAAAATCTGTTCGCAAATAGCAGCGGTTTTAAACTTGATGTAGACAACGCTACTAACGATCGACAGGTGTACGCCGATGATATCGTCAAAGGATCGTTTCAGACTTTCCTCAATCCATAATTCTATCTCAAAAGATTTCGGTCGTGCATAGGTGTGATCGAAGACAAATTTCAACGTGTCTTTGCGCGTTATGTCGTTCATGTTCCGGTTCTAAACATTGTCACACAACAACACGTTATTGTGGCCGCGAGAACAGCGTCTACGCACCAGTAAACAGCACACAGCCAGCAGCAGCGAGGACGTAAACACGCCGCGCGTCCGCTCGCCACGGCCGCTGAAGGCCGACTGTCCACTGGGGCTACAGCAAAACGCTCTCAGTTAGCCATATTCGCTTTGCTGCAAACCAGTGGTGGCTACAAAAACATATGATCGCCACCTGCGGCCATACTGCGGCTTTGGCACCTAAGTACGAATGCTTCGTGCTATTCGTGTTTGATATGCTACGCTTACATGCACATCAACCGCCTCTCGTCATCGAAAAAATGCAGAAAAACGCGCGCCTTGCCTCGTGCTACCTGTCGAACAGCGAGCGCAGATGTGTGGCAAGCTCCAAGCTCTGCAGGCGCACCGCGACCACGCAGCTGGACGAGTGGTGCCTTCCTTGGGAGCTTGATGAGCCCTGGAGAACACGTTTCTTAGAGAATTGCACTTGTCTCGTAGCGAGAAATGCTGCCACTGGCCCTGTGGCGCAACGGATAACGCGTCTGACTGCGGATCAGAAGATTCCAGGTTCGAATCCTGGCAGAGTAGGCATTTTGTTAGTTGCCAACGCGTAGCTGGGCAGTGGATTTCGTATGTCGCCGCATCGTGCAGTGCTTTGTTACTCCTGTGCATCTCGCAGCTGCATGTCGAGGCGATCGTGGTAAATATCGCTGCGTGCAAACGTCAGCGTAGCGTCAGTAGAGCTAAGTCCCACGTGATGTGACGAAGAGCCAGTATACGCCCACACAGCAGAGTGGCGCAGTGGAAGCGTGCTGGGCCCATAACCCAAAGGTCCGTGGATCGAAACCACGCTCTGCTAAAATTATTTCTTTTTCTGATTGTGTCGAGCTCGATTATTACGCCTAGAGAGTCGGCTGGGGGAGCTCGATTATTACGCCTAGAGAGTCGGCTGGGGGCATTGATTCAGCCTCAAAAGCAAACCCCGTAATTCTGAAGTGTGAAGAATGCGAGAACTACTTCCTAAGATGCATCACTTTTTAAGATTTTGCAGCAAGTTAATGGCAAAGTTAATGCTCTTCCGCCCCACACGCGCAACACTCGAGCAGGTTTGTGAGATAAAAATCGCGTCGCCCCGGCGGGGAATCGAACCCCGGTCTCCCGCGTGGATACTAACCACTATACTACCGAGGACGGGATGCAGGCAGCTGTCTGTGTGGGAGACACTTGTTGCAAGTAGCTGTAAACGGTCTACACTAAGTTCGGCGACTGATAGTGCAATAATTAAAAAATCTACTGTGCCTCCCCGGCGAGGAATCGAACCCCGGTCTCCCGCGTGACAGGCGGGGATACTAACCACTATACTACCGACGATGCGATGCAGGCAGCTGTCTGTGTGGGAGACACTTGTTGCAAGTAGCTGTAAACGGTCTACACTAAGTTCGGTGACTGATAGTGCAATAATTAAAAATCTACTGTGCTTCCCCGGCGGGGAATCGGACCCCGGTCTCCCGCGTGACAGGCGGGGATACTAACCACTATTCTACCGAGGAAGACGCAACTAGCGCCTATAATGCACATTAATCTTGCTGACATAGCTGATACATCTGAAATGTAGCCTCCTGATGCTGTCAGAGACAGCTGCTACGAAATAAAAGTATGCCCCAGGTGAGGCTCGAACTCACAACCCCGGCATTGCTCACGGCTACTGCCTTATAAGTACCGTGCGCTAACCAATTGCGCCACTTTTTTTTTATTTTTTTTTATTTTTTATTTTTTTTTTTTTTTGGTCTCCTTCCTCCCCTTCAACCCATCTTTACACTCGCCAGAAGTTGCCTTCTCGGCCTGGCTTCATCGCCATTGAAAGAAATTTTTCTGCTTCACGATGAAATAAATTTACTTCTTCTGTAAAGAAAAGAAATTTGTTTTCCTTTAAATCATTCCCCTGCGTAATGGTTTTATTCATGACGAAATAAAGAGACTTCTTCTGTATAGAAAAGAAGAGTATTGTCCTTGTAAACATTCCCCTGCTCGTCCTCCAACAAGGTGGCACTGACTCAGCTGACACCCAATCCTCAAAACTCGTCTTCTCGAAATCAATATGCCTTCACTTTTTTACCCCAAGCATTAAAGCTTGGCCTCGGTCGTTAAGTGATCCTTTCTTTTTCGCCCGGGTTGTCTTCTCGCAGATGTGAGGGCAGACGTCGCTGAAGTCCGCAGACCGTCCTGTGGTGTGCTGAAGTGTGATGGTAGGAAATGTTCCTTCGGAAAAAGTGACATTCACAACGTGAGCCACAAACTGAAAACTTTCACTCGACTATCGAGGATAGTATAAAAACGAAGTCCTAATGTAAGCAAGAAAAAAAAAAGTACAAGTACAATAATAGTGCCCTTGGGTTGTAAAAACTGAACACCTGTTCGTTGATCCATCTGTTCGTCTAGCATCCTCTTAGAAGTCCCTCCATAGTATGTGTGTCATATCGTCACTAGTTGTAATGCCGCGATATAATTGGCAAACTTTCGCTTATATTTGGGGTCCCTCATCAGTAACTTAGCCTGTGTGGCTAGGTATACTCTGTAGCCCATGTATGTCCGGTCTTCGTGGGCATTAATGATGTAGTGCAGTGGGTGCGCTGCCAACCATGTCCACGTGTTCTTTTTGGTTACCGGATAGTAAGTTCCATCCGGTTGGAGAATCGATGTTAGAGAGATGTTCTGCGGTGTTGTCCTGTAGATCAATGCCATGGTCCTACGACACCAGTTCAATATATGGCCGTTCTCACCACAGGCACAACGGTGTTGTAAGGTGTCGATGACATTACAGTCTCGACACTTGTCTGAAACCGACAGGTGTATTTTATAGAGTCGCTCTCTAGTTGGTATTGTCTGATTGACAATTTTATACCAAGTGGATCGGACGTCAGTGCCTAGAACACTGTTATTGATGTTTGTCCAGATTCTAGTCCAAACCGTAGAGGGGTACTTCGTCACCATGCGGTTGGCTCTTCCAGTTTCGTTCATCAGACGATATAGTTGAGCAGATGTTAGATCACTTAATGGAGCACTCGATTTCGACTTCAGGTAGCTGGCTTCTAAGAGAAACATCCTGATATGATTCGCCTTATAGTGCACTTCCCCCAGGTTTATTGGTATTAGCATGTTGTATGGTTTATATGTCCTTATGGCCATACGAAGTGCGCTGTCGGGGTATTTGTGGCACAGCTGCAGTGTATTACGTACGAGGAGAGCCTTGCATTTCGTTGGGACATCTATTAGACCCAGGCCCCCTTCCTCCGGAGGGAGAGTGACGACGTTGATTCCCACCTTGAATATCTCACCCCTCCAAACATACCATCCAACTGCCGACATGATGCCCCTGGCAATAGTGTCTACCACCGGGAGAACCTGCCCAACATACCAGATTTTGGAAAGAATCTTGGTATTGATGAATTGAACTCGTTGAAGCAGCTTCTGTTCTCTGCCTTTATTTTGTTGAAGGCAGGCTTTCGTGATGGCCAAGAGTTCTTTCCAATTGACTGCCGTTGTTCTTATAGGGCAACTGCTCATTTTTATACCTAGCAGTTTGACAGTCTCGCACAACCTATAGGGACAAGTACCATCTGTCGGAAAGCCTCCCCCAATCGGCAATAATCTGGTCTTCCTATAATTTAATTTGGAGCCTGATGCTCGTTCGTATTCAGTGATACTGTCAGCGATCTCCCGTAGCTCCCGTTCCGACCGTATTACAGCACTCACGTCGTCCGCATAGGCAATACATTTTATGTTGTATGAGTAGACGGTTAAGCCCTGAAGTTTGGAATGGAGCATCCGGAGAAGTGGCTCAATTGCTATGACGTAGAGAGGCATAGACATGGGGCATCCTTGTCTTACTGATCTTTCAATAGGAATCGGTCGGGTGAACTGACCATTAACAATGACCTTAGAAGTGGCAGCGGTGTATATATTGCGAAGCACTGTAATGAAGTCGTCACCGAATCCAAGATGTTTCATAATTTGGAACAGATAACGGTGTGAAACCCGGTCAAAAGCCTTACATTGGTCTAAAGCAAGAATTGCTGCAGTCGACCGTGTAATTGCACTGAACGAGATGATCTCCCTGTAATCCGCAAGACTTTTGAAGATATTACGTCCAGGTACTGCTGCTGACTGGCTGTGATGGATTATCGTACCTAGGACGTTTTTAATTCTATGGGCAAACACGCGGGCCACAATCTTATAGTCGGAATTCAGGAGGGAGATTGGTCGAAAATGATTGATGTCGTCGTGTGAGTGTTGTTTCGGAACAAGTACTAGTAGACTGCCATTGAAGTCTTCTGGTAGTTGCAGACCCGCTCTAATTTCGTTACATATATGCACAAAACAATTTTCCAGTAGATGCCAGTATTCCTTATAAAATTCAATGGGAAGTCCATCCGCGCCAGGGGATTTATTAGGCTGAGCCTTCCTCAAGGCCATCTGAATTTCATCCGCAGTGACTTCGCTCATCAGTGACTCCCTGTCAGCCTCGGCTAGTTTCGCTGTTAGAAGATCTTGCATGGCGGAGATGATCTCATCGTCTGTCGGGTCTGCCATATAGAGTCTCCGGTAATAGTCAGTGATATAATCCTTTATTTCCAGCTGAGTCGTCAAGAAGCCGCCATCTTCCGTTTTCAATTTACTGATCAGTTGTTGTCGTGCTCGTCGTTTCTCTCTGCCGAGGTGGAACGAGGATGGATGTTCATCGGAAGTACTGTTGGTGTCTCTAGAGCGGATTTTGGGACTTTCCATTTGTTTCCGTTTCAGTAGTAACAACTTTGCCTTAATCCTTTTAATTTGTACGATGTTTTCGTGCGTGACAGACGTTTCGGAGTATAAATCACGTAGGCATCTAAAGTAAAATTCAAAGGTCTCCTTTTGCAAGCGGCTCCTGGCGTAGCTATAGGCCTTCAAGCACCTAATAAGTCGAGGCTTCGTATAGTGGCACCACCACATCGTGACAGACGGAAAAGTAGCCTGTCTGTGTAGACTCGATTCCCAGACCTCCTGCAACTGTTCTCGTAGCCCTTGCTCTCGGAGGATGTCTACATGTAATTTCCATCCTGTTTTGCCACGGAACGTTTTCTGTCGGGTCATACGAATGGTACAGTGGTAGGCCAAGTGGTCTGAGAAATATATTGGCCACGTTTCCGTTGCCGATATTTGCCCTCTCAGAGTTTTCCCCACATAGATCCGATCGATGCGGCTGGCAGTTTGTGCGGTGTAATATGTAAAGCAGCTTTGGTCCCCATGTAGTATTTCCCATGTGTCCTCCAGTTCGAGCTGACGCACTGTTTCTGCGAGAGTAGGACAACCATTAAAATTCGGCCTTTGATCTTTAGGCTTTAAAACGCAGTTGAAGTCACCCCCAAGTACCACGTCTTCTGGATTCCGTCGTAACAGATATAACAGGTCAGTAGCAAAGAACTGGGCTCTGCGCACTCTATTTTGATTACCAGAAGGGGCGTAGATGTTTATAAATCGTATACAGTGAATTAGACACGAAATGCCTCTCCCGTTCTCCAATGACGTCAGAGATGGTCACTCCCTCTTTGATTAGGAAAGCCGTACCGGAGGAGCTATCCGGAGTGGTGTTTTTTACCACTTCGCAGCCAGGAATGTCAAGGTAAAGGTTGTCGTCCACCTCCTGCAGCATCACAATATCCGCGTCACAGCTGTAAAGGTAGTCGCGAAGACTGTACAGCTTCTGAGTCGAGGTAATTTTGTTGATATTTAACGTGGCTAACTTGTAGTCCTGAAACGGAGGAGGCATTGCCAGCCAGTGGTGCGAAGTCTCAATCCAAGTATGGAAGGGAGACGTCGGTGGGAACCATTAATAAGTATCAGAAAAGTAATCAGCGTCCCCTGTCGGAGTTGTTGAAGCAGGTCCTGTACTTTTGAGTTCTTCATCCCTCACAGCTGAGGAAGCACCTTCCGCCGAGCCGACCTTATTCGTTTCAGTGTCCACTGACATGCCGTCTACGTCATCTGCCCAGTCGCCAACATGAACTGAGTCCCTCGTGGTGTGTGAGGCTATCTCAGCCAGACGGAGGTGTGTGGAGCTATCCCTGAGGACCCGTCGTGTAGTCTTTTCCCGTTCAGCGAGAGCATGGTCTTCGACCTCCGACTGGGGCTTCGTGGTGTCTGCCACATCGCTGGTGCCACTCTGTTGCTTCTCATCAGGGTGTCCATGTAGGGCATCGGTAAGGTCGCGGGCAATCTGCAGACCTTTCTCACGCAAACTTGGTGCAGTTTGCTCGACATTCTTGTGGGCAATCCTCCTTTTCTTATGTGTCTTCGGTGAATTGCCTCGCCTTCCATTTTCGTCAGCCTCTGGAGATGAAACGCTAACTTGCCCACCAGTGAATCCTGCCGTTGGCGCTGATACAGGCATCTGTTTATTGCCAGTGTCCGAATCGTTGACGTTTCCTTGGGATTGTACATCACAGGAAAGGTTGGCCAAATTCGTACCCACTGGCTCGTTAGTTTCCGTTGGAACCTCAGGGGTTACATCAGTGATGTCCTCTGTGGTGGAAGTTTCCGTTGGCGTCACTCGGTCGGCGTCCAAGGCGTTGGAAATTGTGTCCACAACTGAATGTTCCACGTTGGCCATGTTCGTGCGGGCTGCCGCCACATATGTCAGCGGTAGGGAAGTCATCGTATTAGCTGGCAGAGTGTCTCCTGGTGGCAACTGCGTCACCCTTCGTTGGATACATTGAGCACGAACGTGATCCGTGGCACCGCACCCAGAGCAGGTACGCGGTTGACCGTCATATATTACGATCGCCCTGTATCCACAAATAGTAACGTAAGATGGTATGTGCCTCTGCAGTTCCATTTTAACCTGCCGAACACCGTTCAGGACAGGAACCTTAAACGTCGCCCATTTTTCGGCAACATTGCTAACAACTTTACCATAATTTTTGAGCACCGCGTCGATGTCAGCCGAGGGTACTTCAAATGGTAACTCAAAAATTCGAAGAGTTCGAAGACCAAATCCAGCATGCAAAACCTTAACCTCTCCGACGTTCCCATCACGGTGCTTAAATTTAAGCTTACCACTACATGACTGCAAAATCTGTTCGCAAATAGCAGCGGTTTTAAACTTGATGTAGACAACGCTACTAACGATCGACAGGTGTACGCCGATGATATCGTCAAAGGATCGTTTCAGACTTTCCTCAATCCATAATTCTATCTCAAAAGATTTCGGTCGTGCATAGGTGTGATCGAAGACAAATTTCAACGTGTCTTTGCGCGTTATGTCGTTCATGTTCCGGTTCTAAACATTGTCACACAACAACACGTTATTGTGGCCGCGAGAACAGCGTCTACGCACCAGTAAACAGCACACAGCCAGCAGCAGCGAGGACGTAAACACGCCGCGCGTCCGCTCGCCACGGCCGCTGAAGGCCGACTGTCCACTGGGGCTACAGCAAAACGCTCTCAGTTAGCCATATTCGCTTTGCTGCAAACCAGTGGTGGCTACAAAAACATATGATCGCCACCTGCGGCCATACTGCGGCTTTGGCACCTAAGTACGAATGCTTCGTGCTATTCGTGTTTGATATGCTACGCTTACATGCACATCAACCGCCTCTCGTCATCGAAAAAATGCAGAAAAACGCGCGCCTTGCCTCGTGCTACCTGTCGAACAGCGAGCGCAGATGTGTGGCAAGCTCCAAGCTCTGCAGGCGCACCGCGACCACGCAGCTGGACGAGTGGTGCCTTCCTTGGGAGCTTGATGAGCCCTGGAGAACACGTTTCTTAGAGAATTGCACTTGTCTCGTAGCGAGAAATGCTGCCACTGGCCCTGTGGCGCAACGGATAACGCGTCTGACTACGGATCAGAAGATTCCAGGTTCGAATCCTGGCAGAGTCGGCATTTTGTTAGTTGCCAACGCGTAGCTGGGCAGTGGATTTCGTATGTCGCCGCATCGTGCAGTGCTTTGTTACTCCTGTGCATCTCGCAGCTGCATTTCGAGGCGATCGTGGTAAATATCGCTGCGTGCAAACGTCAGCGTAGCGTCAGTAGAGCAAAGTCCCACGTGATGTGACGAAGAGCCAGTATACGCCCACACAGCAGAGTGGCGCAGTGGAAGCGTGTTGGGCCCATAACCCAAAGGTCCGTGGATCGAAACCACGCTCTGCTAAAATTATTTCTTTTTCTGATTGTGTCGAGCTCGATTATTACGCCTAGAGAGTCGGCTGGGGGCATTGATTCAGCCTCAAAAGCAAACCCCGTAATTCTGAAGTGTGAAGAATGCGAGAACTACTTCCTAAGATGCATCACTTTTTAAGATTTTGCAGCAAGTTAATGGCAAAGTTAATGCTCTTCCGCCCCACACGCGCAACACTCGAGCAGGTTTGTGAGGTAAAAATCGCGTCTCTCCGGCGGGGAATCGAACCCCGGTCTCCCGCGTGACAGGCGGGGATACTAACCACTATACTACCGAGGATGCGATGCAGGCAGCTGTCTGTGTGGGAGACACTTGTTGCAAGTAGCTGTAAACGGTCTACATTAAGTTCGGCGACTGATAGTGCAATAATTAAAAATCTAGTGTGCCTCCCCGGCGGGGAATCGAACCCCGGTCTCCCGCGTGACAGGCGGGGATACTAACCACTATACTACCGAGGAAGACGCAACTAGCGCCTATAATGCACATTAATCTTGCTGACATAGCTGATACATCTGAAATGTAGCCTCCTGATGCTGTCAGAGACAGCTGCTACGAAATAAAAGTATGCCCCAGGTGAGGCTCGAACTCACAACCCCGGCATTGCTCACGGCTACTGCCTTATAAGTACCGTGCGCTAACCAATTGCGCCACTTTTTTTCTTTCTTTTTTTCATTTCTTTTTCCTTTTTCTCTTTTTTTTCCGCCTTATCATTTTTTTTTTTTTTTTGCATGGTTTGGTAATGTAAAACCGGCTTGTAAAATCGTCGGGAGTGAATCCTGTCTCTTGTGCGCCTGGTGATGGAGGTCGGGGTCAGAGACGCGCCGCAAAAGCAGTGGGGCCTCTTCGCGGCACTGCCAGTACTTCGCGCTCCAAACCCCTCCCATGTCACCATGAAAGACAATCAGTGGTCACTAGCCTATTCCCATCCTTTCGAAAACAATGTGGAGCATATTACCAAATGTCTTCTTATGAGCCGGGTACTGGAGCATCTTTGCAAATTCTGTTTCCATATACATTAAAAATTCAAGTTGATTGTCGCCTCCAACGTTGTTAAAAATGTAACTGGTGAACTTCCCCATGAGCCAGATCACTGTATTGTTTTTCGTCTGAGGAAAGTAGCGATCAGCGGGGCGGTACAAATGCTGAGGGGTGAAAGTGTGTGCAGCGGTCCTGGTGATTAGGGCAAGTTTCTCTCTGATCCACTGCCAGTTGTAAATATGGCCGCCACACGTATATCGATGACACACAGTGTCGACAAGGTGACATTTGCCACAGAGGTTTGTGTCACTTAACCCTATTCTGAAGAGACGTTCATTAGTACAGATGAGATTATGGATAACTTTGTACCACGCTGTCCATGCATCACTCGAAAGAACCGAACAACTAATATTTTTCCAGACGACGTCCCATGCGAATCCAGGGAACTTGGATTCTATGACATTGTTCCTGTGCAGCTGTTGCCGTTCTGCTAGAATCGCTTTCGCCGTGACTGTCGGCGACCGTAAAAGTTCTTTGCTGATGTAGCTGCACTCAAGATAAAAGTTCCTTATATGTTTAAGTTTAAAACTGATGTGCTGAAGATGGACTGGTGGGTCGACACTTTGTGGCCGGACGATATTGTACAACTTTGCCGTGAGGCATTCCGGGGAGTTGGACATGATAGTTAATGTTCTGTTGACATATAATGCCATTGCTTTACAGGTAATGTCCGTCAATCCCAGGCCCCCTTGACAAGGATCCAGAATTGCTGTCTTGCACGAGACACGAAATAATTCCCCACGCCACAAAAAATTTGTTAAGCGGGACATAATGGCCTTTGCTATCATGGCGGGAAGAGGGAAAATTTGGGCAGTGTAGTAAGCCTTGGACAAGATATAAGTATTTAATAAACGAACCCTTTGAAATTGGTCCAGGCAGCGGGAGTGATTGGCAATCAGTGCCCCCTGGAGAGTCCGTGAAACCTCGCGCCAATTTATCGAGATCATTCGGAAAATGGATGTCGTCAGGACCATTCCAATAGCTTTATGTTGATGGACAGGAGTCGCCCACGCAATGCGCAACTGGGCAAGCCCCTTGAGGTTTAGAAATTTACTTTTTTGAACGTTCTGCCTCGCACCGGATGCCGAACAATAGGTCGCGAGCGCCAACTCGAGGTGTGACACATCCGCCTGATTTCTGATGATGACGCCAACGTCATCCGCATATGCACCCACCACAGTTTTCATTCCTGAAACTGTAATTCCGGTGAGCCGACATCGTAGCTGTCGTAAAAAGGGTTCGAGAGAAAGAACAAAAAGCAGCATTGACAAGGGACTGCCTTGTGGGACGCCTCGTCGTATTTCGATGCGCTGCGTCAACTGGCAATTAACAGAGAGTTGTGCTGTGATTCCCATCGCCACGTTCTTGATGACGGCTATGGAGGTGGTGAGAAACCCCATCCGGCGCAACGTCTCTATCAGATACGGATGATCGACCCTGTCAAACGCTTTGTGGAAATCGACAAAAAGCAGTCCACATTTAATATTGCATGCGTGAGTCAGGGCAACGACGTCCCGGTATAAAGCAGCAGTTTGTAGGATGGTCTTCTTAAAAGCACAAGTCTGTTGGGGGCAAATGATTTTAGCGGTGAGCGGCATAATGCGGTGATGGAGTACTCGAGCTAGAAGTTTATAATCAGAGTTTAAAAGTGAAATCGGTCGGAGGTTAGTTAAACGTTTGCAACCCTTATTCTTCGGGAGAAGTACAATTTTGCATTGTTTGAATTCTGCTGGCACCGGTGTTCCCCGTAAGACTTCATTGATTAGTTGGGTGAACTTGTCTCCAATTAAATGCCAAAACCTTTTATAGAATTCAACGGGGAGGCCGTCAGGTCCTGGTGATTTGTTAACGGCAGAATTGCAGATTACGGCGTAAACATCATCATTTTCGACAGTCGAAGAAATAGCGTCATTGTCATCTCCCGTAAGTTGTGGAGTATGAGAGCCAAAAAGTTCGTCATAATCGTCCACATTTGTATCCCCCGGTGCATACATGTTTGAATAGTAAGCGGAGATTGCCTGGAGTATTCCCTGCTGCGTGCTGATTTTGGTACCATCCTCGAGTTGAAGTTAGTCTATGAAAGTGCCTCGCCTAGTTTTGCTGTCGCGAATAAGATGATACAAGGCAGCAGTCTCATCTGCAATGACGGATTTCGCTTTGGACAGTACCTTAAGGCCCTCCAGTTCTTGACGTTTCAAGCGCAGTAATTTGGCTTTTATCAGTTTGACATCTTTCAGGTGTGTCGTCACTGCTCCCGCCTGATCATAAAGATCCCGTAGCACACTGTAATAAAACTCGACGGTGGTTTGCCGTTCCCTAGCCCTGCGGATACTAAAGGATATTAAAACACCCCTGATCTTTGGCTTCGCCCGTCTGGTCCACCATTCAATCACACTTCGAAAGTTGTGAAGTGAACGGAGACACAGCACCCATGCAGCAGTTATTTCGTCTTCTAATTCTGTGTCCGACAATAAAGAAACATTTAGATGCCACTGGTTGCGTACTCGGCGAGTAGGTTGTTGTGGCAGATTGAGACATGTTAACAATGCACTATGGTCGGAGAAAATGACGGGAACAGTTTCAGCGTGCGTTACGTGGCTTTTTAAATCATCCGAAACATAAATTCTGTCGATTCTGCTAGAAGAGTTGGCAACGGTATGAGTAAATTTCACCAGCGTGGGGTATTTTACCTCCCACACATCGTGCAGTTTGAGGTCAGCAACAAGGCGTCGCAACTCACCAGAATAATTAAAATTAGGAGTCTGATCTTTGCGGCCCAGAACACAATTAAAGTCACCACCGAGGATCAGTGGTGAGGGATTTCGCCGCAAGAGGTAAATGATATCGTCTTTGAAGAACGCGGCTCGTGCTGCCCGGTGACTACTACCAGAGGGTGCATATAAATTGACAAAAGTGACCCCTGCTATTGTAAGCCCAATCCCTCTCCCCGACTCTAACGTGTCAACGGTTTGTACGGGAATGCCTTCCCGAACTAAAATGGCAGTACCGACGTGCGCTTCCGGTGAAACATTGTAAAAACCTACAAATCCGGGAAAGTCGAGGTGGGGCGAGACAACCTCCTGAAGAAAGGCGATGTCAGTCGCTGAGTCGTAGAGAAACTGTTAATATTGAGGGTGGAAAGCGTGTAGGATTGTAACATGAAGCACGGAGATATCTAACCAACTGTCAGGCCATCATTCCACGCCAGAACCTTCGTGAGAATCTGACTTCGAAGGTGCGTCAGCATCGGCGTGGGAACCTTTCTTTTTAGGCTTCCTTCGAACAACATTGACATTGGGTTTCACCGAGTGTCGGCGCCAACCTCCCGTAGAGAAATTCGCAGCGGAAGGCGGGGTAGGAGGATCGGAGCTGACGTCAGGTGCCAGCTCCTCCTCCGCTGTACACGGTGGTTGCTCGGACTGCATAACTACTTCCGGCGTCCTATCTCGTCCACATTCTCTTTCGGGAGCTGAGTGTTTATCAACGGTGGAACCTTCCGTTTGTTTGTTGTCGGGCTGAGGCGGTGACGTAGCCAGCTGTTGACGCTCACGCACGTCCCCGACCTGTCTACAAACGGTGTCAACATCGGTCGGTCGGTCGGTCTGCATCGGTTGACATGCCTCAGGTGACAGGCTTGGTACTGAAGCTACCGCGGCCTGGTCGTTTACGGGTAATGGATCCAACTGTGCAACTGTCACCGGAGAATTGGCGCTACAAACCGAAAGCATGGAATGTTCGGAGCCCGGAATCTCAAACGTCGGTTGCGAAGTGCCATCGTCAGATTTCCTAGCCACATTAATGTCATCTTCGTCTGCACTACCGCTATCGTAAGTGCGGCGTCTCTTGTGAGTAACGACACTACTTTGAACAACAGAAGAGTCTGAAGTCTCCTTTCGCGCTAGCGGTGGAAAGTCAGCAGCACGATGCTGCGCCCTATCTTCATCGTTGTCCGGGATGGGGGAACTTGACCCATCTGTCACAGAAGTTTCCTTCACAAGGTCGGCCAGAGTTAACTTTTTGCGCTGCTGTAAGTGGGTTTGCAAAACAAAGACCCGTTTCGGACAATCCTGCCTCATATGTCCACTCTCATTACAGACATGACAGGTCAAAGTCTGTCCACTGTACATAACATGCGCCTTATATCCACAAACTTGAACATGAGAGGGAATATTATGCTTGACATGCATGTCGACCGAACGCACACCGCTAAAGCATTGCAACCGGCGTTGGCTGGACCACCGTTCATTCCAAATTTGCTTGATATCACCATACTTAGAAAGAACGTCTTTTAAAAAACAGTTGTAAACCTCGGGGGGCAAGTTAAAAACACGCACATGCTTGTAATCAACATCAGCATTAGAAACTGTGACCTTACTCACCGAATTGTCACGGTGGCGGAATTCAGCTTCCCCATCAAATTTGTTTAAGATCCGTTCCAGCACCAAAGGTGAGAGCAGCTTGACATAAAAACAGTATTGCTCCAGATCATAGTAAGCCGTATGTATCTGATCAGATGTGAGGCCAACAACATCAACAATCCAGTCATGAATTTCCAGTGAACTGGGTTGTACATATCGGGTAGACTTGTCAAAACCAAATCGCACAGTAAGCTTCCGGGGAAACATGGTAGACATATCAGCAGATAAACAGCGGCCAAAACCGCTTTCAAGAAAGAAACAAAAGAGACGTCGACAACACAAGTACAACGACACAAAACACTAACACACACTGAACGAAGAGCAACAAGAGTTAGTCACGACTTCGAAACACAGCAGCTAAGCGGAGCGCTAACACGTCCTCACAGCACGCCGTCTGAAGCGGAACTGACGACTCCCACTGGGGCTACAGCAAAACGCTCTCAGTTAGCCATATTCGCTTTGCTGCAAACCAGTGGTGGCTACAAAAACATATGATCGCCACCTGCGGCCATACTGCGGCTTTGGCACCTAAGTACGAATGCTTCGTGCTATTCGTGTTTGATATGCTCCGCTTACATGCACATCAACCGCCTCTCGTCATCGAAAAAATGCAGAAAAACGCGCGCCTTGCCTCGTGCTACCTGTCGAACAGCGAGCGCAGATGTGTGGCAAGCTCCAAGCTCTGCAGGCGCACCGCGACCACGCAGCTGGACGAGTGGTGCCTTCCTTGGGAGCTTGATGAGCCCTGGAGAACACGTTTGTTAGCGAATTGCACTTGTCTCGTAGCAAGAAATGCTGCCACTGGCCCTGTGGCGCAACGGATAGCGTGTTTGACTACGGATTAGAAGATTCCAGGTTCGAATCATGGCAGAGTCGGCATTTTGTTAGTTGCCAACGCGTAGCTGGGCAGTGGATTTCGTATGTCGCCGCATCGTGCAGTGCTTTGTTACTCCTGTGCATCTCGCAGGTGCATGTCGAGGCGATCGTCGTAAATATCGCTGCGTGCAAGCGTCAGCGCAGCGTCAGTCGAGCAAAGTCCCACGTGATGTGACGAAGAGCCAGTATACCCCCACACAGCAGAGTGGCGCAGTGGAAGCGCGCTGGGCCGATAACCCAGAGGTCCGTGGATCGAAACCACGCTCTGCTAAAATTATTTCTTTTCCTGATTGTGTCGAGTTCGATTATTACGCCTAGAGAGTCGGCTGGGGGCATTGATTCAGCCTCAAAAGCAAACCCCGTAATTCTGAAGTGTGAAGAATGCGAGAACTACTTCCTAAGATGCATTACTTTTTAAGATTTTGCAGCAAGTTAATGGCAAAGTTAATGCTCTTCCGCCCCACACGCGCAACACTCGAGCAGGTTTGTGAGGTAAAAATCGCGTCTCCCCGGCGGGGAATCGAACCGCGGTCTCCCGCGTGACAAGCGGGGATACTAACCACTATACTACCGAGGATGCGATGCAGGCAGCTGTCTGTGTGGGAGACACTTGTTGCAAGTAGCTGTAAACGGTCTACACTAAGTTCGGCGACTGATAGTGCAATAATTAAAAATCTAGTGTGCCTCCCCGGCGGGGAATCGAACCCCGGTCTCCCGCGTGACAGGCGGGGATACTAACCACTATACTACCGAGGAAGACGCAGCTAGCTCTCGAATGCACAATTATGTTACTCAAATAGCTGATACATCTCAAACCTAGCCTGCTGTTGCTGTCAGAGACAGCTGCTATGAAATAAAAGGATGCCCCAGGTGAGGCTCGAACTCATAACCCCGGCATTGCTCACGGCTACTGCCTTATAAGTATCGTGCGCTAACCAATTGCGCCACTTTTTTTCATATCAATTTACACGTAAAAAAAGTAAAAATGTTCTAGTCATCTAACATGTCTTTCTCATACATCTCTATGTCATCATAGAAGCTGCCAGGTCCTAAATCGACAACATAATCATCAGGATCAAGATAATCACGAACTTTAGCACTTCTCTCATCCTCATCAGATTCTTCACCAAAAGATGGCCACCATTTCCTCTTGACATCCTCAGAAGAATATATAGCAGAGTCCAGCAAATCAATAGATTCGGCAATTCTTTTATTAAATGTGTCTCTCACTTGTACGCTGAAATCTGGATTCCTAATTATATCAAATTTCTCCCCGAATAAAAAGAAGGAATATCTTGTCCCAATGGGGATTTGATCGCGTACATCTTCAAAATGTTTTATGCTCACTGTTTTGTATTTTTTATCAGGGTTGTGTGGTACAATTTGGTAGCCATATAGAAAACTTGAAATTTTGTCTTCAGTGTTCAAGATGGGGCTGTCACTATGAATGGGGATCCCATTCAACTTGTAAGACATTGAAGTCTCATCATAACAGAAAATTCCAGAGGTGGCAAATAGATTGACTTCCCATTCCCCTACGTTGAAACATGCAGGTGCTGGGGAGCTTGCAAGAGGGTCAGCATTTACAAATATATATAGAAAAGCCATATACTCAGTATTCCACCTTCCTTCTGACATCACTTTTTGTAGAATATATCTGGCTGTTTTTGAGATCCCTCTAAAATTGTTAGAGTGTCTTCTGAAGAAATTATTTTTCCATGTAAAATTTCCTTTTGATATCATCTTCTTTAACTCATTTTTTCTTTCTATAAAATAGTGTATTCTCTGCCTCAGCATCCTTTCGAAGTCGAAGAAATTAAGCATCAAAGCATTGGTACAAACAACAGATTTGGGTAGAATTGTTGTGTCCTTTTCTCTCACTTCATAAGTTATATGTAAGCTAGTTCCATCTGGATGGATATTCAATGCTTCATCAAGATTGGCTTTTGTTTCATAAGTGGTAGTGTATTCTGTGTCCTTGGTCATATCTGCTTTACCAAGCTTAAATTCTGTTAAGTTTTTCCTAATAATAGTAGAATATTCAGATTCCTTAAGGCCCAATATTGTCCATGGATGTTTCCTTGTTCTTTCTTGTATTTGCCTCTCCATCTCTGTCAAATCAGTGGCTTTTGTTGTGACTCCTCCAAATTTAATGAATGCTGCAATTATAGATAATAAGTAAGTTAGATTCACATTATTTATGTAATTACATGTCATCCCTATTAGTATGTCACCATCTCTTGTGAAACTTCCTCTCATGTCTCCCATGACAAAGTTATACTGTTCTTCACCTATTGTGTTTGTATATTTGAAACGTGCTGCGTCCTCGTACTTTCTTGGTAGTGTGTTAAAAGGATGAGCACATAGTCTTAGGCCTTTATATTCAAATTCAAGGCTGATTGACATATTCATTGCTGCTCGAAGCCATTTCACATATTTGTTGGTTCTCCAAACCTCCAGTGTTGCAAGAAGAGATGTTCCCTCAATTGTGGTAGAAGATATGACTTTTTGTATTTCATCAGGTCCATTGTTATTTATCCTTGCTTGAAAAATTAGATCTTTTGTGAAAAGTTCCAATAGTTTCAAGAGGAGTCTGAAGGTTTGTCTCTCAGGGTTTGAATGTTTGTTAGATGGAGATTATCATGGACAATGGCGTGTTTCATTGGAATCATTCTTCCAGTCATATTTGATGTTATAGGCAGTGTCCTTAATCTTTTGTCCATAGAGTTGAGAAGAATTCTCATTTGGGTGGGCAACAACATTTTACTATCTAAAGAGAGTTTTACAAGGTTCTCAAGCTGAAACCGGTATCCAGGAGAGATTGTTCTATCTGGAATTGTCAAATGAGGGAACAATGTCTCCTTGATCAGTGGTATTCTTAAAGTTGGGGGTATATCATATAGAGTCTCTCTTGTTGGAACTGTCTCTCTTTTAAGCTCTGGAGGTACAAAACTAATTCTGCTCTCTTCCCATTTTATAGAATAGTACTCCTCAACTTGATGTCTTGGTTCTTTCTGTAAAATGTCTATCACTGCTATCTCATTGTCGTTTGGCTTCTCTACTCGTTCTATCCACCAGTCCAAAGCATCTTTTTTACAGAGCACTCTTCCATGGTATCTAGTGTCCTCCGTTAAGTTGTTGTTCAATTTTGCCAGAAAGTGTGTTGGGATGCCATATTTTCTAGCTTTTTGGTAGTCCACTGCTAAAGGGTACTTTGTGCTCCAAACACTCATTGTATTGGCTGCTGGATTGGGGCATTTCTTGCTTCTTGCATTATTTTCTAGCATTCTGAGGTTTGACACATTATACTCTCCTAGTATGTTGATGCTTTCCTCAGAGGCATTCACTATCTTTTTGGCACAATTCAATAAAAACTTTTTTCTGACGTCAATGGTTGTTGGTTCCGGATGGCTAGACATTATGGTTCAAGGACTTGTTCCTACTGCGCCACTGGGGCTACAACACAGTGCTCTCAGTTAGCGGTATTCACTTTGCTGCAAACCAGTGGTGGCCACAGAAACATATGATCGCCACCTGATGCCATACTGCGACTTTGGCACCTGACTACCAATGCTTCGTGCTATTCTTGTTTCATATGCTACGCTTACACGCACATCAACCGGCTCTCGTCGTCGAGAAAACGCGGGAAAACGCGCGCCTTGCCTTCTGCTACCTGTCGAACAGCGAGAGCGGATGCGTGGCAAGCTGTAAGCTCTGCAGGCGCACTGCGGCCACGCAGCTGGACGAGAGGTACCTTCCTTGGGAGCTTGCTCAGCCATGGAGAACACGTTTCTTAGCGAATTGCAGCTGGGCAGTGGATTTCGTATGTCGCCGCATAGTTTAGTGCTTTGTTACTCCTGTGCTTCTCGCAGCTGCATGTCTAGGTTATCGTGGTAGATATCGCTGCCTGCAAGCGTCAGTCGAGCAACGCAGTCAGCACGTCACGTGGCGAAGAGGAAACGTGAGAGGAAACGTGGGATAACGCGCACCTTGCCTTCTGCTACTTGTCGAACAGCGAGAGCAGATGCGTGGCAAGCTCTAAGCTCTGCAGGCGCACTGCGGCCACGCAGCTGGACGAGAGGTATCTTCCTTGGGAGCTTGCTCAGCCATGGAGAACACGTTTCTTAGCGAATTGCAGCTGGGCAGTGGATTTCGTATGTCGCCGCATCGTTTAGTGTTTTGTTACTCCTGTGCGTCTCGCAGCTGCATGTCTAGGTTATCGTGGTAAATATCGCTGCCTGCAAGCGTCAGTCGAGCAACGCAGCGCGTCACGTGGCGAAGAGCCTGTACATTGTTATGGAGCGGTGCTGATGCCCCAGTGGCACCATTATGTACCTTACGTTACTTGGAAGGCAGTAGCCCATGCTTTGCTGTAGAAGCTGCCTCTGAGAGCATCAGGAGCTTATGTGACTTGGATCAGCCGTATGGGAAAACTTACTGTGCATTAGATTCACGTCCTTCATCAATCTTGGTAGTATAATGATTAGTATCCCCGCCTGTCACGCTGGAGACGCGAGTTCTATCTCACAAACGTGCTCGAATTTTGTGCGTATGTGTCCGATGAGCTTAACTTTGCGATCTAGAAATATTGTTGCTGCAAAGTCTTAAAGAACGCTACGTGTTAAGTAGGGGTCGTCCCATTCTTCCCATTTCAGAATTATATTGTTTGCTTTTGACGCTGATTCTACGCTCCCCAGCTGCAGCCCTATGCTTAATAATCAAGCTCGACTCAATCAGTATAAGAAATAATGTAACAGAGTGTGGTTTCGATGCACAGACCTCTGAGTTATGTGCCAATCACGCTTCCACTGTGCCATTTTCTTGTGTGGGGATGTACTGGCTGTTCGTCACGTGACGTGGGACACTTGGAAAATGTTGTTTGCGTCTGTTTGACACGCCTTGACTCAAAAGTCCCTACTTCCTTCTCATGGCCCCCTGAACGTGACCTTTGGGCACTGTGACGTTTCAGACAGCAGGATGGCGACACATTCAAAGAACTGGCCCCAGCTCAGAGGTTCACGTGTGATGTAAGGTGTTGTAATGATAACACATTGCCGCCAAATTACATGTCAGTTCTGAGCAAGGTCAGCATTGACGCATCGCACGAATAAAAGATCGCCACAGGCTCTCTTGTACCTACGTTTTGCTTATTCTTTTGACACCTCGGCGATAGTAGTCGAACTGCGACACCTTGCGTTGAAATCGCGTGGGAAAACATTTCAGACAGCCTGCCGCTCAGAATCTACACGAAAAAGACCTCAAGAGGTGGCTTGAAATGCCTGAATGAAATCACCCATTTCTCCGGGGGTTTGAATTTACACACATTCCGCTGTCGAAATCGCCAGTGTGCAATACGACGAGCTCCACGAAGATTTTCTTGGAATTCTTTGACGCTGGTGACACTGTCGGAAGATTCAACCTTTCTATGAGAACTTTGCTGTACTGCATCAACATTGTACTTTATCGCACCCCTTTGGAGTGCAGTGCCGCTGTAGTTTTAGCTGTCATGAACAGGTTGGAAGCAATAAGGACAGTTAAAAACCATTCGACGAAAGGTGAATCTAATGCGAACCAATAAAGGATACTTACGCTTTTTCAACAGTTCTGTCTTCCGACCTCCTTTGGTGGGATCACGCGGGAGTGTAACATGTGTGCGAATAAAACAGCAAAGGGCCCCTCTAATGTCGCAACACTTTCGGAGACACCCACGGAACTTTGCTGAGCATCTGTCAAAAATTTCGACACCAAATAAGCCTGGCTGCTGCTCTAGTAATTGAGGATTGGGTGGTTCTTCGTCACCCGTGTGTTCAGTTAGCCTGCCATCAGGCGATGTTATATGGCCTAGCACACTCATTCATCAGTATAATTTTCGTAATAGCTTTCATCTACTCACTCGCTACAAGCGCTACTTACTTTTAATTTTATAGAATACTGTGTCCACGTCTGACTGGTATAAATCTTTTTCTTCAGTAATTATCTTACAACAAACGATACGTATCGATAAATAATTATAGCACCAGTAAACAAGTTTCATAAACCACAAATGTCTTCGTCTGATAGTAGTTCAGTCTGATATCAATGCTAAAACTTAGTTGTTCTCTGTCTCACAGCTAAGCTCAGGGAACAGTTCTGAGGGAAGCACTGTGTTGGCAGACTTACGGAGTATAATTTTCCTCAGAGCTAGCTAGAGTCATGTCGACAATGCGACTGAGTTAGTTGGCCATAACAGCAAAAACAAACTTTTTTTTTTTTTAACTGATTCAGTAAGTTATGACTGTACTCACTGAGGCCAAATGTTGTGACATTTGGTTTCCTCTCCACTCCATAATATAACCTCTCCATTTGCGTTTTGTTCTCATAGTTCCAGTCGGCTGACATTCTGTGGCCACTTGGCAGAGTCCATTTTGCTCAGATGGGTTAGATGTGTCTTGTGAAAATATGCAATCCATCGAAAAGCAACAAGATGTAGCAATATATTATTAGTCACAGTTACATCGGTATTTCCCCACTGCAGGTTTTCCTGACACTTTTTATCATAGTTGCTGATCATCTAGCATCAATGAGAGTCACTGTATAAAGAAAGCGATGTGAAAACTTTTGCGATCTTTATTCCAAATTTTAGCCGGTCGGTATCCTGGAAAGTCATTTACTCTAGTTAAGGACAATCGTTCTTAATGATAAAGATTTCCCGGGTTATCTACATCTACATCTACGTGATTTCTCTGCTATTCACAATAAAGTGCCTGGCATAGGGTTCAATGAACCACCTTCAAGCTGTCTCTGTACCGTTCCACTCTCGAATGGCACGCGGGAAAAACGAGCCCTTAAATTTATCTGTGCGACCCCTGATTTCTCTTATTTTATTGTGATGATCATTTTTCCCTACGTAGATGGGTGCCAACAGAATGTTTTCGCAATCGGAGGAGAAAACTGGTGATTGAAATTTCATGAGAAGATCCCGTCGCAACGAAAAGCGCCTTTGTTTTAATGATTGCCACTCCAATTCACGTATCGTGTCTGTGACACTATCTCCCCTATTTCGCGATAATACAAAACGAGCTGCCCTTCTTTGTACTTTTTCGATGTCATCCGTCAGTCCCACCTGATGCGGATCCCACACCGTACAGCAATACTCCCGAATAGGGTGGACAAGCGTGGTGTAAGCAGTCTCTTTAGTAGACCTGCTGAACCTTCTAAGTGTTCCGCCATTGAATCGCAGTCTTTGGTTTGCTCTACCCACAATATTATCTATGTGAACGTTCAAATGTAGGTTATTTGTAATTGTAATCCCTAAGTATTTAGTTGAATTTACAGCCTTCAGATTTGTGTGACTTATCGCGTAATCGAAACTTAGCAGATATCTTTTAGTAATCATGTGAATAAATCCACACTTTTCTTTATTCAGGGTCAATTGCCACTTTTCGCACTATACAGATCTCTTATCTAAATCATTTTGCAAGTCGTTTTGATCATCTGATGACTTTACAAGACGGTAAATGACAGCATCATCTGCAAACAATCTGAGACGGCTACTCAGATTGTCTCCTATGTCGTTAATGTAGATTTACTTTTGTTTTACTCTATGACTTTCCGTCAATTAGTACGAACTGTAATGTTTCTGAAAGAAAATCACGGATCCAGTCGCACAACTGAGGCGATACCCCGTAGGCACGCAGTTTGATTAGAAGACGCTTGTGAGGAACGGTGTCGAAAGCCTACTGGAAATCTAAAGATATGGAATCATTTGGACATCCGCTGTCGATAGCACTTACTACTTCATGAGTATAAAGAGCTAGTTGTGTTTCACAAGAACGGTATTTTCTGAATCTGGTGCTGACTATGTGTTAATAAATCGTTTTCTTCGAGGTACTTCATAATGTTCGAATACAGTATATGTTCCAAAACCCTACTGCAAATCGACGTTAGTGATATAGGCCTGTAATTCAGCGGATTACTCCTACTTGCCTTTTAGGGTATTGGTGTGACTTGAGCAATCTTTCAGTCTTTAGGTACGGATGTTTCTGTGAGCGAGTGGTTGTATATAATTGCTAAATATGGAGCTATTTTATCAGCATACTCTGAGAGGAACCTGATTGGTCTACAATCTGGACGGAGACCTTGCCTTTATTAAGTGATTTAAGCTGCTTTGTTCTTAATGACGGAGATTTCCCGGGTTATCAGCCGAATCAACGCGCCGTTCTGCGGTAATGTTTCGGCAAGTTTCCTACTCGTCGTCAGGTGAAGATCTTGTGATCTTCAGGCGAAGATCTTGTCGAAACGTTGCCGCAGAACTAGGCCGGTAACCCGAGAAAACATCGTCGTAGAGATTTCCATATACAACCTTTCTTGCCGTTCTATCATATTAAATTTAGTTATATACGTTCAGAAGCCTGAATTCAGTCTACATCGTTCGCTAGAGGAAGTATTTGTGAGAAAGAAAGATTACTAGGCGAATTTCATTGATGAGACTTTCTCGGGTTATTTGCCGATTCGTAGCATCCCCTTCCTCACACTCGATATACTCGTGTGCATACTTCTTTGCATGAATGTAGTGGATCAGAATTTAGTTAACTGCTGCTTCAGAACGGCTAAGAATCGAATAATATTTCATCACACGATGCTGAAGTTCAACAATAGATGCAGGAGAGTGAGTATGCGTCATACAACCTCTTTGGCAGGTGACACGAAATCTGCTAGAGTGAACATTTCTCGTTCCTCGTAGTCAGCGCACGCGACGAAAGCAGAGCAGTGGCACGAAAGTAAATAAAATCAACGAAAACTACCCTTTCTCGATGTCACTTGTAATTGTAGACGGAGCCTGACCTGCATATATTAATACCATGTTTCATGAAAATACTACAACAACTGGAAAGGGTTCAAATGAATCGACAAGTGCGTGGAGATAAGGGGTGGAACGAAGGAATAAACGTAGCGAAGGACAAAACCATATAGAAAATATGTAAAACACTTTAATCTCTGTCAAGGATTATCAGTGTCGATGAACAAGAAGGAGAAGACTTGCTGAAGGAAAGAAGATACCATCAATCAGAAATCAGAACCAGTGACGTATATTTTCTTTGAACTAGCAATAAACTTCCTTAAACAATATGTTTAGGGCGTGTCTTTTTGGAAAGCATGTGTAAAGTGAAAAGCTAGAAAATATAAATCTAAAATATTATAGAGAACTGCCCTAGAGAAAACCGCTGACAAGCAGGGAGATTAAGTATAAGAGGGAGAGGTATTAAAGGGAGTGTATGCGGGGAACAAATGGGCTAAAAACTCTAGCAAGTAGAAGTAACCAGTCCATGCGAGATGTGGATTTGAAATTAACTTGAGAATGACGGGAGTAGCAGCTGGGGATATTGCAGCAGGCCAAGACTTTTATCACAGTTTGAGAAAATTTAAGGTAACATAAAAAATAATGACAAGGTTGATCACTAAAACTGAAGAGTACTTGTAACATAAAACCGAAGAGCATCAAGAACGTTTCCAAAAAGGCACGCAGATTTTAACGGAAATTGGAGGAAAATATAAAAACCTTTGATAAGTTTAAAGAAGATGAAACGAAATAAAAACGAAGTGTAAGGGATCATGATCATCTAATTGAAAAATTTAGATGTGCAGCAGACAGTTATTGTAACTTTGCCGCGCGGGATTAGCCGAGCGCTCTCAGGTGCTGCAGTCATGGACTGTGCGGCTGGTCCCGGCGGAGGTTCGAGTCCTCCCTCGGGCATGGGTGTGTGTGTTTGCCCTTAGGATAATTTAGGTTAAGTAGTGTGTAAGCTTAGGGACTGATGACCTTAGCAGTCAAGTCCCATAAGATTTCACACACATTTGAACATTTTTTTGCACTAATTTTTTGAACGCAGTTACTGAAAGCTTAAGAGAAGATGTAAGGTAGAAACAACATTTCTTTCGTGTATTTAACCACCGTATTAAATGTACTCATAATTTTATAACTGTTTTTAATCTTTTTAAGAGCATTTTTTATAAATTTGTTTTATCTGTACGCGTATGTGCCTAAAGGTGTAGATATCAATGAAGGTATATTACCATAAAATACGAATCTTTGAGAAGTCACTGTAATTTCTACATTTTGTAGCGAGAACCACCAACGCAAGCTTCGGTGACTTAAATATCATCTCTCAGCTGCCCGAATGAAATTAACATTATTACCGAATATCATCAAATACAATTATCATACATATGTTAATATGTGTGTCACATGTTTAAAACCTTATTGTGCGACCACTACATTTCGTAACATCACTTCTCATCTTCTTTCCGTATGTACTGTTTATCCTATCTCCGTACAACGACACACTCATGACAAACTCTTTTGACAAAACTTTCTAACATCTAAATTTGTATTAGATATTAACAAATTTCTTTTCTTGCCGTTGCCAGTTAACATTTTATGTCTTCTTTACTTCTTTCATCGCTATTTATTTGATAGCCGAAGTAGCAAAATTCATATACCACTTTTGGTTACTGTTTTCATAATTTAGTTCTCTCAGAATCATTCAATTTAATTCGGCTATACTCCATTACTCTTCGTTTACTATTATTCATGTTCACTTTATAATATCTTTTCAAGACACTGTCCATTCCGTTCATTTGACTCCTATGCCATTTGTCGTCTATTACTAATTACAATATCGTTCAAAAGCCTTAAAATTCACCTTCTCTAGGAATTCCTTTGCATAATTCCTTCATGGTTTCCTTTATTGCGTGCTTTTTAGATAGATTATATAACGTAAAGGATAGACTACAACCCTATCTCACTCCCCTCTGAGTTTCTGCCCCTATAACAAGTCTTTCGACCTGTACAACTGCAGCAAATGTTGTAGATGATCTCCTTTCTGTATTTTATCGCTGATAACTTCACAGTTTCGAAGCGTGTATTCCAGTCAACAATAAAAGTTGGGAAAATATCACTTTGGTGGCTTCTCAGTTCTGTCGCCAAATATGATCTCGACACTGATTTCACAAGTATTTTTTCCAGATTTCGCATCGAGAAACATTAACCTATTCTATACATTAACTGAAGAATAGGAAAAAGGAAGGTGACGAATATACGAAAGGAAATTTTAATGCAGAATTATTTTTAAAATTTCCAGGTTTGGGTCATAAACATCTGTGCATTTATTCACTTGACACTCTTCACAAGGAAAGACGTATAAGGTCTTATATCGCATCAAACAGACTGATTAATGTAACTACGTACAAAACATTTGAAACGGTCTAGCGGACATAACAATAAACAATAAGCAATTAAAGTTAGGGTTTATGGTGACTTAATAGTGATAGAAGTAATCTTAATAATATAACTACAAGAATAAATATAAGAATACAAATAAAACTTTTATGTAGCTTCGGTAATTTACATTTAGAATGAAGAACTGCAACAATTAAAAAAATGCTTTACACCAAATCAAGTAAATATATGAACTGATAATGGAATGTGACAGTGTTGTGTGAGGTGGTGCACGGGCTCTGCAGAAACGGCACGCTTGCAGGATCTCACTAGTTTACTGGTGCAGCCGGACAGCCGCGTGGGAGTCACAGTCCTATGTGGGCGGCGAGAATCCGCCAGAGGACGAGCAGGAGCACCGCGCTCCCTATGGCGAGCAGTGTGTAGTGCAAAACGAGTAAGCTGCAACAGTCAAACATAACCACATGTAAATCATATTAACAGAGTCGAACAGTTCAGTCTGTGTTGTCGATATTGCTTTCAAATCGCTGCGTAACTTCTGGAGCGTCACTGAATTTTGTAGTTAAAGAAGGTGGGAGATGCGTATCGAGCCTATCAGTGATACTCCCTTATCAATATTTCTGGTAAGCTCGTGGCGGTGCCTTGACTTAGAGCTCTCTGGGACGCTGCGAGGCTGCGTGCGCTGTTCCTGCAGTTATCACCATGATTTAAGGGGAGATAATGGGGAGCTCCTGTCTTCTGTATTGCATAGTAAATGAGTCGTGTTGAAGGCGAGTGAAGTTGATGGCCATCGTTTGAGTTGAACTGCTCATTCATTTACGTTATTTTTTTTTTATTCGAATTTCTAGGGGAGGACCAGCTGTAACTTCAGAGTACTTTGGAGAATTTGAATGCACCTGTAACCATTGCATCGCCTTGTTGGTATTTCGCCATAAACTGCTCTTGCCACTTGCTTAAATGTGCGCCGTTCAGCCAAAGGGGCCTGCAGCAACTAATAATATAAGGCAGATTTGATTTGGGTAGTTCATGGATGGTATAGATGCTAAACTGTTTTCTCATTTTAAATGATGTGTGATTGTTTTTACGCTACTACAACATGTGTGGTAAGGTTTTCTCTCTCTTAGTGCTCTAAAACTTATACTCTCCTTATTCTACCTATGTAAAAGTAGTGGGACAACCGGTTACCACCAGCGTTGAGCTTAATGGCCAACTCTTGGAGTAAATTTCTGAGCGAGGCCCTGACACACTTCGTTGGCCTAAAATATGGGTTGTAATCCCACCTGCATAATGGTGAGACTGTTTGTACTAAGTTTAAAACCATGGAACAGTACAGTGTTTTTTTCTAAGTACTGCTATCTGTAAAATAGATTTTGATATTACAATGGTTAATTTTGCCTTTGTTCTCTTCTGATGCTAAACTGTCTTATTATTTGTGCCTTTTGAAATAACTTTTTATTAAATCGTGTAATTTGATTGTGTTTTTTAAAGGTTTTGAGGCTAAAGCATCTTCATCAGTTTAAATAATTTTGATGTTAAATTATAAGCTACAATACATAGGGCTAAAAAAATTGGTCTAGAGTTGATGCTGAAATCAGTGGCGCTTTGAAGATTGATTTGGGTGTTACCCTAGAAACTTTATAGTGTCCCATTTCTCGTTAGAGTCTTATTTATAAAGTGGGACCTCATGCAATCTGTGAATCATGGATATGATGTCCGCCGGTTTGTTAGTTCTAGGATGTATGGACGAGTTATGTATTAATGTATCGGACGTGGTTGGTTTAAAGTAAACGTTGAAGCCAATACCATCGTCATGTACAGTAAGTGCCAGGTCCAGATAAGATAAAGCGCTACTCTGGTAATACTCAATAATAAAATTAATGTCGAGCCATAGGCTATTCAGGGCTTTGTTCATATCGGTAAATTGGTCTTTGTTCTCATAGTTAGTGTTAATCATGTCATAAAAATATCTTCCATATACCACCATTTTGTCTCTAAATTTGGAACTTCCATCAAAGAATCCTTCCTATACGTGGGACGTATATATATTGACTAATGTAGTTGCCAGGGGAGAGCCCATAACTGAGCCTTTATTCTACTGTCATATATCTTCACTAAACTTACAATAATTGTATTTCAACAAAGCAATAAGCAACTTCAAAATGTTAAGAATGCATTCATTTTCAAAAGTGCTAAATGCATGCAGATTACTTTAAATCAAACCCATGATCTCATTTATGGGAACAGTTGTTTGCATACTTTCAGTGTCAAAGAAAACTTACTTATGAATTGTAGCTACTTGTCTAACTTGTATAACCTTCCTCCAAATTTTAACCCTGTTATGCTGAGGCTAAAAGTAATGCTGGTAAGGACGCTATTATATATCCAGGAGGCTCATGGTCTCAGCTACTCATCGAATTAACAAAAGGCCTATTTGGGAAACAATGCTTCTGAGTCTTCAGGACCCCTCTAAGTGTGGCGATTCCTGGGTTCTTCGGTAACAGTCTTCTTTTTGCTCTTGCTCCAACACTAGATTTACGCTTTTAAACATAGTTTGCAATTTTGCTAGGAAGCTATTAGTCGGATCAAGCTTAGCTCATTCAATAATATGACTATTAATAAAACATTGCATTATATCTTTATAAACAGCTTGTGTTTTACTTTTATCCACTCATACTGTAAGGGCTTCATAATCAACCGATGTTTAATTAACGCTTTTAATGATATTATGATTCCCTCTTCTTTGCCTGACATGTTACCTTTATCATGTAACATTGCAACTTTACAGAAATCTTGTTTTTTGAACCAGTAAAGCCACTATACTCTGAACTTTTTCTTAGTAAATGGCTAGCTGCTGTTTAAAAAAGCCCTGTATTTAATACTGCAAGCTCCTGCTCAGTAAACTACGAGGGTTGGAAATTTAATAGTGGAAACTATTTATTTACAGCTCGTACAAAATAGATAAGTGTTTCAAAGTTTTACTGACCTTCAAAGTAGTCACCAGCATTGTGTATAACCTGTTGCCAGCGATGTGGAAGTCGTAGCATACTCTTAGCAGTGCCAGTTGTGTTGAGAGTTCGGGCTGCGCGGTCTATTGCCCGACGTATTTGTAGCAGTCCTGATGCGAATGCCGTGAAGTGTTTCCTTCAGTTTAGAAATCGAGTTGAACTCACGAGGGCGTCAGTCAGGGGAGTGCAGTAGGTGTTATAGCACTTTACAGCCCCATCAGTCAAACAAATTAGTAACAGCTTGCACTATACGTGATTGAGCATGGTCCTGAAAAATTACGGACAGGTCCTGCAGAAAGTATCATCACATCTGTCTCTATGCTATTCAGTTTTAGAACACAACCTACGACCAACTTAGAGACAGAAGTGATGACACTTTCTTCAGGATCTGACCATCATTTTGAAGGACAATGCTCAAGCACTTACAGTGCAAGCTGTTACTGATTTGTTTGACTGATGGGGCTGCTAAGGGCTATACCACCTACTGCACTCCGCTGACTTAAACGCTCGTAAGTTCAACTCGATTTCTAAACGGAAGGAAACACTTCACGGCATTCGCCTCTGAACTGCTACAAATTCGTCGGGCAATAGACCGCGCCGCTCGAACTCTCAACACAACTGGCACTGCTAAGAGTATCCTACGACTTCCACATCGCTGGCAACGGGCTATACACAATGTTGATGACTGCTTTGAAGGTCAGCAAAACTTTGAAACAAATATCTATTTTGTACGAACTGTAAATAAATAGTTTCCACCATTAAAGTTCCAACCGTCTTATCTATTAGTATTGTTCTGTAACCCTGAGAAAATATTGAATGGAGATTTACGAGGAGCCCCCACCCCACCAAGCCGCAGTTTTAGTATTCAAGTCTGTTGTTAATCCCTGTAATTTGCATTCATGCCTGTCACCAATATTTTATTTCTCATTTTCAAGATGTAGATGAGATGAAAAAGTTCGGTAGGATTGCTTAAAACGGGAATATTTCGGAGAAATTGACTGACTGAGGGAACTAAATATTATCCCTGATTTTTGAGTAAAATGATCCGCACTGGCTGTAAAATCCTTTTGGGCGACTTCTAATGAAAACTACTTCACACACAGTGCGGACCATTTCATTCAAAACGTGGAAATTTAGCTGCGGTTGCTCGTAAGTGAAAATAACATATTATTCATGCTTTCTTTAAATCTAATAGTAATGGACAGTGGCTGATAAGTCCTGAATATAAGGCTTGTCAACCGTTTAACAAAACGGGGCTTTATTGTATTAAGTGGGTGCATTATGTGAGGCAAACTGGTGGAAGTTTTCACACCAGGTTCTAGGAGCTTTGCACCCGTCAGTCAACCCAAAAGGGCATTATCCATGCGTCTTGCACTTTCTGATCACAGACTGGGTAATTTCGTGGACGAGCTCTCAGTATAACATGTCTGTCCTGAGGGCGTGACTCCGAACATCCTAGAAGAGATAGAGATTTTCAAAGGAACAACTACTAATCCTCCCATTTCTTTCAACGGACAGGTAGAACGCAAATATATTAATATTTTGAAACAGTTTTTTTTCAGTGCTTGCAATAGTTAATCATTTTTGATGTACCTAACTTGCTCTTGTTCCTGTTCCTAGTGTTCTTTATCCATTTTTATGTTTGTTACCCTTAATTGTCTAGTTGATGGGCTACCTGTTCGGTTACTGAACTCATTTTATCCAGCATTATATGTACTTTTGTCGACGACTGCACTTTCATTGTTTCTGGCCTGTGTCTTACTGTCACCATTTCTTTTTATTATAGCATTTTTTTTATTTCCTTGCTATATGCACCTCGCACAGTGGAGTGGTTTGACATTAGATGTGACCTGTCTAAGTTTTGCGTCCGTTGACTGTAATGGTTTTACCTCAGGTTTTTATACTTTTACCAGTTACTTCGCACTTGGTTCACTAAGATTTTTTTGGAGAGTTTATCTCTTCTACATGTACTGTTAGCTACAGTTACAAATTACTATTTGCGTCGGTTTTAACTTTATGTTAGTTTCTCTTTTGCTCGGGTGGGACGCTCATCACGGCGTGTTTACTTCAGTGCAGCTTGTTGCAGAGTCGCGCAGTTCTCGTTCCGTTGGTAGACGGGCCACTTTGCCTCTTTCCACGAAACACTGATTAATGGCTGGCGCTGCGGTCTCGTCGTTTGTCAGGCGTTTAGTTGCTTAGTTGCGGATGTTTTAATAGTGTTTTCGTTTGTTACAGTTACATGAATTTGCGTGCTGCAGACTTGACGTCGGTTGGTCTTTCGTAGGATCAGTTTTATCCTTACTTTGCAGCTCCTGGCCTTTCATATAGTCTCCGATCCGGCTCTGTAAGGCTTAATTAGACTCTAAGCCCTAGTCGGCGCTTGAAACATACAGTTAACTTACGTCACTCACATTTGAGAGGTGGTTTTAGCGTGACGGCTTATCTAGGCACGCTGAATTTGCCGCCTTTAAGCTTAAGTCGGATTCGTACACTTTCTACTGATATGCTCATTATTTTGTACTTTTGACTCTTTTCGTTTGTATTATTAGTAGCATTTTATGGGTCTTAATGTGAGAGACACACAGTTTCCTTCTTAATTTACGGTTGCACCTGAAGACGGCTCTACGACCCCGAAACGGTTTTGTATAATGTTTCAGCAATAATCATTTTGCACAATTGTAGCGGATGTTTCAATTCTGGGCAGTTTACGTATCAACTGTGAATGTTTTGCTAACAGAAATGTGAGAGACTCCATTTCGTCAGTTACAGAACTTTGATACCGAAAAAGAGCTTGGTTATCACGATTAAGATAGAGGGACGAGATAGTATGTGTGCAAGAAGAAAATTCTGTTCATATAATAAGTTCAAAACCAGTTACGATACTTATAAATTGTTGCTCAGACGCATGTGTATGTTACACTCAATTAAGGTGATACTGTGGTTACGAGATGTTGAAAGTCTGTGCCCTATTTTCCTTTCTAAAGATCGGATAAGAATGTGGAAAACTAATGATACGCTGCTGAATAACAATATCATAATTATTACTCGTTTTACAGAAATACTCAACATTCAATGAACTGCTCCACGTGACCACTTTTAGTGGTTACTTAGTGGTGATTTATTTCACGAGATTTGTTGAATCACTAAGCGACATTTTAGACTATTCGCTGACTATGAACACATGTGTGGTTGTGGAAGCACTTCTGAAGAATGCTTTCAAGTAAGGAGGAGGGAGGAGGAGGAGATTAGTGTTTAACGTCCCGTCGACAACGAGGTCATTAGAGACGGAGCGCAAGCTCGGGTGAGGGAAGGATGGGGAAGGAAATCGGCCGTGCCCTTTCAAAGGAACCATCCCGGCATTTGCCTGAAGCGATTTAGGGAAATCACGGAAAACCTAAATCAGGATGGCCGGAGACGGGATTGAACCGTCGTCCTCCCGAATGCGAGTCCAGTGTGCTAACCACTGCGCCACCTCGCTCGGTTTCAAGTAAGGGTAGTAGCATATTTACTTTATTTGTTATTTGAATACTTACGAGGTGCTGAAAACGCTATACTCCGCGAGTAACGTAATGTGTGTGGCTGATAGTAACTATCCCAGTTACGCTTTACTCCGGTCCTTCCTTTCATTGAAATCATACCACAGTAACATGACAAATAGTTGAAATAATTATTTATTTCAACTATTTCTCAGTAACTTTGCAAAAAAATATGTCGACCTCAGCGGGTTATTACCAGCTGCCTTCATACGTGCAGAACACTGCAGTTGCAAGCAATACCATGGAAAACAACACACACTCACCGATGATATCTTTTCCTGGCCGCCTGCAAGTTGTCGAAGCTCTCATTCATGATGTAAAGGCGAAATCCACGCATGGTATTGGCGAGGTGGCACTCCCAGTCGTAATCTGCGATGTCAAAGGGAAACAGCTTTCTGTCGGCTTCACCAAGACGGACAAGCAGGGACACCACGTTGTCATCTTTGAATGTCCATTCTTTAGTCCAGAATGGCTCCAGAGCTTGTGAGACCATATGAATCTTCGAGTACAAGTTCCACAGTCTGAAACACCGAAGTGATGTCAGTACTTCGAACCAAACCTCTCCGTTGCGATTCATTATGACGGTTAAAGTAATAAAGACAGATTACAACTACGGTACACACCATAATCTCTTTACAACATCCTGGGTACTGTTTGCGTCACGAAGAATAGAATGAAACATGATGCCAGCACAAAACTCACTGCTCGTGAATATCTTCAAGGGCGTCGTGTACCTTTGCGTCCTCAACAGAGAGACATGTCAGTAACACTTGTGACACACATCTTCACTCCAAGTAACATCTTGGAAAGGTTTGGGAGTTAATGTGGGACACTGGCGCCAAGTCTTTCTTCCCATTACCGGACAAATAACGGTGGGATATGTGGATAATGCATCATCTCCTATATGTGACATTATAAAGTAGATTGTGGGCATGAAGCACTCGCTACTCTCCAAGTCACACTGTTGTCACAGGAAATGGTTAACGATAAGTTTGCCTGCTTGGGGGCTGGCTGACTCCAGCAACATTGGTTGAAATGATTGAACTTCTAGTTACTATAGTCTCCGAGGAACAAATTCTTGTTTTAGAAGAATGTATGATGCCAACCTTTCAGTCTCTCTGTTCAGTAATGGAGAAACCTATAGTCGACCTGATGCAAGATTGTAGCTGCTTCAAAACATTAGGGGCAACTCACAGTTAGGTCAATAGACACACAGACGTATAGGCATGGAGGTGTCTGGCAGTCTCCAGACGTAAATCCAATCGACTATGATTGGGCAGTGACGGTTGAAGACAACAAATTGCGTCAGGAATGCATCCAAGAGACACTTTGTGATCACTTTTTTACTGTGTGCAAGAACACTGGACAGCATCAAATTTCCAGCGTATCATCCTCCCCTCACATACTCAAAGAATGGTTGCGCTATGACGAAGGGTTGTTTTCATATTAAGATGAAAGAAGCTCCTTTTATTTTAAATTTCATCATTCTCACACCTATCTTTTATGCTCGGAAAAGAGCACAACTCTCAAGCCTAAATGGTTTGTCAATGGAGGTTTGTAATCTGCACACATAGGAAAATATTGTTATTCATTTTATCTTTGTTGTTTTCATGTTGTTCATTTTTGTTATTGCTTAGTAATATGTAGTCATTGTGTTCCAGCAATGAAGCATTATTATACTATTGCATTTTAGTAAATGTCCCATAGAAAAAGAAAACTACTCACTGGAAGCTCATTATTACTTTGTAGCTATACTCTTCACCTCAGTATAACCAGAACAGCGATGGGGAGTTTCTTGATCCGCTCCATATAAAGCAATCTTATCAAATTTTTGTACCAAATATTCATTGCAATCTTCCTGGAAGAGGAGATCAGTTTGTAGGCACCAAGCGAGGTACCACAGTCGTTAGCACACTGGACTCCCATTCGGGAGGACGGCGGTTGAGTCCCGCGTCCGGCCATCCTGATTTAGGTTTTCCGTGATTTCCCTAAATCTCTTTAGGCAAATGCCCGGATGGTTCCTTTGAAGAGGGGACGGCCGACTTCCTTGCCCAACCTTCCCTCATCCGATGAGACCGACGAACTCGCAGTTTGGCCTCCTCCCATGAAACAACCCAATTTCATTTTGTAGGCAATGGAGTGCTTCTAAAGTGCGAGCCTCTTATTAAGAAACTTTCTTCCAATAAAAAATAACAGTTGCACTTGGATGTTCCTGCAAGTATGTTATGTACTTTTTTTTATCTTTGCTGATTGTTGAGGCACATTTAAACAAGGATTAAATCATAGCAGGAAGTACATCACACATTTATCAGGTCCAAACAAATCTACAGGCCGGTCTTAATAGTTTGCCTGTGTTTTGTTACGATGGATTCTAGATATAATGAGAATAAAAGTTTAATCCTAACAATACAACGCATTTTATACACTCCTGGAAATTGAAATAAGAACACCGTGAATTCATTGTCCCAGGAAGGGGAAACTTTATTGACACATTCCTGGGGTCAGATACATCACATGATCACACTGACAGAACCACAGGCACATAGACACAGGCAACAGAGCATGCACAATGTCGGCACTAGTACAGTGTATATCCACCTTTCGCAGCAATGCAGGCTGATATTCTCCCATGGAGACGATCGTAGAGATGCTGGATGTAGTCCTGTGGAACGGCTTGCCATGCCATTTCCACCTAGCGCCTCAGTTGGACCAGCGTTCGTGCTGGACGTGCAGACCGCGTGAGACGACGCTTCATCCAGTCCCAAACATGCTCAATGGGGGACAGATCCGGAGATCTTGCTGGCCAGGGTAGTTGACTTACACCTTCTAGAGCACGTTGGGTGGCACGGGATACATGCGGACGTGCATTGTCCTGTTGGAACAGCAAGTTCCCTTGCCGGTCTAGGAATGGTAGAACGATGGGTTCGATGACGGTTTGGATGTACCGTGCACTATTCAGTGTCCCCTCGACGATCACCAGTGGTGTACGGCCAGTGTAGGAGATCGCTCCCCACACCATGATGCCGGGTGTTGGCCCTGTGTGCCTCGGTCGTATGCAGTCCTGATTGTGGCGCTCACCTGCACGGCGCCAAACACGCATACGACCATCATTGGCACCAAGGCAGAAGCGACTCTCATCGCTGAAGACGACACGTCTCCATTCGTCCCTCCATTCACGCCTGTCGCGACACCACTGGAGGCGGGCTGCACGATGTTGGGGCGTGAGCGGAAGACGACCTAACGGTGTGCGGGACCGTAGCCCAGCTTCATGGAGACGGTTGCGAATGGTCCTCGCCGATACCCCAGGAGCAACAGTGTCCCTAATTTGCTGGGAAGTGGCGGTGCGGTCCCCTACGGCACTGCGTAGGATCCTACGGTCTTGGCGTGCATCCGTGCGTCGCTGCGGTCCGGTCCCAGGTCGACGGGCACGTGCACCTTCCGCCGACCACTGGCGACAACATCGATGTACTGTGGAGACCTCACGCCCCACGTGTTGAGCAATTCGGCGGTACGTCCACCCGGCCTCCCGCATGCCCACTATACGCCCTCGCTCAAAGTCCGTCAGCTGCACATACGGTTCACGTCCACGCTGTCGCGGCATGCTACCAGTGTTAAAGACTGCGATGGAGCTCCGTATGCCACGGCAAACTGGCTGACACTGACGGCGGCGGTGCACAAATGCTGCGCAGCTAGCGCCATTCGACGGCCAACACCGCGGTTCCTGGTGTGTCCGCTGTGCCGTGTGTGTGATCATTGCTTGTACAGCCCTCTCGCAGTGTCCGGAGCAAGTATGGTGGGTCTGACACACCGGTGTCAATGTGTTCTTTTTTCCATTTCCAGGAGTGTATAATATGAACTACCAACGGTGGTAGTTCACGTCCACCCAAAATAAAATTCAAAGGAAAAACAAATTTCATTAGTTGTTGGTAACTTTTAACAGCAACATACTATTTAAAGAAGTACTGATGTATAATTGGGGTCCAGGACCTGCCTATCTTCTGGCTCCGTCTTAGCGATACCAACCCATTTTCCGTAATATGCACACTGAGTGGGGGTGGGGATTTGGGTAGCACATTATGACAACAACAAAAAAAAATTTTTAAATACAAGTTTCGATAACCGTCGTTGACATTTGCTTATAACATGCTTTTTAAAGATATACAGATGTGAAAGATGGGTCCGGAACCTAAAAATATGAGTATGACATTTGCTGAAAAAAATCACGATCACTACCAAGACTTAAATTTATGTGTAAAGTTTTAATGAAAAAGTTAATACAATTACATAATCTGATATAAGAAATAATTGAAAACAACTAACACTTTTTTAAAAAATTTAAAATGTAAAGTATATGAAGAGATTGCAATATTTTCAAAAGGCGGGTGTTCAGAAGCACCCTCTCCCAGCTGTGGAAATGGAAATGTCGTGTGGTAGGGCCTCCCGCCGGGTAGACCGTTCGCCTGGTGCAGGTCTTTCGATTTGACGCCACTTCGTCGACCTGCGTGTCGATGGGGATGAAATAATGATGATTAGGACAACACGACACCGAGTCCCTGAGCGGAGAGAATTTCCGACCCAGACGGGGATCGAACCCGGGCCCTTAGAATTGACAGTCTGTCACGCTGACCACTCAGCTACCGGGGTATTGTGAGGGTTAAAGAAATGCTGTCAGGTTTAAAAATAGTAATGGCAACAATTTTAATGGGAATTCAGGAGATACAGTCTCAGACAGTTAATGTGAATATCGAAATATCTGTTGAGGAAAATTGACTATCTACAGAACTAGCTATGCAAATTGGGCATTTTGGTAAATCTGTGAGGCACATGAGTAATGAGGTAAAGAACACCAATATGAAATCTCTCAAATGTCACCAACCATAAAATTATGCGGTAAAATGCTTTTGCTGTCGAAACTATCTTGCGTAAATCACCAGTTAGGAAACCACAAGACATCCGGTAGTAATATTTAGAACAGAGCCGAAAATCAACTGCCGACACGCTGATAATGGCGGAAAGCTAGCCAAAGTGGAATACACAGGAATTTGGTGAAATGCAGTACGTGTGCTTACATGGTAACGCAAGGTATGAAATAGCATGATACACTGACCGCCAGGCCAGGGATGCCAGGGATGGAGACATGAAATGTTGAGCATCTGGATAAGGAGAGTGACTCTAGAAAGAATAATTGATTCTACAACTGGTAATGATCACTAAATATCTGAAATAAGTATTACAGAAGCATAGTACTACAACTGAAAAGTATGGTGTAAAGTCATATAATGTAAAAAAGAAACGAAACTGCAAGAATGGAAACCAACACAATATCCCCAAAACTCAGTAACTTTACTAAGTATTTTTTCAAGCAACATTCGCCTATCAGCTTATAAGTCACAGCATATGGGAAGAAACCTTTATCAGTGTGAAAATGAGCTGCGACAGTAAATTGCAATAGTGTACTAGCATTTAGCCACAAAGCTTTGCATACATTCAAAATATTTTCTGCCTGCGGAATGGTGGCAGAATTTACCCCACAGGAGATAAAAATGGTAAGAATTACGTTAGTTTCTAACTGCGTGTTTTCTCCAGATCAGCAAAATGGTACACGTTGGTAGTAAGATACGCTTCATTCATAATTAAACACTATAGATGTTTATACATCGTCAGTTAATGAGAAAGCACAAATATGTGCAGGTGAGACATGTGATCTACACTCCTGGAAATGGAAAAAAGAACACATTGACACCGGTGTGTCAGACCCACCATACTTGCTCCGGACACTGCGAGAGGGCTGTACAAGCAATGATCACACGCACGGCACAGCGGACACACCAGGAACCGCGGTGTTGGCCGTCGAATGGCGCTAGCTGCGCAGCATTTGTGCACCGCCGCCGTCAGTGTCAGCCAGTTTGCCGTTGCATACGGAGCTCCATCGCAGTCTTTAACTCTGGTAGCATGCCGCGACAGCGTGGACGTGAACCGTATGTGCAGTTGACGGACTTTGAGCGAGGGCGTATAGTGGGCATGCGGGAGGCCGGGTGGACGTACCGCCGAACTGCTCAACACGTGGGGCGTGAGGTCTCCACAGTACATCGATGTTGACGCCAGTGGTCGGCGGAAGGTGCACGTGCCCGTCGACCTGCGACCGGACCGCAGCGACGCACGGATGCACGCCAAGACCGTAGGATCCTACGCAGTGCCGTAGGGGACCGCACCGCCACTTCCCAGCAAATTAGGGACACTGTTGCTCCTGGGGTATCGGCGAGGACCATTCGCAACCGTCTCCATGAAGCTGGGCTACGGTCCCGCACACCGTTAGGCCGTCTTCCGCTCACGCCCCAACATCGTGCAGCCCGCCTCCAGTGGTGTCGCGACAGGCGTGAATGGAAGGACGAATGGAGACGTGTCGTCTTCAGCGATGAGAGTCGCTTCTGCCTTGGTGCCAATGATGGTCGTATGCGTGTTTGGCGCCGTGCAGGTGAGCGCCACAATCAGGACTGCATACGACCGAGGCACACAGGGCCAACACCCGGCATCATGGTGTGGGGAGCGATCTCCTACACTGGCCGTACACCACTGGTGATCGTCGAGGGGACACTGAATAGTGCACGGTACATCCAAACCGTCATCGAACCCATCGTTCTACCATCCCTAGACCGGCAAGGGAACTTGCTGTTCCAACAGGACAATGCACGTCCGCATGTATCCCGTGCCACCCAACGTGCTCTAGAAGGTGTAAGTCAACTACCCTGGCCAGCAAGATCTCCGGATCTGTCCCCCATTGAGCATGTTTGGGACTGGATGAAGCGTCATCTCATGCGGTCTGCACGTCCAGCACGAACGCTGGTCCAACTGAGGCGCCAGGTGGAAATGGTATGGCAAGCCGTTCCACAGGACTACATCCAGCATCTCTACGATCGTCTCCATGGGAGAATAGCAGCCTGCATTGCTGCGAAAGGTGGATATACACTGTACTAGTGCCGACATTGTGCATGCTCTGTTGCCTGTGTCTATGTGCCTGTGGTTCTGTCAGTGTGATCATGTGATGTATCTGACCCCAGGAATGTGTCAATAAAGTTTCCCCTTCCTGGGACAATGAATTCACGGTGTTCTTATTTCAATTTCCAGGAGTGTATTTACATTTGGGTTTCACCTCTTCAAGAATTCCGTATGTATAGAGACACTAACATTGCCAATGCCCTATCCAGTTTACGAGTACGTGGAGCTTATACCAGCAGGACAAAAGCAAATATGGAAAAATATGACCCATTAAACGAAAACTTCTTAGAGGAGAGCTATGCAAACAAAATATTAAAAAATGTGACGGAAGGACAAGACCGTAGCCTACTGCAGAAAATGACTAAATTCTCGACAAATAATGTTGCAAAATTACAGGTTAGGGGTCTGTTTAATAGTGTAGGTTAACATTTGAATGAGGTGAGGCTGTGCCTACATCATAATTCCAGTATGTGGGGTTTTTGGGGACTACAGGAATCAGTCGGAGGTGAAAGCTGTCGCAACACTCTCTCACCATATTCTTCGCTGACACCTCCGTTGTCTTCACCGCTGGTAGGCCACTGAGCCTGCCTATTGTAAGTGTTCGCCGTCTGGCAGTGGTGGCATGCACGAACGTTTGAGGCAATGCCTCGTCGACGCGGCAGCGGAGTCTTGTCGTTTATTGACTCGAGGTGTGTGTAATTTTCAAGTCAGCCGCATCGTCAGCTGCGGTAAGTGGACCACTATGTCCTCAAATTACTTTACATAGCGGTATTCCTTCAGCACCATAACTGCAGGTGCTATGGTCACCAAATACCAACAAGTCATTTAGAAAGCAAAGATGATATTGGTGTTTCGCCTAAGAGATGTGAGTGACTATTGAATTATAAGGGGACTGACTGACATCAGTTGAGTCTTACGTTCCTATTTTAAAACACATATTACCATTGAAAATAGACTGTAATAATTAGAATGAACATCAATTAATGCACACTGACGGGAAAAAATTGCAACACCAAGAAGGCGTTGTGCGACATAAATGAAAGTTGGTAAGTGTGTTTCTACATCTGAAATTTCACGCCAGTGGATGCAAATCAGGTTTGCTTTAAGAAAACACTGTAACAGTCGTGAACGTAATTTTCCTTTGAGATTGTTAGTCAAGAAGTTGCCGTTATCGACGCCTCAGTGAGTTTGAACGACATCATGCAATAAGGCTACGGGAAGTTGGATGTTCCTTCCGCTATATTTCAGATATACTTGCACGAATGTAGCCACAATTATGATTATTGGCAGCAGTATTCACGAGAATGTATGATCGCAAGAATACTGGGTTCCAGACGTCCGCGTGGCACTACCTAGAGGGATGACCATAGTGTTCAGCGTATGGCTCTGGCGCATCCGTAGCAGCAATCTTAGCAGCAGTTGGCACCACAGTGCCACAGATAACTGTTACAGATCGGTTACTTCAAGGATAGCTCCGTGCCACACGCTCTGTAGCGTGCATTCCACTGACCACAAACGACCGCTGTTTGCGACTTCAGTGATGTTAAGCGAGAGCTCAGTGGAGGGGAGGTCTGTTGGGTTTTCTGATCAAAGCTGGTTCTGCCTCGGTGCCGGTGATGGTCGTATGTTGGTTAAAAGGAGACCAGTTGTGGACCTGCAGCCAAACTTACTGCGTGGTAGACGCAGTAGACCTACATAAACCTGGTCCTACTTCTGGGCTTCGTTTTAGTATGACAGCAGAAGCACTCTTGCGATTATCCTACCCATCCTGACTGCAATTTTTTACGTCAGTCTGGGGATTCGACGTATTGTGCTTTCATTCGCGAACAGCCATTCCAGGAGGTGTTTGCGAATAGGGTCACACTCGCCCAATCGCACTTACAACGCAAGATGCTCCACAGCGTGTCAACATGTTGCCTCGGCCTGCTCGAACACCAGATTTGTGTCCGTTTGAGTAGTATCTGACAGTATCGGGCGACAACTCAAGCGTCATCAATAAACTACCATTAACTGTCCCTATATTGACCGACAAAGTGCTACAGGAATAGAACTTCTTCGGACAGATATCCGGCACCTATACAACACATTACGTGCACGCTTGCATGCTCGCGTGCAACATTTTGACGGTCACATCAGTTACTATTGCACCGGCTCCTCACATTTGCAGTGGCTTATGTCGCACTTACATTAACTTGTGAACTTGCAAAGTTACACAATTAAATATGCTATCGAGACAAACGTGTTCCCGAAACTCACTTCTGTACATTAATTACTTTTGGCATTGTGAATTTTTCCGTCGGTGTATAATTATCTTAATTGGGACTTCAATTATTTGAAACATCTGGATATTTATCATCACTGTGTGTTAGCTACAGCCCCTACAGCGTAATGAAAGTGGTCATCATCAACATCTTCACGGTCGGCCAGGCAGACCGTTCATTCAAACAATAATGATTTTTGTCTTGCCGCGGAGTTGAGTTTGCTAACATGAGCGTGATCGTAATTGTCTTCCTCACAGTCGACCATGTAGTCCGTTCACGTAAACAGTAATTCATCATCATCCTTTCATGACTTCCACGGGCGTCCAACATCTGTCAGAGCAGTCGATTTATAGACCTAACACTTTCCAACATGGCTAAAGTCTTTCTTCCTTAATAGGTACCCCTACCAGTTGCGGTCGTTTTCTTCCATTTCTTCGTTTATATTAGATGCCTTTAAATTTTCTTTCACATTTTTATTTCGTCTCTAAGAATATATCCCTCCGTTTTTCTTATGAATTTAATTAATGGCTCTTCTTTCTTTTCAAAGCTCGATTCTCACAACCATACGACAGGGTGGCTATAAGCACTATGGGCCTCAACATCTGAGGTCATCAGTCCCCTAGACTTATAACTACTTAAACCTAACTAACCTAAGACCGTGACACCCATCCATGCCCGAGGCAGGATTCGAACCTGCGACCGTAGCAGCCGGGTGGTTCCGGACTGAAGCGCCTAGAACCGCTCGACCACAGCGGTCGGCTACAACAGGGTGGGCACTGATTATAAAGCTTTCTGCTTCTTGATGTTCCCTGTGTGTGATTGTATCTTGACAGAAATGTTGTTGGTTTAGGGTTTTACCGCAGATTCCTTGCACTTAGGGTGCATATACGGGGTGTTGGGGGTATAAGCGCAGACATTTCTATTGATGACTTAAGGCAGTGCAGTGAACAACATTACATGAGTATTTCAGACTAAAAATTATAGCTATAACAAGTAGTATGCTTTTAAGCTGTCTAGTACCTTCAGACACACATGGTACATGCTAACCATTAACGTTTATTTTCCCCTGGGCAGCAGATCAGGTATTTAAGTGTGTCTGCGTGGACACAAAACGGATAGTCGGTCCATACTGACAGGAGTAGTCCATTTCATGGCGCACTTACGACCTTCCAGAAAACACCAGGTAGTAAATTACATGATATGTTTGCGAGGAAACTGTTAGACGCAGAGAAAAAACAACTAAGACACGAAAAACCGGTAAGTATTAGGGTACCAGTTATCACAACATCTGCACCTATACCCCCAACATCCTGTATATACTACTGATCATGTATTAAATATTGTACATCACTACTCATAAGAGTACTTGTGATAAGAGTCTACATAAATGTGCTAGAGACGTATCGTTAATCGGAATACTTCAGTTTACAGGGCTTAATGTTTGAATAGTGGATACTAATTCTTGAAATATAGAAAAGTTAACAGCTGAATTAATGAATTTGATTATCTTGGCAAGGAAGTTGTCAGCTTGTAAATAATTTATAAAATGCGTGACACAGAAATACTGACTTTATTTGTAAGTTTGATTTATAACGTTGGCTGCAGATCAGTTCTTCGACGAACGTGAAAGTCATTCATTTTAGTGCTTTAACTGGGTTCGGGCTACCATGCCCGTCTCCAGATGGCTAATATTTCCAGTTACATAGACGTTTTGATCAAGTGCGTGGGATCTGCTCCTACACTGCACAAGAACATTTTAATATTTTGTGACAATTTGTAAGCTGTTTAATTAATAAAATACAATTATTTCACATTATATATATAAACAAATACAAATACTTCAGCATGTTTTTATTAATGATACAGCTTATAAGGTTGTACTAAATATTCAAATATACGTGTGCAGTGTAGGAGCAGACGACGTGTGTTGATTAAAGCATCTGTGTAACTGAAAATATTAACCGTTAGAAGATGGGCATGGTAGCTTTAAACCGATGAAAAGTATATGTGGCTGGTTTCGTCATTCAACTACTAGAGACAAGATATCTTACACTGAATGCCCTCTTGGCGAGAACTTGATACTACAGTGAACGTTGCCTCAAAATAAATTGAGAGCACAGAATAAGCCAGGAAACTTGTTATTAAATAGCAGACAACAGTAAATAACAACTTCACGAGCATTGTATCTACTCTAAATCAACAAATACACCAAAAGCTAAAACTGATTCTTGAATCCAAATTTACCATAGCTACAATAGCTATTTAAAGTGATCTAGAGAAGTCCTATATATTGTTAGAACAAGGAGGAACAAAAAGGGTTCGACACTGCAGAAACAAAAGATCAGAGACGAACACAAGCTTAGAAATGATTTAATAGCACTCCCAAGGGGGCTAATTTAACACAGATCACTCCAGTACGAGAGTGCATTTCAAGATAGGATAAGATGCATTTGCAGTAGCACTGCTCCGAAGCCAACAGTGCACAGAACGCACTGAATGATACACTTGCTGGGCAACACTAAAGAGAACCGCTGTCCATTCGCAGAACCGCTGTTCTCATCGAACACCACAGGGACGTCCCCCTTCCTCCCCCCTCGGTGTGCTGCCATGCAGCGACCCATACCACAGGTAGAATTCACTCGCATACGGCCTACATCTACATCTACATTTATACTCCGCAAGCCACTCAACGGTGTGTGACGGAGGGCACTTTACGTGCCACTGTCATTACCTCCCTTTCCTGTTCCAGTCGCGTATGGTTCGCGAGAAGAACGACTGCCGGAAAGCCTCCGTGCGCGCTCGAATCTCTCTAATTTTACATTCGTGATCTCCACGGGAGGTATAAGTAGGGGGAAGCAATATATTCGATACCTCATCCAGAAACGCACCCTCTGGAAACCTGGACAGCAAGCTACACCGCGATGCAGAGCGCCTCTCTTGCAGAGTCTGCCACTTGAGTTTGCTAAACATACGCGTAACGCTATCACGCTTACCAAATAACCCTGTGACGAAACGCGCCGCTCTTCTTTGGATCTTCTCTATCTCCTCTGTCAACCAGACCTGGTACGGATCCCACACTGATGTGCAATACTCAAGTGTAGGTCGAACGAGTGTTTTGTAAGGCACCTCCTTTGCCGATGGACTACATTTTCTAAGGACTCTCCCAATGAATCTCAACCTGACACCCGCCTTACCAGCAATTAATTTTATATGATCATTCCACTTCAAATCGTTCCGCACGCATACTCCCAGATATTTTACAGAAGTAACTGCTACCAGTGTTTGTTCCGCTATAATATAATCATACAATAAAGGAGCCTTCTTTCTATGTATTCGCAAAACATTACATTTGTCTATGTTAAGAGTCAGTTGCCACTCCCTGCACCAAGTGCCTATCCGCTGCAGATCTTCCTGCATTTCGCTGCAATTTTATAATGCTGCAACCTCTATGTATACTACAGCATCATCCGCGAAAAGCCGCATGGAACTTCCGACACTATCTAGTAGGTCATTTATAAATATTGTGAAAAGCAATGGTCCCATAACACTCCCCTGTGGCACACCAGAGGTGACTTTAACGTCTCTAGACGTCTCTCCATTGAGAATAACATGCTGTGTTCTGTTTGCTAAAAACTCTTCAATCCAGCCACAGAGCTGGTCTGATATTTCGCAGGCTCTTACTTTGTTTATCAGGCGACAGTGCGGAACTGTATCGAACGCCTTCCGGAAGTCAAGGAAAATGGCATCTACCTGGGAGCCTGTATCTAATATTTTCTGGGTCTCATGAACAAATAAAGCGAGTTGGGTCTCATACGATCGCTGTTTCCGGAGTCCATGTTCATTCCTACAGAGTAGATTCTGGGTTTCCAGAAATGACATGATACGCGAGCAAAAAACCTGTCGAATCTTCGTAGGAACTATGGCGCCTGGCTCCATCTGCTTGATTTTTCAGGGACTGATGTCGACGTGTCGATAACAAGCTGCTCGTAGCTCAGGTCCGGCATTGCACCAGATTTCGACAGAACTATCAGCTCTGTCCTTGCTGTGGAACTTTCCCTGCGCGCTCTCTTCCTCTTCAAACGGCACTGATTACGTATTTGTTTATATGTTCAGATGTGCTAACAAAACTAACGGGGTTCCATTTAAAAAAAAACGTAGGTTTGTGTTAAAAAACATACTTATGTGCAATTTTTTATGGTTTGTATTAACCAATTACACTAGCCCCTCTCCTCACGTTCGGTCTGTGGAATCGATTCGTCAGTATTTGATGTGGTTTACGAAATATATCCAGCGGTAACGTTAGGTGACTCACCCTGTATATTGTTCTGAAAATGTCGCTTGGCACGGAGGTGCGTTCGGAGCACAGAGCTGTCACTGAGTTTCCTTCGGCGGAAAACCAGAGCATCGCACACATCCACAGGCGCTTGCAGAATGTCTACGGAGACGTGGCAGCCCACAGAAGCAGAACTCTCAGATCTCCCGCGTGACGGCCGGCCGCACGCAGCTGTGACTCCTGCAGCGTTGAAACGTGCAGAAATCCTAATCCGAGATGATCGACGGATCACCATAAAGCACTTCACTGTTCTATGACAATGCAAGGCCTCGCACAAGTCTGCATACCGGAGACGAGCTCACGTAACTTCATTGGGCTGTTCTTTCTCATCCTCACCAGTATCCCACACCCTCCGACTTCTACCTGTTCGACCCATCGAAGGATGTACTCCGCGGGAAGCAGCACGTTTGATATAGCCAGACCTCGGCTCCGATGTCGCCCATTAGAGTGGTACCCTGCGGGCATACAAGCCGTCCCAGTAATATGGCGCAAGACCTTCGCATTGAACGAACTTCATGTTGAAAAATAGTTAGTTCTGACCAAAAGACTGGTGAATAATATGGTGTACTGGAATCCTGAATAAAACCAATCCGCTTTCAGAAAAAAGTATTGATACCCTTCACGTTTCTGGATGCAAAGTATTGTTGTACAAATCAACATTACTGCAACCATTCCATGTGGCTGAAACGTTGATGGCATTGCTGTTTGCAACTAACGTTAACGTAGTCACATATCTGCGAACGTTTTATGGAAGATGATGATAATCGTGGGGGCCTACGCTCAAAGTATTTCATCAGTTGGTGATGTGTCATTCAATCCATGACGAATATAGCTACAGCATGAGTATGGACAGGATAAATTCGAAATGATATTCTCTACTATAACTCGATGCCACAGCAGGTTCCGCAGAAACGTTTGTCAGTATGTTTTGTACAAGCTTTCGTTTTCAGACTGTGCTCCATTTTCCGATTACATTTGATTTATTTTGATGTCTCCTACGGGGGTAAATTTTTCTCAAATTCTAGTGTAGATTAGTTGTAATTTGTGATGAATCTCTTGGGCTTCATTGGCTATTACTGGTGTTCCTACAGCGTTCAAGCAGTTGAAATGTCCAGTACCGATAAACAAATTTTCTTCTTCCTGTGAAAGAGGACTAGCACCATGAGGTAAACAACTTGGGGTTAGGTCAGAGAATTTACCGCACTCTTGGAGAACACGTTTACATTATATACTCAGAAATTTTGATCATGTAACATAGATATGTTAATAATAACTCACAAAATTTTGGACAATGAATTCAACAGCAAAGGTTGTGCAACAAAAAATGAAAGCTGTCAGTACAGAATTGTCAGGGTTACTTACATTGGTTTCATTCCCTTGAGATACAGAAACGAATCTACGATCATAGCTGGAATTAGGTGGAGGACGACAGCGGCGATAACGTACAAGTATTTCTCCTTGAGCAGTACGACGTAAGCGACCCATAAGTTTCGTATGCTGGGATAATCGGTGCCTTTCTGTACGTAGCGGCATAAAAGATCCCAGGATATGGGATGGCGTGGCGTCGACACGTAGTTGTAGATGACTGGTTCAGCTGTAGCCCGCTGTGTCGGAGTTTGACTGCTGTGTCTGCACCTGCAATAGTAACACCATCAGTGAGTAGAGAGACTCAGATCTCAGAAGGTCGCTGCCACGTGCACTAGAATATTCAGTGGTGTGTCAAAAGTCACGACACCTGGTGGTCTACTGTAGAATTTAGTTGGTCCAGAGAAATTTGTATTGCAGAAATACTGATACTATGAAGGCGTGCTGAAAAGTAAAGGCTCGTAATTTTTATGTGAAAATTCTTGAAGCTCTCAAAACAAAACTAGCTTTGTTAACAAAATGGTTCAAATGGCTCTGAGCACTATGGGACTCAACTGCTGAGGTCATTAGTCCCCTAGAACTTAGAACTAGTTAAACCTAACTAACCTAAGGACATCACAAACATCCATGCCCGAGGCAGGATTCGAACCTGCGACCGTAGCGGTCTTGCGGTTCCAGACTGCAGCGCCTTTAATCGCACGGCCACTTCGGCCGGCTCTTTGTTAACAGTCTCGTCTGTATTCTTCATGTCTACATATTTATTTGACGACACAGTCACGTTGGCGACGAACACGTTTTTCCCAGAGACCAGTTTGTTGATTCCGTCACTAGTAGAATGTTTGACTTTGCTGACGGGATCGTAACCTTACCTACCCTTACACTCGGAGGGGTTCTTTAAGTTTTGGAAACAGGTGAAAATCTGGTTGGATCAGATCAAGAGTATATAGAGGATGGGTCCAGGTCCGAACTGTATGGAGGATGATCGATGACGAGGAGTCCAAGGCGTCGGATTGTTGCAGATGTCAGAACGCTCGTATGTGGTCTTGAATTGTCATGATAAATGAGAGAGTCCTCCATGTGAGGGAAAATTATTCGAATTTGTGCTTTAGGTTGTCTGAGAGTCTACAGTACGTTGTTTGTCACGCAGCAACGTAGTTATTGTGCACACTGCCCTCTAGCGGCAGAGCGTTGCAAAATGCGTCGGTGAAGCGGGCAAGTCGACAGAGTAATATGCATGACACGTATTACCTCAACCGATTTTGAGAACAGAATAAGAATTCGGTGGCACTGCCTTCCAGCACGCTCTCGTACATTCAGAGCAGAGGCGTTGTTGAACACAGTGCCACATGCCATCAAAAAGTACAGGAAAGTTGTTAACCCACTTCTTATTTTTGTTTACGCATTTTTCTTTTGTATTTCTGCTCCTTGCCAATGAATAGGCCAGATCACTCGTTTCTGTCCTAGGACAGTGGGTACCAGCAAGAGGGATTCACTTGAGTGCCTGTCGTATGTTCGCATTCAGATAATAACGCATCAAAGCTGAGCTCATAGTATATGTGTACTAGCCTATTGAGCACGACATACTATCAAAATTTCGACTGTCGTTCTATGCACCAGCTTGCGAGAAAAACTACAGTCGTGAAAGTGCTGTGTAGGATCATTCTTCGCCTTTTGCCCTGTACAATCGCGCACGTCACAGTATTCGATGGCCGTTTATTAATACCAGTCCACGACTCTCGCTATCCACTCAAAACTTGCAAACAGTGCTCCAGCAGTGTACGTCACATACAGGATGGTCCGCCACTTACTAATACCACTCTTGGAGTTTCCCGCTACGTATCAAGCAGCAAGCAGTTGTTGCAATAGTGTACTTTTAGCACGAGGTGACGAAATGCTCCCACTTCTTGCCCCCTAACGAAATTCTAGAGTACGAGGGACACAAAAAATTCATCACACCACTACCTTGACAGCTTTTTCCCCCAGTGGAATCTTTAGTGCCCATGGGGCTGCACCAGTGGTCGAGCTGCCGAAAGATTCTTGTTGTATGAAGATCAGCACTACAACAGGGTCATTTTCAGTCAAGGATCTATGTTTATGCTCGCCAGCTTCACACACACTGCTCATTAGAAAACTAATGATGATCCTCACTCTTCCTTGGTGAAATGACAAATGCCACTCGGTAATTAATAAGAGACCTACGGCTCTACGGAGGTACAAGTTTTGGCCATCTGATGGGAACTTCACACCCTAAACAGCAAGAGCGATATTGCGCGGACTACGGAGGAGCACTTGGCTCACATTAATCTCAGACGAGATTCAGCTTTCCGTCACTACTGAGTGCTTACCGAGAGAGGAAGCTGGGACTTCATATCCCCTAATGGTCAGGTTTATCACTGTCCACACTCAGTCACGATTGGCTGTAGCACGAAACTCGGCACCTCGTCACGACAAGATACTAAGTAGCATGTTCCTGCATCTCACTGGCCTTCCTTAGAAAATAGACTTTCAAATTTTTATCTTCATGGTGTGGGTTCCTGTAGTCATGTCCTAGTTCATGAACCACGGGCAACGTATGAGTGGCCAAGTAAGTGGTCCCGACAGACGGGATACCAGTTACTTTGGAATAAGGCTGGGCATCTCGGACATATTCTGAGTCGTGGTCACCTTTGTGCTCATATGGCAAAGACTATCAAATCCACCGGTTAGTCCCTCAGCCGTTAGGGGTAAAACCCAATGGGACTCGGGGCAAGTAAGGCTAGCAACCTGCTTCCCTGGTACTTTAAATATGATGCTGGCAACAATCAGAGCAAAGTGCCTCGGACCTTTGGAGGTGACGGAGTCCCACCTCTAACTGACAAACCAGGGACTCCTAAGATACAACTTGGCAAACAAATGGTACTGAGATGGGGAGCTATTAATATCAATGGGGGCTACTCTGGGAAGAAGGTAGAGCTGGCAGAGGCTGCAAGTAAGATGGGGCTGGACGTTTTAGCTGTTAGTGACATTCGGGTAAGGGGTGAGAAAGAAGAGGAAGTGGGAGAATACAAGGTCTACCTGTCAGGAGTCAAAGCAGGAATAGCACAATGGGGTGTAGGGCTTTACATCAGGAAAGAAATGGAACCCAGTGTAGTTGCAATAAGGTATGTAAACGAACGACTGATGTGGATAGATTTGACAGTGTCTAGCAAGAAAATTAGGATTGGGTCAGTATATTCGCATTGTGAAGGGACAGATCAAGATAAGATGGATAGTTTTTATGAGGCACTCGGTGATGTAGTTGTTAGAGTAAAGGACAAGGACAGTGTTCTGCTCATGGGTGATTTTAACGCCAGGATTGGAAATCGAACAGAAGGGTACGAAAAGGTTATGGGTAAATTTGGAGAGGATATGGAGGCCAACAGGAACGGGAAACAACTCTTGGATTTCTGTGCCAGTATGGGCTTAGTAATCACATTCACCGGTATACTTGGGAAGGCAGGGGAACCAGATCTGTCATTGACTATATAATAACAGATCAGGAATTCAGGAAGGCTGTGAGGGACACACGTGTATTCAGGGGATTCTTTGATGACACTGATCATTATTTAATCTGCAGTGAAATTGGGATTGTGAGGCCGAAAGTGCAGGAGGTCAGATCCATATGTAGGAGGATAAGAGTGGAGAAACTTCAGGATAAGGAAATCAGGCACAAGTACATAACAGCGATCTCAGAAAGGTACCAGTTAGTTGAATGTAGTCAATTACAGTCATTGTAAAAGGAATGGACAAGGTACAGGGACACAGTACTAGAAGTGGCTAAAGAATGTCTTGGAACAGTAGTGTGTAAAAGTAGGATGAAGCAAACAGCTTGGTGGAATGATACAGTCAAGGCAGCCTGTAAAAGGAAAAAGAAGGCATATCAAAAATGGCTACATACCAGAACCCAGGTAGACAGAGAAAGTTATGTTGAAGAAAGAAACAAAGCCAAACAGATAATTGCAGCATCCAAGAAGAAATCGTGGGAAGACTTTGGAAACAGGTTGGAGACTATGGGTCAAGCTGCTGGAAAACCATTCTGGAGTGTAATTAGCAGTCTTCGAAAGGGAGGTAAGAAGGAAATGACAAGTATTTTGGACAGGTCAGGAAAACTGCTGGTGAATCCTGTGGATGCCTTGGGCAGATGGAGGGAATATTTTGAAGAGTTGCTCAATGTAGGTGAAAATGCGATCAGTAATGTTTCAGATTTCGAGGTAGAATGGGATAGGAATGATGATGGAAATAGGATCACATTTGAGGAAGTGGAAAAAATGGTCAATAGATTGCAGTGCAATAAAGCGGCTGGGGTGGATGAAATTAAGTCGGAACTCATCAAATACAGTGGAATGTCAGGTCTTAAATGGCTACACAGGATAATTGAAATGGCCTGGGAGTCGGGACAGGTTCCATCAGACTGGACAAAAGCAGTAATCACACCAATCTTTAAACATGAAAACAGAAAAGATTGTAACAACTACAGAGGTATCTCTTTAATCAGCGTTGTGGGTAAAATCTTCTCAGGTATTGTTGAAAGGAAAGTGCGAGTATAAGTTGAGGACCAATTGGATGAAAATCAGTGTGGGTTTAGGCCTCTTAGAGGTTGTCAGGACCAGATCTTTAGCTTACGGCAAATAATGGAGAAGTGTTATGAGTGGAACAGGGAATTGTATCTATGCTTTATAGATCTAGAAAAGGCATATGGCCGGGTTCCTAGGAGGAAGTTATTGTCTGTTCTACAAGATTATGGAATAGGAGGCAAACTTTTGCAAGCAATTAAAGGTCTTTACATGGATAGTCAGGCAGCAGTTAGAGTTGACGGTAAATTGAGTTCATGGTTCAGAGTAGTCTCAGGGGTAAGACAAGGCTGCAACCTGTCTCCACTGTTGTTCATATTATTTATGGATCATATGTTGAAAACAATAGACTGGCTGGGTGAGATTAAGATATGTGAACACAAAATAAGCAGTCTTGCATATGCGGATGACTTAGTTGTGATGGCAGATTCGATTGAATGTTTGCAAAGTAATATTTCAGAGCTAGATCAGAAATGTAAGGACTATGGTATGAAGATTAGCATCTCCAAAACGAAAGTAATGTCAGTGGGAAAGAAATATAAACCGATTGAGTGCCAAATAGGAGGAACAAAGTTAGAACAGGTGGACGGTTTCAAGTACTTAGGATGCATATTCTCACAGGATGGCGACATAGTGAAAGAACTGGAAGCGAGGTGTAGCAAAGCTAATGCAGTGAGCGCTCAGCTACGATCTACTCTCTTCTGCAAGAAGGAAGTCAGTACCAAGACTAAGTTATCTGTGCACCGTTCAATCTTCCGACCAACTTTGTTGTATGGGAGCGAAAGCTGGGTGGATTCAGGTTACCTTATCAACAAGGTTGAGGTTACGGATATGAAAGTAGCTAGGATGATTGCAGGTACTAGTAGATGGGAACAATGGCAGGAGGGTGTCCACAATGAGGAAATCAAAGAAAAACTGGGAATGAACTCTATAGATGTAGCAGTCAGGGCGAACAGACTTAGATGGTGGGGTCATGTTACACGCATGGGAGAAGCAAGGTTACCCAAGAGACTCATGGGTTCAGCAGTAGAGGGTAGGAGGAGTCGGGGCAGACCGAGGAGAAGGTACCTGGATTCGGTTAAGAATGATTTTGAAGTAATTGGTTTAACATCAGAAGAGGCACCAATGTTAGCACTGAATAGGGGATCATGGAGGAACTGTATAAGGGGGGCTATGCTCCAGACTGAACGCTGAAAGGCATAATCAGTCTTAAATGATGATGATGATGATGATGATGAATTTTTATCTTAATACGGGAAACTGAACAACATCCTAACGCAAGGAATTTATTTTAATACACCTTCTTATACCTGGGAGGAGAAAGAAGTCCCCAGCAGCTATCACAGTGCTGCTCTCGCCAGCTATGTGGGAAAGACTTCGGTCCAGATAGACATCCACCACCTTGCATGGATCTTAGAATCCAGGTAGCTCCTTATTAGCTTAGAGTGTGGGTTCATGAGTTACCACTCCACCGTTGATAACACAACTGTGTTGGAGATGGCAATGATTTCGTACTCTCCAGTCAGTCCTACGATTCGTATCTATCGCTTTTCACGTCTTTCACCTCTAGGAATCTTTGTTAATGTGGAAAACGCCGAGTTACACCGCGATTCTATATCGAAGTTAAATTACCCTTAAAAAATTTTAAAAATGTTTCCCTCATTTCATGAAACTAAGCTTACAAATTTTGGATTGAGAAAAACAAATACTCGTCATAAAAATACTTGTTAGCTTTAGATCCTGTCACATACAATGTGTAGAAGTATTTTATGTTAACGGATTAAGAGAAAACGGTACATTTTATTTACATATGCCAACAGGAGTGGCCGTGGGATTCTAGGCGCTACAGTCTGGAACCGAGCTACCGCTACGGTCGCAGGTTCGAATCCTGCCTCGGGCATGGATGTGTGTGATGTCCTTAGGTTAGTTAGGTTTAATTAGTTCTAAGTTCTAGGCGGCTGATGATCTCAGAAGTTAAGTCGCATAGTGCTCAGAGCCATTTGAACCATATGCCAACAACATTGAAAGTCCATTTAATTTCTCTTAATGACAGGCACCTGGCAGTTAGTTGGATCTGAAGGAAATTTTATGGTCGCTTTTTGACGCCATTGTCTTTTTTCTTGCCTCTTGTCAATTTGCGGAGCATCTCTGCACACATAGCATCAGTGATCCACCAGCTTTGTGTCATTCCAACCACCCAGATATAGATTGAGATTTTCAGTCTGCAGCGGAGTGTGCGCTGATATGAAGCTTCCTGGTAGATTAAAACTGTGTGCCGGGCCAAAACTCGAACTCGAGACCTTTGCCTTTCGCAGGCAAGGTGTTCTCCACCATCTGAGCTACCGAAGCACGACTCACGCCCCGTCCTCACAGCTTTACTTCTGCCAGTACCTCGTCTCCTACTTTCCAAACTTTACAGAAGCTCTCCTACAAACCTTACAGTACTAGCACTCCTGAGAGAAAGGATATGGCGGAGACAATGCTTAGCCACAGCCTGGGGGATGTTTCCAGCATTCTAATGTTTGGACAGTAGGAGAGGCGGTACTGGCAGAAGTAAAGCTGTGAGGACGAGGCGTGAGTTGTGCTTGGGTAGCTCAGATGGTAAGCCGGCACGGTAGCTCAGCGTGTTCGGTCAGAGGGCTGCGTGCTCTCTGTAATAAAAAAACTGAGTCAAGGAACCAACGATCAGTTTGAACGGATGTCTTGTGACGTCCGCCCCGACCAAACGCAACGAACTATATCGAACAAAAAAAAAAAAAAAGGATGGTAGAGCACTTGCCCGCGTAAGGCAAACGTCCCGAGTTCGAGTCTCGGTCCGGCACACAGTTTTAATCTGCCAAGAAGTCTTACCCAGATGTATTCGTTCGATCACACAAATATTTTTCTCTGTGTTCATCACTGACGGCACAACTGGTAGAGAAAATGTATTGTTGGGAGTGCAGAAAATTGATTTTAAGGGACATGTTGCATACTAGTAAATGTGGTATTAGCAGGAGCACTGTCACCAATTGACGGTAGGTTTCACCTCTTATGTCACCTGGAAATGCAAAAATCCAAATTGACTCTTTTTAAGGCCCCCAAAGATTACTTTCTTTTCCCATGCAAAATTCAATCAAACGGAGTCTTCTTTACTTCTTAACTTTTGCATCACTTAAAGTAAGGTAGCTGTCTCTTAAGTACTTAAAGACTATTCTTTCTCAGAAACTTTACGTTTACTGGATTCAGAAGAATAAAGGTAAACAATTTTAAGGATCGTGTACCTCCAATTTTACTACGTCACGTAACGATAAACCCAGCATTTAGAAATAAGTCTGATAGGCAGCCTTCAGAGGAGGTGGCAGATTGAGTTTGTGTGAGAAAATTGTAGTCGACCATAAATGTAACAACAATTATTATCTGAGTTCACATGTTTTCGCATCTTTTTTATTCAACTAATTTTTGCCTTCCAAAACATATGGTAACCAAAAATTCAGCACCAGTTACAGTGCAAACTATATATACTTACACCCACAACAACAGTAATAAACCAGAAAAAGCTAGAGAACATGGTAGTAGTGGGACAACCTTCGTGCCACCCCACTTCCCATTGTTGCCAAATTTATTCAGGTTGACAGGGATGACGTCGTCCAGCATGGCGGTATGTAGACTTGGCAACAGCGCATGATGTCTCCAAGATGGCGGCTTTTGGCGGGAAAATAGGCCAATTGGGCTACCTCCACTAACCTAAACCCCAGAAAAAATGTGGGGAATTTTGAGTTTTGGCGGGAAAATAGGCCAATTGGGCTATGTCCACCAACCTAATCCTCCAGAAGAAATTGGCGCGAAATTCAAATTCCAACAGGATAATGCCTGCAAAAATATAATTTTCTTTATAATTATTGACTATCATTTATTATCATTTATTATTATTATTATTATTATTATTATTATTTATTATTGGCGTAACTCCACTAGAAAATTAGCGCCAAATACAAAAACTGCAAAACTGTACTTCTCTTTATTATTATTATTGATTATCATTCTTTATCATTCATCATTTATTATTATTTATTATTATTATTGGTCTACCTACACTAGAAAATTGCGCCAAATTCAAATTCCAACACGATAATATCTCGAAAATTGTACTTCTATTTTTTATTATTTATTATTATTTATTCAAGATGTCCGATTTTCGCGACGAGAAAGCCATTTGCGCTACATCCATAACAAAAATCAATCACAAGTTCAAATCGCAACACCATAATCGTTCACACGTACTAAATAGTCCACATCCTACGTAGTTTCGCGGTCACTTATCTTTCTTCACTTCTAACCCATCAAAATCGCCTCAAATAATAAAGTGCACTTATAGTAACCTAAGTGACATCATTTGATTTTGCAGGGGAAATGGACTGAAATCTTTATTTCCAGCAGTACGGTCATCACTTGTTCTCCAACACAATCAGTACACATCTTTGAGATCGCAGCAACACCCAGTGCAGTCGCCACGACGTCCGCGCTCCAACCGAATTAGTTGAAATCGTCGCCACCCCCAGGCCCCGCCGGCCAGCGCGCGGATCGCTACCGACGGCTGTCACGTGAGGCGGCTTCTCACGCGGTGGGGGCCGGCCCGCGCTAGCCGCTAGACCAGCAATCGCTCCCATGACGTAAACATGTTTTCGCTGGACACGCTCGAACTTGCTGAGGCTGACGTCACAACGGTCCGTTGTCCGTTCACCCCGTGTATTCGTCACCTCTGCCCGTTTCCCGCCAAAATTGTTTGCCTGGGGGCGGAATCACACAACGGCTGGCGCGCACTCGGTGGTCCACGTCACAGATCCCCGGCCCGCGGGCGCTGGCCCGTGCTAGCTGCTGGACCCTGTAAACATATTTTCGCTGGACATGCTGGAATCAGCCGATGTGTTCGAAATGAAGCCCGTCTCTAAGTTAACAGATCACGCGAGTCTCATTATTCAACCGACATAGTGCTATTACCTAATCCAAATCCGCCTCGAAAACACAATCACGTATGTGCGAACCATCGCTCGCCGCAACCTACGTCCCTCCGCACTTTAACCTAACACAAAGTTCACATCACTACTTAATTAAACTGATCAATGAATTAACCTCGCTGCTGTGGAAAGCGCCACGTGCACTAGGAATTGGAATGAATTTCCGCGAGTGCCACACCCTCCTGGACTTCGAATCAAATGGTTAAAGTCTCTACCACGATCCTCAACCGACCGCCACATCCCCTTACCAATCCATGTTCATGCACTGAGCTGTATTAAAGTTTACTAACGTACATTAACTTATATGACATTTTCTCTATACAAATAAGTGAACTTTGAATTTTGGCAGTCACTTTGTGTTTCGCTACCAACATAAGAAAATTGTGGCAAACAAAGCTCACCTCCACTAACCTGTCACCCGACCACCACCTGCTCCTAGGAACCGGTGGTAAAAGGTCTCAGCCTGCACTAGACTGATCGAGAGAAGAAGGGCTTTCTTTTCTTCTTCGCCGGCCGAAGTGGCCGTGCGGTTAAAGGCGCTGCAGCCTGGAACCGCAAGACCGCTACGGTCGCAGGTTCGAATCCTGCCTCGGGCATGGATGTTTGTGATGTCCTTAGGTTAGTTAGGTTTAAGTAGTTCTAAGTTCTAGGGGACTAATGACCTCAGCAGTTGAGTCCCATAGTGCTCAGAGCCATTTTTTCTTTTCTTCTTCGCGGATGGATCACTTAGGACCACGCGTAATCAACATTTGTTGGCCTTCCTTTTCGCCCAGTATTCCTTCATAAACAACGAATGGGCTAGCTTTCGTTGCGTAGACCATGTATGTCGGTTAGTTTCTCTCTTCATCCTCAAAACCCCGTGTGTTTGTGATTTTTCTGATTTCATTTCTATCATGTAGATTTGGAGACCCTAATTCTCTCAGGTCTTCTTCCGTCTGTTTGTACCAGTTCGATCTCGGGGTTTTGTTCTTTAAAAATGTATGGATTTTGTGCGTTAATCTGTTTGAGTCCATTCTTTCTAAGTGCCCCATGAATTGGATTCTTCTCATGCGCATTGTGTCTGTTATTTTGGAGATATTTTTATGTATTTCTGCATTGGGTTTTCGATAATGTACCCCATCTTTAGTTCTTGGTGCTAGGATTTTCCTCATTATCTTACGTTCTTTCACTTCTAATTCCTCTTTTAGTGTTCTGTGTTGAAGGTTTAGTGTCTCAGATGCGTAGAGAGCTTCGGGTCTAATTACTGTTGTGTAGTGTCGTATTTTGCAGTTCCACGAGAGACTCTTTTTGTTGTAAATGTTTTTTGTTAACTGAAACGCCGTCTCCATTTTCTGGACTCTTGATCTGACAGATTTCTTTTCATTACAATTTTCTGCAATCCATTCACCTAAATATTTAAATTCTTTTACTCGAGAGATGTAGTTATTACCAATTTTGAGATCAGAAGGTGCATCTTTGACGTCAGTCATAAATTTTGTTTTTTCAAATGAAATTTGTAATCCTATTTTAGCTGCCTGTTCTTGTAATAATTCTAGCTGTTTCTGTGCATCAGTAATGTCTTGTGCGATCAGTGCCATGTCATCAGCAAATGCTAAACAGTGTAATTCTATGCCCTTATGGCTTGGTCCCAGTCTGTGTGCTGGTGCACCTGCTTTTTTCCATTCTCTAACAACTTTTTCAAGAGCACAATTGAAGAGCACTGGGGACAGTACATTCCCTTGTCGTACTCCTGTGTCTATTTCAAATTCTGTGCTCAATTCTCCCATAAATTTTACTTTGGATTTCGTCTCCGTGAGTGTTTCTTTTATGATGTTTGTTGTCTTTTGATCTAGTCCAAATTCTGCTAATACTTCAAAAAGGGATTCTCGGTCTATACTGTCATATGCTTTTTTAAAGTCGACAAACGTGATGACATAACGTTTGTTTGAAGTACTATGTAAATATTTCAATGATTTTTTCAAGTTCTACGCAAGATCTACCTTTTCTGAACTCACCTTGGTATTCGCCTAGTTTTGAATCCAGCTGAGGTTCTGCGCGGTTTAGTAGGGCTTTAGACAGAATTTTGTATGTTATTGACAATAAGGAGATTCCACGATAGTTGTTTGGGTCTGTTTTTTTATAGTAGATACATCAATACTTGATTCAGTCGCAACTTTCAAATCTTACTCGGGTCGGCTCTCCACGATGACAATAAAATCAGCTAATAAGATATACACCCTAATCAATGGACATGCACCAACTAACATCACTAACAAAAACAAAATAGAAGAAGAAGGGCTTTATTTTATTTGCCAGCACTTTATTTACCGATTAATTATATTTATCACAGAATACACGCTCTGACATGTCCCACAGCATACAGACCTGCAAACTACTCCCACATAACTCATGTATAAAGCTCTACACACACGCTTGCTAATTGCAAACCGTCAAAAAAAGCCACTGCACAGCCTGCAGACATGTGAAACACACCTAAATAATTCAAAACATTTACGCCCATAGAACTGAACATCTCTTAATTTGTCTAAGTAATAATCCATCTAAAATACCCTGCTCGCTATTCGTCAACTTTTCAAATCATACACCACTCTTTATTTAAACAATTAGAGATAGACAGCAGCACCACCCTCTGCATTCGCCACTCAGTCCACGGTCCAACCGATTTAGTACTTAGAACCATCGACACAGCACACCCCCCTGACATCAGATCATTACCCAACCACAGTTATCCATAATGTCGGCAAACAGCGTATTGTCCACAAGGTCTAGCACTCAGTCCCTCCACCAGACTACTCTTTCATCCTTTCCTTGACGTAAACCAAGATCCTCTGCTTTAAAATTGCGCAAAACCCACTCAGACTGCGCTGTGCTGCTCAGGGAAGTAAGGAAGGACTGCACTCCATTTATTTTGAGCCCTTTTATTTAGGCATGGAGTATATTTGTCACACACTCACAAAACACCCGCACTGATCTGCCTGTGGTCATGTGACACAGCCCACAAACACCTAAACAACTCCTAATTCCACCACACAACAGCAAACTGCTCTTAAATAATGCAGTACACAATATCCGCAGATGAACTCTGTATTCTTAATCTCTCCAAATAAAGCACAGCACAGTCCACAGACCTGCTCGCAAAATAGTGCAACAGACGCACCCAAACACCAGTCCAGAGCCTCCAACCAAGTTCAGCTTCCGCGCGCTCGTGACAGCCGAACAGTAAGGGCTCTCTTCTCTGGCACATGTGAAAACTGCATTGTTCTTCTCTTGTATACCGCCGGCGTCTCAGGTCTGGACTTGCCTTCACGTCTGTTGTCAGCATAGCCCATAGCTCGTTGACACACACGATTAACGCCGCCGCGAAAACAGTTACTACTCGCCTGCTCACTAGAAAAAACAGCCAAGTCAACCTCTTGGAAATTGTGTAGTCTACCACAAATAGGTAACGCTCCCTTTCCACATGGCTCATCTTCTGCGTGCATGTAAATTCACCACATAACATAACCTCTTTACCAACATAACACCTCGTCCCAATCCCCCTAACGTTTCAGCCTTCATGCTCTCAACATATGCAGATGACCCCTCCTATATCCCACCACACAGGCAATCAAGAATTCTTATTTTCTCTTATCTAATTTAACCGCTGAATTAGTGATCACTCTCGGATCGAAGTATTATCCAGCTCTTTCTTTTCTTTCTGGGGCTCTATGTTGTTATTTTACAGAGATCGCTAAATTGCACCCACAGTCCCCTCAATCTATACCTCACTCACGATACGACACACACAGTCATCATGTCTACTAATCCCATAACATGAGCAATATTAACTTTACAATGCAATATGTACAAAGGCAACACATTGTAACTTGCGTTAACTTTACAGTACAACATACACGATAAGTGCAATTTGTTCTGTCAAATGTGTATATATCTCTAAAGATTCCGAAAAAATTACCCTATTCCTACACTGTTTATATGTCCCAATGCTCTCCATTCCTAGGGAAGCACCGTCAACCTGCTCTTTCTCTCTACAGACTCGATACTCAGCGCTAAAATCTCCTTCTACATCAGCGCACTGAACACACTTTCAGAACTGTTGCACAAAATTGGGGATCACTTCCCCTCAGCACAAATGCGTTACTGTCTCTCTTTCCTTGTGTGTTCGCTTTTCTACAAACATCCCCAGACTCATAGACTACAAGAACACACGTACTTTCTCCATAATATTACATCATTTTAGCTGTACTTCTCAATATCAGCCACTAGGTTACACCCTACCGAACGCTTCTTCATCAAAATTCCCAAGATATACACTTCAAATTAATTCTCTACAAACTCTGAACTTTATCCATGTGTAGCATGCTGTAAACCACTCACTAACTATAAAAAAACATACGAAAGATGATATTTCCACTCTCGAATACTGTTGTCAGTCATGTGACATATTCCAGATCTTCGCTATAATTTACAGGTCAACAAAGGTCCTTCCCAGGTCTATAGAACAGACAAGCGTGTATCCAACACACCACAATCGATCTTCACTCAACTAAATAAAGGCAGAAAATGTGCAGAAGGAGTCAACTGAACAATCTACATCCTCATCGAATAACACTCCAACCGAAATCGATCATCTTCCCAAATTCTGACTTGATCACCAAAGCAGCCCACCACATACTAACTATTACTTCGTTATTCGGTCGTCTAGAGGAAGGCAAAGTTAACTCTTACAGATAGCTACACTCCAACAGGTCTCTGCGTCCGGACAGCTGCTCAAATTATTTATTATCATTTATTAACATTTATTATCATTTATGGTTATTTATTATTATCATTATTTATTATCATTTATTATTTATTATTATTTATATCATGCGCATGTGTTCACCACAAAGTCCGGAGTCGAACTGGGTTAGTACACATCGCCACCAGCAGAAGGTGTCATTCAAGATGTCCGATTTTGGTGGGGAGTTTGAATTTTGGCTGAAGATCATACAATTCGTTTACCTAACAAAAATAGCTCCAAGTTCAACTATGTTTAGCTCCTATCACAACCACCAGAGCGCTCTATCATCACGTCAGTTGATTACACAATTACCGTTATTCAAGATGGCTGCACCCAGTGCAAAACGTGTCACCTTTCCCGAACCTGCATGCTACAGTAAAATTCCAACTTGACTTTAGTCACACCCTACACATCGTTCAGCTGATCCCATTTCCAGATCTTTGCCCCATCTGACCTCTGCAATTTAAGTCGGAGAAAGACATATCCATTACCTTCTGCAGCCTGTCTAGAAACAGAACGACCTCACTAACTGCAACAGGACCTTGTTTTGACCATTCGCCGGAAGTGCGCGCAATGTTGTACGCCCCAAACTAGAAAACAGATCCTCAACATCCTATCATCTTTATTCTCTACCATCAAACAGTAAAAAAAAATTACCAGCTATAAAAGCTGATCCTATTTACAAGTCACGAAGGCACCAATGCGATCCACCTCCAGCGCGGACAAATGGAATTCACAATACTCTCCCTGAATAACTCAAAGTGCGGCCATCCAAGAATTCCTAAAGCTCACCAAGGCTGACACCTCTGACTGCAGCTGCCTATGTGGACAAGATCACATTACATATACAGACGCTTCAGAGACCATTTTAAAGTTAGATCACCCATACTCTAAGCGGATCGATAGCATAACACTGGGTGATTTTAAATAAAGGACAGCAACAACACAAGGAATCTAGAGGAGTCTGGCGGCGTTGTGGCGAGTTTCCAAACTACCCCCCAAAAGTGATTGACGGCCTCTACATTTAAACTCATATGTCGCAGTGACCGAATGGTTGATAACTCTGCGTTCCGTTTCTAGTGATTGCTCATTTTGCACACAAGTACACTATCACCGTTTTCGGTTCTAGCAACCCCAGAAGTTGCAGTCCATGAACGAAAATTTGTTCCCCAACTCAAACAAGCATTGTCACGCAATCATTATGTGGTACCCAATGCACGGATGGGAGGGAGAGGACACCATCGATCTACTGTAATATTATCCATCACAGCTGATATAGCGAAAAATTTTACAGTAAGTCCAACACTGGCCAATCATGTGACAGAATGTTTTTTCTAATTTCAGTATCATAGCTAAACCATACCTTCTCTACTTTGCAAGTATCATTGCGAGCATTGATAGATGACTGCTCAGTACAACCATTCACATTTAATTGTCGAACACATAAAAACGATCAAAGTATACACGACAACGCTATACATATTTCTAAGACCTCGCTCATAGTGCTCGATCAATCTCTCTGTGTATGGCGGTGGCAGAGCAGTCTCGCCATCTTACATTAAAAGACCATCCTCACCTGGGCATTGACCAACCTACCCTGGAACATCGCTACGGAATTAATCATCAACCGAGCAGACGAATACAGCTACACTCCACCTCTCTTGACTGAATAGAGCTTCACTAGACCTAACCAATCCAAGTTAACCACATTTCTCGATATGCGACTAAGTTTTGGAGTTAGCACACCATATCCATCTATAGTAACAGATTTCAAAACGCCACCCAGGATGCGACAGGGTGGGGATCGCGTAAATCAAAGTGCGTTTAGAGGAATGTGTTAAGTTTCATCACACATGAGATGGAAGTCCTCTGATGACCGACGGGTTCACCGTTAACGATCGCAAGTAGACAGTGCTTTACACTATAAACAAGTGGTTGAGCCGATATATTTTTTAACATTGGTAAGAACGTTCTCCTATTGCTCAAAGCACTGCGAACTGTCGTTTTCGAGATCGAAATGTATGGGAATCATTGCCCTAGTCGTGTCGATTTTGGACGCCAGTGAGTGAGTCAGAAATATTTTCCTCGGCCACACACTAAAACCGCGTGATTCCAACGCTGGACGTTGCGGGTCTGACCTCCATCGCATAAGCGTCAAAAGAACGGATGAAACGTGAGTAGCAGCGGGTGTGACGACCTTCCCTTCACGTGACACTTCGACGGTGGCATGCGGCAAAATTGTGGTGAAATTAGGTGGAAATGTGAAATGATTACCCGCCTTACTCCTCCACGAACTTCCGAGTCCTCACATTTTCGTCGCATCTGTCGACACCTTACTGTTTGAAGCGCTGCCGAGCCCGCGGCTGACGTCGCCCGTCGCCGCGCTGTCGCACCACACACAGGAAATCTGTTGCCTTTGTAGGCACTTGTGAACAAAATTTCAAACTTATGCGTCAGAATAGCAGACAGCTGCAGGGTTTCGAAAAAATGGTCCTTTAATTGTGTTGTGTAGTAATAGTTTAAGGGGGACCCGGTTTTTAATACATATTGATAACGTTCTATTCTCCGGTATGTATTATTTATTTGTGGCCGGACATTACAGCTCTGAACTATCTTCCTGCCTTGGAGTAAGTATGCGCCAGATGAAGTTCACTACTAAAAAGCTGGAGTAATGCGTGTCGACATGAATTTAAGTTACCCACTGAAAAATCTAGCTCTGTCGTTTTTGAACCTCTTCATTGTGCTTCGAACGTTTAGCACTTCAACTGAGCGACACTGTTTTAGATTCTAAGACATTGGCGAAGTACCTGGGTCTCATTTTAGATCGGAAACTTATATGTGTCCCGCATCCGACATGCTTGAAAACTCGGTCACTCAGAGCGCGTAATATTTAAAAGTGTGTTGCACACTAGGTGTTAGGAGGAGATTGAGCCTGCCTGCTCCAGTTTTATTATAACTTTTGTGCAGTCCCGACTTGATTACCTATGCATAATGTGTGGGTATGGGAGGCTATCGTATCTTGCGATACTGCATATAGTCCACCGTGAGGGCATTAGGTTGGTCACAGGTACCTTTAGAAGGAGCCTCATTCCCGCCTCTGCGTTAAAGCTAAGAGCCCCTTTCTAAAGTTAGCCGACATCTGCTCATAGTGAGGGAAGCCTACGTGTCATCTGTATCCCAGGCTTTAGACTAGGCTTTCGTCACTGAAGGTGATATAAATGGCGGCTGTAGAGATACCCAGTGCAACGATGGGACTGTAATGATCAATTACTTTAACTTTCTTTGGGTGTCTACCATTGAACTTAGAGTAATTTTGCACAGAATTGGCTTGTACTTTAACCTTTCATTGGACTTAAAGTGGTTTTGGTAAGTGTAGGCTTTTAGTATAATTTTCATTGCACTTAGATTATTTGCTTGTAGTTTTGGTGACTGAATTAGAGCGTCCATATAAACTATAACTTTTTTCGGGCAACTTGAAGCAGCAGAGGACTTTAACCAATTTGGTTGTTTGGTTAGGTGCTTTCTTTGGGGGAGGGAACCAAACAACGACGAAGTCATTCTCCCCATCAGATTAGGGAAGGATGAGGAAGGAAATCGGCGGTGCTCTTTTAAAGGAATCATCCCACCATTTGCTTGACACGATTTAGGGAAATCACGGAAAACCTAAGTCAGGTTGGCTGGACGCAGGTTTGAACAGTCGTCCTCCCGAGTGCGAGCCCAGTGTGATAACAACTGCACCACCTCTCTCGGCTTAGTTACTTTTCTGCAATTAATGTCGAGACTTGCAAGTGATGTCTGCATGTTTTCAAAGTGACTGGTTAGGTAACGCACTTCAGTTTTATATCAGAATTAACTGAGTGTAGGAACGGGGAAGTGGTAGCGAAGGATTGAGCTATGAGTGAACACTGTTACTAAACATATATCTCATATCACAAAAAATTAATGCGTAAAGGAAGAATATCGGCGATAAAAAACTCAATGCAGTAACAAATTTTTACTCCTTGTCCATGGATCACGCATGAAATTTTATCATTGAATGCTAAAGGTAGATATGACAACATTGTTGTTGTTATTTTTGTGGTCTTCAGTCCAGAGACTGGTTTCATGCAGCTCTCCATGCTACTCTATCCTGTGCAAGCCTCTTCATCTCCAAGTAGCTACTGCAACCGACCTCCTTCTGCATCTGCTTAGTGTATTCATCTCTTGGTCTCCCTCTACGATTTTTACACTCCGCGCGTTACTCCAATACCAAATTGGTGAACTCTTAACAGAACCTACCGTAAGAACCGATACCTTCGTCTTCTCAAATTGTGCCACATATTCCTCTCCTCCCCAACTCTATTAGTACCTTCTCATTAGTTAAGTGATCTTCCCATCTAATCTTCAGCATTCTTCTGTAGCACCACACCTTGAAAGCTTCTATTCTCTTCTTGTCTAAACTAGTTATCGTCCATGTTTCATTTCCATACATGGCTACAGTCCATAAAAATACTGTCTTAAAAGACTTCCAGACACTTAAATCTATACCCGATGTTAACAAATTCCTCTTCTTCAGAAACGCATTCCTTGCCATAGCCAGTCCACATTTTATATCCTCCCCACTTCGACAATCATCAGTTATTTTGTTCCCCAAATAGCAGAACTCATCTACTACTTTTAAGTGTCTCTTTTCCTGATCTAGCTCCCTCAGCATCATCTGAATTAATTCAACTACATTTCAATGTCCTAGTTTTGCTTTTGTTGATGTTAATCTTATATCCTCCTCTCAAGACACACTCCATTCCGTTCAGCTGCTCTCTGATAGAATTAAAATGTCGTCGGCAAACCTCAAAGTCTTTATTTCTTATCCATGGATTTTAATTCCTACTCCAATTTTTTTTCCTTCACTGCTTGCTCAATATATAGATTGAATAACATCAGGGATAGGCTACAACCCTCTCTGAGTTCCTTCTCAACCACTACTTCCCTTTCGTGCTTCTCGACTCTTATAACTGCCATCTGGTTACTGTACGTAAGTAGCATTTCGCTCCCTGTATTTTACCCCTGCCACCTTCAGAATTTGAAAGGGAGTATTGCAGTCAACATTGTAAAAAGCTTTCTCTAAGTCTACAAATGCTGGTAACGTAGGTTTGCCTTTCCTTACCCTATCTTCTAAGGTAAGTCGTAGGGTCAGTATTGCCTCGCGTGTTCCAACATTTCTGCGGAATCAAAACTGATCTTCTCCGAAGTCGGCTGCTACCATTTTCTTCATTTGTAAACAATTCGTGTTAGTATTTTGCAACCGTGACTTATTGAACTGATGGTTCGGTAATTTGCATACCTGTCAACACCTGCTTTCTTTGTGATTGGAATTAATATATTCTTCTTGAAGTCTGAGGGTATTCATCTTGCTCACCAGATGGAAGAGTTTTGTCATGGCTAGCTTTCTCGATGCTATCAGTAATTTTCATAGAATGTTGTCTACTCCCGGTGCCTTGTTTCGACTTAGGTCTTTCAGTGCTCAAATTCTGCACGCAGTATAGTATCTCCTATTTCATCTTCATTATGTCCTCTTCCATTTCCATAATATAGTGCTCAAGTACATTGGCCTTATATAGACCCTCTGTATAATCCTTCCACCTTTTTGCTTTCCCTTCTTTGCTTAGGACTAGTTTTCCATCTGACCACTTGATATTCAGATAAGTGGTTCTGTTTTCGCCAAAGGTCTCTGTAATTTTCCTGTAGCAGTATCTATCTTACCCCTAGTGATACATGCTTCTACATACTTACATTTGTCCTCCAGCCATCCCTGCTTAGACATTTTGCTCTTCCTGTCGATCTCATTTCTGAGACGTTTGTATTCCTTTTCCCCTGCTTCATTTACTGCATTTTTATATTTTCTCCTTTCATGAATTAAATTCAGTACCTCTTCTGTTACGCATGGATTTATACTAGACCTCGTATTTTTACCTACTTGATTCTCTGCTACCTTCACTATTTCATCTCTCAAAGTTACCCATCCTTCTTCTACTGTATGTCTTTCCCCCGTTCGTATCAATCGTTCCCCAATGCTCTCTCTGAAACTGTCTACGGTCTCTGGTTCTTTCAGTTTATCCAGGTCCCATCTCCATAAATCCCTACCATTTTGCAGTTTCTTCAGTTTTAGTCTGCAGTTCACATCCTATAAATTGTGGTCAGATTACGCGTCTGCCCCTGGAAATGTCTTACAATATAATATCTGGCTCCTAAATATCTGTCTTACCATTATATAATATATGTGAAACCTTCCAGTGTCTCCAGGCCTCTTCCACGCATACAACTTTCTTTCATGATTCTTAAACCAATTGTTAGCTACAATTAAGTTATGCTCTGTGCAAAATTTCCCTGGCGGCTTCCTCTTTCATTCCTTACCCGCAGTCCATATTCACCTACTACTTTTCCTTCTATTCCTTTTCCTACTATCGAATTCCAGACCCCCATGACTATTAAATTTTCTTCGCCCTTAACTGCCTGAATAATTTCTTGTATCGCATCATATATTTCTTCAATCTCTTCATCATCTGCCTAGCTAGCTAGTTGGCATATAAACTTGTGCTACTGTGGTAGGCATGGGCTTTGTCGATCTTGGCTACAATAATGCGTTCACTATGATTTTCGTAGTAGCTTATCTGTGTTCATATTTTTTATTCATTGTTAAACCTACTCCTGCATTACGTTTATTTGATTTTGTATTTATAACCCTGTATTCACCTAACCAGAAATCTTGTTCTTGCTGCCACCGAACTTCACTATTTCCCACTATATCTAGCTTTAACTTATTCATTTCCTTTTGTAAATTTTCTAGCCTACCTGCCCGATTAAGGAATCTGAAATTCCAAGCTCTAATCCGCAGAACGCGTTTTGTTTCTGCTGATAACGACGTCATCCTGAGTATTACCCACCCGGAGATCCTAATGGGGAACTATTTTACCTCCGGAATATTTTACCCAGGAAGACGCCATCATCATTTAACCATACAGTAAAGCTGCATGTCCTCGGGAAAAATTACGGCTGTAGTTTCCCCTTGCTTTCAGCCGTTCGCAGTACCACAACAGCAAGGCCGTTTTGGTTAGTGTTACAGGGGCAGATCAGTTAATCATTCAGACTGTTGCCCCTGCAACTACTGAAAAGGCTGCTGCCTCTCTTCAGGTACCACAAATTTGTCTGGCCTCTCAACAGATACCCCTCCGTTGTGGTTGCAGCAAAGGTAGGCTATATGTATGGCGGAGGCATGCAAGCCTCCCCAGCAACGGCAAGGTGCATGGTTCATTGGGGGAACAACATTACTTCACCAAAAATCATTCAAACGTGAACTGATTTAACTCTGCTGTTCTGTTAGGTCCATATGCCCCGAAATGTTTATAAATTTCGTTTCTTATTATTTACATATCAAAATAACTTCACAAAATTTGGTGACTGTGTCTGAAAAAGCAAGAGCAGTATGTGGTTACAAAAGTTTTAAATATTTTAAGTCGTCTGCTCATAAACCTTAAAAGTTACATATGTAATGTTTGGGTGTGACCCGCCATTAATATCATTACTCCAAAGCCAAGCACTTTCTGGCTGTCTCATATTTGCTAGAAGTAATGACTTTCATTGTTTATACTTATTCTCAATATTCAATAAGTCAACAAAGGCGCTGCGTTTACAACAATTAACATGACATTATCACTTGTCATCTGTTCGAATTATCCATTGTTCCTGTTCAGTTAGTGTTCTATATCGTTTGTAATCAGTCTCAATTGTGACATCATGCCGTTACATCATTGACTGAGGCTGAGTTGGAAGAATTATTATTTTGGCTCTGAGCACTATGGGACTGAACATCTGTGGTCATCAGTCCCCTAGAACTTAGAACTACTTAAACTTAACTAACCTAAGGACATCACACACATCCATGCCCGAGGCAGGATTCGAACCTGCGACCGTAGCAGTCGCGCGGTTCCGGACTGAGCGCCTTAACCGCGAGACCACCGCGGCCGGCGAAGAATTATTAAATAGTTCAAAACAGGAAGGACCATTTTTCGAGTTCGAAGATTATGTCAGTAATGCATCTGAAAGCTGGCTGTTCAAAGTAGCGTACAGACTTCTATTTATATAAAAAAAAGGGAACATAGAATTGCCGTTGCAACCACTTGCACAACACGGCCGCCTACCTCCTTCGAACGTCATCAGGAGTGTTGTGGCGTAACAAGCTAACTACGCCACACTGAGAAGGAAGCCGAAAGGGCACGCGTCAACTCACGCCGTCTGGCGTGAAGTCTGGAACAGGCTAAGTTACGAATGTGATAAAGAAAAGAACGGAGCTTCTCATATACTTAACTTTTATATAGTCCTTTGGTATACAGCATTCTTGATGATACAAGTGAGACTATATCTTGAGGTACATTCAATGGTACAAATGGCGCCTTGCTAGGTCGTAGCCATTAACTTAGCTGAAGGCTATTCTAACTGTCTCTCGGCAAATGAGAGAAAAGCTTCGTCAGTGTAGTCGCTAGCAACGTCGTCGTACAACTGGGGCGAGTGCTAGTCCGTCTCTCGAGACCTGCCATGTGGTGGCGCTCGGTCTACGATCACACAGTGGCGACACGCGGGTCCGACATGTACTAATGGACCGCGGCCGATTTAAGCTACCACCTAGCAAGTGTGGTGTCTGGCGGTGACACCACAAGGAGTACCCCGGGAGTTACCTGGTATTACAAAATTGTTAAGGCTTTCGTGGCCACTTGTTGACAAACTGCCTATTGGCTTCTGTCTCGGGTTCTTCGGCCTACGTTCATCTAATGATTTTTCTGACGTTTCGCCAGCACGAGTGGCTGGCATTGTCAAAGCTTCACCCTCCATTGCCGGTATGGAGGGTGAAGCTTTGACAATGCCAGCCACTCGTGCTGGCGAAACGTCAGAAAAATCATTAGATGAACGTCGGCCGAAGAACCCGAGACAGAAGCCAATAGGCAGTTTTACCTGGTATTCATGGAACACTCGTGAAATGGTCATACGGGAAAACGCCCACTTCATCGCTACCTCGGAGATACTCGTGCCCCGACTATAATACCACGTTCAAACTCAATTAAATCTTGATAACCTACCATTGTAGCAGCACTAACCGATCTAACAACTGCGGCAGACACTTGTTGCTTTATATAGGCCGACCGCAGCGCCGTATTCTGGCTGTTTACATATCTCTGTAATTGAAAGTGCATGGCTATACCAATTTCTTTCGATCTTCAGTGTATTTGTTTCTCTGTGTGTGGGCTTCGTACTTTAAGCTGAATGTTATATATATGGTAGTTCTGAGACAGCTGGGTAGGCATATGGTCAGCCCCGTGTGAATGAACGCTTATTTTGTTTCTAGGTTCTACTAATCTTTTTTGTTGTTTTAGGGTGGCATCTGTACACTGTGCTGTAGTGGGTGTATCTTATTTGGAACGTCGTGTTTGATCTAAGAGCTTCAGATTGCTGGAAGAAACAGTTAGGTACAGAGGCTAAACCTATACAGTGGTTGCGGGACCTCCTAGACCATAAGCACCATAAAAGAGGTGACTATCGCTGCGCTACTTGTGCTAAGCTGTTACATGATGCACGTGAGAGTGTTGTATATTAAGGATTTCGAATCTGAATGTTTTGAGTACTGAAGTTGCCTCCCTTCCTCAAATTCAAGTGCTGGGTGATTTACACTCCTGGAAATGGAAAAAGAACACATCGACATCGGTGTGTCAGACCCATCATACTTGCTCCGGACACTGCGAGAGGGCTGTACAAGCAATGATCACACGCACGGCACAGCGGACACACCAGGAACCGCGGTGTTGGCCGTCGAATGGCGCTAGCTGCGCAGCATTTGTGCACCGCCGCCGTCAGTGTCAGCCAGTTTGCCGTGGCATACAGAGCTCCATCGCAGTCTTTAACACTGGTAGCATGCCGCGACAGCGTGGACGTGAACCGTATGTGCAGTTGACGGACTTTGAGCGAGGGCGTATAGTGGGCATGCGGGAGGCCGGGTGGACGTACCGCCGAATTGCTCAACACGTGGGGCGTGAGGTCTCCACAGTACATCGATGTTGTCGCCAGTGGTCGGCGGAAGGTGCACGTGCCCGTCGACCTGGGACCAGACCGCAGCGACGCACGGATGCACGCCAAGACCGTAGGATCCTACGCAGTGCCGTAGGGGACCGCACCGCCACTTCCCAGCAAATTAGGGACACTGTTGCTCCTGGGGTATCGGCGAGGACCATTCGCAACCGTCTCCATGAAGCTGGGCTACGGTCCCGCACACCGTTAGGCCGTCTTCCGCTCACGCCCCAACATCGTGCAGCCCGCCTCCAGTGGTGTCGCGACAGGCGTGAATGGAGGGACGAATGGAGACGTGTCGTCTTCAGCGATGAGAGTCGCTTCTGCCTTGGTGCCAATGATGGTCGTATGCGTGTTTGGCGCCGTGCAGGTGAGCGCCACAATCAGGACTGCATACGACCGAGGCACACAGGGCCAACACCCGGCATCATGGTGTGGGGAGCGATCTCCTACACTGGCCGTACACCACTGCTGATCGTCGAGGGGACACTGAATAGTGCACGGTACATCCAAACCGTCATCGAACCCATCGTTCTACCATTCCTAGACCGGCAAGGGAACTTGCTGTTCCAACAGGACAATGCACGTCCGCATGTATCCCGTGCCACCCAACGTGCTCTAGAAGGTGTAAGTCAACTACCCTGGCCAGCAAGATCTCCGGATCTGTCCCCCATTGAGCATGTTTGGGACTGGATGAAGCGTCGTCTCACGCGGTCTGCACGTCCAGCACGAACGCTGGTCCAACTGAGGCGCCAGGTGGAAATGGCATGGCAAGCCGTTCCACAGGACTACATCCAGCATCTGTACGATCGTCTCCATGGGAGAATAGCAGCCTGCATTGCTGCGAAAGGTGGATATACACTGTACTAGTGCCGACATTGTGCATGCTCTGTTGCCTGTGTCTATGTGCCTGTGGTTCTGTCAGTGTGATCATGTGATGTATCTGACCCCAGGAATGTGTCAATAAAGTTTCCCCTTCTTGGGACAATGAATTCACGGTGTTCTTATTTCAATTTCAAGGAGTGTATTTCCTTTACAGCAAAAAGTTAGTCTGTTAATTTTTCAAGGGGAAATGGAGTCGGATATTCCACAATTAAGTGAAGACGCAGTTTCAAAGGATGATAACCAGCAAACCAAACTTGGGCAAACCCGTTGGTATCAATAATTAGCAGTTATCAAAATATTTTTAGAGAAGAAACACTTCTTTAGGGTACAAATTGCTTTGTAGTGTGTAGACAAACACGCAGAAAGTGTTCATTTATCTGGAATAGTAGTACGTGCCATGTTATCAGAGCATGGAACAGTAGATATTATTCTTCAAAGAACGCGCCCAAACAATTTCCCACGTATCGTATTTTGAGATACACAGGCGTCGCCGGCCGGGGTGGCCGAGCGGTTCTAGGCGCTACAGTCTGGAACCGCGCGACCGCTACGGTAGTAGGTTCGAATCCTGCCTCGGACATGGACGTGTGTGATGTCCTTAGGTTAGTTAGGTTTAAGTAGTTCCAAGTTCTAGGGGATTGATGGCCTCAGAAGTTAAGTCCCATAGTGCTCAGAGCCATTTGAACCATTTTGAACGAAGGCCTCGTATGCTGATTTACATTATGTTATTTATTCAGAAGAAAATATTAACAAACACAGCTCGAAGTTAAGACGGGAGTGGAAGGATACTTGTGGAAATGCGTTGACTCTTGTTTCCCCACGAAGACGACTTGACGTAAGTTATGTGCTTTCGTTGCCGTAAATTCGGTCATGTGCTTAGGCACTGTCCACAGCCTCATATAGTGCTTAGAAGCAAATAACACCACCATTTGGTAACGTGGCCTCTGACTGGCTCTGGACAACTCTTTCGGTGTCAGAAAATCCATGGTTTGCTTCTTAGTTCATTACCTTTTATATGTTCAGTTTTAAATTCTGTTGGTTGATTCCGGTGGCTTGGTTTCCTTTTTAAACGGTATTACCTTCGGTATCGAGGATTTGGACCGTTAGCTCATGTTGAGAAAAGATGTTTTGCGGCCAGTGGTAGCTTGTAATCGGTAACTGGGCAGTGTCAGTTCAAACCGAAAATTTGGGATACTGCATGGCCCCTCCATGGGATTTAGGAATGTGATTTTTTGATGAAGAATTATTCAGAAGCGAGCTATTTATTTAGCATTAAGGAGGAAGCGAAGATTCCCTACCGTAAATTAATGCTCAGCAGATATTTTGTGAGGTTAGTAGTGAGTCTAAATGTTCAATCTCAATCATTTAAGAAAAAAAATGTCAGTGCCGCATTCAACATTCCTGTTAGACAAGGGGTTTGTCACTTACCAAGATGAGAGAGTTTCGGTGTATAGTCGACCAGCTTCTGAAGGGTGGCGCGACTAGGTCTTCGATATCTTCAGATGCCTCACCCATTTTCTAAGTCCGTAGATCAGGCGGGGGGGGGGGGGGAGGGGGGGGTTATCGTCCTGTAGTGGACTATCGTGCCTTAAATCAAAATGTCATCTTAGGATGAGTACCGTTGCCTCATTTACGTATTGGTGAAAAATGTGTGTGAAATCTTATGGAACTTAACTGCTAGGGTCATCAGTCCCTAAGCTTACACACTACTTATCCTAAATTATCCTAAGGACAAACACACACACCCATCCCCGAGGGAGGACTCGAACCTCCGCCGGGACCATTTACGTATTGGTTTTTTTTAGTTTTCTCTGGATCGCTTTCTTACCTTATTACCAGATTCTTTTGACAGAAAAGTGTAAACCACCTAAGGAATTCCCTAGAGACTATAGTATCTTTGAATTTAATCGTGTTTTCTTTGGATTGTCCACTGAAGCTGCTGTGCTGTCTGGGTTATGAGATGCAGTTTTAGGGGATTTGAAATTTCACTGCGTTTACAACTACCTTCAGGATGCTCTCATATGTAGCAAAACATTTCTTGAACATCTTCACCACATTAGTTAGGTTTTACACCAATGTAAGGAAACCAGGTTGCCTGCCAAACCTTCCAAGGTTAGTTTACTTCAAATTTCATTGTCATACTGTCGTAGACAGCGTTTCGTGCACTGAACAAAGTAGAACTAAAGCTATCTGCGACCTATGACCACTTAAAGGTAAAAAAGGTGTGACGCTGCCTGTCGGGATGACCATTTTTTTGGTAACTTCGTCCTAAACGCTGCCCAGCATGACACGCCCCTCAACCACCTCCGCCAAAAAAGTGAATGTTTTTGCTGGACTCATATTCACCAGTGAGTCTTTGATATACTGAATACTGAATACTGAATACTGAAATACTGAATTCAGTGTTCCGAAACTGTTTCACTGCGGAAAATCGTAACACGGTCCCTGACTTCAGCCGTCGCACGGACGCCAAAATGGAAAATATTGAAATAAACGATATCGGAATTGAAAAACAACTGCTATCACTTAGTAGCGGAAAAGCATCCGGACCAGACGAGATACCCGTAAGATTCTACAGTGATTATGCTAAAGAACTTGCCCCCTTTCTATCAGCAATTTATCGTAGATCTCTGGAAGAACGTAAAGTACCTAGCGACTGGAAGAAAGCGCAGGTCGTTCCCATTTTCAAGAAGGGTCATAAATCAGATGCGAATAATTATAGGCCTATTTCGCTTACGTCAATCTGTTGTAGAATAATGGAACATGTTTTATGTTCTCGTATTATGACGTTCTTAGATAATACAAATCTCCTTCATCATAACCAACATGGATTCCGCAAACAGAGATCATGTGAAACTCAGCTCGCCCTATTTGTCCAAGAAATTCACAGTGCCGTAGACACTGGCGAGCAGATTGATGCCGTATTCCTGGACTTCAGGAAGGCATTTGATACGGTTCCGCACTTACGTTTAGTGAAAAAAATACGAGCTTACGGAATATCGGACCAGGTTTGTGATTGGATTCAGGATTTCCTAGAAGAAAGAACACAACATGTCATTCTTAACGGTTCAAAATCTGCAGATGTAGAGGTAATTTCGGGAGTACCGCAAGGAAGCGTGATAGGACCTTTATTGTTTACAATATACATAAATGACTTAGTTGACAACATCGGTAGCTCCGTGAGGCTATTTGCAGATGACACGGTTGTCTACAAGAAAGTAGCAACATCAGAAGACTCGTACGTACTCCAGGAAGACCTGCAGAGGATTAATGAATGGTGCGACAGCTGGCAGCTTTCCCTAAACGTAGATAAATGTAATATAATGCGCATACATAGGGGCAGAAATCCATTCCAGTACGATTATGCCATAGGTGGTAAATCATTGTAAGCGGTAACGACCGTAAAATACTTAGGAGTTACTATCCGGAGCGATCTGAAGTGGAATGATCACATAAAACAAATAGTGGGAAAAGCAGGCGCCAGGTTGAGATTCATAGGAAGAATTCTAAGAAAATGTGACTCATCGACGAAAGAAGTAGCTTACAAAACGCTTGTTCGTCCGATTCTTGAGTATTGCTCATCAGTATGGGACCCTTACCAGGTTGGATTAATAGAAGAGATAGACATGATCCAGCGAAAAGCAGCGCGATTCGTCATGGGGACATTTAGTCAGCGCGAGAGCGTTACGGAGATGCTGAACAAGCTCCAGTGGCGGACACTTCAAGAAAGGCGTTACGCAATACGGAGAGGTTTATTATCGAAATTACGAGAGAGCACATTCCGGGAAGAGATGGGCAACATATTACTACCGCCCACATATATCTCGCGTAATGATCACAACGAAAAGATCCGAGAAATTAGAGCAAATACGGAGACTTACAAGCAGTCGTTCTTCCCACGCACAATTCGTGAATGGAACAGGGAAGGGGGGATCAGATAGTGGTACAATAAGTACCCTCCGCCACACACCGTAAGGTGGCTCGCGGAGTATAGATGTAGATGATGTAGATGTAGATACCCTGAAAACTTCTGTATCTGTTCTGTCTTGGACATCCCGGACTGTAGACAGGATTTTGTTGGGCAAACTGACGTATCTATAGTGGCCTTATTGTCGTATTACATCACGAAAAAGAAGGCAAATGTAGGCCATTAATATATGCTTCAAGATCGCTGTCGAAATCTGAAAAAAAGTACTCGGTCTACGAGTTGGAGGCCCTAGCCATCGTCTTCGCACAGTGAAGTTTACGATTTACCTCTAACATTAAACCATTTATTTGGAAGCGAATAACAAGGTATTGTGCTGGGTACTTACTAGGTCTAGGAAAACAGGTCACATTGCACGATGGGTAGTACACGTCTCGCCCTTTAAATTCAGGGTTAACCATATTCGCAGGTCTGAAAATCGATTTTTGGGTACCTGGGGTCGGGTGTATTAAGAAGAGCCTCCCTCCTATCTCGCATTATCATCTCAATGAGAAGGCATTTGCAGGGGTAGCTGTGGTGTTAACCGAGTTTACAATGTTATTTAGGCATCTGACGGAGGAGCAGTAACAGGATATGGAGCATGGAAATATTCTGAAAATACTTTGCCATAGGGATATGACTGATAGGTGGTGTTCCACTGGAAATTGTTTATTTTGTTAGTAAATCAGCTGAAGATTTGCTTGCCAAAGCACATGATACTGATTGTATTCAATTATTCCGTTCACTCTTTCAGTGGCAGTCATTTGGGTTTGGCGAAGGTGGTTCAAAAAATTACGGAACACCTGATGTGGAACGGGCTTTAAAAAAATCTTAAAAAACTACTCGGTCAATGTGAGTTATCTGAGTTAACTAAGCCGAATTCCATCATGTCTTGGGGTTTGTTGTGTTCTTCCAGGGAAAATTGCCCAATGGATAAAATCTGCATTATAACTTAGGACTTCTTCCACACACTAGAAATGGTCTTCGTTACGTATTTGTTGCTTTGAATGTATTCACTAGATTTGTTTGGGTCATTCCAAGTACGTCAACTACAGAAAATGTTACCATACAACTTCTGACTACCACATCTTTTAGCTTTTAGCCGCCGAAGTTTAGATATCGAATAATGCAAGCGTTTTGGAAAGTTTTGCTTTGATCATGCTGTTTCACACGTTAATGCTGAACCCGATGCCGCATCATGCTATTGTGGAGCAGATTAACAGGAATTTAAAGTCAGCTTTTTCATTCCCATAGCCTCCCTGAATTTGATCAGTCAGTTGGTTGGTTTTCACATTTAACGCTTCATTACATGAAATGCGTATCGCAAGTCCGTCTAAGCTCACGTTAGACTGCCCCATCAATTTGTTGCTTAGTAATTTGTGGATGGCTGGCGAACTCTTACCCGAAAATACGGACGGAGACATTATTACAGGCAAACTAATTGCGCCCAATCATGACATTTATCTTGCGTGTGAGAGAGTATAACTTAGGCTGTATTGGGGTTTCTCTTCACACTGTGGTCGTATTACACGTTAAGAACCTTTAAGCAAATACTAAAGGTGGACAGAGAATTACGGAAAAGATGTTAGACCGTTTCATACGGCCACGTAAAAGTTGTCCATAAATTCACACCACCCAGTTGCTTCGTCAGGAAGTACACAACCGGGTTCATCTTGGCCAGCTTAAGTTAGACTACAAAGGTCATCAGGATTATAGAACCGTGTCGTGGTTACCCTTTCTTGGTTTTGTTAAAGTGGGGGAGAATGAGCCGTTCTGCTGTCGATAGTGAAAGATACCGAGGCCGTGTCCCCAGGTGTTGCAGCCGGCCGAAGTGGCCGTGCGGTTAAAGGCGCTGCAGTCTGGAACCGCAAGACCGCTACGGTCGCAGGTTCGAATCCTGCCTCGGGCATGGATGTTTGTGATGTCCTTAGGTTAGTTAGGTTTAACTAGTTCTAAGTTCTAGGGGACTAATGACCTCAGCAGTTGAGTCCCATAGTGCTCAGAGCCATTTGAACCATTTTGAACCAGGTGTTGCCTTCCCTGAAGTCTCGCCAGGTGACACTGGGGTCGAGCGATCAGGCTTTAAAGCTCTGCGTGCAGGCCGGCGCGGCACTCGCCACCTCCAACGAATGGAAGAGCTGGCCAATCTAGCGGGCAGTAAGGAAATGTTTGCGTGTGGAATTAATGCCAAGATGTTGGTACAATGTTACTTGGACAGAAGCTCGATGGCAGCATTTACAGTCGACGTCCACAGGGTCACTTGGAACTAAGATAGCGTCCGAGTTACGTTTCGATTTTGAACTGAGCATTGACGTGAAAGAGTTATGCTTGCTGGGCCATCTAGATCACCGTCGAGGTTACAAGTTGTGAATGCGCTGATGAACGTGCTGTCTGTTTTATGTAAAGGTCAACAGTCGCAACACGCACGGCTGGTGTTATTTGATGATATCTGGCAGGATTTCGCCGTGTTGCTTCAGGATTTTCATCTTAGCACAGAAGGGAAAACGCAAACGAATAAACAGTGAGCTTACAGTTTGGTATCCAAGCACTTATCAGCTCATGGTATTAATGTATGCCACCAATCAATTTTGTTTTATAGACAGACGATGTTTGAAAGCATTGTCTTCAAATCTGTACTGTGAATGGTACCATGTGTGGTTGGACTGTTCCTTGAGCTTTCAGTATTTTGTGTACTTATGTTGATACCCATTTGTGGATTGTTTTATAAAGCACAGATCAGCAGGCATCTTGATTTTTGTAAAATGTTTCTTGAAATTGTTTTAAAAGCAAATATAATTTGCTCTTGGATAAGATTAATGTTCTGTTTCCCTTAGAAAGCGGAGTTTTGGATAACATCTGATTCAAGTCATGCAAGGTTCCATTGAAATCATGTTGCGGGAAAGCTCTTTTAATCTTTGAATGTTTGTTGTTATATCCAAGTATTGGTAAAGCCTTGTTTATGTGTCATAGTTACGAGTAGAATATTATTCAACAGAGCTCCTGATTTAAGATTTGACTTAGCACCGTTACGTTATTTTGAGATCGCATTAACCAAGAAAGCCTTCCTTGCAGTTCCCTGTGTAAAAGGTTTAGTCGAAAAAGAAATTATTTCGGAAGGACTGACCTAGCATACAGGAAAGTCAAAACAACGCTCGGTGACATTAAGAGTAGGGTGAGAACATTATGAGTGCAACGGGAATTCCACTGTTAAATGCAGGTGAGTCAGCGGATAGGTGGAAAGAGTACGTTGAAGGTCTCTATGACGGGGAAGATTTGTCTGATATAAGAAGAAACAGTAGTCGACTTAGAAGAGACAGGGGATCCAGTATTAGAATCAGAAATTAGAAGAGCTTGGGAAGACTTAAGATCAAATAAGGCAGAAGGGATGGATAACATTCAATCTAATTCCTAAAATCATTAGGGGAAGTGGCAACAAACCGACTATTCACATTGGTGGTAGAAAATATGAGTCTGGCGATATATCATCTGACTTTCGGAAAAATATCATCCACGCAGTTACGAAGACTGCAAGAGCTGAGGATTACAACAATTATCGCACAGTCAGCTTAACAGTTTCACGCATCCAAGTTGCTGACAGGGATAATATACAGAAGAATGGAAAAGAAAACTGAGGATGTGTTAGATGACGATCAGCATGGCTTCGGAAACCAGAGGGACAATTCTGACGTTGCGATTGATAATGGAAGCGAGACTAAAGAAAAATCAATACACGTTCACAGGATCTGTCGACCTGGAAAAAGCGTCCGACAAAGTAAAATGGTGCAAGATGTTCGAAATTCTGAGAACAATAGGAGTAAGCTGTAGGGAGATACGGGTAGTATACGATATGTACAAGAACCAAGAGGGAATAAGAGTCGACGACCTGAACGAAATGCTCGGATGAAAAAGGGTATAAAACAGGGATGTAATCTTTCACCCTTACTGTTCAATCTGTACATCGAAGAAACAGGTCGAATAAGCAATGATGGAAATAAAAGAAAGGTTCAGGAGTGGGATTAAAATTCAAGGTGCAAGGATATCAATGGTAAGATTAGCTGATGACATTGCTGTCCTGAATGAAAGTGAAGAAGAGTTACGTGATCTGCTGAATGTAATGAATTGTCTAATGCGCACGGGGAATGAATTGAGAGTGAAATGAAGAAAAACGAAAGTAATGAGAAGTAGCAGAAATAAGAACAGTGAGAAACTTACTAACATCAGGACTGATGGTCACGAAGTAGATGAAGTTAAGGAACTCTGTTACCTGGGCAGCAAAATAACCAATAGCGGACGGAGCAAGGAGGACATCAAAAGCAGACTAGCAATGACAAAAAGGACATTCCTTACCAACATAGAACCTTAATTTGAGGAAGAAATTTTTGAGAATGTACGTTTGGAGCACAGCATTGTATGGTAGTGAAACATGGACTGTGGGAAAACTGGAACAGAAGAGAATCGAAGGATTTGAGATGTAGTGTTACAGACTAATGTTGAAAATTAGGTGGACTAGTAAGGTAAGGAATGTGGAGGTTCTGCGCAGAATCGGAAAGGAAAGGAATATGTGGAAAACTCTTACAAGGAGAAGAGACGGGATGATCTGTTTAGACATCAGGGAATGACTTCCGTAGTATTAGAGAGAGCTGTAGAGAGCAAAAACTGTAGGCAGAGGAAGATAGAGATTCGAATACATCAAGTGGAAAAAAAGAGAGGATTTACACTATTGGCCATTATAATTGCTACACCACGAAGATGACGTGCTACAGAAGCGAAATTTAAGCGACAAGAAGAAGATGCTGTGATATGCAAATGAGTAGCTTTCTTTTGTGGCGGCGTTCGTAGCGACAAACAATTCGCTGTAGAAACGGCTTACGAAGTCACCGCCACGCTTTTAATAGCGGGCCGACCGGTCCGCTGGAACAGTGAGCAGAAGGATGAAAACCCAAACACTCTGATTAAATAAAAGTCGGTACTTATCTTTATTAACGAAGATACAGAAACACAGTAGTGAACTCCGTGTTTACAGAAATCTGTCTAGTTCGAGTCGGAGCGGCTACGTCAGCGTCGGCTGACAACAAACAACAACTCTGCTGCGATGAACACACAACTGACTAGCAAGTACACAATTCGGTGGCGAGTATACAACTGAGCGGCGAATACAGAACTGTCCTAGCGCTCGCGACTCCAGCGCTTAAGAACCCAGAAGCCAGCGGTGGCGCGCGCAGACTTGCGGCGATTTCCTGTCTCGCTGGCGCTGCTTATGCGGACGGCGTCCGGACTTTGATGCTGCCAACCTTTTGGCAGCGGGCTCGGGTGGCATTACTGGCTAGGATATAACACTTTCCAGAGCATTCACACAAGGTTGGCGCCGGTGGCGACACCTACAACGTGCTGACACGAGGAAAGTTTCCAACCGATTTCTCACACACAAACAGCAGTTGACCGCCTTTGCCTGGTAAAACATTGTTGTGATTCCTCCTGTACGGAGGAGATATGCGTACCATCACGTTTCCGACTTTGATAAAGGTCGGATTGTAGCCTACCGCGATTGCGGTTTATCGTGTCGCGACATTGCTGCTCGCGTTGGTCGAGATCCAATGACTGTTAGCAGAATATGGAATCGGTGGGTTCAGGAGGGTAATACGGAACGCCGCTCTGGATCCCAACAACCTCGTATCACTAACAGTCGAGATGACAGGCATCTTATCTGCATGGCTGTAGCGGATCGTGCAGCCACGTCTCCATCCCTGAGTCAACAGATGTGGTAATATGGAGCTCGTGTTGGTATGAGGCACCCCCATTTCGAAACATTAATTTCGCTGCCGAAAGTGATCAATAATTTTCTGCATTTGCGTAGCTATGTTCATAGTAGGAGTTAACCAGCAGTAGCGCGTCCATACATTGTCGCAAACTGGCGAAAATCAGCTCCCTTCCTGAGGTGGTGGAACCGGACTGGCAAGATCATTCTACATTTTATGAATCGGCGCTTGTGTTACATGTGAGGACAGTACTCCGTAGGGGATGTTCTGTGCGGGCTTACTCAGTAAAGACATGTGACATGTGTGGTCCAACTTCTTAATTTTTTTGTCCACACTTTTCCAAATAAAGTTTTCACTAATTCTCATCCTCGTTTTGTCATTATGCAAGTGAACACTTACGGCTGTCTGATGGTGGTGTTTGAATAATAAGCAACCATTCAAGATGGTAATACAATATTATCTCTCTGATGTCCCCTTGCCATGCAACGCGATATATTTCTCCTCGAAACATATGGTCTTAGAGTCTCGCCCTTTTTCAACCGCTCCTTAACTGGAGACAACCCCGGATGTGTATACTGTCGGTCACCTACATCCTTTAAAAGGAGCAGAAGCCCCATCAAAATAGGACACAGTTAAATTGCCTCGTACTGTATTAATACAACAAACATTTTTTTCTTCCTCATATTCCCTCTGATTCTCCTAACGAAACATGCGAACAAGATCATCAGATACGAAATCTTCTGTCTTATGGATGTATTTGAAATTGAAGACAGAAATCCTAATCGTCCACTCACCAACCCGCCCTATCGGTCTTGACCTCATAAGCACCCATCTAAGGGATTGGTTCCCAAGTTAAAGTTGGAAAGCGCGATGTTCTTGTACATCTTAAATTTTTACAGACCGATGATTACTGAGAAAGTCTAGAGTTCACACATGGAGTACTTTACTTCCATAGGGGAAAGACTGCGAGGCACATATGTCCACCATAGTAAATTCCCCTCTCGAAATCGGACATCTCTATAAATGGAGCACTTTCCAGCCAATCCTTCAAGACTTCGAACAACGTATGCTGTAGAGGAACTCACTCAAATTCTATCCCCTTCATCTTAGCTCGTTAAGTCGCTTGGCTAACTGGGCATAATTCTAGACGAACGTTCGGGAAAAATTCGCCATATCTATGAACTGAGGCATTTAATTTACGTTCTTAGGCAGTTAACTGATGTGAATCTCTTCCAGGCGGATCTAGTCAATACCAACTCCCGTAGGTAAAATTATGCGCGCTAAAATAATATCTCAGATTGGGCGAATTTTACTTTAGATGGCTTAATCAAGTTCATAGCAATCGGTTAAAAACCTTCACAACAGGATCCAGATGCTCCTGAAAATTCTGACAAGAAATAAGAAATTTATCTAAACACTGATATACATAGCTAAACTTTAAATCCGAAGATACGTTGTCGATAATATGAGGTAACAAGGCAGCTCCTATTTACAGGCCAAAGTGGATTTGGTTGTATTCGAAAAGATTCCAATCAGTTTCAAAAGCCGTTACTGGTTTTCGCTCCTTAGCCAAGGGCAACTGAAAATAAGCCTGATTAAATGCTCTCTCGCTTTCTGAAACAGTGAATAGCACAAATGTAAATGAGGCAACAGTATAGATTGTAGAGTGGCCTCCTTATTCAGGGCGTGGTAATCCACACCAAAGCGTACCTCATCACGTTGGTTTGGGCCAGAAAAATTGATGAAAGGCAAGGAGGATCTTCTAATTCCTACTTTGCAGCTTCTAATCTCAGCTTATAATCGCTTCATTTATGGGGGAGACAGGGCGCCTAACTGGATTAGTGTCTCTTAGTGCGATGTTACATTCGACACATCTAGATCAGCAATGAGAACATCTCCAAACTCCTTGCAGAAGTTCTCCAGCTGTTCATGTTGTCCTGGATTCAAACTACTTAACTCATAAGTAGATGACACTCGAGCACCACGAGTAGTAACCACCAAAGTGGCGTACGTCTGCAGAATTTAATAACCGTTTGAGGAGCAAAATGAAAAACAGCCTTGTATTACACCGATATGGGACTAACCCTACATGATAGACAAAATTCGCCCCCAAAAATAGTGGAGTTAACAGCCCCTGGGCGACCCTGACTTAAATAGCCACCTAAAGTTATGTATACATAACTGACCAACCAGATCAAACATCTACATTTCGCTTGAATGGTTCATATCTTCCGGATAATACCAGAAATTTACAAATATCCTGATGTAACACATAAATTCCCGATTGATGTAGGTAAAAGAACGGCTTCTATCGAACACTACACATGGTGGCTCTCCATTAATAGTAGCACATATGAAAGAAACCTGAGAAGACGGTGCCACAAGGATCCTGTAACACTCCAGCAATCACTGCGGCACTTGTTCTCTCCACCGTCAGCTACTGACATCTCTATTTTTATCCTGACAGTTCCTGGCTAAATGTCCACTGTGGCTACCCCTGAAAAACTAATCGTATCCAAGTTGCGTTCCCTAGCTGTAGGCTCTCGATCCTTCTCCCACAGAAATGCTGAGACGCTCCCTTCTTGTCGCTTGCTGTCAGAATCCCTTACAGCTTCAACATGCGAAATCAACTACTGTTGTCGCACAAATTTTTGTAGGTGGGCGTTAAATGTTCTTCGTGTTCTATCAGATGTGCGCATTCCTTCTTATATGTTGTTATTAATTTCTGCTTTGAAAACGAGAGATACAAACATCGAACACCATTTTTAATTCTGTTAACATTGTCCTCAAATGGTTTTTCTACTGATTCATGTCGAGCTCTATTAAACAAATGTTTTGTTGCAAATTAACTCATGAAATTGAGCAAAACGAAACCTTTCCTTCAGAGCCTCCCATAGCAACTACTCTAAATACCCAGAAACAATTCAGATTAACGGCTGATAATACTTAATATTTTTTCATCGATACTACTCTGCCTTATGTTGTAGGTCGAGGAGGAAATGTAATGTATGCTCAATATCAACCCTACTACTAATAAACGAGACATTTGCTGCACATAACAATCCTACCATGACGTCAGGGGGCTTAGTAAACATTTCAGACATACTATCAAGCATCCAGAAACCACTGCTTCATTACATTCAAGTTCGTTCGAGGGAGATCTTTCACTGTCCATTTATAAGTTAGTTACCTTATTCAAAACTGTCTGGCTACGAAATTTTAACAATTTCACTCGTTCTTCTAACAAGGTTTTGGGTTTCTAAGAGTCCTCCATCACGTTGACGCTGTGTAAATCACTGAATCGATTCAGATATTGTATAACTCTTCCCCAAACTACAATGATCTGTGAACTTGATGTTTTGCTGACTTCAACAACAGTTACCAAGGGCACCTCTGTTAAGGCAGCCGTACGTCGGAGACAGCCATACTTACCGCTCCTAGGAGCAGGCTAGTTGGGGCCACGGCTTGCTGAAGTCGCTCCTGCAGCTGCCTCACCAGCATAGATGAGTTTCCCTCACGATTGGTATTATGAATTTAATACTCATAGGCTTTACTCGGACCTGTCAGCCTAGTCACCTCCCTTCCACTCATACCAAAACACTAGCTGCAACGTAGCACTATTTGCAAAAAGTTTCCAGTTAGTAAATATTCCTAAACTTTGTCTTTTTTATCACTTACCCCAAGCCCAATCCACGCTCTGCGACCAATATGTAGCGGAACAGGGACGTAGTATGGCAAGGTCGAGCTGTGAGTGAGCATAGTTTTAGAACATTCTTCATTTCAATCATAAGAAAACTAAATCACAAATTTGACTTGTACAAACATTCTTTGCATAATAACGACCGACATATGTTAGATTAACACGTCAGAACTGACCATGTACTGAGATAAGGCAGCACTCCATTTAGACACACTATCCGGTAATCTTAAGCATTACATACGAAAAGGCCGGCCGGAGTGGCCGAGCGGTTCTAGGCGCTACAGTCTGGAACCGCGCGACCGCTACGGTCGCAGGTTCGAATCCTGCCTCGACCATGGGTGTGTGTGATGTCCTTAGGTTAGTTAGGTTTAAGTAGTTCTAAGTTCTAGGGGACTGATGACTTCAGAAGTTAAGTCCCATTTTGAACATACGAAAATCTTTCGAGTAAACAACAGCGAGATGTAGGTTCACAGTTATTCAGTCGTTTAAGAAATACATATTGGGCGTAGAAGGTGTACAGGAAGTACAGTAATCCAAGGAGTGAACTATCAGGCTACTACAGGCAATCATCACCTCTGTCCGTTGAACCAACGCCTTCCCATGGACGAATCTGAAGACCCAGACACGATACTATTTGCAGGAGGGAAGAAACCGTTTCTCCGAACACAATGTCATAGGCGAGCTTTATAAGCAATGTCATGGGGCCATATTCAGAAGCGTAATTCACTGTCACAGAGCGTGCATCAGTTTGGCTCGGCATTTAAATCATCGCTAACGTCTGATGTCTTGTGTCGGCACAGCACGAAAGTCTGTTTTCAGACTTCTCTGTGCTGATCTTTGAATTTTGTGACTAACGGGCTGTCAGTCAAACTTTGCATGCATGTCTTCCATTTACGTCGCTCTGATGCACTACATTAATTACCTTTGTATTCTTATGAATCCGCAATTGTGTAAGACCATCGTTCGCTTATGCATGAAATACTGTCAATAATTACGTATTTTTATTCAGACGATAGTTATCATTTTTTGATAACATTGTTTGTGACACAGGATTAATTTATGCAAATTATGTATTTATAAAACTTTGTTAACCTGCCCACTAAATTATAATGGTCCAAAGATGTGCTGTTTAGCAAATGTAAAGTCGTTAGAGAGCTGATGTATAACCGAACATTATGACACCACAGATCATTGTGTAGGTGAGGTATTGCCACACCAAAAGGGTTACAGAATCACTGGTGCTGAAACCAGACTCATTCTTATGTAATCAACTTTCAGTTTACCTTCCATTCTTCGACAAAGTTCTGTTGTTAGTATTTTGAGTGCAAGTGACACCAGACAGATTGTGTTTCAATTTCTGGATATATTCGGTCTTGTTTTCTTCGGAAGAAAAGCAACTATGTTCTATTTGAAATGTGATACAACTTCCTAAGCTATAAAAATTTACCCGCTGGCTTGTAGAGCTCCAGCTTTGCACGTTAGACTGACGCCCGTGGGAGTTCCACTGGTAAGCCCCTTGAGCCCCACCAAACAGCATCGCTTCTCCCCAGTTTTCTTTTGTCCTGTGTCCTCATTTTCAATCGATCTAATTTCTTTTGGATGGCTACAGACTTCCTCCATGTTTTATCTTCAGTTGCTCGCCTAATTTTCTGATTCAAGGCAATGGAACAGGTAATGTGGTCATATTCATTGTCTCAAGCAGATATTGTTACCTGTAGGGGATATCATTTACCAAGATGATAATTCTCCTGCTCACACTCGTACACATCTCTGAGATTCTTATAATGAACATATGGATTGGACGACACGTATATTCTGGCCGTTTTATAAAATTCCACTAAGAAACATTTAATATTATTTTCTTAATCCCAAGGGACTTGCCGACAGTTTTAGGTGCCAATGCTTGTTCTGCGTCACATTAGAAACTCGTAGATATTTATACTCTGAAGTGCCAAAGAAACTGGTATAGGCACGCGTATTCAAATACAGAGATATGTAAACAGCCAGAATGCGGCGCTGCGGTCGGCAGCGCCTATACAAGACAACCAGCGTCTGGAGCAGTTGTTAGATCGGCTACTGCTCCTACACTGGCAAGTTATCAACATTTAAGTGACTTAGAACGTGGTTTTATAGTCGGCGCACGAGCGATCGGACACAGGATCTCTGAGGTAGCGATGAAGTGGAGATTTTGCCGTACGACCATTTCACGAATGTACTGTGAATACCAGGAATCCGGTGAAACATCAAATTTACGACACCGCTGCTGTCAGAAAAGGATCCTGCAAGAACGGGACCGACGACAAGAGAATTGAGTTGTTCAACGTGACAGAAGTGCAACCCTTCCACGAATTTCTGCCGATTTCAGTGCTGGACCATCAACAAGTGTGAGCGTGCGAACTACTTAACGAAATATCATCGATTTGGGATTCTGGAGCCGAAGGCCCATTTGTGTTGCCTTGATGACTGCACGACAGAAAGCTTTACACATCGCCAGGGCCCGCCAACACCGACATTGGACTGTTGCTGACTGGAAAGATGTTGCCTGATCGGACGAGTCTCGTTTCAAACTGTATCAAACTTGTACGGGTATGGAGACAACTTCAAGAATCCATGGGCCCTGCATGCCAACAGGGGAGTGTTCAAGCTGGTAGAGGCTCAGTAATGGTGTGGGGCGTCTGATATGGTGCCTTTGATACGTCTAGAAACGACTCTAACAGGTGACACGTACGTAAGCATCCTGCCTGATCACCTACATCCATTCATGTTCCATTCCGACGGACATGGACAATTCAAAGAGTATAATGCGACACTCCATACGTCCAGAATTACTACAGAGTGTCTCCAGGAACACTCTTCTGAGTTTAAACACTTCCGATGGCTACCAAACTCCCCAGGCATGAACATTATTGACTATATCTGGGATGCCTTGCAACGTTCTGTTCAGAAGAGATCTCCACCTCCTCGTAGTCTTACGAATTTATGGACAGACCTGCAGGATTCATGGTGTCAATTCCCTCCAGCACTATTTCAGACACCGGTCGAGTCCATGCCACGTCGGCGCTCTTGAATCATTCGACGCAATTACTGATGTGGTAGTCCCAAAAATAAATAAGTAAAAGAAAAGAAATTAATGAAATGGAAATGAAGTCCCATGCTTCTTTACAGAGCGGAGGGGAACGTTGCGGGAGACCCGCACCGCCTTACTAGGCAAGGTCCTAATGGAGGTGGTTTGCCGTTGCCTTCCTCCGACCGTAATGGGGATGAATGATGATGATGAAGACGACACAACAACACCCAGTCATCTCGAGGCAGGAAAAATCCGTGACCCCGCCGGGAATCGAACCTGGGACCCCGTGCTCGGGAAGCGAGAACGCTACCGCGAGACCACGAGGGGCGGACAAAGAAATTAATAGAAGCGCCTATACTTGAGCATATACAAAATTCCAAATTTCTCAGATAACTTCGCAGTAATTACATAGAATGTACACTTATTGTCTCGAAAGCGCCAAAGAATCTTACAAGTTACAAGCAACCTGTAACACAATAACTTTCTTTTCAGTTGACTTCTTAAGCGTGTCTCTTCGTTGATGCACTTGTTTGTGACCGCTAGAATTCCAACCAGATAAAGATATACAGTTACAGGCTGAATGAGTCTGCAGCTAACATTTTATATTGTGTAAATAATTATTTAATCTAAGCTATTACAGTTATTAATACAAACTTACTATGCATATACTTGGAAGATTCTTGTGATGTGTGATTTCAAATTCTCTATTCCTGTAATTGAAATTTCTTGGTTTTATAATATGATGTACTAATCAGTGATGCAAACACTGCGTTACATTATTTTATATATTTTATTATAATCAAACAATTTATTTTTGTATCATAATATTTTATTTTCTTTATTATTCATGTACTAAACATCTGTGGCAAGTAAGAAAGGGGGTAGCGCAGGTTATGTTTGGTGGACGGAGGGGGGAAACACACGGAAGGACCTGTAAGGTCACAGATCTGAAAGCTGGATCTGATCCTGCAACAGACAGAGAACTCACCAGGTGTCCCACGCACAGGCGAGGGTTGCGTTGGCCACCATGTCTGCAGGCACGCCATCCACCAATGCACTGCGATCCATATGCATGGCGTGCAGAAGTCCCACAGACGATCCGGCCCCTGCGGCAGTAGGGCCATACATGTTGCCCACCCACAGTGCCAGTGGTTCCTGGTAGGTGCTCGACACTGTAGGAACGCAGCAACATATCACCTTCAAACCGTCTGACCGATGTCTGCCACAACATTGTCAAATGTAAACAAACGATCTTCATGAAACTTGTCAGGCGTGTATGCGGGCAAAAATAGAGCAATATCCTTTTTTTTTGTTTGCGTTCAATTTTACTTTTAAGGGGTAAAAAGCACCCCACAAAGGTAATTTAGCGTTTAAGATTTAGAAGTAATATTTTCGAAGCGACGATATATAAAAAAAAAACATTGTTATGTATATTTTATATTAAAACATTTTTTTAATATTTCCTCGTTTTGAAGACAGTCCCTCTAAATCTGAAACGAAAAATTACACTTCGGGGTGCGTGTTACACCTTAAAAGTAAAACTGGGCACAAAAAAAAAGTGTTGCGGTACATTGCCCCTTCTGCACACCAGCAAAGTATAATCAAGATCGTTTATTGGCTCATGGGGATGTAAGTGGCGAGCGAGATAATTTTTGTTGACAATGAGATGGAGTATGTCAGAGGGTACAAAAGGGCTTTGACCTCTATACATGATTCACATCAGATTAAAAATCAATGTTCTCGTAAATCGCTATTTTTTTATCCGTAATATTTCTGACAGATCACAACTTTTACTTCTGTAGCAGATACTAGTTCTGTATATTAAAAGAATTCTTGTGTGCCATATTATGACTTCCGTTAGGAAAGTATTTGCTACTTACGAAACACAGAAAAGTGTACGATCCTCCCCCCCCCCCTCCCCCCACGGGTATTTCAACAATTTCCTTTACTTCTTTGAAGAAAAAACTATCTGTTTTATATTAAGCTATGGGGGGATGTTATGCCCAAGAAACATGTGCCTAAGTATTAGGCTGACCAATAAGTTCGTAGAGTTTTTTTTTTGCATGCGATGGGTTAATTTATCGACTGACATTTTTATTTATATTTCACTATTACTATGCTGGAACACGTGAGCAATACTGACCTTACGACTTATCATACAAGAAAGATTAAGGAAAGGCAAACCTTCGTTTCTAGCATTTGTAGACTTAGAGAAAGCTTTTGACAATGTTGAATGGAATACTCTCTTCCAAATTCTAAAGTTGGCAGGGGTAAAAACAGGGAGCGAAAGGCTATTTACAATTTGTACAGAAACCAGATGGCAGTTATAAAAGTTGAGGGACATGAAAGGGAAGCAGTGGTTGGGAAGGGAGTGAGACAGGGTTGTAGCCTCTCCCCGATGTTATTCAATCAGTATATTGAGCAAGCTGTAAAGGAAACAAAAGAAAAATTCGAAGTAGGTATTAAAATCCTTGGAGAAGAAATAAAAACTTTGAAGTTCGCCGAAGACATTGTGATTCTGTCAGAGAGCAAAGGACTTAGAAGAGCAGTTGAACGGAATGGACAGTGTCTTGAAAGGAGGATATAAGATGAACATCAACAAAAGCAAAACGCGGATAATGGAATGTAGTAGAATTAAGTCAGGTGATGCTGAGGGAATTAGATTAGGAAATGAGGCACTTAAAGTAGTAAAGGAGTTTTGCTATTTGGGGAGCAAAATAACTGATGATGGTCGAAGTAGACAGGATATAAAATGTAGGCTGGCGATGGCAAGGAAAGCGTTTCTGAAGAAGAGAAATTTGTTAACATCGAGTATAGATTTAGGTGGCAGGAAGTCGTTTCTGAAAGTATTTGTATGGAGTATAGCCATGTATGGAAGTGCAACATGGACGATAAATAGTTCGGACAAGAAGAGAATAGAAGCTTTCGAAATGTGGTGCTACAGAATAATGCTGAAGATTAGATGGGTATATCACATAACTAATGAGGAGGTATTGAACAGAATTGGGGAGAAGAGGAGTTTATGGCACAACTTGACAAGAAGAAAGGATCGGTTGGTAGGGCATATTCTTAGGCATCAAGGGATCACAAATTTAGCATTGGAGGGCAGCGTGGAGGGTAAAAATCCTAGAGGGAGACCAAGAGGTGAATACACTAAGCAGATTCAGAAGGATGTAGGTTGCAGTAAGTACTGGGAGATGAAGAACCTTGCACAGGATAGAGTAGCATGGAGAGCTGCATCATACCAGTGTCTGGACTGAAGACCACAACAACAACAACTTTGCTATTTAAGTTCACATATTGTCGTTCTGTCGATTGGACATAATGAGTGGAGCTCTGGACGCTACAAAAGAGTGTGTCAAGTTGAGAAATGGGAATATTTCCGACATATTCTATTACTTGAGTTCAGTTGACGGGTGACAGCAGCGGAGGCAGCCAGAAACATTTGCTGCGTGTATGGGACAATTGCACTAGGCAAAGAACAGTAAGGAAAGGATTTTCTCGTTTCAAGAAGGATCGTCTTGACATTAGCGGCTCTCATTCAGGAACACTTTCGGGATTTGATGAAGATCGTTTAAACTCATTAATCCACACTGATCCACATCAGCGTACTCGAGAACTGGCAGGTGTGATGGACTGTTATCATTCCATCATCGTGCGACATTTGCATGAAATAGCGAAAGTTCAAAACTCGGGTATATGGGGTACGGCATAATCTAAAAAAAAAAAAAAAAAAGTGGTTGCCATAGGTGCATCCCCGCTTGTTCGTCATCCACTGGCTCGTGAATAACACCCACCATTCCTGTCCTGTATCTGTATCTGTATCTGTAACTGGTGACGAGAAATGGTATCTTTATGGTACCATAACGAAAAGAAAAGAATGGTTGAGCGAAAACAAAGCAGCAACTCCGCTCACAAAGACCTGTACACATCCGTGAAAGATGTTCATGCATTTGGGGGAATAACAACGGTGTGGTGAACTAACAATTGCTTCCCGAGGTGTATCCATCACTGTTGACATTTATTATCAACAACTGAGACGTCTTGCAGACGCAGTCCAGGAACAACGACCAGGATACTGTGTGAAGTGCTGTTACACCACGATGACACCTACCTGCAGTCTGCTAGACTGACAAAAAGCATTACACAGAAGTTGGGTTGGAAATTCATTCCGCACCCACCTCATTTTGAGCCGTCAGATCTTCTACTTTTCCCCATTCTATTGAGCAAGCGTCAAGAAATTTCGTTTCCTGATGAAAATGCGCTCGGCGCACGGCTGGACGAGTTGTTCACCTCAAAACCACGTGATTTTACAGTCACGGAGCCGGAAAGTTATCCCAGCGTTGGCAGTATGTTTTAATAATGAAGGAGCATATGTTACTGATGACTAATTACCCTGTTATGTACACCTGTTATGTTTATTACACTCATGAAAAAACACTACTAGTTTATTTACCAGCCCAATAATTGGCCTGAGTGTGTACTTAGTCGTACATATCCTTTCAGTCCTTTGCACCTGCTCAACAATAACTTTTAGTTCTTTCCAAATAATTGTCATTAATATGAACAAGTAAGTAAGAAAAAGACTGAATATTGAAACATGGTCGTGTCATTATTCAAGGAAATAATATCATACTTAAAGCAATCAGCCGGAACATAATGACCACATACCTAACACCAGGTATGTCCAACTTTGGCACGGATAACAATGGCGATGATTCGTACATTGAAAGGCCTTGGTAGGTCGTTGAAGATAGTTGGCATCACATCTGGATACACCTGTCACCAAAATTCCAGGAAATTCCGAGGAGGGGGACGATGAGCTCTCACTGCACATTCAATCACCTCCCAAATGCGTCTGATTGAGTTCAAATCTGGCGAGTTGGGGGCCAGGACATCAGTTGTAACTCGCCACTATGTACCACGAAATACTCGATTACACTACTGGCCTAGTGACATGGCGCTATATGTTGCTGAAAAATGCCATTGCCCTAGGGAAAATGAGCTTCATGAAGGGGTGTACATGGTCTGCAACCATTATACGGTACTTCTTGGCCCTCGTGAGGCATACACCTGGATTTATGGATTTCCGGAAAGCTTTTGACACCATTCCTCACAAGCGACTTCTAATCAAGCTGCGGGCCTATGGGGTATCGTCTCAGTTGTGCGACTGGATTCGTGATTTCCTGTCAGGAAGGTCGCAGTTCGTAGTAATAGACGGCAAATCATCGAGTAAAACTGAAGTGATATCAGGTGTTCCCCAGGGAAGCGTCCTGGGACCTCTGCTGTTCCTGATCTATATAGATGACCTGGGTGACAATCTGAGAAGTTCTCTTAGGTTGTTCACAGATGATTCTGTAATTTACCGTCTAGTAAGGTCATCCGAAGACCAGTATCAGTTGCAAAGCGATTTAGAAAAGATTCCTGTATGGTGTGGCAGGTGGCAGTTGACGCTAAATAACGAAATGTGTGAGGTGATCCACATGAGTTCCAAAAGAAATCCGTTGGAATTCGATTACTCGATAAATAGTACAATTCTCAAGGCTGTCAATTCAACTAAGTACCTGGGTGTTAAAATCACGAACAACTTCAGTTGGAAAGACCACGTAGATAATATTGTGGGGAAGGCGAGCCAAAGGTTGCGTTTCATTGGCAGGACACTTAGAAGATGCAACAAGTCCACTAAAGAGACAGCTTACACTGCACTCGTTCGTCTTCTGTTAAAATATTGCTGCGCGGTGTGGGATCCTCACCAGGTGGGTTTGACGGAGGACATCGAAAGGGTGCAAAAAAGGGCAGCTCGTTTTGTATTATCACGTAATAGGGGAGAGAGTGTGGCAGATATGAGACGCGAGTTGGGATGGAAGTCATTAAAGCAAAGACGTTTTTCATCGCGGCGAGATCTATTTACGAAATTTCAGCCACCAACTTTCTCTTCCGAATGCGAAAATATTTTGTTGAGCCCGACCTACATAGGTAGGAATGATCATCAAAATAAAATAGAGAAATCAAAGCTCGAACAGAATGGTTTAGGTGTTCGTTTTTCCCGCGCGCTGTTCGGGAGTGGAATGGTAGAGAGATAATATGGTTGTGGTTCGATGAACCCTCTGCCAAACACTTAAACGTGAATTGCAGAGTAGTCATGCAGATGTAGTTGTAGATGCCTTACACGAGCTCCAGTGGACCCATGGATTCCTATGTTAGTGTTCCACGGAGCGTAATGGAGCCGCCGCGAGCTAGCCTCCGTCCAGCAGTACAGGTATCAAAGAGCTCTTGTCCTGGAACACAACGGATTCGCACATTCCCACCGTCATCATGAAGAAACCATATGATGCTCTGCCACTGGACCAACGTCCAGTATCGATGATTACGTACCTATTTGAATCGTAGTTGCCGACGTTATGGTGTTAACATTGGCACATGCTTGGGTCATCGGTTGCAGAGGCCCATCGTTAGGAGAGGTCGGAGCACCGTGTGTTCAGACACACTTGTACTCCGCCCAGCATTTATGTCTAATATTAGTTGTGCCACAAGTCGCCGCCTGTTGTGTTTTAACAGTCTCGCAGTCTCCCCAGCCTACAACATCTGAAATATGCAGTGAGGAGTGGCCGCCCAAACCCACGACGTCTGGACAAGGTCTCATCTCGGTTTCACCACGTGTTGAGGACACTCACCACAACACTCTTCGAACCCCGACAAGTCGTGCTGTTTCTAAAAACCTCGTGACGAGCCTGTGGGCCATCATAATCTGCCCCCAGTCAAACTCAGATGGATCGTGCACCTTCCCCATTCCGCACATGGACTGCACGCTCACTGATTCTGCATGCACTGTGCATGTGTTTGGCTAGAAGTCTTTCTTCGACAGATGACGCTGCCATCGCCTGAACATGTTTATACTGATAGTAGGTCGGTGGTCTAAATGTTCAGGTTTATCTGTGTTTAATACCTATCTGCCCTAGCTCTTTCACACTAATAAGCAATTTCATACAGAGTTTCAATTTATTTCGCAGAAGTAACCTTAGCCTCTATAATCTGCGTAATTAGGCACTCGCTCCTCCATTCCGTCTTATCATTACCGCCAGACTGCCTTCCCACACCCTGTGTAACGGCCAGCGCCAAAACTCTCGCTGCTTCTAGAATGATGGCGATTCGTCGAATCAGCGGTGCTACCTCCAATAGGCAGTATCGCCTAAGGCTTAAGTTGATACTGAAACGGCATCGTCTGTATCACAATTCTGAAAATAAAACAAATATAGTTCCCGAGAGGTGCCCAAAATATAAATTAAAATTCCGCAAGAACCAAATGATATCAGCAGGAAGTATTCGTAGCACAACCGACAAAATTTAACTTTCCCTGGCTTTTGACGGTGATCAAAAAAACTTTCAGTATAGGGCATCGTGTACACATAAAACATAAGATAAAATTGTAAAGATTAAATACTTTGCAGCCGCGTGGAGTGGCCGCGCGGTTGCAAGCGTCACGTCATGGACTGCGTGGCCGCTCCCGCTGGAGGTCCGAGTCCTCCCTCGGGCGTGGGTGTGTGTGTTGTTACTAGCATAGGTTAGTTTAAGTAGTGGGTAAGTCTAGGGACCGATGACCTCTGTAGTTTGGTCCCTTAAGAACTCACACACAGCAATACTTTTCATATAAAAAACATAGTCTACTTCCAATGTGTATATCTGCTACAAGAGAAACAACACTGCTCCCAATCACTTCACTTCACGTACGTTTAGCACGCAATATAGTAACGAAAAGAAGACAATGTAGATATCATAGTAATGAACGAAGAGTCTCTCCACAACATTATATCTAAATCATGTTTCTTCCATTTAGCTATACACCATATGTAACAGTCGGTTCTCTGAGATACAGAGAGAGAAAGCACTTAAAAAGTATTTAAAGAAGGAATTTACATCTATATTATCACGAATATTTTTTTAATTTATAAGATTTCCCATTTTGTAATTTTTTCAGGCTGGTGAAAAATGTCAAGCATCTAAGAAGTTGCTGTATGGTCTGGTCAGTTATTAATCTCATTCTGCACAGGGTTCAACACTATTAAAACAATAGGGAAAGGATCCTGCACAAGCATCATTTCATTTCGTCGCACAATTGCCTCGCACATGCCTGTCTTCAAAGCAATGCCGTGCTACTGACAGAGCGACTATTCTGGTCCAGTCCCCCAGCTGTCCGCCGCTACCGCGGATGTTGACCCAATGCACAGCCAGCCGCTTATGTGGTGATCTGCTGCCAATCTCTGTTACTAGGTGGCTCTGCCTCTGCCTTGCCTCGCCTCCATACTTGAGCACAGCGACGCTATTGCTCTTCGCGATGACTCGCTGTAGTGCACTGTTCAGGTTTTCCCGAAAGCAACCAAGTAGCTCCAAGCCGCGCCCATCTCGGCTGCTGGCGTTTTACCACAGCAACCACGCCTTACAGCCTTACTGAGCGTAGCGACACTACTGCTCCTGCCGACGACTCGCTGTACTGATGCACTCGATTGTTTCCGAATGTAGCCGAATGGTTTTTACTCGCACCGATCTCAGCTGCTGGCTCAACACCATGCTGCCTCATGCTGCGGTGTTGCCCTCACATGGTGACGATTTACAATGAAACATTTGATGAACGCCAACAGCAGCTTCAGATGACAGATGGGTAACCCCTGCATCATGTCTTAACCCGTGTCAACAAAGGTAGTAGTTCGTTATATCAGTACACAGTTTATCTTACACATTGCACTGGCTAACAGCGTCCATATCCTATACACATGTTGAATTTACTAAACATATCACACTGTTTTATAGTTCTAGGCTCAATAGACTTCAACAAGACCAAATAATAATATCTTGTATACTAACACAGTCTTGTTACCGGTCTTCGTTCAGATACATTCTCCCATTTATCTTTCCTATTTATTTTAATTCACAGATATTTGAAGTGGATTTATATTATATCTTTCCTTATTTTCCACATCCTCGCTACCGCGGTATTTACCACTTCGGTGCTCTTCCAATTTTAATGCGTTTGGATGCTCCAACCTTATCAGTTTGTATGAGCCTTTATACACATGGTGGCACTTCTTTATTTCTTCTTCCTCCTTCTTTGACTTGACATGGTTTCATATCAACACTATGTCTCCCTCATGATTCACGATACAGTCAACCACCTTGTGAAATTGTTTCTTTCTTTCTTCTGCTTTCTTCGAAAGTGTTGGTTTTGCCTCTCTAGTTTCTCTTCCCAGGTTGCATTTCACTCGAGCATGTAGTTAAGGTTTTCTTGAATTACACTTTATTTTGTATTATTGGATAGTTACTCAACTGGAGTATATCCCATAGAGTCATGAGGCACATAATTTATTATATCTTCATCGTTACCCGTCCATTGCACTGCATTATTATGTTTATTATGATAGTATACTATACACAAAAAGTTAATTTCCTTAGTAACTCAATCTGCCAGATGTGGCACTTTTCTGTATCTGGATATAGATACGGGTTCTAGGTTGTTTAAACATTTCCACCAACACTTTACTTATAAATTGACTTCCATTATCACTTTTCTTAGTATACACACATGTTTAAAATATTCCTTCATCATTTTACTGCCGTTTTATGTCCACTTGCTTTTCTAACATGATACAACCTCATGTAACAGAAAAATAGTTCAGTGGTCACTTACATGTAATTTACAGCCACCACAGACTTTGGTAGAGGCCCGACTACATCCACAGCGACTGTTTCTTTAATTTATTTCCGTTATATCTGGTGTATGTACCCCTTCGGCTGCACTGTTGATGTTTTAATCTTTTGGCAGATTTCACAAGTCCTTAATGTTTTCCTCATGGGTCTCGCGCTATCATGAAACCAACAAACTCTTTGGAGTCTTGTCTTTTTGTGGTGAAGTTCTTTGCCGAGGCTATCCCAGAGGCACAGGAAGCAACAGAATTGGATGTAGCCGTGTTGTAGTCCAAGTAATACGCCTATGACTTTCAGATCCCCCGAAATCTGCCATTTAAACTTGTCACAGTTCAATCGCAGTAGTAACGTTTCGTGTTATCATTTTTTTCTTTCGCGTAAGGTGCATACCCAATCGGAGTCGATGGTAACAAGTTGCCATTACGCAGTAGCACCCACTTGAGACTTCCTTTGGAGGAATCAATGAACAACCTTCATTGATCTCTTTTTCAGTCAGTACCCAGCTAATTGCTCCATTAGGCTCATACATCACTACAAAATACCAAGGTTTTTCACTTGCGAAAAAAATGGAAGGAATGACGTGTGGTTGTTTCGGAATGCAGCCACATTTACCTTTTTATCAACATAGTTTCACTGTTGTAGTCTTGAGGCCAACAGTTCAGTTCTACCTTTCGGTGATTCCAGATCCCCCGCTAGGACATATAAAACAGGATGTTTCGAAGAACTGGGACTGGCTTTTGAAGGTGCGGCACACTAGTTTCGCTACCGCCCTCTTCACTATCACAGAGGGGACAGGCAATGTCTCTCCGTGAGGCACTGACCGCATGGCCGAGAGTATGTTATCATATGCGAAGGAGGACTTTCTCCTCTTGGAAATACTATCTATTAATGGAGTTGTCATACAGAAGTAACAATCATTCATATGGTTCGGTGATTTTCGCCAGGTTATGGGTGTAGCAAAGTCCATCGAAGATCTTTTACTATTCAATCACGAAGATATGCAACACAAATGAGGAACCCAGGGCTTGTCTTAGTCCCGAATTTCATAGCCAAAGTATAATTGTACGCCTTGCTAACATATGGCGTTATTGGTCTGTCCGAAAATGTAGCAAAAATTGCCAACACAGTTTACGCATTTGCGAGGCACTATGAATAACAGGAATTACGATGGCTACATGCAGTAACTAGACTTCAGTAACACATCATTCCAACACAAGAAAAGAACACAGCTTAAATGAAACATGTTCTGCTTCTCTCTTCCTCTTCCTCTTGTTTCTACTGCCCCGGTGAAAAATAGCGACAAAACACAAACAGCTGCTGTTGTTGCCTGGAACCTCATTACTCCGTCTACTATCAGCGGGATTTCGAAGGCCACACGGGAGGGGATTGACACTGACTGCTAGTAGAATGTAATTATAATTAAATGCAGCCCCCTTTAACTTCAACGAAAGTGCTTCATTGTCGTTTTAGTTATCAGCGTGGGCGATGTAAGCCCGTAAAAAAAACGGAACAGTGCCCTTTCATGGCCCAGGTGTCCGGCGTCCCCCGTGGGGAGATACAAATGTCCCGTATACTGAAATTTCGCAAATACGTATTATGACATAAATTAATACTGCTGATTTGTATTTATGTTATGTATAATTATCTGAAAATATTGGGATTTGTAATTTTGAAAATACATCGTAAAATTACCTTTTTTCTATGTTATAGATTTATTTATCTTTGTTAGGTTTCTGTTGAAGTAACTGTTTGCTTCCACACAAGAGTGGAACGGTCAACAGTCACTTCCCCTCCTTCAACCCCTTCCACGCCTCCTATATCAGGATTGCATTAAACCATGTTAGAATTTACTTTCAATCAGCAACAATGCATAACTTAGTTGAGAAGTAAAAACCATAATGACATGTTTTGTTCTTTTATTGGGAAATCGACAATTGTTATTCATTTTCTGTGCATTCTGTGTCGACCTCAGCTCAGTGGTGACTGTTGAGTCACGAATGTTTTAAGAAGCGCATGTACTCTTGTTCAGTTTTTTTGAATAATCATTTCAGTATTGTATTCACGCTCAGTATTCAGAGAATCTTTCTTTCCCCTACTGCGATAGAACATTTCTTCAAATTAAGCCTAAACGCAAGGGCTTCTTTTCAACTAAACTAAAGGAAAAGTATCCTTTCTGGGAAAGTACCAAAATAAATTTTGAGGTTTGTTACACAACTTGCCACAACATATTTTCCATAGCACATGGTGGAAGTTGAGACATTTTACAGCACGAGAAAACTAAGAAACGTAAACTGGGTTCAACAGCTGCAGCAACATCATCGAAGATGAACGCCTTCTGATCCAGTACAACATTAGGTATGTTGACAGAATAATGGAATACTGAAATCTTATACTTTTGTTATTAACTACTGCAAAATTTTCTTTTTGTGTTAGTAACTTTTACGAATTCCTTCTATCTCAGGCAATGAAGAATTAAAATTGGCTGTGCCAGAAGGAACATTTGCCTACCTACCACACTGTGTGTCACAGTTATAACTTCATGGGCTCCACATCGAAAATAATTAAGAACTTGTATGATATCAAGTTTAGTTGTGCAAGGACAAAAACAGAATGTATTGTTAATAATGTGTTGGCTCCACGGTGTAAATAGTTTCTTACTGAAGACCTTAATGAAGTGAATTCTATAAGCGTTTCTGTCGATACCAGCACTAAATTACTTCCTCTCATTGTGTGATATTTCAAACCCTAAGGTGGGTTATGTGTAAAATTGTAGAATTTCTGTTCTGTCGAAAATAAAACATCAGCTGCCTTATCACAGCGTGTACTGCATGTTATACAATCCCATAATTTGGAGTCAAAATTTGTGTGCCTCTCAGGTGATAATATGAATAATGTGTTTTACGGGGTCAGAAGAGAAGGTAAGGAAAACGTTTTCAGCAAATTAGAAGTAAGTCTGACAAAGTCTCTTGTAGGGATTGGTTACTCAGTACAGCGTGGAAACAGCGGTAGGCAAGTAACCAGTCGATGCAGGAAACATCGTGGGTAAAATTTATAAGTGTTTCCATATATACAATGTACGGATGGAACATCTAAAGGAACTCTGCAAACCTGTGAATATTGAATATCACCTAGTACTGGGTTACATCAGCACAAGGTGGTCAGCATTATTGCCTGCATTTGAAAGGATTGTAAAATTGTATCCACCTTTAAAATCACTTTTTCTGTCAGAATCAAGGTGCCCTGCTGATTTGCATTCATTTTTGAATAACGAGGAATCAGAATTATGGTTCTGGTTTGCGCACAGTCAGCTATATATCTTTAAAACAAGTATTCTAGATATTGAAAGGCTGGATGCTAGTTTTTCAGAAGCATTGCGTTGTTGTGAGCTACTAAAAACGTAGGTAAGAAATAGGAGAAATAGTAGCTAATGTTTTGAGTCTCCAAGTTAAAGTCTTGTTACTGAAACTGTATGAGTGTGACCGACCAGCTCAAGATAGATTTTATTCATTTGTAAACATGTTCTACAGTGTACCATATGACTATCTACAGTAGTTTCATGGAGTTAGAATTTTCCGCATGACACCGATTTCGGTTGATCTACTTTGAGATCAAAACCAAATTTGTGAGATGTGGAGGCCAGTGTTTCAATAATACAAGACATAGTTATGTAATCCTGCCTGTGTCACTCCTGTTTGATGACTTTTGTATGGCTAAAATAATTTTAGTACAAAAATTATGTGCATGGAATGATAACAATATAGCAATACAGGATAGGTGCACGCAAATTTTCAAAGAATTCAGGAAGAAAAAATTATAATTAAGGAAGAAAAACATTGTAATAACAACCTTCCCTCGTTTATAGAATTTATCCTTTACCTTCCAGACTCAAATGCAAAAATAGAAAGTATTTTTTCCAAAATGAGTAAGCACTGGTAATATGAAAACACCAATATTTAGGAAGCTATTTCCTCAAGGACCAAAATGAATGACAGATTGTTAAGTCTCAGCAAGGTTGGTAAAAATAGTCACTCCAGTGCAAAATATGTAGATACGCAAACATGAATGACCGCATGGGGTTTGTTCTGTGCATGAAATATTGTTGAGAAATGTTAAATTTTTTTAAATATGATAGTGTTCTTTCTTTTAACTACTTCGTACTAGTGTTATATGAGTAATAATGCCTTTTTATTATATGCAATGAATATCGATGGTAAAAGACTTTGCATCGTCATCATCATCAACATAATATTCCAGTCATGAAAAGTCATTGTTGGCCCGTTTCGATTCCAGTTAAACAGGATCCCTAAGTAGTTTCTGTGGATGAGCAGGTCGTCTTCGTTCCAGAGGGTGATAGTGGAGGGCTAGTGTATTGTAGCATTTCATAGTGTCTCGTTAATTTTCTGAAAGTCTTCTGTACATTTATCTGATCAGGACCATACATTATGCTGTTCAGCACTTGGTCACTTAAGAATCGACGGCAGAATCCACATTACCCGAAAAAGTTTTATGCGGCTTTTTGTTTCCCGGCAATAGAAATTCCTTTATACCCCTTAGTTTGTCTAGATTCGGCCTTATACCGTCAGCATCAATTACGTGACCCAAAAAGTTAATTTCCTGTCATGCATTCAAACGGGCCCCAGACGACTTACACTTCGAAAATTCTTATTTTAAAGCCTACAGATGTCCTTCCCAGTTTTTGCTAAATAGTGAAAAATCGTCAAAGTAAACTGCAGTTTTCTTCAATAACTTTTCTCCTAACACCCCGTCTAATTTCCGGATGACTGCCGTTTAACTCAAGAGGTATCATCCGATACTGGTAACAATAGCCTTCATATAGAAGGGTAACTGGCGGTAGCCGGTTGTCAATCTAGACTTATGAAAAATTGCATCCCTTTCAATTTCTGAAGAAATTGTTTGACATTTACTGGTCTATCTCGTTCCCGATCGAATACTGCATTCGCTTGCCGAGCACCCGAAAGCAGACGAATTTGCCCCTTTTTCTTAGCAAGAACCTCTAAGAGTATGTTATACTGACTGGTGACCCGTTCGATCACACCTGATGACAACACGTTTCGCACTGCCTTTTCCACAGCCAGTTTTGAGCAAGTAGTGTTTTATCTGGTAGTGAAAAAGACGGCGTGTGTGGCTTCCTTTTAATTCTGTATGGCGGTCCTTTTGTGATGCTATGTCTCTTACTGAATACTTCTCTGTATTCCAAAAACAAATTAATTAACTTCTCCGTTCCTTTGGGTTCCATGCTTGCGATGCCTTTCATCTTCGCTCGTACTCCTTCTGGGGTGAGTCCATCTTGTTCTTTCCATTCTACGTGATCTTCATCTTCTTCGATTTCCCTTGCCAGTGTTCTGTCGTTTCCCTTGCCATTTTTCTGTCTTTTCCATAGTCCTGCCTCACAACCACAAGGTAAATTCCTGAAGACTTTGTATGTACTGCTGTTCCTTCTTTAAACTGCGTTTTTTTATTTTTATTTCATCGTTTTCTGCTATTCTCAATTCACTTTTCCCGTTTTCTCTGAGAGCCAATCAAACCAATAACAAGTCCCTCTTCTAATCCAGGCACCATGACAGAATCAACACAATAAGTTTCTTCTCCCATTTTCGCTTTTGACATTGATTGGCAGCAAATAGTTTTTCCAGCCTTCCCAGTAGCTCCTTTAATTTTAAAACCAGTTACGGGCACACATTTTATTTCTACTCCAGATAGTAATAACTCGTTATAATCATTGTTTGCTATCGCACAAAGCCAACTTCCTGCGTCTAAAAGAGCCCTCGTTTTTTTGCCATGTGCAAAGGTTGGACTTTAATAGTGGCAACTATTTATTTACAGCTAGTACAAAATAGATACGTTTTTCAAAGTTTTCCTGACCTTTAAAGTAGTCACCAGCATTGTGTATAACCCGTTGCCAGCGTTGTGGAAGTCGTAGGATACTCTTAGCAGAGCCATTTGTGTTGACAGTTCGAACGGCGCGGCCTATTGCCCAACGAATTTGCAGCAGTTCTGAGGCGAATGCCGCGAAGTGTTTCCTTCAGTTAAGAAATCGAGTTGAAATCAGGAGGACTTAAGTCAGTGGAGTGCAGTAGGTGGTATAGCACTTATCAGCCCCATCAGTCAAACAAATCAGTAACAGCTTGCACTGTATGTGTCGAGCATTGTCCTGAAAAATGATGGTCAGGTCTAGCAGAAAGTGTCATCACTTATGTCTCTAAGCTGGTCGTAAGTTGTGTTACGAAAATGAACATCATACAGACAGAAGTGATGACACTTTCTGCAGGACCTGACCATCATTTTGCAGGACAATGCTCAAGCACGTACAGTGCAAGTTGTTACTGACTCGTTTCACTGATGGGGCTGCTAAGTGCTATACTACCTACTGCACTCCCCTGACTTAAGCCGTCGTAATTCCAACTCGATTTATAAACTGAAGGAAACACTTCACAGCATTCGCCTCAGAACTGCTACAAATTCGTCGAGCAATACACCGCGCCGCTCGAACAGTCAACACAACTGGCACTGCTAAGAATATCCTACGACTTCCAGATCGCTGGCAACGGTTTATACACAATGCTGGTAACTACTTTGAAGGTCAGTAAAGCTGTGAAACACGTATGTATTTTGTAAGAGCTGTAAATAAATAGTTGCCACTATTAAAGTTCCAACCCTCGTACATGGCAGAAAAACGAGGGCTCTGGTAGACGTATTTCTCTTCAAGTCCCTATTGGATAACTGATTATTTCTGTCGTAATATCTTCCTCTTTTATCAATTTTCTACTATCAACTTACGTGAAAATTCTCCATTTTCACAAAACCCACTTTCTTTGTCTATCTACACCCGTTCGATTTTATTTCTGGCATCCAACAGTTCCATTTTGGTAAATTTCTTTCTCTTATAGTCACAACAAAGTCTTAACCACCTCTCTACAAAATTGAAACTTTTACTATACACGTCACACGTCCTTTTTACACACTTTTTTCCAATTTTCACCCTATAGCAAATCTCAGTCCACACTGTTGTTAGTTTTCTTTTTAAATTCTCATCGTTGTTAATGGCCTTAGCTCTTACGACACATACGTTTTCGAATTATCCCCGTCGGCCAGGTGCTGCATACTGAGTTCTCCTCATGTACATCTACTCATACTCCGTAAGCCACCTAATGGTGTATGGAGGAGAGTACTTTTTGTACCACTAACTGAGCCCTCCAACTCTGTTTCACTCGCAATTAGTGCATAGGAAGAAAAATTGTCGATAACCCTCTTTGTTGCCTGTAAATTCTCAAATTTTCTCCCCGTTGTCATTCTCTGAGAAATATGTCGGGAGAAGTAATATGTTGTCCAATTCTTCCCGAAAAGTGCGCTGTCGAAATTTTAATACTAAATCTCTCCGTGATGCACAACGCCTCTCTTGTAATGCCTGTCAATGGATTTTGCTGGGCATCTCCGTAACAGTCTCGCGCCGGTTAAGCGATCCTGTGGAAAAACGCGCCTCCCTTCGTTGTATCTTCCATATCTATTCTATCAGTCCTGCCTGGTAGGGTTCCCAGGTAGATGAACAATACTCAAAAACCGGTTGAACAAAACGCCTTATAAGCCACTGCGAAGACTGGCGTGGCATCTGGTTGCGGTATCGAAATTACTCTGCGTCTGTTTGCTGTTCACTCTATTTCTTCTTGGTCGCATTCATTATTTACAGTTCGGTTCTCCGAATTTTTGCTACAGTCGCAAGTCCTGTCGCGCATTACTATTGTTAGATACTCCCCCCCTCCCCTCCTTCACCCGTTATTTTAATAATTTTCTTGGAAAAGCTGTCTGTTTTGTGTTGGGCAAAAGTTCAGTTCGACAGCTAAAAGGGGGATCTTCCGCCCAACGAACGTGTGCCTAACTAATTAGCCGTGACAATGTATCTAGTGGCACATGTACTTTCACTCCTTCCCATCTTCTGAACAAGAAACTTTAGTTCGTTACAAATAATTATCATTAACGTGAATGGGTAGCTAAGATAAGGACTGAATATTGAAGCACCATCCTTTTATAATTCAATAAAATAATATCAGCTTATATTTGCTGTCTGCCTTAGCTCTTTCATACTAACAATCACGTTCACATAGGGTTTCTATTTCTTTCGCAGAGGTAGCCATTGCCACTACAATCCACGAAGTTAGGCACTCTCTCAACCGTTCCGTCCTATCACTACCGCCAGACTGCCATCCCGCGCCCCGCAGAACGACCGGTGCAAAAGCTCTCGCTGCTTCTAGAATGATAGGGATTCCCGGAATCAGTGGCGCTACATCCAAGAGGCAGTGGCGATTTAGGCTATAGTCGACACTGAAACAGCATCGCCTGTATCCTTACAAGGAGATGACAACACAAATATAATGGGTAGAAAACGACCAGTTTAATGACCAAACATGCCTTTAGAAACAAGAGTTATTTATTAACGAACGATGATGTTAATACAGGAACAAGGAAGAACTTTATTACAATAATTTATTAGGAGTATATTAAACTATAGTTCTGAAGGAAAAGAAATATGTGTGTCGAGAAGAGCCACAGAAACAATGTAGGCGGAAAAAGATGTGCAATGAACTACTAACAAAAAAAAAAAATAAAAAATCTGAACAGGCCATGAAGGTTGAACGGTATCGACCTGCCATCGTGTCATCAAAAATGGCTCTGAGCACTATGGGACCTAACTTCTAAGGTCATCAGTCCCCTAGAACTACTAAAACCTAACTAACCTGAGGACATCACACACTTCCATGCCCGAGGCAGGATTCGAACCTGCGACCGTAGCGGTTGCGCTATTCCTGACTGTAGCGCCTAGAAACACTCGGCCACCCTGGCCGGCGCCGTGTCATCCCTCAGCCCTTAGGCGTCACCGGATGTGGACACGGAGGGTCATGTGGTCAGCACGCCGCTCTACCGGCCGCTATGAATTTTCCTGAGTGGTTCACTACTTCTCAATCAAGTAGCGCCTCAGTAGGCCTCGCGAGGGCTGAGCGCGCCCTTCTTGGCAACAGCACCCTGCAGACCCAGACGATGACCCACCCAAGTATCAGCGAAGCCCGACAGCGCTTAACTTCGGTGGCCTGACGGGAACCGGTGTTACCATTGTGTCAAGGCAGTTGGCAATCAACTACTAACACTGTAACTAATTAAACGGAAAAGTTCATTAACATAATACAGAGAAGCAGTGGAATGAAATGCAGGAACTACAACCAGATGGTAAAGATAGCCAGAGACAGAGAAAGATGGCTACAAAACAAAGGCAGATGAAACTTCTGTCGAAAAAGGGGTCAGTGGAGACGAAGAACGAACTCTGATTGGATAAGGATGGGGAAGGTAATCGTCCGTGCCCTTTTACAAAGGAACCGTTCCACCATTTAACTTAAGCGATTTTGACAAATCACGGAAATTCTAACACAGGATGGCCAGACGGGTATTTGGACTGTTTTACTGCTGAATCTCGACCAGTGCTGTGTCTCTCTCAGTGACAATGGCTGCATGAAGAGGGCGTTGTCTGCAGTATGCGAAACTATGCAGACTGCAGGTACCACAATTCGCATGTCTTCTGCTGCACTGGTCAGTTCGCTACATCAGTAGCTTTTGGTAATGCTGTTTATGATTTCCCAGACAAGTAATACAGTGATGAAATTGTGTGACATCATAATCACATCATGCACATCCGGAATGTAGAGAAAGTTGCACCTTCCTTCCCAGTCATAAATGTATGCAGTAGTGATTGTTAGTTGTTCTATTTTATATCTGTGAGAAGGTCACTGTTAAACTAAGGCCCCTTTCCCCGTTTGGATAACAGGGATAGTTGCCGAAGTGGCGCCCAATAGAAAAATGTCCACTTCGCCATTCTGCTACGCGAAGTTGTTCTTATTATTATTATTATTATTATTATTATTATTATCACTACCTTACAACAGATACGTCCATTAATCCTTTTTTGATGTCGTTCTTCATGCCGGGTCGTTTTATATTTTAGTAGAATTGTTCCGAGGCTCGATGAAACACTTTCGAGTGTCTATCTTTTTCCATGTAAGGGTACCAGCCCATAACGAAAACCCCAGGATTAAACATATTAATGCGATGTTATTCACGGATAGTTTAAGTATCATACAAGACAGCGACGACAAATTACAAATGGCCTTGCAGAAACTAAATACGACATCCGCAAGCTACAATCTGACTATATTTATAAATAAAATTACAATCATAACCTTTTTAGGTATTTACATAATACGAACAGAAACAGTCCTCAAAAGTAAACGGATAGAACATGTAGTCCGTTACAGATATTTAGGAAGTGACGTACCATATGAACGACAAGTCGATACATAGAAAACAGAAACTAATACTCACCAGCTTTATGGTGCAATAAGAACATTTAAGAGTAAAACAGGGAAAGTGACACAACTGAAATTTTGTAACGTCATGGCAGTTGCCACTTTAGTATATGAGGGAGAAATGTGAACATAGTGAAATAAAGATATACGGCAACTAAAAGCATCGGTAATGATTTTTTATGATCTATGAAAAGCTTCACTAGTGATGACGAAATTAAAATCGAAGTAATAAGGGTAGAATGAGGGATGCAAACAATTACCCAAAAAGCAAAACGGAGAAAACATGTAAAGCGTCAGATAGACATCTACATCTACATCTACATAGATACTCCGCAACCCACTGTATGGTGCGTGGCGGCGAGTACCCTGTACCAGTACGAAGATAAGGTACGAGAAATTAGGGCACATACGGAGGCATATACTCATTTCCCCCTCGCTCTATTTGCAAGTGGAACAGGAAATGAAATAACCAGTAGCGGTACAGGGTAGCCGCTGGCACGCCCCTTACGGTGGCTTCGGAGTATCTTATGTAGATGTAGATGCAGAAGAACATAATTTTCGTTTGTCAACAACTCGCATGAAACAATGAAGACAAATATTCATTTTCAATATGCTTTGTGTTAAGCTTTTACCTCAAATTGTGACTTGTGATGGTGTAATTTGTTACTTTTTAAACTGTAAACGATCATGGAATAAAACTAACGTCTGCCACTTCTTTGTTCTATGAGCTCCACAACCATCCTGTTTGTGAACATACTTCATTACGTGTACGTTACGCTAGTGCTTTATTTATTTTCTGCTTCCTAAGGAATATGGTTCCCATACGTGCGTGCTGAGAGATACTAGTGAACCGTGGTTCTAGCTCTGCCATAACGGTTAGGTGAACGCACATCTCATGGAGATATAACAGCTGAACTTACCTATGGAGGGCCTGATGATCGAGGCAGGTAGCCCAACGGCTTCAGAGCGTATTAGATCTTCGGCGATTGCTTTTGTGAAGGTATATGTGTTGGGCCAGTCACCCATAAGCCTGAAACACAGAGACATTGCTACTGAAACCCCGCTCAATTTTAGATAGATCTTCCGAAAGAGATATTTTAGCAGGACAAGAATAATGAAAAACACGTTCGAACACCAGTGCATTCTCAGCGATTACTGATATCACTGAACAATGGTAAACTGTGATCGAACATTATAAACTTAAAACATCGTATGAACTTTCAAACAATTTACTGATTGAGGTAAATTTGATCAGAGTTCGCGAGTTCTGTGCTTACATTTGCTGCTGATGAGACAATGTTCGGTGTGAATTAAAATGAACGGAATGATATTCGTTTTTATAAGCTACTCTACTGGGCCATTAAAATTACTACACCAAGAAGAAATGCAGATAATAAACGGGTATTCATTGGACTAATATATTATACTAGAACTGACATGTGATTACATATTCACGCAATTTGGGTGCATAGATTCTGAGAAATCAGTACCCAGAACAACCACCACTGGCCGTAATAACGGCCTTGATACGCCTGGGCATTGAGCCAAACAGAGGTTGAATGGCGTGTACAGGTACAGCTGCCCATGCAGCTTCAACACGATACCACAGTTCATCAAGAATAGTGACTGGCGTATTGTGACGAGCCAGATCCTCGGCCACCATTGACCAGACGTTTTCAATTGGTGAGAGATCTGGAGAATGTGCTGGCCAGGGCAGCAGTCGAACATTTTCTGTATCCACAAAGGCTCTACAGGACCTACAACGTGCGGTTGTGCATTATGCTGCTGAAATGTAGGGTTTCGCAGGGATCGAATAAAGGGTAGAGCGACGGGTCGTAACACATCTGAAATGTGTTGTCCACTGTTCAAAGTGCCGTCAATGCGAACAAGAGGTAACCGAGACGTGTAACCAATGGCACCCCATACCATCACCCCGGGTGGTACGCCAGTATGGCGATGACGAATGCGCGCTTCCAATGTGCGTTCACCGCGATGTCGCCAAACACGGATGCGACCAGCAGGAGGCTGTAAACAGAATCTGGATTCATCCGAAAAAAAATATTTTTTGCCATTAGTGCACCCAGGTTCGTCGTTGAGTACATCATCGCAGGCGCTCCTGTCTGTGATGCAGTGTGAAGGGTAACCACAGTCATGGTCTCCGAGCTGATAGTCCATGCTGCTGCAAACGTCGTCGAACTGTTCGTGCAGATGCTTGTTGTCTTGTAAACGTCCCCATCTGTAGACTCATGGACCAAGACGTGGCTCCACGATCCATTACAGCCCTGCAGATAAGGTGCCTGTCATCTGGACTGCTTGTGATACGAGGCCTTTGGGATCCAGCATGGCGTTCCGTACTGCCCTCCTGATCCCACCGATTCCATATTCTGCTAACAGTCATTGGACCCCGACCAACGCGAGCAGCAATGTCGCGATACGATAAACCGCAATCGCGATAGGCTACAATCCGACCCTTATCAAAGTCGGAAACGTGATGGTACGCATTTATCATCCTTACACGAGGCATGACAACAACGTTTCACCAGGCAACGCCAATCGCCTGCTGTTTGTGTATGAGGAATCGGTTGGAAACTTTCCTCATGCCAGCACGTTATAGGTGTCACCACCGGCGCCAACGTTGTGTGAATGCTCTGAAAAGCTAATCATTTGCATATCACAGCATCTTCTTCCTGCCGGCTAAATTTCGCGTCTGTAGCACGTCATCTTCGTGATGTAGAAATTTTAATGGCCAGTAGTTTTTTTTGGTCAGGAACAGTTGATTAGTGCGAAACTGGTAGTATCTCGTGCATTGGTAAGTGATAATACAGCACAGACGTTTCAGCTAAGAACTTGTTTTATCCAGTAGCTTTAGTGGAACTTCAAAGAAGGAACACTCTTTCTAGTTACGAGACAATAAAATTTATACACCCTGCTGACATGTACAGTGGTGGGGTACCCTCCTCCCAATGTCGCGACTGACTTCCTTTTACCCGGTGTAGTGCAGCAACTCGACGTGGCACGGACTTAACAAGCCGTTGGAAGTTACCTGCAAAAAAAATTGAATCATGTTGTGTCTATAGCCGTCCATAATTGCGAAAGTGTTGCCGGCGCAGGGTTTGGTCCACCAACTGACCTCTCAATTAAGTCCCATAAATATTATATGGGATTCATGTAGGGCGATCTGGTTGGCCAAATCATACGCTCGTATCCTCCAGAATGTTCTTCAAACCAATCGCGAACAATTGTGGCCCGGTGACATGGTGCATTGTCATCCACAATAATTCTATCGTTGTTTCGTTGGAAATGTTCTCCCAGTAGGCGAACATGACCATTTCCAGACAATGGTCGGTTCAGCTGGACCATAAGATCGAGTCCATTCCATCTAAACACAGCCCACTCCTTTATTGAGCCAGTATCTGGTTGAACACTGCCTCGTTGACGACTTGGGTTAATGGCTTAGTTTGATCTGCGCTACACTCGAACACTCGCATCAGCTCTTACCAACTGAAATCCGGACTCATCTGACCAGGCTATGGTTTTCCAGTCGTTTACGGTCCAACGGACCTGGTCACGAACCCAGGAGAGGCGCGTGCAGGCGACCTCACCCTGTTACCAAAGGATCTGTCGCCTGCTGCCAGACCTCGTAGCGCTCAATTTCACCGCCCTGTCCTAACGGTCACGTTCGCCGTACGTCCCACTTTGATGGTTGGTTGGTTGGTTTCGGGGAAGGAGACCAGACAACGAGGTCATCGGTCTCATCGGATTAGGGAAGGATGGAGAAGGAATTCGGCCGTGCCCTTTCAGAGGAACCACCCCGGCATTTGCCTGGAATGATTTAGGGAAATCGCAGAAAACCTAAATCAGGATGGCCGGACGCAGGATTGAACCGTCGTCCTCCCGAATGCGAGTCCAGTGTCTAACCACTGCGCCACCTCGCTCGGTAGCCCACTTTGACTTCTGCAGTTCTTTCACATACTGTTCCTTGTCTATTAGGACTAAAAACTGTACAAACATACTGCTCCTCTCGGTCGTTAAGTGAAGGCCGTCGGCTACGGCGTTGTCTGTGGTGAACAGTAATATCTGAAGTGTGGTACTCTCGGCACACTGTTAACACTGTGAATCCTGGAACATTGAATTATGGTGCGTTTAAAATTAGTTGCGACTTTTGACAGTTGAGTAGTGAACGAATGGAGGAAACTGTAGTTGCCGGGATGTGCTGAACGCGTCAGAATGTGAAGATAACGCCAGGCCTGCTCGGCGCTTAACCTGTCAGTCGCCCAAGCTGGCTGATCTGTAGTCTTTCTCAAACGATTTTAGAGAAACTATACGGTAATAAACTCTGAGTCTCACACACCTTATAGCTTCATTCGTCAGCTTCATGATGAATTACCTATTATTTCGTTAATGATCATAGTTATTGTAATAATTTGGTATTAGCTAAACTACTGTGAGAAATTCGTAGAGTTTGTAGGGATCGCTACGAATTTGGATTTGGTGTGTGTTTTGACCATATGTTGCTGCATATAAAGTTTAGATAACATACTGAATTCTTCATTAAACCTCGAAGGCTATCACTATATCCAGAAAATGGAATGTGTAAAGGTCTCCGTCACGAACACAGACGCCAGTGAAAAAGCCAGAATGAAATATTCATAAAACCCTCGCATATCATAAACGGTCTGAGATATCGAAACAAGATTTTGGCAAATGATAGCATGCAAAGAGGAGACTATTTTTCCGCATTAAAATGAAAAGAAAGGTCAGCGTTGGCCGTAATATTGATGTTTCATTGATATCAGATCTTCAGTGCTGTACAAATTAAACTCAGACACTGGTATCAAATTATCAATAACCAAAACTGGGAAGCGATCACAATATTATTGTGACCGATTGTCCTTTGTTGAAAGAAAGTTAAAATTAATGTGGCAAGAGAGTGAGCTAAAGTACATGATGCTTGCTGAGAATAATTTTTCTATTAAAACTGCTTATTAATATATTGTTACCACTTTCAAAATTAAAAGTTCTTAAAACTGAGGGTGGTAAAGTTTTGCTTACTAAATGATCACATTGCTCTTGTTGCAAATCGCAAAAGGTGAGCCAGTTTATTACAGATATGTCAAGTTGTGTTCTACTGCAGTAAGAGTTGAGAACTAATACCTCGTTTCTTTAGTGTATTGAAAGTGTGTTTAGTATGCTCTGCAACAGTGGTCAAGATTAAGGGCCCCCCTCCATTGAAAGTAGTTCAAATGCACAAAGTTACTTAATTATAGCAAGTTTCAATTACTCTTCCTATTCAAGTGAACTTCTGTACAATATTGGACTCCCCTTGTGTATTAAAAGTACATATTAATGGTGTAACAGGATCAACAGTTAGTCTATTTTGCTCATGCTAGATAACGATTAACAAAAAGACCACTATCTAGGAAAACAATAATTTCTTTATTCAAATGATAGTGGAAGTGACCTGTTAGTGAATTCCATTTAACTTTCATTCTACATAGTATTTAACTGAGAGAGACTTAACCTGTGACCAGTTCATAATTTTGCAATGAACTACATTTACCATTTTGTGTCAACTAGGAAAATGTTTGAAAATTAATACTGAACCTTTGTCCAATTTGTGATTCTACACTGTATATTAATAGTAATGTTATAAAGACCATTCAGTTTGAATAAGTCCTGAAAGTAATATTGTGTATTGTTATCTGTTATATTTATGCAAATAATTTGTTCAACTCTGTCAACTCCAGACTTAACGTTAATATATGCAGGTGTCAGAGTTCATTGCACTCGCGTGTGGCAAAAAATAGGTTGTGTTTGTCCGTCAAAGTTACTCATAACTGCTTTCTTAAACAAGAATGTCAATCATTCTCTTGACTAAGTAGGCTGGCGACCGTTTTCTTTATTCTTTAAACAGTGTAGCTAGGTAAAATATTATTTGTTACTGTTTGAATATTTATGTAATTCTGACTTTCACTTCCGATAAGCCACCTCCGTTAGGTACAACACCGTCAACAAAACAAAATTCCTCTCAGAGGGTAACACTGCTCTCTTGCTTTATACCATAATTGCTTTAACAAGATAGTTTTATTTCACGACCTGCCTCTTACTTTAAGGTTATGGCATAGCAGTAGCTGTTGTAGTGTTATAACTTAAGTCTATATTCGATGTTAAGAAATTTCTCTTCTCCTGAAATGCTTCTCTTGCCATTGTCACTCTACTTTTTATGTCTTCTCTAATTCTGATGTCGTCAGTTATTTGACTGCCCAAATAGCAAACTTCATCTACTACTTTAACTGTCGCGTTTTCTAAACTGTTTCCTAATGATAACCTGACATAATTCGACTAAAATCCGTTATCCTTGTTTTGATTTTATTCATCTTATCTGCACCTTTCAATACACTGTCCATTCCGTTCAACTGCTCTTCCAAGTCTTTAGCTGTCTACGACCGAATTACGACATCATTGGTAAAACTCAAAGTTTTTGTTTCTTCTCTCAGAGCTTTGATTACTAATCCAAATTTTTCTTTGGTTTTCTTGGAATGATGATTTCACGAAATCTTGACATATGGTGATTCTCATCTCTGAGACCATACCTACATATGAACTCACTGCATATTCACTCCCCAGTGTAACGACCCTCTCTTACAATTTGTAGTACATCGATTGATTCTGCCATCCCTGCTTGATCCTCTCCATAAAATACTTTCAGCCTTTCTCCAGTTGATGGTACGGCTCTTGTTTCTTCTGATGCCTTGTACGTTAATTTCTCTATACAAACACTGAAAAGTATTGATGCGGAATAACAAACTGGTATAATACCTCTTCGAATACCCGTGTCAGCCAATACTCGTCGCCAGTCTTAAACCACCACTGTCTGGTGCAGACCTCCTTTACCAGCATCCTGTCCTTACAGTCTGTATCAACATATTTCGCGGACTACAGCAGGCTACTTGAGCCAACGCCGTAAGATGTTTCTTTATAAAATATACATCTTTTCGTTATTCGTATAAGGGTAGAGCTTAGCTTTAGCGCGTATGTGCACGTTTCCTTCTTTAATTACATATACAAGAATTTCATTTAAGCCGATGTTGTAAAACGCAGATTTCCCATGAAAGATAACTGCGGTCTGTATTTCAAATCAAAAGTTTCTACACATTCTGAGACCCATCCTGGGACACAGCGTGTATCGAAAACCAACACACACGGACAGATACCTGTACAAACTATCATCTCACAACCCGAGCCAGAAAAGAGGCTTGATTAATACGCTAGTAACGCGAGCTGGACGAATATGTGAGCCGCAGCACCTCAGACGCGAAATGCAACACCTGGAAAGGATTCTGAGGAGCAATGGGTATTCCACAAACTGTATTAGAAGTGCAACAGAGCCAAACACTCGGCGAAGTAAGGAATCAGGAAAAGAAATGTCGGGTACGGCCTTTCTGCCATACATTCCCAGAGTGATGGACAGAATCGGCCGTATAATGCGCAAACACGGCGTAAATACGATTTTCAAACAGACAAGGAAGATCAAAGAGTGTCTTAGATCGTCAAAGGAGAAAAGGGACCGACTTGCAATGTCAGGAATGTGCCGTATACTATGCACATGCGGAAAAGTTTATGTCGGAATGACTGGACGATCAATCAACACCAGGATCAAAGAACATAAGCCACATTGCAAGTTGGGGCAGGTGGAGTAATCGGCCGTGGCAGAGCACGCACTGAGTGAGACCGACCACGTAATAAAATTCGCCGACACGGAAGTTCTGGCTGTAGAGAAGCACTATAACACGCGCTTGTTCAGAGAAGATGTAGATATACAAAAACACGCGAACTGCTTCATTAAGAAAGAGGAAAGCCTTAAGGTAAACGGATTCTGGCTTCCCGTACTGCAGCGAACGCCCGTCGCAGGTAGCAAGAGGAGAACCGCACCGGAAATGACCGCGGAGAAGCCCTCGGACGTTGGCGCGCCAGGTACATATAGTCTGCGGCCGCGAACTCGGTATCAGTTCACCACCGGCAATGGAGGGTGAAGCTTTGACAATGCCAGCCACTCGTGCTGGCGAAACGTCAGAAAAATCATCAGATGAACGTAGGCCAAAGATCCCGAGACAGAAGCCATTAGGCAGTTTGTCAACAAGTGGCCACGAAAGCTCTGACAATTTTGTATGCGTTATTCGTTGGATAAAACAAGAAAATGTAAATTGCTTCTACTATTTTATGACCACTGGCTCACTTCTATCGTGTCTTCCATCTTCTGCGCTAATAAGGTGAGTTATCCCGTGTCTACCCATGTACGTATTTTTCAAAATGGTTCAAATGGCTCTGAGCACTATGGGACTTAACATCTGTGGTCATCAGTCCCCTAGAACTTAGAACTACTTAAACCTAACTAACCTAAGGACATCACACACATCCATGCCCGAAGCAGGATTCGAACCTGCGACCGTAGCGGTCGCGCGGTTCCGGACTGAGCGCCTAGAACCGCTAGACCACCGCGGCCGGCGTATTTTTCACTTATTTTAAATAAGATTAAACTTTTATGTGTGGCATTTACTATTGTTATCATTTAAACAATACTTTCCTTTCCTTGACTTTTGACAAGTGGATGTAGACTATTAATTCCCTATTTTTTTTAGAATATTCAACGGTTGGAGCACCGAAGTCGTCAATGAGTTGTTGGGAGACTTAATGACTGAGCATATGCATTTCATCTGCCACACGTCTTTTTCCAGTCATCATAACATGTATACACATTTACTGATAACCTTTCTCATTCTTGGTCTGTCCATTCTCTGCCATCGAATAGCGTCTCAAGTTTGTTTTCATTTCCTGAATCCAAACAGACCCACCACCATGTTTACCTCAAGTTTTTTTGTAACCTTCTACATAGGAGGCTACATACGAATTTTGTTATGGGGCACATGAAATTAATTGTCCTGTATTCTTTGCTTCCTTTGCTTTGTATTTGTTTGATAAAGGAACTGGAATAGTTAAAACTAAATCTTCAGACAAAATGACCTTACCATATATTTCACTGAGACAGTTGGTTAGCCTCGATATTCACAAATTGTCTGTTGGCTTCTGTCTGTCTCGAGTTCTTCGGCCAACCTTGCTTGATGATATTCTTACGTTTCGTCAGCAAGAATGGCTGGCATTATCAAAGCTTCACCCTCCATTTCTGGTGGTGGACTGGAGCCGAGCTCGCGGCTGCTGATTATATATGTACCTGCCAACGTCATTTCCGTGGTCATTTCCAGTGCATTTCGCTCACTGCTACCGGAACCTAGGATCCGTTCACATTGAGGATTTCAGCTTTCTTGTTGAAGTGTGGCTGGTCGGAGCTTAGCGACAGTAGATATTGAGAAGCAGTGGCAGAGGGGAGCAAAGGTCATTATTTTGTCTGGGATGGTGGGAGGTAAAGCGAAACTTTGTGGGCTGTTGAATAGGTTCTGCACTTGGCTGAGTGGGTGAGGTGTGAGAGAAACATTGGTGGTTCCACGAACAGTCATTTATTGAGGCATAAGCTCCTTTTAATAAACAGAGTATTACGACGTGTTTAACTCGCTTAATTCCTCGTGGCAGCGGTGCGGCGCAGAGTCGTAGGTGGCAGATTCCAGTGACCGCTGATACGGCGACGGCGCGTGTTGGCTTCAGTAACCGTGACTCATTGCGGCGGAGGCCCGGTCTTCTCCTTGCGAATTCGCTCGTTGCGTTATTAAAATGTGGCAAAGGCGTGGCGAGGAGTGGTCCGTCCCAGAATCGAACCAGGGACCCTCAGGTTCGGCGTCTTCTGGTGGAGTCCATCGGCTTCTAGGTTCACAGGTGACTCATTTGGTGACGCCATAATCCCTTCGATCTCACCAGCCACCTGGGTAAGTACCACACAAACTGTTTTCTGGTAACCTCTGCCATGACATCTTCTGCATTGACGCATGGACCCGGTACTGACATCTCCTGCCGAGCAGCGTAGCGTCTAAGTCTTTGCAGCGAAGTATGACGTCCGCTGACTAACCATCGGTCTGTCCGTCCAGGCGACGTTTCTTCGTCTCTTCTTTCTCCCCTCAAACGACCTCCTCATCCCCGTTCGTTGGAGACATTTATTCGGTGTTTTGCCAATGTCGCAATGTTTCTAGGGCAGCGACTGACTATTTGGTCGTTGATCTATGCTTCTCACGTTGTGAAAAAACGTGACCGATGTCGACACACGTGCCGGTTTTCCTAGGTTTCCTCAAGGCTGGTATGGTCGGGCATTGCCCTGTAGTCCTCCGCATCGCCAGGCCGTCACACACGTAAGTTCAGTATGCTGACAGTTCCTGAAGCATTGACCGCTGATGTGCAAGCCGCGCTGGTTGTTGTTCTCCTTGGGAGCATTGCCCATCTGCTTGGTCGTTGATCTGGCGAAGTGCTGACTACCGCTTCTACGGAAACTCCTCTGGTCATCGGCCTTCCCAAGTTGGGCAGAAACGTGATCAATGACGACACACGTGCCGGCTTTCCTTGTTCGGATGCTGCTGTTTCCGAATATTGTGGCTTAACGTGTAAAAGTCTCTAAAATGTTCACAAACCCTGTAACTATTTTTCTGCTGGATCTCTGCTTTGAACAACCCTAAATAACATATAATTATTATACACAATTAGTATACACCCTACAGAAGGTGTTTTCATTTTAGTGTATTTCTATAGCTTCTCTGAACAAGTGAATGTGCCATCTCTTCTCAATAGCAAGAACTTCTGTCAGCGAACTTTACCATGTGGTCGGTCTCACACAAAGCATGCTCAGCCACGGCCAATTTCTCCACCTGCATCAACCTGCAATGCCGTTTATGTTCTATGATCCTCTCCTTTGTCGATCTGAGATGTTCTAATCTTTCTTGTCTATTAATAGATAGTCTTTAAGCCGCGTTTACGCAATATACGAGCGATTCTGCCCGTTACTTACGGAATGTATGGCAGAAAGACCGTCCCCAATATTTCTTTTTCCATTGTGTCACTACGCAGGATGTTAGACTCTGTGACACTTCTTATGTAAGTGGTGACGTATCCATTGCCCTCAGAACGCTTTCAATGTGTAGTATCTCGAGACTGAGGTACTGCGGCTCACGTATTCTACTTGCTCGTGTTGCGAGGGTATTAATCATGTCTTTTTTTCTGGCTCGGGTGGTGTTTTAACAGTTTGTGCACGTATCGGTGTGTGTGTGTCAGTTTTCGATACACTCTCTGTCTCAGGGTTTCACCATACCTCGTTAACATCACATTCAGAATAGGTTGCTGTTTGTACTTTTCTACCTCCATTAAATTTTCTGTTGGCATGGTGACCGTTCAAGTATCTTAGGAAGTCACAGAACTGTTCCTCACTATGGTTCCTCTCAACAAAGGTATTGTAGATGTACGAGATACCACACCTTTAGGTTTATAAGGTGCTAAGTCCAGTGGTTGTGCTTCTAAATGTTCCATGAGGAAGTTGCCCACCACTCAACTAAGGGGAGTCCGCATCTCGTGGTCGTGCGGTAGCGTTCTCGCTTCCCACGCCCGGGTTCCCGGGTTCGATTCCCGGCGGGGTCAGGGATTTTCTCTGCCTCGTTATGACTGGGTGTTGTGTGGCGTCCTTAGGTTAGTTAGGTTTAAGTAGTTCTAAGTTCTAGGGGACTGATGACCATAGATGTTAAGTCCCATAGTGCTCAGAGCCATTTGAACCATTTTGAACTAAGAGGACTGCCCACGGCGTCGCCTTCCACCTGTTAGCAGAAGCTGCCATTCCACGAGCTATTTCACGAGGCAGAGCACGCGATGTGTGAGACTTACCACGCAGTTAAATTCGCTGACACGGAAGTTCTCGCTGCATAAAAAAGCTATGACACCCGCTTATTCAGAGAAGCTATAGAAACACACAAACATGAGAATAATTTCAACAAGAAATAAGAAAGCCTCAAGGTGAACGGTCCTGGATTCCCGCGCTGCAGCGAAGCACCGTTGCGGGTAACAAGTGCCGAACCACACCGGAAATGACCACGTAAAAGCCCTTGGACGTTGACACGGCGGTACATATAATCTGCGGCCGCCAGATCAACTCCAGTCTGCCACCAGCGATGGAGGGTGAAGCTTTAACAATGCCAGCCGCTGGCGAAACGTCAGAAAAATCATCAAACGTCGGCCGAAGAACCCGACACATGTGCAGAAAGGCAGTTTGCCAACAAATAGCCATGAAGCTTTAACAATTTTTCGCCACAATATTGCTTCATAACCTAATGTCTTTACAGTTTCAGCTACCATTTTGTCATAACCTTTTGCTTTCCCCTTTCTTGGATCGTTAATGACTTATTCCAAGCGCTCAGTCCGGAGCCGCGCGACTGCTACGGTCGCAGGTTCGAATCCTGCCTCGGGCATGGATGTGTGTGATGTCCTTAGGTTACTTAGGTTTAAGTAGTTCTAAGTTCTAGGGGACTTATGACCTCAGCAGTTGAGTCCCATAGTGCTCCGAGCCATTTGAACTTATTCCAAAACCCTATGTCTTTGGTACATGATCCATTTTATCATTCACTATTTCACAGTCCAGCCTTGTGGGCAATAACAGACTGTTGAACATATGCTTCAGTATCTACTGTGTCCTGTCACCTGCACAAAAGGTGACCTACACCAGGCAATTTCTCGTGATACAGTTGGCAGTTGACGTATTGCGACGCAACCAGTGTTGGTCTTTTTATGATTTTCCATGTTATTGATCGCTTAAGAAATAATATTGGATGTCTATTAAAAAAAACATGAAATTGTGTTGAAACTAATATTTGCTTACGTTTAGAACGTCTCATAGCATTTATTTTCATGAGCTACTGCCTTACGTTCATAGCAGTGAAAGTCTATCTATTTTTGTTCCAGAGATATATGTAATAAAGCTTTTAACTGGGCCTCCCTGTATATAATACTTTGTTTTTATTAACATCCACGACATGTAGCAAAAAAATGGTTCAAATGGCTCTGAGCACTATGGGACTTACCTTCTGCGGTCATCAATCCCCTAGAATTTAGAACTACTTAAACCGAACTAACCTAAGGACATCACACACATCCATGCCCGAGGCAGGATTCGAACCTGCGACCGTAGCGGTCACGCTGTTCCGGACTGAAGCACCTAGAACCGCACGGACACACCGGCCGGCGACATGTAGCAAATGAAGTCGATATTTTATATTTTTGTATCTACGACTTACAGTAGAAGATCGATTAAAGAAAGGCAAACCTACGTTTCTAGCATTTGTAGACTTACAGAAAGCTTTTGACAATATTGATTGGAATACTCTCTTTCAAATTATGTAGGTGGCAGGGGTAAAACACAGGGAGCGAAAGGCTATTTACAATTTTTACAGAAACCAGATGGTAGTTATAAGAGTCGAGGGGCATGAAAGGGAAGCAGTGGTTGGAAAGGTAATGAGACAGAGTTATAGCCTATCCCCGATGTTATTCATTCTGTATATTGAGCAAGCATAAAGGAAACAAAAGAAACATTTGGAGTAGGAATTAAAATTCATGGAGAAGAAAAAATAATCTTTGAGGTCTGCCGATGACATTGTAATTCTAGCAAAGTAATGTTACTGAAACATCCATGATCTATAGATTAATCGATAGTATTTACACTATCGTCACTACCGGTAGTCTGGTTTAACTATCGATAGTCCTGTCGTTTATAATGTAATTATTTTTGAACTGGAGCCTGAAAAATTGTCGGTTCCTATTATCTCCATAGCGTTTGGAATGCAGAGAGAAAGTAGATTGCATGGAGGTATTTAATGAACAACAAATATGGTGCCGCCTTAGCCAGTCTAAGTAGTTTATAAACTGTGTTATTAACAGAAAGGTCGCTGTGGAGCAGGGGTCGTGAAAGAGGGAATTTTCTTGTTTGTCTTACAATTATGACAACTCATGGTCGTGCGCATCTTGTACCGATCAGGTGCTTATGGTAAAAACTATACACGTAAACAATATGAACTCGTGAATGTGCATTATACTGATTTTCATTTTCAGATGCGTGAGCTTGTTTACTTCTAGCAAGGAATACAAATGTAAATAAGGTCTTATAATACAACGCAGTTAGTAGAGGAAGAAATGATACTTTAAAGATTTGTTAACTGTTTCTGATTGTACTGTGTAATGCATTTTGGAATAAATACAGTTATTGTCGTTATTAATTAAACACACCTGCAACTGTCCTCTTCTCTTTCTGAGTCCTCATTGTACTTTCAAGTGTTTTCAGTTGTACATGTTAATGTGTGAAGTGATTCGAAAACACAAAACACTGAGGTAATAGTAATGCTCCTTTCTGGTCAAAATGTGAGTAAATTCAACTGACTATGCCCTAATGAAGTAGGTACTGGCAGTACTTGTACTACTGCTGCTGCCGCCACTGATAGTGATAACAGTAATGATAATAATAGTGATAATAATAATAATGATGATGATGATGATGACAATAGTAAGAATAAATGATAGTGGCATGTATATTAAAGGGTTTATATGTGTACGAAATAGATGTGTTCTGATATAGCGAGTTCAAGGGAAAGAAAATTTAAGGAGATTGCACAAACTCTGAATGCCGGTAAATGAGGAAGATCTGGTTGAAAAGAAGGATGTGCAATGGTAAACGAGTGCGTCCAGGCACGATGGTAACCGCTGTTGTTGCTGTAATAGATATGTCATTAATTGTCGTCTGAAACTGGAGTTGTTATTCAGTTCTCCAACATAATGCAGGAGATTATTCCAGAGTCGAATTCCTGCTACTGAGGAGGAGTGGCTGAACGATGGAGTGGGAGAGAAAGGTTTTTACTCTGACTCGAAATCAGAATTTCTGCCTGCTCGTTCAGCTAAGAGCTTCAGATTCGAGAAGAGATATAAGGGACAATGGTCGTTGATAAGACACTGGAGAAGATGAGGGGTACGGAAATCTCCGCGTTTGTCTGCCCGCAGCCAGGGTTGCTGTGCATATGATGGTGAAATACGATCAAAGAGTCGACATCACAGATATAACGAATCCAGACATTCATAACCAGTTCCAGGTACCGCTAGCTTTCCTGAGAAAATCCGTGCATGATGACATCGCTGTAATTAATAATTGGAAGTGTAACTGTTCGTACAACTTTCTTCTCTAGGTAGAAAGGTGAGAGCTTCTTATGGGACATGGAGGGACGTTGATGCATTCTTGCGCATTCCAGTACGTGCTCAGTCCGATCTACACTCCTGGAAATTGAAATAAGAACACCGTGAATTCATTGTCCCAGGAAGGGGAAACTTTATTGACACATTCCTGGGGTCAGATACATCACATGATCACACTGACAGAACCACAGGCACATAGACACAGGCAACAGGGCATGCACAATGTCGGCACTAGTACAGTGTATATCCACCTTTCGCAGCAATGCAGGCTGCTATTCTCCCATGGAGACGATCGTAGAGATGCTGGATGTAGTCCTGTGGAACGGCTTGCCATGCCATTTCCACCTGGCGCCTCAGTTGGACCAGCGTTCGTGCTGGACGTGCAGACCGCGTGAGACGACGCTTCATCCAGTCCCAAACATGCTCAATGGGGGACAGATCCGGAGATCTTGCTGGCCAGGGTAGTTGACTTACACCTTCTAGAGCACGTTGGGTGGCACGGGATACATGCGGACGTGCATTGTCCTGTTGGAACAGAAAGTTCCCTTGCCGGTCTAGGAATGGTAGAACGATGGGTTCGATGACGGTTTGGATGTACCGTGCACTATTCAGTGTCCCCTCGACGATCACCAGTAGTGTACGGCCAGTGTAGGAGATCGCTCCCCACACCATGATGCCTGGTGTTGGCCCTGTGTGCCTCGGTCGTATGCAGTCCTGATTGTGGCGCTCACCTGCACGGCGCCAAACACGCATACGACCATCATTGGCACCAAGGCAGAAGCGACTCTCATCGCTGAAGACGACACGTCTCCATTCGTCCCTCCATTCACGCCTGTCGCGACACCACTGGAGGCGGGCTGCACGATGTTGGGGCGTGAGCGGAAGACGGCCTAACGGTGTGCGGGACCGTAGCCCAGCTTCATGGAGACGGTTGCGAATGGTCCTCGCCGATACCCCAGGAGCAACAGTGTCCCTAATTTGCTGGGAAGTGGCGGTGCGGTCCCCTACGGCACTGCGTAGGATCCTACGGTCTTGGCGTGCATCCGTGCGTCGCTGCGGTCCGGTCCCAGGTCGACGGGCACGTGCACCTTCCGCCGACCACTGGCGACAACATCGATGTACTGTGGAGACCTCACGCCCCACGTGTTGAGCAATTCGGCGGTACGTCCACCCGGCCTCCCGCATGCCCACTATACGCCCTCGCTCAAAGTCCGTCAACTGCACATACGGTTCACGTCCACGCTGTCGCGGCATGCTACCAGTGTTAAAGACTGCGATGGAGCTCCGTAATCCACGGCAAACTGGCTGACACTGACGGCGGCGGTGCACAAATGCTGCGCAGCTAGCGCCATTCGACGGCCAACACCGCGGTTCCTGGTGTGTCCGCTGTGCCGTGCGTGTGATCATTGCTTGTACAGCCCTCTCGCAGTGTCGGAGCAAGTATGGTGGGTCTGACACACCGGTGTCAATGTGTTCTTTTTTCCATTTCCAGGAGTGTATATTTGCTGAAAAAGAATTTGATGTTTGCTCCACTCAGGACTCAAGATAGTAGGTATTCACTTTGATTCGTGCTAATGAGCCTAGAATGCCCACCCCATATCGTTTGGGGTTTGGATGGGTTGAGCTTTAGCCCCATATCCTGCGCCCGTTTGATAGTGCACCCAAGTCGATATTGCGATTCTCGATAGCTGTCTTCATTTTATTGGTTTTCCACTGTGGGTGATCAGCATCCATATTGTACGAGGGTTGACTGAGAAGTAATGCCTCCACCTTCATAACTCTTCAACAGTTGGCAGCATTGGTATGCTGCAGGTACTGGCTTGTTCCGTTCTCTGTAGCTCCAGTTGGTGGGAAGCATTAGCACTGACCGGTTGTGTTGTTACAGTGTTCAGTATGGAATCCTGTGCAGACGGTCGGTCAATGCGATTTAAGCAACGTGCAGTCATTTAGTTCTTGACAGCAGAAGGTGTCACCTCAAAGGAGATTCATCAGAGAATGAAAGCAGTTTATGGTGATTGTGTCGATGTGAGTACTGTGCGTCGAGAGGCGAGTAAGTTGAAAGATGTTGAGGTGTGTCATCCGCGGTATTCATCGTGCACAGATGTTCCGATTGCCAAACAAAGCAATAATGTGACCAACACGGTCTTATGAAATGCTGATTGTGCTTGCTATTTCGCTCTGAGTGATGCGACGATCGTCCTGAATCATTCAACAAAAAAAAAAAAAAAATGGCTCTGAGCACTATGGGACTTAACATCTTAGGTCATCAGTCCCCTAGAACTTAGAACTAGTTAAACCTAACTAACCTACGGACATCACACACATCCATGCCCGAGGCAGGATTCGAACCTGCGACCGTAGCAGTCGCGCGGTTCCGGACTGCGCGCCTAGAACCGCGAGACCACCGCGGCCGGCGAATCATTCAACATTTTGCTTGTGAAACTCTTTGACTGCTGTCACAGGACGTCCAACTCTTTGTTTGTCACGCAGGTGAGATGTTCCCGCCCCAACATATTTAAACTTACTCGCCCAATAACGCACAGTACTCACATCAACACAATCACCATAAACTGATTTCGTTCTCTGATGAATCTCCTTTGGGGTAACACCTTCTGCTGTGAAAAAATCAGTAACTGCACGTTGCTTAAATCGCATGGACCGACCGTGTGCGCAGGGTTCCCTACTTTACACTGTAACGACACAACCGTTCAATGCTAAGGCTTCCCACCAACTGGAGCTGTAGATAAGAGGCTACGGAACAAGCCAGTACCTGCCACATACCAAGTCTGCAACTGCTGAAGATTTACGAAGGTGGAGGCATTACATTTCAGTCAAGCCTCGTAGTCGTAGTATGACGAAACTGATGACGCATCATTGACATACAATGAAAAGAGTATAAGACGTAATACCAGATCGCGGTGGGATCTACAGTATTGTTCCAACGCGCCATGGCAGCGGTGGACTACGTGAATATTATTGCCGATCGTTTGTGTCACTTCAAGCTTGATATCTCCTCCTATGGAGATGACAGGTTGCAGCAGGATAGCTGTATAAGGTCTCGATCGATCTCTATTGACTTTTGTGAACTCTCGTTGGTGCCTTGACCACAAACTCGCTTTTTTGAACCCGATCGGAGACACATGCAACGCTGCAGGGCTCCAGCCCTGCGTCCATAGACCACTGTCCTGTAATTTTAGTGAAATACGGAATCTGTGCGTAGATGGCTGGCCTCACATACCTCCGGAAACGTTCCAAGGACTTCTTTCATCGTCCATTTGTCTCGTGAAAAAAACTTTTTTTTTTCGTCCTTATCAGTTTGATACCAAACAAAAATCTATGGTGAGAGGCAAACATAATTAACTAATTCTGTCTTGAGTTAATTTCAACATAAAGGTAATAAATAGTTATTCTAGGTGTTGTGGATTGGCAAGACAGCCAATCCACTAGGAGGAAGCCGAAAGGCACGCGTTTAAGCTCACGCAGGCTGGCGTGAGGTCTGGAACAGGACACGGAAATGAGAATAGCCAAAAACGTACGTAGCTTCTGGAATACTTAACTTTAATCCATAATTGGACAACATCGCTCTTGACGGTACATGTTTTACAGCATCAATAGTAACTGGTAATGGCGCCTTGCTAGGTCGTAGCAAATGACGTAGCTGAAGGCTATGCTAACTATCGTCTCGGCAAATGAGAGCGTAATTTGTCAGTGAACCATCGCTAGCAAAGTCGGCTGTACAACTGGGGCGAGTGCTAGGAAGTCTCTCTAGACCTGCCGTGTGGCGGCGCTCGGTCTGCAATCACTGATAGTGGCGACACGCGGGTCCGACGTATACTAACGGACCGCGGCCGATTTAAAGGCTACCACCTAGCAAGTGTGGTGTCTGGCGGTGACACCACACTAGGTAACAGTATCAACGACTTATGGAATCCATGCCACTCAGAATCATTGTTAGATTGCGTTCCAGAGCTGGATCAGCAGACTATTGGGCGGGTGATCTTAATTTTTAGGTTCGCCAGTTTGTATTACCTTTGTAATGTGCAGCTAACAGCGTAGTACATACACCAAATAGCAATAAAAATAAATAACAGGAGAGTAAGGTTTCTTTTTCTTCTTCTGAAGATTCGAACCTCTACAGATCCCAAAGAAAGCAGGTGTTGACAGATGTGAAAATTACTGATCTGTCAGTTTAATACGCCACAGATGCAAAATACTAACACGAATTCTTTACAGACGAATGGTGAAAAACGACCTCGGGGAAGATCTGTAGAAATGTTGGAGCACGTGAGGCAATACTGACCCTACGACTTATCTTGGAAAATAGGTTAAGGAAAGGCAAACCTACGTTTCTAGCATTTGTAGACATCGAGAAAGCTTTTGACAATGTTGACTGGAATACTCTCTTTCAAATTCTGAAGGTGTCAGGGGTAAAATAGAGGGAGCGAAAGGCTATTTACAATTTGTACAGAAATCAGATGGCAGTTATAAGAGTCGAGGAGCATGAAAGGGAAGCAGTGGTTGGGAAGGGAGTGAGACAGGGTTGTAGCCTATCCCCGATGTTATTCAATCCGTATATTGAGCGAGCAGTAAAGGAAACAAAAGAAACATTCGGAGTAGGAATTAAAATCCATGGAGAAGAAATAAAAACTTTGAGGTTCGCCGATAACATTGTAATTCTGTCAGAGACAGAAAAGGACCTGGAAGAGCAGCTGAACGGAATGGACAGTGTCTTGAAAGGAGGATATAAGATGAACATCAACAAAAGCATGTAGTCGAATTAAATCGAGTGATGCTGCGGGAATTACATTAGGAAATGAAACACTTAAGGTAGTAAAGAAGTTTTGCTATTTGCGAAGCAAAATAACTGATGATGGTAGAAGTAGAGAGAATATAAAATGTAGACTGGCAATGGCAAGGAATGCGTTTCTGAAGAAGAGAAATTTGTTAACATCGAGTATAGATTAAAGTGTCAGGAAGTAATTTCTGAAAGAATTTGTATGGAGTGTAGCCATGTATGGAAGTGAAACATGGACGATAAATAGGTTGGACAAGAAGAGAATGGAAGCTTTCGAAATGTGGTGTTCCAGAAGAATGCTGAAGATTAGATGGGTAGATCACATAACTAATGAGGAGGTATTGAATAGAATTGGGGAGAAGAGGAGTTTGTGGCACAACTTGACAAGAAGAAGGGACCGGTTGGTAGGACATGCTCTGAGGCATCAGGGGATCACGAATTTAGCATTGGAGAGCAGGGTGGAGGGTAAAAGTCGTAGAGGGAGAGCTAGAGATGAATACACTAAGCAGATTCAGAAGGATGTAGGTTGCAGTAAGTACTGGGAGATGAAGAAGGTTGCACAGGATAGATTAGCATGGAGAGCTGGATCAAACCAGTCTGTGGACTGCAGACCACAACAACAACACAGATTCCAGCTGTATGTGGACAAATAAATGCTGCAACCAGCTCTCTACAACAGGAAACTGTGAAAATTAATCACTCACAGCGGGAGTATCTGCGCCAGCTGCCCGTCGTCCATGACGCTGATCAGTTTGAGCAGCTCCTCACCCTTCAGTGCTGGAGGGTAGAACTTCTCGTCGATTTCATGTCTGGGAGCGTGTGAATACGCCGTCGACATGTAGACAAGAGCCTGCAATCAAGAAATAACAACCTCGTCACGTCTACGGTAATACTTAGGGCCTATGGTAGCGACACAGTAAGATGTTCTCGCTTCGGAACGTAAAGTATGAACGCAACACTCTTTCTGCTATTGTTAATAGCAACGGCAATCAAGGAACAAAAACTGTATTTGTTCCAACGTCAAATTTCTTTCCTGTCGAAATAAAAAGAAGTTGGTTAGCAAACCTGAGATGTTTGGACGGCATTTTATCCAGCAAAATTTCTGAGAAATGCATCCATTGCCACAGGGAGTTTTACAGCTTGACGGACAACGAGAAATTTTCTGATTCCTCTGTAAAACGCAAACAGAAGAAATTTGAAGTTTTTAATTTCATTCTGTTTTGTGATTTCCCCTGTCTAAGATCTTCATATGCGAGTAATTACATTATTTTTTTATTTCCATGTTACTAAAATTCATACAGCCAAGACTGTCAACGATAGAGGTATTACATAAATTTTGACAACATATTCCACGGAGAGGAGCGATCTGATGTTGTATGTTAAGTTGAAACGAACAATCGAGATCGCAATAATGTTTCTTTATTGACCGCTTTCGGCTTATATACAAGCAATCTTCAGAATTTTTTGGCGGTACCACGAGAAATCCGAGGAACCATCAGCACCAGCTATAGGGGGCCAAAAAATTCTGAAGATTGCTTGTATATAAGCCGAAACCGGAAGTATAAAGATATATTATTGCAATCTCGACAGTTCATTTTAATTTAAATTGCAGTATCATGATTTACATTCCGTTGTTAATTATACTCATAGTTAAAAGTTCATAAGTATACTGCATAGGCTCGAAAGTTTTCTCTACATGGCGATCATTTATTGTTATGTTCCTTAAAAATGTGATTGAAACCTAAGATTACAAAGATTTGTCACACGAAAGCGAAGCTAGCTCTGACTCTCTTGTCACATATAACACATATAACCGTATGATAATTGTTGTCTCACTGTACACACACACACACACACACACACACACACACACAGACAGACACACACACACACACACACAAACACACACACTTTTTAAAAGGGAATTAAAACGCTAAAACAGGTAATTAGAGCTGCTAACTGTATGACTAAAAAACTATGAGCCAGCCGTTCTGCTACGAACTAGAAGCTCCAGCCTCAAAGCTTACGCTGCAGTATACATGAGAGACGTCATCTCAAAAGCTTTGCTATCTTTTCTCACTACCAACTGAAACAGAAGACAGGTCCCTGGTTAAATTTGGCTTACTCGTTAAAATGTGAAATTCTCTGTTAAAATGTGGTATACAACGATACTTATGCCCTAGTCATTTAAAGTGGGAGAGGGGCAGAAAGGGGACAGATGTATTCCTGATGGAGGAAAAGTACATTATCTACTGGGCAGTGTCCTATATGGAGATGAGTGACCAGTGCGGTATATGCTATTGTCAGATAGTTGTGTTCACTGATTGAATCCCCTGCAAGCCATTCCTCCTTTTTTATAGTTGCGTGGCTTTCTGATTCAACAGTGGGATGAGAGCACTTATCCTCTATTCACTAAAATCAAAGCCAGAACACGGACCATTATAACCAGCTGAAAAACTTAAAAATTACTTCTGTTTCCATTTGCCCAGTCTTTTTTAAGCAATTTATAACTTACAGTTTGTTGTTGTTGGCATGAAGGAGGAGGGAAAGAGAGAAGACGTTCACAGACATTAATCCCACGTAGTGTAGTAATCCAGTTTTGTGAACGCTGAGAAGGAACACCTTACGTACAGGCGTCTTGGAAGGCCTTTTGTAGAGCCGTCTTCAGCAAGGACAAGTCATCAAAGGCGGAGGGATATCTCTATTGTCCACACTGAGAACGAAAGAGAAGCTATATAGATACTAATATCTAGACATGGCAGATCTGTCTCAAGCAGCTGGTGAGACAGCCGGCCGAAGTGGCCGTGCGGTTAAAGGCGCTGCAGTCTGGAACCGCAGGACCACTGCGGTCGCAGGTTTGAATCCTGCCTCGGGCATGGATGTTTGTGATGTCCTTAGGTTAGTTAGGTTTAACTAGTTCTAAGTTCTAGGGGACTAATGACCTCAGCAGTTAAGTCCCATAGTGCTCAGAGCCATTTGAACCCAGCTGGTGAGACAAACATTCGACATGTACTCCGTTTCCCAGTTTTCAAAAGGGGATTAAAATAACTTACTTCGATGAGTCAAGAGATTTGAAGCGAGGCACAAAAAAATAAAAAGTGTAAGAAGGATTTTTTTTACTACACCAGGTGAGGTGCCGCATACGGTATAAAGAACGTTATGCTGATCAAGTAATGAATCACTTGATGCAGACTACGCAGAATCCTGTCCCAAAACGGATAAAGTGATGAAACAAAAGTCCCATTTGCCACTGCCAGCAGCGTCTGTGTGGTGTGGGGAGTCTGAAATCTGACTGGCTGCAGCGGCAGCTTTACGAAATGCTCCGCCTTAATCCTAGGCTCTGTAAGGTACATTGTCTTGCAGGCTTCCGTTTCGCTGTACAGCAGCAACTGGGTGCCCCCAGTAAGACAGGTCTCAAATGTATTCTTATTCTTCATGGACTGTACTTATCATGTCGTCTTTTTGCTCCTAAAAACAATTCTTTTATCGCCTGAGAGTTTGTGAGGGTCTTTGAATTGGGCTGGCTCTTGTACCTAGCCAGAGCCTCACTGTAGCAGTGAAACCTGACGATTGTGGATATCGTCTTCAGCGTCAAGGTGGACTATGTTGGAAATTTCACCCATCCATTTCCGGAAGCGGACGCGGTGAGTGTTGCAATACATAATTCGTGAAGTGGTGTTCCAGAACCCGATCGTGAGGAAGGTGATCACCCACATACAGTGACGCAGTTGATAGGAAATCAACCCACTATATATCAGTGGCACAGTCTGTAGTTGTGACAGCGAAAGGACGTCTGTCCATTAATATCTGGTGCAGTCATGTGGACTACCAGACCTGCGCAACACTCACTCTTGACCAGGTATCTGTAACTGGTAATAGCACGCACTGGCGGCCATTGAGGAGGATCTACTTCAGAGGAAATAGAGTGAATCATAGCAACGAGGTATTTTATATTCCAAGAGGGCACGGTTTTCCACATTTTGCTGACTCACAGTGTTGAGTTAAAGACAGTCGATGGTTGTAGCGGACGTTGAGACTTCTCGATTCCAAACTCAGAAAGTTGTGCTACTTTCTTGTGGATCTTTCAGCCATGTCTTACATCGATCCTTATCAAGTTTCGGTTGAGAAAATTAATCTGCCTATAGTACAGTCCAGATTCCGCAGGAAACTAATGTTACTGTACAAATATTGAACTTCTTGCTACGCAGCAGTGCTACTCAGGAAACGTTGTTACAACGGTTGGAGGAACGCGACCATTGGCAAGAGGACGTCAGGCGGGCGGTAGCAGCATTCCACCCAAAGGAACAATGGTCCAAATACGTAGCCAGGCTGTATTGCAGCACACAGAATGGCGGGTGAGGTAAATAAATGTGTTTCCGTATTATCCAATACTGGCGGTAGCTTTGAGCACCAACTATTCGCATAGGAACCAGTGTGTGTTAGAACATACAAAGAAAATTAACGGAATATTTTGAGAGTAATTGTTGTCTACATAGTACACAACTTTCCCACTAGAGCGCGCCCCGCTAAGCACAACAGCGTAGGCGCAGCGCTCGTCCGTCTCCGCACTACGAGATGGCGCTGCCATATAGACGGACCAAATTCTGCTTCCGGCGATCCGCGTATTAATATGTAACGCAGCCAATGAGATTGCTGCTAACGTAGAATCTTTTCTCCTCGCGGATCACACTCGCGCAGTGATACATGAACGCGGGAGGTATTATAACGAGTGTACAGACCTCCGATTATCCAGTCTGCATTAGTCTGTACCAGTCTGTACGAGTTCTACATCTATCTGTACCAGTCTATAGTCAAGTTTCAGTCTGTGTCTAATAAGATTACCATATTCCTGTAAATAGCCGTGAAGATAAATGTATAGACATTTTCGTCAAGTATCAGAGATATATGTAAGAATAAGATTAACGTACCAATACCAAAGGAACTTCAGATTGTCAATTGTAAATAGCATCCAGAACCAAGTTAAGTAATTTTTATGCTTGTTATTATTTTAATAAATGTGTGTGAAAATTAATAAAGTTCTGTTTAAAGTTGGTCACCGTCAATCTGCTACTCTAAGCGTGCAAGTGGCATTTCTATCGTCTGACCTAACGGCATAAGATAAACACGCCACGATAAGACCACGAGACATATTGCTGACACTCGCCTACAAGTCAAATAATCTGATGGTGTGTGTACTGAAGGTCTTACAGTACGCACACCACAGTAATATTCTCAGGCCGACGTCATTCCATAAATTTTGTAAGACATGTTAAGTTATCTGTACAATCACTGACGGAATGCGTTACAATTTTGCAAAGTCTTATGCGGGATTGTAAATTTAAATGTGAAAATCAGGACTTTAATCTTTCTTAAGCCGATAGAGTGGTCGCAGACCAACTTATCGTTCATGTTTCAGACGAAGGATTACGAATTGCTCTTATTCACTTGAATAATCCCACGTCTGAAGAGTGTTTATCGGTAACTCAACACTTTAAATAGAATAAACAAACAGAACAAGCTCTCGAACACAGAGGAAGAAAGGTTTTAAGGTGGACTCTCATACGGGTCCACATGCATCCTTCAATGACAACGGTAAACGAAATGGTAAAATGAACCAAAAATGTTGGAATAGTTCCGTCACACACAAAGGGTGCAAATCAAAATCCACTGGACGTCAGTTCTCTAACGTATATTTTTGTAGTCAGTGCTCCATAGTAATGACAGTCAGTCCTGTATTTACAAGCTGATATAGTGCCTATTCTGTCGGGAAGGTGTCATTAGGCAGACGTTTGTTTACAGAAGCAACGTCGCACCACCAAGCACTCTACTTGCGCCGGTGACACGGGAAGTATGGAGCGTGATTTTGAAAATAATGTTTACCGTATTTTTTTCTCAAGGTGATAAAACAGTATTAGTGAATTTTGAGCTTAATGGACGCGAAATTCAGTTTCAGTTTGACACGGGCTCATCTAGAACTATCAACAACATATACGTCTTTTGGTGCTCTTTAGTTGCCCAAAATTTACAGCACTCTAACGAGTTATAGTGAACAGATAGTTCAAATGAAATGTCATTGCATGTCAGATATACACTCCTGGAAATGGAAAAAAGAACACATTGACACCGGTGTGTCAGACCCACCATACTTGCTCCGGACACTGCGAGAGGGCTGTACAAGCAATGATCACACGCACGGCACAGCGGACACACCAGGAACCGCGGTGTTGGCCGTCGAATGGCGCTAGCTGCGCAGCATTTGTACACCGCCGCCGTCAGTGTCAGCCAGTTTGCCGTGGCATACGGAGCTCCATCGCAGTCTTTAACACTGGTAGCATGCCGCGACAGCGTGGACGTGAACCGTATGTGCAGTTGACGGACTTTGAGCGAGGGCGTATAGTGGGCATGCGGGAGGCCGGGTGGACGTACCGCCGAATTGCTCAACACGTGGGGCGTGAGGTCTCCACAGTACATCGATGTTGTCGCCAGTGGTCGGCGGAAGGTGCACGTGCCCGTCGACCTGGGACCGGACCACAGCGACGCACGGATGCACGCCAAGACCGTAGGATCCTACGCAGTGCCGTAGGGGACCGCACCGCCACTTCCCAGCAAATTAGGGACACTGTTGCTCCTGGGGTATCGGCGAGGACCATTCGCAACCGTCTCCATGAAGCTGGGCTACGGTCCCGCACAGCGTTAGGCCGTCTTCCGCTCACGCCCCAACATCGTGCAGCCCGCCTCCAGTGGTGTCGCGACAGGCGTGAATGGAGGGACGAATGGAGACGTGTCGTCTTCAGCGATGAGAGTCGCTTCTGCCTTGGTGCCAATGATGGTCGTATGCGTGTTTGACGCCGTGCAGGTGAGCGCCACAATCAGGACTGCATACGACCGAGACACACAGGGCCAACACCCGGCATCATGGTGTGGGGAGCGATCTCCTACACTGGCCGTACACCACTGGTGATCGTCGAGGGGACACTGAATAGTGCACGGTACATCCAAACCGTCATCGAACCCATCGTTCTACCATTCCTAGACCGGCAAGGGAACTTTCTGTTCCAACAGGACAATGCACGTCCGCATGTATCCCATGCCACCCAACGTGCTCTAGAAGGTGTAAGTCAACTACCCTGGCCAGCAAGATCTCCGGATCTGTCCCCCATTGAGCATGTTTGGGACTGGATGAAGCGTCGTCTCACGCGGTCTGCACGTCCAGCACGAACGCTGGTCCAACTGAGGCGCCAGGTGGAAATGGCATGGCAAGCCGTTCCACAGGACTACATCCAGCATCTCTACGATCGTCTCCATGGGAGACGAGCAGCCTGCATTGCTGCGAAAGGTGGATATACACTGTACTAGTGCCGACATTGTGCATGCTCTGTTGCCTGTGTCTATGTGCCTGTGGTTCTGTCAGTGTGATCATGTGATGTATCTGACCCCAGGAATGTGTCAATAAAGTTTCCACTTCCTGGGACAATGAATTCACGATGTTCTTATTTCAATTTCCAGGAGTGTAGATAGACACAGGTGCAGGCTCCACTTCTGGCGACAAAATCACATAACACTGCCAATATTATGACAATGGATCATTTTCAGCTGCTGAGATTCACTCTTCAGGTTGACTTTTTATAGGTTGTCGACCACGGTACCCTTCCTCCCCAGTGGCCTGGAATTCCGCAATGGCTCATTGCGCCTCATTTTGGTTTTCCGTTATATCATACTCGAGGAATCAGTCCGTCAACGACAGAAACAGGTTGTGTAGTAAAAAGTTTAGTGATGCGGCTGTGTGCCACCCACCATGATATTTCAATAATAAATTCAAATGGCTCTGAGCACTATGGGACTCAACTGCTGTGGTTATCAGTCCCCTAGAACTTAGAACTACTTAAACCTAACTAACCTAAGGACATCACACACATCCATGCCCGAGGCAGGATTCGAACCTGTGACCGTAGCAGTCCCACGGTTCCGGACTGCGCGCCTAGAACCGCGAGACCACCGCGGCCGGCTATTTCAATAATATTTTGATATTCTGCATCGATATCGTGTCATCAAACCCATATTTTTGGAGTTGATAGGTTGAACACCACATAGGGATTTAATAATAGAATAATGTGATTTTGAATAAATTTTTAATGTTTTAATCGAAAACAAGATTTTTTTACACTACATATTTTAAATAAGCACTTTTTGCCATTTTAAAAGTAAGGAATTCACGTACTTCGAATTGAAGTCAAAGTATATATTCTTTGTAATTCCAAAGTAGTTATTTTAGAGCTTCTTCGTGTTTTTTGAAACAAAGTCTAAATTCCGTAGAATATCCCAGAACATGGCAACTACTGACTTAATTTTCGAGTTCAGTCAGTCAGTTCATCTGTTCTTGTAGGACCCTGCAGCTACACTGTGTCTCTCTTTGTCTGGTGTTCTTGCCTTCCTACAGGACACTGTCTCTATTTCCCTGTACTGTGCCACTTTCTTAGTATCCTGATAACTTCACCTATTATTAATGTCATCTAAAATACCAAATCTTGTTCTTCCGCTCCCTCCCTTTATTGGAATCATTCCTTCAGTGAGTCTTCCTTGAAATTAATTTCTTTGCAATAACCATCCCATCCAATAACAACCTTAAATTCTTCCTTTTGTCTTCTGTTCTTAGAAATATTTCCTAGTTCGATATTCCGACTGTCCATTTCACAGTAAGTATTAATCTCCACATCAACATTCCAAAACTGTTATTTATCTATATTTTTGACTTTTCATTTTTTGCTACCATGTAGTACTACACTCCGAAAACTTAACGGATTTCCATTTTTGTTCTTTCGGAATGGTTTTATCTATCAGCAAACCTTTTACGTTTTCCAATTCTCTGGGTACATATATGATTCTTATCTTTTCTACTTAGCTAAAAACGAAACTTTCTATTTAACAAAATGATTTTAATTTTTCGAAAGCCTTTCCTTCGAATGATAACTTCACGAAATCTCGACGTGTGGTGATTATCATCTCTGAGACCGTTCCAACATTTGTATTCACTGCATATTCACTCCCCAGTGTAACGACCCTGTCTTACAATTTATAGTACATCGATTGATTCTACCATCGCTGCTTGATCCTCTCCATAAAATATTGTCAGCCTTTCTCCAGTTGATGGTATGACTCTTGCTTCTTCTAATGCCTTGTACGTTAATTTCTCTATACAAACACTGAAAAGTACTCGTCTCAGCGAAAGCTCGTCGCCAGTCTTAAACCATGCAGAGTTCCTTTACCAGCATCCTGTCCTTACAGTCTGTATCAACATATTTCGCGGACTACAGCAAGCTACTTGAGCCAACTCCGTAAGATATTTCTTTATAAAATATACATCTTTTCTTTATTCGCATTACGGGTAGAGCTTAGCTTTAGCGCGTATGTGCACCTTTCCTTCTTTTCTTACATTTACAAGAATTTCGTCTAAGACGATATTGCAAAACACAGATATCCTATGAAAGATAACAGCGATCTGTGTGGTGTCACCGCCAGACACCACACTTGCTAGGTGGTAGCCTTTAAATCGGCCGCGGTCCGTTAGTACACGTCGGACCCGCGTGTCGCCACTATCAATGATTGCAGGCCGAGCGCCGCCACACGGCAGGTCTAGAGAGAGACTTCCTAGCACTCGCCCCAGTTGTACAACCGACTTTGCTAGCGATGGTTCACTGACAAAATACGTTCTCATTTGCCGAGACGATAGTTAGCATAGCCTTCAGCTACGTCATTTGCTACGACCTAGCAAGGCGCCATTATCAGTTGCTATTGATATTGTAAACAAGAGCTACGTTCAACATTAATGGGTTAAAGTTAAGTATTCCACCAGCTACATCCTTTTTTTCTAGTCTAACTTCCTTGTCCTGTTCCAGACCACACGCCTGCCTGCGTGAACTAAAACGTGTGCCTTTCGGCTTCCTCTTACATTAGTGGGTTGGCCCTCTTGCCAATCCACAACATTTTGGCGACGAGGTTTTCCGCGTTCTTATCGATATTGCCCTGATTTACTTGTGTAATGGATTCGCCACAATCTCCAGATGTACTGTCCAAATTTTATCGCTTACAGAATCAGGCCTTACTGGATGCCCTTGGACAGCTCGTCCAGGGTCAACGTGCAATGCAAAACGATGCGGCGGCCGCCGCTCCACCGCCGCTCCTCCGCTAATGCAGCCACAACACGCTGTTGCACCAACTTTTCGACCTTTTGATGCTGCACTGGAAATCTGGACGGAGTGGTCACGCCAATTTGGATTCCATCTCGCTGCCTACAGAATTCAAGGTAATGAGCGGCAGCCTTTTCTCCTTTCCTCCGTAGGCGTGAATACGTACCGTGTGATAGTCAAATTATTTCCCCGGCGCGACGTAGCAACTCTGTCCTACGACGAAATTAGATGCATATTTCAAAGAATCAGTCAATGTAGTTGCCAAACGGTATACCTTCTTTCGTACAAAACGTACGGCAGGTCAGACTAATAGGGAGTGGGTTGCAACTTTGCAAGGCCTTACTAGGGATTGTACTTTTGAGTGTCAACGTGGACTCACTTATTCAGATACTATGGTACATGATGCAATTGCACAGAACGTTTCTGATGTTCGTATACGGGAACAGATTTTGAAACTAGTCAATCCCTCTCTTCAACAAGTGATGGACATATTGGATCGACAGGACACACTTGACTTTGCTCAGGAATCATCTGAAACTTCACCAGCCGTGTGTCACGTTCACCGGCCCGCCGGGCGAGCTGCACGGAGCTGTCAACAGCCCTCGCGCCCGACCGCACAGCTGCCACCAGGCTCTCAGCCACGTGTGCCGCGCAGGCAAGCAAATGCAGTGCTGAAATCATGCCCGCGGTGTGCTACTAGACATTCGCGTGAGAATTGCCTGTCACGCCAAGCTATTTGCTTTTTCTGTAATAAAAAAGGACATGTTCAGAGTGTTTGCCAGAAAAAACTCAGATCGGACACTCACAACCATTCCAGGCCCTTTGCTTCGCGCCGGAATCGGAATCGAACCAAGGATACTCAGGCTCGCGAAACTTCGCCCATGGAAATTCATGTAGTTCATTCCACTCCGTCCAGTGCCACTCTCTCTAACAATGACTGTGTTCGTCCCACACATAGTGTGCGTCGACATCGCCGGAAATCCCGTCAAGTCGCAAGTGATTTTGTACCAGTGTCAGTTCACGTTGCATGGGACAGTCGCTCTTGTCGTCAACAGGACAATAAACTTTTTGTCGACTTGGACATTAACGGCAAAGTGATACCATTCCAGCTCGATACCGGAGCTGCAGTTTCACTGATCAATCAAGACAAGTACAAACAGCTGGGCACACCTCCGTTGTGTGCCACAAATGTTAAGCTCAGTAGCTATTCTGGACAGCATATCCCTGTGTTAGGACAGTGCAGCCTTCTTGCAACATACAAGAGACAAACAAAACTTGTGTCATTGTACGTCCTTCGTTCTTCTTCTGCAGTGAACTTGTTTGGATTAGATTTATTTCAGTTGTTTAACTTGTCTATAGTAAATCAGGTCCTATCAGTGAACCAGACTGTGCCTTCAGAGAGTGTTTCTCGTCTATGTGAAGAATTTGCAGACATTTTTGCACCGGGCCTTGGTTGCGCTAAGAACTATATAGCACATTTGGAACTGAAAGTAAACGCGCAACCGAAATTTTTCAGAGTGCGCAATGTTCCCCACGCATTGCGTGATGAGGTCGCAAAAATATTAAACGATTTGGAATCACAAGGTGTGACTGAACGTGTGCAGGCTTCTCTGGGCATCACCGTTAGTAATTTTGCCAAAACCTTCTGGAAAATTGAGACTTTGTGTGGACTTCAAGGCAACAGTGAATCCACAACTAGTGATTGCAACTTTTCCTTTACCCTGACCAGAAGATCTTTTTGACAAACTGTGCCTGGGTAAATATTTTTCGAAGTTGGACCTAGCAGATGCGTACTTGAAAATACAGGTGGACGAAGAATCCCAGCGCGTTTTGGTGGTTAACACGCATCTTGGTTTGTATCGATTCAAACGACTGCCATTCGGGTGTGCATCCACCCCTGCATTGTTTCAGCAATATCTGCTAACTGTTTGTGCGTCGGTCCCTACTGCAGCAAACTATCTGGACGATATTGTGATCTCCGGAAAGACGGAAGAAGAACATTTAGCCGATCTCAGAACATTATTTCAGGTCTTGCGACAAAATGGTCTTCGCTTGCGGAAGGACAAATGTGTGTTTTTTGCTCGTGACTTACCATATTTGGGACATGTAATCAATGCACAAGGCATACATCCCAGTCCAGAGCACCTCCGTGCCATACAAGACTTGCCTTGGCCGCAGAATTTGAAGCAGCTACAGAGTGTGCTGGGAAAAATCAATTCTTATCATCGCTATGTGCGCCACGCCTCTTCCCTTTCTGCTCTGCTTCATCGCTTACGCCGTAAAGGTGTTCCGTTCGTCTGGACGACGGAATGCGAACGCGCCTTTCGCCAGTTGAAATCGGCGTTGCTTCCCAATACTTGCCTTACGCCATTCGATCCCCGAAAACCCCTTTTGTTGATGGTAGATGCATCGGATTTCGGGATCGGTGCTGTGCTTGCGCACAAAGATGGATCGCACGATGCCCTATTGCCTTTGCGTCCAAATTGCTCTCGTCTGCGCAAAGAAATTATTCACAGATCGAGAAAGAAGCATTGGCTCTCGTATTTGGTGTTACTAAGTTTCATGATTTCTTGTATGGTCGTCACTTTACCATCATCACAGACCACAAACCTTTGACATCCCTTTTTCATCTGAAAACGCCTGTACCTCCACGTACAGCGCAATAATTCATTCGCTGGTCTATTTTCCTCTCGCAGTACCGCTACGATATCTTGTATCGGTCCACTGCTAAGCACGGAAACGCCGATGCGTTGTCCCGTTTGCCTGTTGCTGAGGATAGAGCATTCGATTCCTCCGAACTTGCTTGCATGATCATTGATGCGGAAACCGAGGACGTGGTCAAATCATTTCTGATTGATTTTCATCGTGTAGCTACAGCCACAGCTGCTGACCCTGTCCTTGCTACCGTTCTGCGTTTTGTTGCTATGCAATGGCCCTTGTCAAAGTCACGGATCGGGGAATCGTTGGTTCGCCGATTTTTTGCTCACAAAGAGAGACTTTTTGTACGACGTGGTGTTTTGCTGTTGCGTTCTGATAATGATCAGTCCAGGGTCGTGGTCCCACGTTCGTTACAGTCCTCTGTCTTACAGCTTCTCCACCAAGGACATTGGGGTATAGTGAGAACGAAACAACTTGCTCGTCAGCACTGTACTTGGTTCGGAATCGATGCTGCGATTACGAATATGTGCTCTTCTTGCATGGCGTGTGCCGAACACCAATCCGCACCGCCGCGGAAATTCTTTGCATGGCCAAAAGCCACTTCCCCTTGGCAACGCTTACACATCGATTTTGCTGGTCCATTCTGGAATGCTCGATAGTTGGTTCTGGTAGATTCATTCAGTAATTTTCCTTGTCCGGATGTCTTCCACGACGTCATCTGCCACCATCCAAGCGTTATCTGCCATCTTTTGCATTGAAGGTCTGCCACAGACTATTGTTTCCGACAATGGCCCACAATTCATGTCCGCAGAATTTCAGTCATTCTGCAAGGCCAATGGTATTCAACATCTGTCGTCCGCGCCGTTTTCGCCACAGTCAAACGGTGCCGCTGAACGTTTGGTCAGGACTTTCAAGTCACAGATGTTGAAGTTGAAAGTCTCATTCTCGGGAGGACGCGTTATTGCTCTTTTTGTCCTCGTATCGCTCTCAGCCCCGAGATGGTCGCTCGCCGGCTGAGTTGCTTCACGGTCGCCCTCATCGCACCTTGATGTCTTTGCTCCATCCGCCGCATCAGGTTCCTGTGCAGCGGCAAACACCTGCTTTTGCTCCAGGCGACGTTGTCTACTATCGTCACTATCGAGGTTCACGGCGTTGGCTCGCAGGGCGCATTCTTCGCTGCCTCGGCCGCGCTATGTATCTGGTTTTGGGGGCCTCTGGTGAGGTGCGCCGGCATCTCAATCAGCTGCGCCTCTGTCGTCGCACGGGTTCTGCTGCTCCCCGTCTGCTTTCAGCGACGGTGCCGTCCGGTCAGCGCCCTGGGGACCCATCTACTGGCTCGCCTCAGCCCCAGGTGTTACCGACGCTGCCTTCCATTTTGCCCCATGGCGACGCGCCGCCGCCGCCGCCGCCTGTTCTCCCGCCGGCGACGCCCGCAGTGGACGCGTCGCTACAGCCGCCGGGCGCCTCCCTGGGTCACGCGCTGCCGATCGCTTCCCGTGACCAGCTGTCCTCCGCCATGGAACTCTTGCCCGCTCCGGACCATATGTCGTCTTCGCCCGTCGGGTGCCCCGGCCCGATGGAGGTCGACTCTTCGGCCCCTCCTGTCTCTCTACGGGCGCATACACCGCATGTCGGCGTGCACCCTGGAGCAGGTTTTCAGGCGTTTCCTAGCTCCCCTCGGACCGAATGGCAGGGTGCGGGTGGCACAGCCTCGCCTGTTGTTAGGCTCCCCACCTCGTCGCATACGTCAAAATGGGGTCCTCCCCATGGCGGTCGGAAGCCTTATAACACAACCGTACGCCGATTTGCGGGGGAGGAATGTGGTGTCACCGCCAGGCACCACACTTGCTAGGTGGTAGCCTTTAAATCGGCCGCGGTCCGTTAGTATACGTCGGACCCGCGTGTCGCCACTATCAATGATTGCAGACCGAGCGCCGCCACACGGCAGGTCTAGAGAGAGACTTCCTAGCACTCGCCCCAGTTGTACAACCGACTTTGCTAGCGATGGTTCACTGACAAAATACGTTCTCATTTGCCGAGACGATAGTTAGTATAGCCTTCAGCTACGTCATTTGCTACGACCTAGCAAGGCGCCATTATCAGTTGCTATTGATATTGTAAATAATGTACAGACAAGAGCTACGTTCAACATTAATGGATTAAAGTTAAGTATTCCACTAGCTACATCCTTTTTTTCTAGTCTAACTTCCTTGTCCTGTTCTAGACCTCACGCCAGCCTGCGTGAGCTAAAACGCGTGCCTTTCGGCTTCCTCTTACATTAGTGGGTTGGCCCTCTTGCCAATCCACAACAATCTGTATTTCAAATCAAAACTTTATATACATTCCTAGACATGCGTTATTCGTTTTATGAGCACTAGCTCACTTCTATCGTGTCTTCCGTCTTCTGCGCTGAAAAGCTGAGTTACTGTGTAAATTTCTTTCCATGTCTGACCATGTCTGTTTTTCACTGATTTGAAATAAGATGAAAGTTTTATGTGTGGCATATACTATTCTTATCATTTAAACAATCCTTTCCTTTCCTGAACTTTTGAAAAGTGTACGTACGTATTTATTGCCTAATTTTTTAGAGTATTCAGAGGCTGGGACAGCGAAGTCGTCAATGAGTTGTTGGGAGACTTAATGACTGAACATATACATTCCATCTGCCAAACCCCTTTTTCCAGTCAGCATAACATGTGTACATATTACTGTTAACCTAACTTATTATTGGTCCGTTCATTCTCTACCATCCAATAGCTTCTCAAGTCTGTTTTCCTTTCCTGAATCAAAACAGACCCCCCCCCCCCCATGATTACCACAAGTTTCTTTGTAACCATTCAAGTAAGATGCTACACACGACTTTTGTTATGGAGCATACGCTATTACTTGTCCAGTATCCTTTGCTTCCTTTGGTTCGTATTTCTTTAATGAAAAGACTGGAGTAGTTTAAGCTAAATCTTCAGACAAAATGACCTTATCATATATTTCTCTGAGACAGTTGGTCAGCCTCGATATTCACAAACTGTCCGTTGGCTTCTGTCTCGGGTTCTTCGGCCGACGTTTGTTTGATGGTATCCTGACGTTTCGCTAGCACGAATGGCTAACATTGTCAATGGTTCACCCTCCATTGCTAGTGGTGGACTGGAGTCGATCTCGCGGCCGCAGTTTATATGTACCTGCCGTGCCGACGGTGTCGGCAAATTTTACCATCTGGTTGGTCACATACAGCGCCTGCTCAGCCACGGCCGATTTCTCCACCTGCCCCAACCTGCAGTGCCGCTTATATTCTGTGATCCTGGTGTTTAATGATCGTACAGTCGTTCCAACATATATCGTCGATGTACGAGGTACCACACCTTTAGGTTTATAAGGTGCTAAGTCCAGTGCCTGTGATTCGAAATGTTCCATGAGGAAGTTGGCCACCACTGGACTGCCCACGGCGACCCCTTCCAGCTGTTAGCAGAAGTTGCCATTCCACGAGCTATTTCACGAGGCACAGCACGCGATGCGTGAGACCTATCACGCAGTAAAATTCGCCGACATGGATGTTCTTGCTGCAGAAAAAAGCTATCACATCCGCTTGTTCAGAGAAGCTATAGAAACACACTAACATGAAATTAACTGCAACAAGAAATAAGAAAGCCTCAAGGTGAATAGTCCTCAATTCACGTGCTGCAGCGAACCACCGTTGAGAGTAACAAGCGGCGAACCACACCGGAAATGACCACGAAAAAAGCCCTTGGACGTTGTCGCGCCAGGTACATACACTGAAGATTCAAAGAACTCATACACCTACCAAATATCGTACAGGGCCCCCGCAAGCACGCGGTGTCAACACCTATAGAAGACAACAAGTGTACGGCCCAGTTTTTAGATTGGTTACTCCTGATACAATGGTAGGTTATCAAGATTTAAGTGAGTTTAAACGTGATGTTACAGTCTGCGCACGAGCGATGGGACACAACATCTCCGAGGTAGCGATAAAGTGGGGATTTTCCCGTACAACAGTATCACGAGTATACCTTGATTATCAGGCAGCCGGTACAACATCAAATATCCGACATCGGTGCGGACGGAAAAAGATCGTGCGAGGACGGGAACAACGACGATTGAAGAGAATGATTCAGTGTGAAAGAAGTGCGTCCCTTCCGCAAATTGCTGCAGATTTCAATGCTGGGTCGATACATGTGTCAGCGTGAGAACATGCAATGAAACATAATCGATATGGGCTTTCGGAACAGAAGGCTCAATCGTGTACCCTTCATGATTGCTCGACACAAATCTTTACGGCTCGCCTGGGCCCACCAACACCGACATGGGACTGTTGATAACTGGAAATATGTTGCCTGGTCGGACGAGTCTCGTTTCAGATTGTATCGAGCGGATGGACGTGTAAGCGTATGGAGACAACCAGATGAAGCCATGGAACTTACATGTCAGCAGAGGACTGTTCAAGATGGTGGAGGCTCTGCAGTGGTGTGGGGCGTGTGCAGCTGGGTTGATATGGGCCCCCTGATATGTCTAAATACGACTCTGACACGTACGTAAGTATCCTGTCTGATCACCTGCATTCATTCATGTCCATTGTGCATTGGGCAATTCCAGCAGGACAATGCAACACCCTACAAATCCAGAACTGGTACAGAGTGGCTGCAGGAACACTCTTCTGAGTTTCAACACTTCCGCTGGCCACCAAAGTCCCCAGATATGACCGTTATTGAACATGTCTCGGATGCCTTGCAACGTGCTGTTCAGAAGAGATCTCCAGCCCCTCGTACTCACGGATACATGGACAGCCCTACAGGATTCACGGTGTCCATTCCCTCCAGCACTACTTCAAACATTATTCGAGTCCACTCTACGTGCTCGAGCGGGTGCTACGCGATTTAGGCAGGTTTACCAGTTTCTTTGGCTCTTCAGTGTAACAACTGCGCCAGACACTTGTTGTCTTATATATGCGTTGCCCACCGCAGTGCCGTATGCTGCCTGTTTACATATCTCTATATTTGAATACGCTTGTCTATACCAGTTTCTTTGGCGCTCCAGTGTATAATCTGCGGCCGCGAGCGCGACTCCAGTCCACCATCAGCAATGGAGGGTGAAGCGTTGCTGGCGAAACGTCAGAAAATCATTAAACAAATGTCGGCCGAAGAATCCGAGACATGAGCAAAAAGGTAGCGTGTCAAGAAGTGGCCACGAAAGCCTTAACAGTTCTGAGGCGCGATATTGTTTCATTTACTAAAGGCCTTACAGCTTCAGCTAGCAATTTGTCATAATCTTTTGTTTTCCCCTTTCTCAGATCTTTTTGGCTTATTTCAAATCCCATTGTCTTTGGTACATGATACATTTTGTCATATACTATTTCATATCCAACCTTAGACTTCTCTGGTCTTGCGATTCATATAAATCTTGAGCCAAGTCCTTCCATACCGTTTTGTTCTGTTATGTCTAGGGATAGCGTCTTTGATTCATAATCAAAAGCGTCTTCGGTCCCGGGTTCGATCCCCGCCACTGCCTAAATTTTGATAAATAATCAGCATTGGCGGCCGAAGACTTCCGGCATAAGAAGTCAGCCTCATTCTGCCAACGGCCTTGTCAAAGAGGGCGGAGGAGCGGATAGAGGTTCAGTGCACTCTCTTGTCCTAGGGGTGGGAAATTGCCCCTAAAGCCGGAAGAATCAGCAATGATCAACGACATGAGGATGCAGAAGGCAATGGAAACCACTGCATTAAAGACACGTAACGTGTATCCACAGGACATGTGGCCTGTAATTGAAGAAGTGTCATGATGATCTCTCCATTGGCAAAAGATTCCGGAATAGTCCCCCATTCGGATCTCCGGGAGGGGACTGCCAAGGGGGAGGTTACCATGAGAAAAAGATTGAATAATCAACGAAAGGATAACGTTCTACGAATCGGGGCGTGGAATGTCAGAAGCTTGAACGTGGTAGGGAAACTAGAAAATCTGAAAAGGGAAATGCAAAGGCTCAATCTAGATATAGTAGGGGTCAGTGAAGTGAAGTGGAAGGAAGACAAGGATTTCTGGTCAGATGAGTATCGGGTAATATCAACAGCAGCAGGAAATGGTATAACAGGTGTAGGATTCGTTATGAATAGGAAGGTAGGGCAGAGGGTGTGTTACTGTGAACAGTTTAGTGACCGGGTTGTTCTAATCAGAATCGACAACAGACCAACACCGACAACGATAGTTGAGGTACACATGCCGACGTCGCAAGCTGAAGATGAACAGATAGAGAAAGTTTATGAGGATATTGAAAGGGAATGCAGTATGTAAAGGGGGGCGAAAATCTAATAGTCATGGGCGACTGGAATGCAGTTGTAGGGGAAGGAGTAGAAGAAAAGGTTAAAGGAGAATATGGGCTTGCGACAAGGAATGAAAGAGGAGAAAGACTAATTGAGTTCTGTAACAAGTTTCAGCTAGTAATAGCGAATACCCTGTTCAAGAATCACAAGAGGAGGAGGTATACTTGGAAAAGGCCGGGAGATACGGGAAGATTTCAATTAGATTACATCATGGTCAGACAGAGATTCCGAAATCAGATACTGGACTGTAAGGCGTACCCAGGAGCCGATATAGACTCAGATCACAATATAGTAGTGATGAAGAGTAGACTGAAGTTCAAGACATTAGTCAGGAAGAATGAATACGCAAAGAAGTGGGATACGGAAGTACTAAGGAATGACGAGATACGTTTGAAGTTTTCTAACGCTATAGATACAGCAATAAGGAATAGCGCAGTAGGCAGTACAGTTGAAGAGGAATGGACATCTCTAAAAAGGGCCATCACAGAAGTTGGGAAGGAAAACATTGGTACAAAGAAGGTAGCTGCGAAGAAACCATGGGTAACAGAAGAAATACTTGATTGATGAAAGGAGGAAGTACAAACATGTTCCGGGAAAATCAGGAATACAGAAATACAAGTCGCTGAGGAATGAAATAAATAGGAAGTGCAGGGAAGCTAAGACGAAATGGCTGCAGGAAAAATGTGAAGACATCGAAAAAGATATGATTGTCGGAAGGACAGACTCAGCATACAGGAAAGTCAAAACAACCTTTGGTGACATTAAAAGCAACGGTGGTAACATTAAGAGTGCAACGGGAATTCCACTGTTAAATGCAGAGGAGAGAGCAGATAGGTGGAAAGAATACATTGAAAGCCTCTATGAGGGTGAAGATTTGTCTGATGTGATAGAAGAAGAAACAGGAGTCGATTTAGAAGAGATAGGGGATCCAGTATTAGAATCGGAATTTAAAAGAGCTTTGGAGGACTTACGGTCAAATAAGGCAGAAGGGATAGATAACATTCCATCAGAATTTCTAAAATCATTGGGGGAAGTGGCAACAAAACGACTATTCACGTTGGTGTGTAGAATATATGAGTCTGGCGACATACCATCTGACTTTCGGAAAAGCATCATCCACACAATTCCGAAGACGGCAAGGGCTGACAAGTGCGAGAATTATCGCACAATCAGCTTAACAGCTCATGCATCGAAGCTGCTTACAAGAATAATATACAGAAGAATGGAAAAGAAAATTGAGAATGCGCTAGGTGACGATCAGTTTGGCTTTAGGAAAAGTAAAGGGACAAGAGAGAGGTAATTCTGACGTTACGGCTAATAATGGAAGCAAGGCTAAAGAAAAATCAAGACACTTTCATAGGATTTGTCGACCTGGAAAAAGCGTTCGACAATATAAAATGGTGCAAGCTGTTCGAGATTCTGAAAAAAGTAGGGGTAAGCTATAGGGAGAGACGGGTCATATACAATATGTACAACAACCAAGAGGGAATAATAAGAATGGACGATCAAGAACGAAGTGCTCGTATTAAGAAGGGTGTAAGACAAGGCTGTAGCCTTGTCAATCTGTACATCGAGGAAGCAGTGATGGAAATGAAAGAAAGGTTCAGGAGTGGAATTAAAACACAAGGTGAAAGGATATCAATGATACGATTCGCCGATGACATTGCTATCCTGAGTGAAAGTGAAGAAGACTTAAATGATCTGCTGAACGGAATGAACAGTCTAATGAGTACACAGTATGGTTTGAGAGTAAATCGGAGAAAGACGAAGGTAATGAGAAGTAGTAGAAATGAGAACAGCGAGAAACTTAACATCAGGATTGATGGTCACGAAGTCAATCAAGTTAAGGAATTCTGCTACCTAGGCAGTAAAATAACCAGTGACGGACGGAGCAAGGAGGACATCAAAAGCAGACTCGCTATGGCAAAAAAGACATTTCTGGTCAAGAGAAGTTTACTAATATCAAATACCGACCTTAATTTGGGGAAGGAATTTCTGAGGATGTACGTCTGGAGTACAGCATTGTATGGTAGTGAAACATGGACTGTGGGAAAACCGGAACAGAAGAGAATCGAAGCATTTGAGATGTGGTGCTATAGACGAATGTTGAAAATTAGGTGGACTTGTAAGGTAAGGAATGAGGAGGTTCTATGCAGAATCGGAGAGGAAAGGAATATGTGGAAAACATTGATAAGGAGAAGGGACAGGATGATAGGACATCTGCTAAGACATGAGGGAATGACGTCCATGGTACTAGAGGGAGCTGTAGAGGGCAAAAACTGTAGAGGAAGACAGAGATTGGAATAGGTCCAGCAAATAATTGAGGACGTAGGTTGCAAGTGCTACTCTGAGATGAAGAGGTTAGCACAGGAACGGAATTCGTGGCGAGCCGCATCAAACCAGTCAGTAGACTGATGACAAAAAAAAAAAAAAAAAGTGGATTCTGTCATGTTTCCATTTTTACCCCTACACCTTACTTCCTGATTTTTCTTTGAGCTTTGTCTGCTGCATCTTTAAAACTTCTGTGCATTACTTCTAATTCGTCTTCCTTTTGCAAGAGGTTTTCTCTACTTAGACGTTTCATCCATTTCCTTTTAGCCTAAATATTTATGCTTCATAGTTCATTATGCAAAGTTCGGTAGAGTTTTCTTTTTCTGTATGTAAAAGAGCCAGGAGGGAATAATAAGAGTTAACGACCAAGAACGAAGCGCTCGCATTAAAAAGGGTGAGTGACAGGTATGTAGTCTTCCCCTACGACTTCTATGTTCCTCAGTTTTATCTAACATATATAATGTAATCCATTTTCTCCTATTCTTTGCTTGTTCTCTATGAGTATGGTGACATAAGTGTTTTCCCAAATTCCGTTTCGCGTAAAAATCGTGAGGAAACAGGTGAGAGTGAAACACATACAAAAATTTGAGAAATCGGTGCGTACATTTTCAACAGGAAAAGATAGTCTACCACAGAGGTACAACTGAAAAAAAAACTCTCGGGAACCAGAGATAATAACACATAGGTGTCGAAAACTATCCAGATAAATAAAAAAAATTCCTTCTATTTTAATAAGTGTAGCGTTTTTAAAAACAAAATTTCCGAAATTTATTTCTACAATGGTTCCAGTACTGTATTTATCGTAGTATTCCATTCTTATTTTACATTGGTACTCTCTGCCTAATTCTCTTGTCTTTATTCAGTTGTTTAAGAATAGGTCTTAGATCCCTCAGGAAAGAATTCAGTCATAATGAATTAAGGATGGTTCACCTTTCGCAGGTACACAAATATCGCTTTGGTTTAATACTAAAAAATGTACATCCTCAGTGTGCTGCTTCTTTTATTTTTCTGAGTTACATGTATACAGATTTATTTATTTTACGAAATGCGTTACGTAGGATGTTATAACTAAAATTACATACGTGCTTTATATTATATTTTAAACTATTTGTGCCCTATGGCTGCCAACCGAAATCAGCCCCTAAGTTGAGTTAGTCCACCACGTCATATGCAAACATAAAGGATGTTAGGATATCGTCTGCATTGAATTTTTGTTTATAATTCAACCATGACAAATTATGCTCGGAATATATATTTTAAAGATTGGATTGTAAACAAAAGTTTAGTGCGGACGATATCTTAACACCCCTTATGTTTGCAGGTGATATGGTGCACTAACTTAGGCCTGTGGTCGAGTTCGGTTGGCAGCCAAAGGGCTCACACACAATTTAAAATAAAAGATACGTAACTTTTTTGCTGGGGTGGAGTGGGTGGGGGGGGGGGAGGGAGGGGTTAAGTCTTCTACAAAAAATGGTTCAAATGGCTCTGAGCACTTAACTTCTGAGGTCATCAGTCCCCTAGAACTTAGAACTACTTAAACCCAACTAACCTAAGGACATCACACACATCCAAGCCCGAGGCAGGATTCGACCCTGCGACCGTAGCGGTCGCGTGGTTCCAGACTGCAGCGCATAGAACCGTTCGGCCAGTCCGGCCGGTCATAAGTCTTCTAACTGGTTTGATGCTCGCCGCCACGAATTACTCTCCTGTGCCAACCTCTTCATCTCAAAGCAGCACTTGCAACCTACGTCCTCAATTATTTGCTGGACCTATTCCAATCTCTGTCTGCCTCTACATTTTTGGCCCTCTACGGCTCCCTCTAGTACCATGGAAGTCATTCCCTGATGTCTAAACACGTGTCTTATCATCCCGTCTATTCTCCTTGTTAGTGTTTTCCACATATTCTTTTCCTCTCCGATTCTGCGCAGAAGCTCCTCATTCCTTACCTTAGCAGTACACCTAATTTTCAACATTCGCCTGTAGTACCACATGCCAAATGCTTCGATTCTCTTCTGTTCCGATTTTTCCACAGTCTATGTTTCACTACCGTACAATGATGTAGTCCAGAACAACATTCTCAGAAATATCTTCCACAAATTAAGGCCTATATTCGATACTAGTAGAGTTCTCTTGGTCAGGAATGGTCTTTTTTGCCAGTGCTAGTCTGATTTTGATGTTCTCCTTGATCCGTCCGTCATTGGTTATTTTGCTCCCTAGGTACCAGAAATCCCTAACTTCATCTAATTCGTGACCATCAATCCTGATGTTTAGTTTCTCACTGTTCTCATTTGTGCAATTCTCATTACTTTCGTCTTCGTCCGATTTACTCTCAATCCATATTCTGTACTCAATAGACTGTTCATTCCATTCAGCATATCCTGTTATTCTTCTTCACTTTCACTCAGGACAGCAGTGCCATCAGGGAATCGTATCATTGGTATCCTTTCATCTTGAATTTTAATTCCGCTCCTGAACCTATCTTTTACTTCCATAATTGCTTCTTCAATGTACAGATTGAACAGTAGGGGGGAAACTCTACATCACTGTTTCACACCTTTTTAATCCGATCACTTTCTTCTTGGTCGTCCACTTTTATTATTTCCTCTTGCCTGTTTCACATATTGTATATTACCCGCCTCTCCCTATACCCTACACCCACTTTCCTCAGAATTTAGAACATCTTGCACCATTTTACAGTGTCGAACGCTTTTTCCAGATAGACAAATCCTATGAGCGTGTTCTGATTTTTCTTTAGTCTTGCTTACACTATCAACCGCACGTCATAATTGCCTCTCTGGTGCCTTCACCATTTCTAAAGCCAAACTGGTCGTCACCTAGCACATCTTTTCCATTCTTCTGTATATTATTCTTGTTAGCAACTTAGATGCATGAGCTGAAGCTGACTGTGCTCGCACTTGTCAGCTCTTGCAGTCTTCGGAATTGTGTAGATTACATTTGTCCGAAAGTCAAATGGTATGTCACCAGACTCATACATTCTACACACCAACGTGAACAGTCGTTTTGTTACCACTTTCCCCAATGATGTTACAAATTCTAATGGAATGTTATATATCCCTTCTGCCTTATTTGACCTTAAGTCCTTCAAAGCTCTCCTAAATTCTCATACTGGATCCACTATCTCTTCCCCGAAAATCGACTCCTGTTTTTTCTTCTATCACCTCAGACAAATCTTCCCCTCAGAGAGGCCTTCGATGTACTCTCTCCATCTATCCATTCTCTCCTCTGCATTTAACAGTGGAATTCCCATTGCACTCATAATGTTACCACCCTTGCTTTTAATGTCACCAAAGGTTGTTTTGGCTTTCCTATATTCTGAGTCAATTCCGACAGTAATTTCTTTTTCCATTTCTTCACATTTTTCATGCAGCCATTTCGTCTTAGTTCTCCTGCTCTCCCTATTTATTTCATTCTTCAGCGACATGAAGTTCTGTATTGCTGAATTTCCCTGAACATTTTTGTTCTTTCTTCTTTCATCTGTCAACTGAAGAATATCTTCTGTTATTCATGTTTTCTTCACAGTTATCTTCTCTGAACCTATGTTTTTCGCTCCAACTTCTGTGATTGCCCTTTTCAGAAATGTCCATTCCTCTTCAATTAACCGCCCACTGAACTATTCCTCATTCCTGTATCTATAGCATTAGAGAACCTTTAGCGTGTCTACATCTATTAGTACTTCCGTATTCCACATCTCTGCATATCGATTCTTCCTGCTCTTGAATTTCTGCCTACTCTTCATCTGTACTACATTGCCATCTGAGCTCCTGGGTACGCCTTACAATCTAGTATCTGATTTGGGAATTTCTGTCTGACCATGATGTAATCTAACCAAAATCTTCCCGCATGACCCGGTCTTTTCCAAGTATACCGCCTCCTCTTGTGATTCTTGAACAGGGTATTCGCTAAAATTTATTGTAGTACTCAATTAGTCTTTCCCTCTCTCATTCCTTGTCCCAAGCTCGTATTCTTCTGTAACCTCTTCTTCTACTCCTTCCCCTACAACTGCATTCCAGTCCCCCATGACCATTAGATTTTCGTCTCCCTTTAGGTGCCGCATTACCCTTTCAGTATTTTCATATACTTTCTCTGTCTCTTCATCTTCAACCTGCAAGGTCGGTGTTGGTTTGCGGTTGATTCTGATGAGAACAACCCTATAATTGAACTGTTCACTGTAACACATTCTTTGCCCTACCTTTCTATTCATAACGAATCCTAATCCCGTTACAAGATTTCATGCTGCTGTTGATATTGCCCTATACTCGTCGGAGCAGGAATTCTTGCCTTGTTTCCGGTTTTCTTCACTGACCCCCACTATATCTAGATTGAGCCTTTGCATTTCTATTTTCAGATTTTATAGCTTCCCTACCACGTCCCAGGTTCTGACATTCCACGCCCCGACTCGTAGATTGCTATCCCTTCGTTGGTTATCCAATCTTTTTCTCATGGTCACCTCCCCCTTTGTAATCCCCTCCCCGATATATGAATGGGGGACTATACCGGAGTATTTTGTCAGTGGGGAGATCGTCATGACACTTTTACATTTACAGGCTGCGTGTCCTGTGGATACACGTTATGTGTCTTTAATGCAATGTTTCCATTGCCTTCTGCATCCTCATGCCGTTGATCGTTGCTGATTCTTCTGCCTTTGAGGGTGGTTCTCACCCCAAGGACAAGAGAGTGGCTTGAATCGCTGTCCGCTCCTCCGCCCTCTTTGACAAGGCCATTTGCAAACGAGGGTGACTTCTGTGTCGTAACTCTTCGGCCGCCAATGCTGATTATTAATCAAATTTTAAGCGGTGGCGGGTTTCGAACCCAGGACTGAGGACGTTCTCATTACTAATCAAAGATGCAATCCCTAGACCACGAGTGCGTTCCGCAAATAACATATACAATTTAACAACATTCGCTGTAACATATTTCCTAACCTAAATGTAATCTGTTGGTATGTATTTCAGAAAAATAAAACCGAAAGCCCACTGGTGATAGCGCAACTGTGGTGAAACATGGCTGGGTGTTAAACTAAAATAACAATTGTGTACTTGCGTACTTGCTAAAAGGCAGACCCATCCTTAATTCATTACAATTTTCTGCAAGTACAGCAACTAAGCTCAAAAATTTCACCGCCATAATAACACAATTACGTTACATTTTGTTAACAACTTTTCAATCAATTTGCTTTCGCCTAGACCGTATGATCTGTAGAAGAACTTGCTTCAATGATGACGAGTCGTACGTGGCTCGTGTTCCCGTCATCATGTGTTTTACAGCCTGTTTTGAACGTACTTCCACCTCACTACGTTAAGTTAAATTACTGGTGTCACTGAGTTGTTGCTTTGCCTGTCCGTGACCGGCGCTTGCTGCGCGTATCGATATGTCCCCTCTTTGCTCGACTGCTATTACTTCCCGGTCGTTGTCTGTCGTAAGCGAGTGAGTTCGGGTCGCGACTTGGGCTACCAGTCATTTGGAACGCGTCTGGAGCTCAGTCCGGACCTGCCAGTCGGGAGTTTCAATGTGCCACTAGTGCTGTCGGGTTGGAGCAGCAGTGAGGTCTGCGTCGACATGGCTCGCCCGACCATCGCCGCCACGCATGACTTGAGCCGGGCCACGGTCTCGGTGGATCGTCCGTCGGTCGTCCTACCGGACGAGGCGTTTTGGCTCGCCGATCGTTCATGAGTCGGCTGTGTGTGTGCATCGACTCCCGATTGTCTTCGTGTGTGCTTAGTTACTGTTGGGTATCGTTCATGTCCTCGTGCAAGTATTTTTCAGGTTGTGTATGTAGTTGCCGTTGTTTCCACTGACGACAATTTTAACTGTTGTCGGCATTCTGCAGGCAGTCGGACGGTTGTTGCGGACGAGGGAAGTTATCTCCGCGCTGTGCAGTCGGCTGGGTCCGCTGGCAACCCCTGCGCAGTGTCCGAGCGAGTGCGGAGCTGTCCGATCGCTACGAGCTTCCTGGTTCACCGACCCAGGACGTCAAAGTTTAGTAATGGTTTCAACTACCCTAGCCACGTCCATTCGTGTTGTGGTGGTTCGTTTCGGTGGTTTGCTGTTGGGGAGGTTTTCCTGTGGGCAACACCGAGTGTTTCTACTGCTGAAATTTAGCCGACATGCGGTGCAATTAACTATGTTGGTGCACCAGTGGAATGTTCTGCCTTGTGGCCGTTAGCGTTCTGGTTACCTGCCCTGGCCACTAACGTAATTTCAGGCAGCGTCCTTTCTTCGCCTGTTCTCACTGTCCAACATGGTGTGTAATTTTGACAGCTAATACATTCTCCATTGTTGATTATCACGTTTGTAATCTTTTCTGTTTGAGTTCCCGTGTACTGATTGATGGGAATAGAGTGGTTGTGTCAGTCGGTCCGTGGCTGTCCCCTGGTTGGGTTCCGACGTATCAAGTGTAGTTAGGGTCACCACCTGTCTCGCCTAAGTGAACGAGGGCAGACCGACCTCTTTGGAGGCGTCTGAGTTCCGTTGTCTTTACTGTCTTTCCCACCGGTGTTAATTATCTGTTTTCAGCTACTTAAAATTTAAAAATTTTGCAAAATTAATTGTGGGCTTTCAGTCTTGTAACCTTATTTTTAAAATTATCTTTCAAGCTTAAACATTGCGGCTTTCTGCCTTTAAAAGACTATGGTAATATATTTTAAAATTTTGAATCTTAATTGTGGCCTTCAGCCATTGGTATTGCACCTTGCATATGTTTATTATGTCTGCTTAGCCTTGAGGCTTTCTGCTTACCCGTGATATGTTTTTTTTTTTACTTGTTTGATTTGCCTCTTTAATTGCATTTTTATCTTGTTGATTTTTAAGATTTCCTTTTTAAACATTCTGGCCTTCTGCCTTTTAAACGTCTATCGTAATATATTCTAAAATTTTGAAATGTAACTGTGGCCTTCAGCCATTTGTATTGCATCTTGCATATGTTTGTTCTATCTACTTGCTATGATGTTTTTTTAATTGTTCTATTGCTATCTTAACTGGATTTTTATCTTGTTGATTTGTTAAGATTTCTTGTTTGGAGGCCTTCAGCCGTGAAAGAGTTGCATTCGGTAAAGGTGCGGCTATGTGCCTCTTTGGTTGTAAGAGTTATTAAATTACAATAAATTACAATTAGAAGGTGAAACTGACCTCAACCTATTTGGCCCATTCCACAATCCTATTAACCTTTCTGCCCAGCGGGTTTAGCTGGCGTATCAGATGACACACTATTTTGATGCTGTTTTGAATCTGTTTGATGCACCGTTACAAGGAATACAATGAATTTTCAGTGCCTAAATTGCCAGAACTCGTAGTCTGATGTCAATATAAGTTGGTACACATACACACCATCGGCGGGTATGCATATGATTAGAGTTGCGACTCTCTGTGGGAAATAGAATGGCCCCAAGAGTTGATTAGTGTTGTTTGTGTGTAGCATTGTTACCATCCTGGTATAGTATATAAGGTGTACGAACGGTGTCAGACGTTGAATCATTTCATTGTGAGCCTACATTTGACCAGGTGGTCGAACTGAGCAATATCGATAATTTTGTGAAATTTAGGTGTGGTAGAGTCCCAATGTTGGACTGCACGGGAACTACAGGAAAGGCAATCTCGTCGTCAAGTCTGCAATCGAATACGTCTGGTCACCACAAGAGAGGAATACTGTGCTGTGCACCGGGCACGTCTTTAACCCTTAACATATGCGCCAGCCATCCGAGAATGTCTAATGGAGTCCCTGCAACGGTCTGCGTTATCCCACACCGGTGGTCGGAGATAAGCGGCTACCGGTTTAAGGAATTACCACCCCTTTTGTAGGATGCCGTTAACACCTCAAAACAAACGGCTGCGTATAGAGCGTTTCAGTGACCGGGAATCACGGACTGGTGATGAATATTGTAGTGGACTGACAAGGCAGCCAGTCCACAGAGACGGGTAGCCGAAAGGGCACACGTACACACACGCCGACTGGCGCGAAGTCTGGAACAGGATTCGTAATGAATGTGATAAAGAAAAGAACGTAGCTACTAGAACACTTAACTTTTATATCGTCCTTTGGTATACAGCATTCTTGATGATACAAGTGAGTCTATCTTGAGATACATGCAATGGTACAAATGGCGCCTTGCTAGGTCGTAGCCATTAACTTAGCTGAAGGCTATTCTAACTGTCTCTCGGCAAATGAGAGAAAGGCTTCGATCAGTGTAGTCGCTAGCAACGTCGTCGTACAACTGGGGCGAGTGCTAGTACGTCTCTCGAGACCTGCCTTGTGGTGGCGCTCGGTCTGCGATCACTGCCAGTGGCGACACGCGGGTCCGACATGTACTAATGGACCGCGGCCGATTTAAGCTACCACCTAGCAAGTGTGGTGTCTAGCGGTGACACCACAAATATCGTCGAATTGTGTTCGGCGATGAATGAAGGTTCTGCAGTACACGGGACCACCATCGTCGGCGAGTATGCCGGCGGCCTCGTCAGATGCCGCACTCTTCCAACGTTTTGGTGAAAGCGGTGTTACTGGTGGCCTCATGCAGTGGGAAGCCATCGGGTGTTACTTCTGATCACTGCTCGTAGTGACTGAGGGAATTCTGATTTCACAACGGTACGACCATTCGTTCAATGTTCTGGACGGCTCAGTGGTGACACGCATCACGTTATGACGTGGAGAGCCATCGGTTATCAATTCAGGTCGCTGCTGATCGTGACTGTATCGTCGTTTCATTTTTCTACACGACATATGGCACATGTCTGTAGGAGGTGTCTGCATTTTGTGGCCATCAAGATCCTCATATCTCTTGCCGATGAAATATGTGGCACCACCTCGGACGATAACTGTCTCGCAGTCGTATCATCCAGGATATACAGGGCCAGTGACAACACGTGTGGGCTAGCTTGCCTCTGGTGAGGACACGACGGCTTTATGATGGTCTTCTCTACCGAATCATTGCCTGTCTCCAGACCAGAGGCGGTGTAGCGTTATACTGAAAGGTAGCTCGTTCTACCAAGTTCTTTGTCTGTTTGACTGCAATATTATAATCACTTAAATACAAAACTGGCCATTAAAATTGATACACCACGAAGATGACGTGCTACAAATGCGAAACTTAACCGACAGGAAGAAGATGCTGTGATATGCAAATGATTAGCTCTGATTCACACAAGGTTGCCGCCGGTGGCGACACATACAACGTGCTGACATGAGGAAAATTTCCAACCGATTTCTCATACACAAACAGCAGTTGGCCGGCGTTGCCTGATGAAACGTTGTTGTGATGCTTCGTGTACGGAGGAGAAATGCGACCATCACGATTCCGACTTTGGTAAAGGTCGGATTGCAGCCTATCGCGATTGCGGTTTATCGTATCGTGACATTGCTGCTCGCGTTGGTAGAGATCCAATGACTGTTAGCAGAATATGGAATCAGTGGGTTGAGGAGGGAAATACGGAACGCCGTGCTGGATCCCAACGGCCTCATATCACTAGTAGTGGAAATGACAGGCGTCTTTTCCGCATGGCTGTAACGGATCGTGCAGCCAGGTCTCGATCCCTGAGTCAACAGATGGGGACGTTTGCAAGACAACCACCTGCACGAACAGTTCGACGACGCTTACAGCAGCATGGACCATCAGCTCGCAGACCATGGCTGCGGTTACCCTTGACGCTGCATCACAGACAGGAGCGCCTGCGATGGTGTACTCAATGACGAACCTGGGTGCACGAATGGCAAAACGTCATTTTTTCGAATGAATCCAGGTTCTGTTTCCACCATCATGATGGCCGCATCCGTGTTTGGCGACATCGCAGTGAACGCACATTGGAAGCGTGTATTCGCCATCGCCATACTGCCGTATCACCCGGCATGATGATATAGGGTGCCATTGGTTACACGTCTCGGTCACGTCTTGTTCGCATTGACGGCACTTTGAACAGTGGACGTTACATTTCAGATGTGTTACGACCCGTGGCTCTACCCTTCATTCGATCCCTGGGAAACCCTACATTTCATCAGGATAAAGCACTACCGCATGTTGCAGGTCCTGTATGGGCCTTTCTGGATACATAAAATGTTGGACTGCTGCCCTCATTCTCCAGGTCTCTGACCGATTGAAAACGTCTGGTAAATGGTGGCCAAGCAACTGGCTCATCACAATTCGTCAGTCACTCCTCTTGATGAACTGTGGTATCGTGTTGTAGCTGCATGGGCAGCTGTACCTATACACGCAATCCAACCTCTGTTTGACTCAATGCCAAGGTGTATCAAGGCCGTTATTACTGCCAGAGGTGGTTGTTCTGGGTACTGATTTCTCAGGACCTATGCACCCAAATTGCGTGAAAATGTAATCACATGTCAGTTATAGTATCCTATATTTGTCCCATGAATACCCGTTTATTATCTGCATTTCTTCTTGGTGCAGCAATTGCAATGGCCAGTTGTGTATTATCATATATCCTCTCGATCCGTGAAGCTTCTTTTACTCTCCTACCCCCTTCTGTGTGCTTCAGGTTTTGTTAGGCAGCGTACATGTCAGATGCTCTTTCCTAATCCATCAACTATGAAATTCTTTAATTCTTTGTACATCTGGCTTCAGTAGAATAATGAGCAGTGTGCATTGACAGGAAAATTTGTTTGTATGTAATTATTTGAAATTGTGAAAGCGACATGGCGCAGTGGTTAGCACACTGGACTCGCATTCGGGAGGAAGACGGTTTATACCTGGGCGCAGCCATAGAGATTTAAGTTTCGCATAATTTCCCTGAATTACTCCAGTCAGATGCTGGCATTGTTCCTTTAGAAACGGTTCTGCCGATTTCCTTCCCCATCATTGACACAATGTGAGCCTATGCTTCGTCGACGTCGATGTCGACGGCACGTTAAACCAGTCTTCCTTTCTCCTTCCTTCCAATAAAACGTTCACGAATCGATTACCTGGTAATAGCTTGTCCTGCATGCATCGTCTTTTTTTTTATATTGACGTTTGAATGAACTGCACCCGATAAGGAAGACTGATACGCTAGATCTACTAGGCTGTGAATATAAATAATGTCAACCACCATTCATTCACCTTGAGGTTGGGCATACGCTTGGCGAGTGCAATGACCTCGCAGGTGGAGCCAACGTTGGTGACCGTGGCAGTCCGGAGGTCTGCGTCGAAGCGCACCGTGGCGGCCACGTGGAACACGACGGACACCCTGCTGGTGAGCTCGGCGGCGTCAGCCTGGCTGATCCCCAGTCCCGGCTGCGTGCAGTCGCCCGCCACAGCCACCACCTTGCGGAGGTAGTCCGGGCACGCCTCGCGCGCCTTGCTGAAGATCTGAGGACAGCACAAGTAAGGCATCTCACCTAGGACCTCCCACATACTCCGTGTAAGGTGTTATCGCAAATACTGGCATGTGGAATAATCGGGTCTACTGCTGTGTGTTTGTGTCGCTCTGGCACAATATTTCGGCCACGTAACTCGTTGCCTTCTTCAGGTGCTACCTGAGACTGCCGTATTGGAGGATCTTGTCCAGTATTTATGCCCAGCGCCCAGAGGGCAGTCTCAGGTAGCACCTGAAGAAGGCAACGAGTTACGTGGCCGAAATATTGTGCCAGAGCGACACAAACATCCGGCAGTAGACCCGATTATTCCACATGTCAAGATCTCGCCGGAAAAGCCTGAAGAGATATACCACAAATACTGTTTGCAGGTTCCTAAAACCTCCTCTGAGAAGTTTAGAAACTGCAGGACGATGTGATCGTCATTATTCCTTCATGATTGCAGCTGTTCAACAAAATAATGGAAACACGAGTCGGTGCTTGGAGTTTCCGTTCTGTAACAAAAAATTCAAAATCGTATGATTCAGTATTGGAATCAAAATTGTACAGAATTCTTTTGGAACTTGGAATACCAAAGAAGTATGTTCGACTTATAGAAGCGAGTTTGAAAAACACAAAAGGTAGAGTACGCGTGGGGAAAGTGGAGTGAGAAGAATTTGAAATAAAGAACGGATTTAAACAGGGATATGCCCTGTCTCCGCTACTTTTTAATTTAGTCCTAGAATGTATTGTACGAATAGCAGCAGATAATTCAGAGGGTGTGGAGTTAAATGGAAATATTAAGATATTAGGGTATGCAGATGATCTAAACATCATTAGCGATAGGAAAGAATCTGTAACAGAAAATGCGAATGCGTTAATCAAGGTTAGTGAAGGTGTAGGCCTAAGGATAAGTGAAGACAAAACTAAATACCTGGTTACTACTAGAATGCCAACAGCAGTAGATCAGGAAATGTTAAGAGTTGGAGACATGCAGTTTGAAAAAGTGAACACATTTAAGTATCTAGGCGTGGACATCACTTCGAGAAATGAGACTGAATCTGAACTGAAGAAGAGATTACGGGCGGGAAATGCGTGCTACTTCTCACTGAATAAATTACTTTCATCAGGGATATTGTCTAGGAATTTCAAGATTAGAATATACAAAACTATTATTCTACCAGTTATGCTGCATGGGTGTGAGACTTGGTCTCTCACTGTGCAAAATGAAAAGCCGTTTCGAGTATTTGAAAACAAAATTTGAGGAAAATTTTCGAAGCAAAAAGGGATGACATTAGCGGAGAGTGGCGGAAAGTGCATAACGAAGAGGTTCACGAACTCTATTCAAGCCCTGACATAATCAGTATTATTAAATCACGTAGGCTGCGATGGGCGGGTCACGTAGCTCGAATGGATGAGGGCAGGGCAGCGCACAGAGTACTGGTAGGGCACTTAGAGGGAAAACGTCCTGTGGGGAGACCGAGGCGTAGATGGGAGGACAGTGTGAAGGCTGATTTGAGGGGCTTAGGTATTGAAGGTGAATGGAAGGAAATAGCCCAAGACAGGGACAGATGGTGAAAATACGTTGCTGCGGTATGGACTCTCGAGTCCGGTATGACCGGTGAGTAAGTAAGCAAACAAAAAATTCAATGTTCAGATAGCAATCGAAATCCAGAACAATAGTCCATGGAATTTTATACAATTCATTTTGAGGGAAATTCTCCGTTACCACAGCGGAGAATGCAAAGAAGGCTTGAGCCTTTGAATTAATGTAGTGACTTAGAAGTATTTCATAAACGTTAGCTCTTACTGTTCCTTTAAGAGTGACCTTATCTCCTATAAAACAATTGACACGACTCCGAAAACCATTAAACAAACTGCACCATACTTCATACTCGCAGCTGTAAGAAGACGATATATGAAACTGATTTCCCTCTCTCACGTTTGTTTCAAAGGGAGTTTAGCAGTAGCTTTGTGGAAATGGCCTTCTTATTAGAAGTAATGGGCGTATTCCTGGAGCGTTCTTAGAACTACTATGACAAAATTTTCCAGCCATTGTGAGTTGACTTTCCTCGTTAAAAGCGTAAATTTGCCGTGGATTTCTGAACAATTTGGTGGGCAACAGGAAATGTAACCACATAAACGACCACCGTGTTCCGGCTTACAGAATCCATGTCATTAGCATAAACGACACATTGTCGACATTCATTTTGTTAGGTACTTACTAAAAAATGCTCTAATCCCTCACATTCGAAGGAACGGCTTTGGACCTCAGCTACTGCTACCAAACCTTAGAAGTCCATGGTACAGACCTCCAGAGTGTTTTCTTTGGATGACAAGTTTCTCCACTGGATTAACAACGAATCTGTCACCCTACGGTGGTATGTTCATTGTTATGAAACGTCCTCGCAGAATGGAGTGCAGACATGCAAGACTGCGCTGTCGCTTCCCTGCAAGCAGACACAGAGCTGTATGCGTGAGTCTTGAGAGTCATAGAGGGTGATAACGTCCCCTGAGGAAGGCAAAGTGCCGAGTTCGAGCCAGTCAGGAGCACTTTTTTAATCTGCCACGAATCTATCTTCCGTTCTATTTTTTCATAATCTGATCCGGTAGTGTGCTACATTTATACTGCAGTTCATAGCGATGAGTAGGAAAAGGAAATGGTCGTGTTGTACTGTTGTGCAGCAGACGCGCATCAGGTGGCCGACCACCTGGTGCCAGCCTTTCTGCTCGACGCCACTTCGGTGACCTGCATGTCTTTGTGAGGAAGGATAGGCGGAACAACGAGGACAATACAAACACCCGGTCTTGAGGGAATAAAAGATCCGGCTTGCGATCGAACCTAGAATCCTGACATCTAGAAGCAGCGGCGTTAACTACCGGGACACAAGCTAAGGAAACTTAGAAAAATTTGTGTCACGTTCTACAGTACCCAGGACCAATACAACATATTCTTCTTACGATCTGGTTCCCCAGAAAGTAGTGTTTGACTAGCTTTCTCTTATCTTAGGACAGATAATTGAGTATATGTGAGGAAAGTGCTTGTATGACCTTTCCCAACATAGAGCAGACTTTATTTCTTCTTTCTTATCTCTACTAAACATACACGTGCACTCTGGCGTGGCAGGGCACATTCCATTTAATATCAAAGAAGTACCATTGCTGGTAGGTTACAGGACAGCGGTACAGTGGTAGCTAATTAAAGACAAATATTAGAACAAGGATCTTTCTCCACGTGATGTGAAGCCGTGCACTACCAAATTTAACATTAGCAGCTGTATGTCGTTATTATTAATAGCTGGAAATTCGTTTGAATTTCTGTGTTATCTATGAAACACAGTAAAAGTATATATCTCTGCTGCCCAGGTGTTATTTTCCCAAGTTAAAAAAAATGGCTCTGAGCATTATGGGACTTAACTTCTGAGGTCATCAGTCCCCTAGAACTTAGAAATGCTGAAACCTAACTAACCTAACGACATCACACACATCCATGCCCGAGGCAGGATTCGAACCTGCGACCGTAGTGGTCGCGCGGTTCCAGACTGTAGCGCCTAGAACCGCTCGGCCACCCCGGCAGGCATTTTCCCAAGTGATAGTACATTCACCCACACAAGCGTTGATGCGATCCACTGAATTGTAAGTTTTGAAAGGACGTATGGTCTATCCTACTGTTTGTTCTGAAGGTCGCTGGACATACCACAGTGCATATGACGTAAGAGAAAACATATTGGTTTCAACGTCAGACCTCAGACTTAATGGAGGAGGAATTATGCCATACAGCTATCAAGATGGACATACCACGTCTCGGAAAATATATACACAGCACACATACTCTTCCATAAATATTCTCAATATGATCATCTCCTTTGCAAAAAGTTTCAGAGTTAACCCATTTGGGTTCTTGGTAAGGACAGCACGCAAAGGAGTATTCAAAAGGTGGACGAATGAGGCTGTCAGTCGACAAATAATAAGGCAAGGATGTAATGTTACCAGTTTGAAAATTGTGTGGCAACTACAGGACTTAAACGGGGAAGAGGGCAGGTTGAAGTTTGTCTTGTTAAGGAGCAGTAGTCAGAAAGAGGACAGAGGTAGTTGCGCATTTGACAACAGAATAGTAACAATAGTCTTGGTGAATTCTTGAACAACTGCTAGCTTTGAAAGGAATATGATTGAGAATTCTTATAAGGATGAAGTGAGATATGTCAGTATCTTTTATTATTGTGAAAGAGTACAACTTCCAGTGCTGCAGTTCATTGATCATGATTATTCACACAACAGACATAGACGATTTTGGAAAGTACATTCCATCATCAGATATGTCTGGGAAACCAATATGGTTTGGCACGAGGAAGTTGTCCTCTTAACAATAATGAATATGGTCTTACAATCAGGCTTTCATCGCCAGTATTTACGTCAGTAGTGTGTACTTCGATCCTGATCCACTTTTCGCTTAAATGCGGTATTGATATTTGCGGTATCACTGACTTAAAATGGAACAGCTACTGCGGATGACCAAATACTTCGCAGTCCAAGATGGCGGTAAGATACGCCGCCTTATTAATCATTTCAACTTCATCACGTGACAAGCCATACCCCTCCCCTACCCTACCCGACCGCTACCCTATTTCCCTTATCCCACCCTCACTGCCGTCAACTTCACCGGAGTACTGAATCAGTTGCCTTAACAATGTTCAGTGGGTGTAAAGTTCATAAATATGTTACTTCCAAAAAAAAAAAAAAAAAAAAAGAAAGAAAAGAAATGCGTAAGATTTACTAGAACCGGCCTCATGTTAGATGCGATTCACCTAAAATAGCGTTTGCACATACACACACACACACACACACACACACACACACGCACACACACACACACACACACACACACACACGCTCACATACACACACATACGCAAATACACATTCCTACCCCTGGATGTCTTTAGCATAGTATTAAAATAAGGTAGTCAGTCACCTAAATTTGGTAAAAATGAGCCATGTTACGTAAGCTTAATTGGAATTGGCATGATATTCAAATATATCTTCGTAAATTGACGTTATGTTCAATAATACTTGCCTCTGATTGCACACACACACACACACACACACACACACACACACACACACTGCACAACATTTCACCGCAGTATACACTGCAATGTCTTGTCGCCAAACTTCCACGTTGCGCGGAGTGGCCGCGCGGTGTAGGGCGCCATGTCACGGATTGCGCGATCCCCCCTCCGGAGGTTCGAGTCCTCCCACGGGCATAGGTGTGTGTGTCGTTCTTAACATAAGTTAGTTTAGGTAGTGTGTAAATCTAGGGACCGATGGACTTAGCAGTTTGGTCCGTTAGGAATTAACAAACATTTTTTTTTTTAATTTCCACATACGGCAGTAAATATCTTTCTCTCTCCCTTTCTCTATCTCTCTCTCATTCCTGTATTTCTCTGTTTCAATCTCTGATCCATACTTAAAACATCCAAAACTGTTTCCACCTCTGCCTCATAACGGTCATAATGCTTGCTTTAATAAGACAACAGCGTTATGGTGTTTGAGGCCATGCTGGAAGGTAGCCCGACGCAGTTTTTATGTGAAATCATTAAAGCTTTTCAAATAAAAGAAATATTATAAGCTTTTTACATCTTTATTCTTCACGTCTACAAATTTGCAGCCCTCTGACGCTAAAGGGCGTTTAATCCTAGAGTGTAACACTGTGGTGTGTAACGCAACTACGTCGTTAGAGACAAACAGTGTGTTATAATCGACTTTCGAATTAGAAGAGTTCTCCCATACATGGAGCACCCTCTTCTCCGGCATGACAGAGCCACATCCCACCTGGCCCGCATCTCGTGGTCGTGCGGTAGCGTTCTCGCTTTCCACGCCCGGGTTCCCGGGTTCGATTCCCGGCGGGGTCAGGGATTTTCTCTGCCTCGTGATGGCTGGGTGTTGTGTGCTGTCCTTAGGTTAGTTAGGTTTAAGTAGTTCTAAGTTCTAGGGGACTTATGACCACAGCAGTTGAGTCCCATAGTGCTCAGAGCCATTTGAACCATTTGAACCACATCCCACAGCAGTACTGCGGTATCTGCAGCAAACCGGCGCTTGGGTTCCCTGTTACCCGTCATCCTCCATAAATCCGATTTTCATCTGTTTCCAAAACTTAAAGAACGCCTTCGGGAAGTTCACTTTGACAGTGAACCAGAGGTGAAGTCGTGCTTCCGTCAACAAAGACAAACATCATACACTGACGGTATCGACAAAGTACTCCCTTATCGAGAAATGTGTTCGTCACCAGAGTGATTGTTGAGAAATAAACAGTGTATATAGACATCAAGAATAAAAATGTAGACTGTTAATAATGTTTGTTTCATTAAAAAAAAAGAAACATTAAGAGTTTTTACTCGAAAAATTCAAAGGTATTAATGATTATCACTGCTAGCATTCAACCGCGATTCTTATACATATTTTAACAACGCGTTTCAAGAGACAATGCTCTCATCATCAGGTTGTAAAATCGATGTCATGAATTAAACGGACTAAAAAGACCAAATATCATCACCAATAGTGGGGAAGTCCATAGAGTAAAACAGAATTAAAAGTATATTGGACTGTGAGTCCTCGTCTTACATTGAAGTTGTTGACACAAGTCAATGGCCGTCCCATAGCTACCGAATATGCTGTCGACTGCGCCGGCTCGGGAGCTGTTGTGGACTGACGTGCCTAGGTGTTGTGGCGTGGTTACAGCCGTATGCTTGACGGTAACGCTATGCTATTGGGCGCCTCATTTCCTTATTGCATTGGTCTGCCATCGTTAGCCTATCGCAACTCCGTCATTGACATGCTACAAGTTTAAAGTCGCATGCCTGCCCTAAAATAATTCTAAAAACCCGCTAAAAAATCTCATTTCTTTAAATTTATCTTGTACATTTAGCATATTGCTTTGTTTCTTTTCATGGATAGCTATCTCGAATTCCTCTAGTAAATCAAGTTTCCTCCCTTTCTTTTCTACATGCAATATTTCTACGTTGTCTTCTATGCTATTAAGGGGATGGCCTGTTTCATATATATGGTTCGCAACAGCTGATTTGTCATAATTCCCTAACCTGAACGCATCTTTATGTTCTTTATACCGGATCGCGAATGATCTTCCTGTCTGCCCTATATATTTTGCATCACAAGTTCTGCACTGAATCTTATAAACTCCCGATCTTTCAAACTTATTTCTCTTCTCGCCAATATCGTGCTTAAGGCTATACCTCACTAGGTTATTAGTCTGAAAAGCTATTTTGACATCGTATGGCTTAAAAATATTTGCTATCTTTTGTGAGACTTTTCCGTAGTATGGCATCGTGATAATTTTCACTTTCTCTCCATCAGGTTTATTCTTTTTGCGCTTATTACTTTTCCGTAACAGTTTTTTAACCATATCTATTCTGTAACCGTTGTTCATCGCTATTCTCTTAACGGTATTAATTTCAGTCTCCCTATCTTTTTCACACATAGGTATATTGACTGCCCTATGCACGAGACTACGGAAAGCAGCTTCTTTATAAGCCTGCGGATGGCATGAATCATTCGGGATCACAGCATCAGTAGTAGTTTGTTTTCTATAAACGGAGAACGCATGTTTGTTGCCCTGCTTTTTTATATTCAGGTCCAGGAACTGTAAACTATTGTCAGTTTCATACTCCACGGTAAATTTTATTTTATTATGTGCGTCGTTGAACTTTTTTACTATTTCCTCAATGTCCTCACGGGAACCATCGACAAGTAACAGGGTGTCGTCTACATAACGTTTGTAATAAACAATTTTATCCATAATGTTATCGTCAGAATTTAGAACTTTATCTTCAAGGTCATTGATAAAAATGTCTGCCATAGTACCTGAAATACTGGACCCCATGGCTAACCCATCGTCCTGAATATAAAATTTGTTATTAAACGTAAAATAATTAAAACTTGTAATGAGCTGAAGGAGTTCAATAAATTCAATTGTCTCTTGCGTTGAAATTTTACCGTATTTCAGGAAATTTCTCTTAATGATTTCTATAGTTTCGTTAACCGGAACACTGGAGTATAAGTTCTTAACATCCAACGAAACCAAACGGGAAGTGTCAGTGACTGGCGTATCTTTAATTTCACCTATCAAGGTGATACTACCGCGCACCGGTAGTATGACCTTGATAGGTGAAATTAAAGATACGCCAGTCACTGACACTTCCCGTTTGGTTTCGTTGGATGTTAAGAACTTATACTCCAGTGTTCCGGTTAACGAAACTATAGAAATCATTAAGAGAAATTTCCTGAAATACGGTAAAATTTCAACGCAAGAGACAATTGAATTTATTGAACTCCTTCAGCTCATTACAAGTTTTAATTATTTTACGTTTAATAACAAATTTTATATTCAGGACGATGGGTTAGCCATGGGGTCCAGTATTTCAGGTACTATGGCAGACATTTTTATCAATGACCTTGAAGATAAAGTTCTAAATTCTGACGATAACATTATGGATAAAATTGTTTATTACAAACGTTATGTAGACGACACCCTGTTACTTGTCGATGGTTCCCGTGAGGACATTGAGGAAATAGTAAAAAAGTTCAACGACGCACATAATAAAATAAAATTTACCGTGGAGTATGAAACTGACAATAGTTTACAGTTCCTGGACCTGAATATAAAAAAGCAGGGCAACAAACATGCGTTCTCCGTTTATAGAAAACAAACTACTACTGATGCTGTGATCCCGAATGATTCATGCCATCCGCAGGCTTATAAAGAAGCTGCTTTCCGTAGTCTCGTGCATAGGGCAGTCAATATACCTATGTGTGAAAAAGATAGGGAGACTGAAATTAATACCGTTAAGAGAATAGCGATGAACAACGGTTACAGAATAGATATGGTTAAAAAACTGTTACGGAAAAGTAATAAGCGCAAAAAGAATAAACCTGATGGAGAGAAAGTGAAAATTATCACGATGCCATACTACGGAAAAGTCTCACAAAAGATAGCAAATATTTTTAAGCCATACGATGTCAAAATAGCTTTTCAGACTAATAACCTAGTGAGGTATAGCCTTAAGCACGATATTGGCGAGAAGAGAAATAAGTTTGAAAGATCGGGAGTTTATAAGATTCAGTGCAGAACTTGTGATGCAAAATATATAGGGCAGACAGGAAGATCATTCGCGATCCGGTATAAAGAACATAAAGATGCGTTCAGGTTAGGGAATTATGACAAATCAGCTGTTGCGAACCATATATATGAAACAGGCCATCCCCTTAATAGCATAGAAGACAACGTAGAAATATTGCATGTAGAAAAGAAAGGGAGGAAACTTGATTTACTAGAGGAATTCGAGATAGCTATCCATGAAAAGAAACAAAGCAATATGCTAAATGTACAAGATAAATTTAAAGAAATGAGATTTTTTAGCGGGTTTTTAGAATTATTTTAGGGCAGGCATGCGACTTTAAACTTGTAGCATGTCAATGACGGAGTTGCGATAGGCTAACGATGGCAGACCAATGCAATAAGGAAATGAGGCGCCCAATAGCATAGCGTTACCGTCAAGCATACGGCTGTAACCACGCCACAACACCTAGGCACGTCAGTCCACAACAGCTCCCGAGCCGGCGCAGTCGACAGCATATTCGGTAGCTATGGGACGGCCATTGACTTGTGTCAACAACTTCAATGTAAGACGAGGACTCACAGTCCAATATACTTTTAATTCTGTTTTACTCTATGGACTTCCCCACTATTGGTGATGATATTTGGTCTTTTTAGTCCGTTTAATTCATGACATCGATTTTACAACCTGATGATGAGAGCATTGTCTCTTGAAACGCGTTGTTAAAATATGTATAAGAATCGCGGTTGAATGCTAGCAGTGATAATCAGTATAACGACAACTGCTACCTCGACTCCATAATGGATTATATAAAATCAAAGGTATTACTTTCCATCACCCCCTCATGTTAGAAAGGAAATTAAAAAAAAAAAAAAACAGAATTATATAGACATAAAATCACTATGAACATTGACCTACTGTCTAATACTGCGACATCACACGAATGTTGATGTGTCGGCAGAAGTGCCAACACCGTGTTGTTTGAGGAAGACGAAATGCACGCTATAAGCTCACGCAGGATGGCGTGAGGTCTGAAACAGGATACTTAATGAATGCTATAAAGAAAAGTACGTAGCTGCTGGAATACTTAACTTTAATCCACAATTGGTGAACATTGGTCTTGTTACTGTACATGCTTCATTAGATACATAGCAAAGGAGAAATGGCGCCTTGCTAGGTCGTAGCAATTGACTTAGCTGAAGGCTATGCTAACTATCGTCTCGGCTAATGAGAGCGTAATTCTCAGTGAACCTTTCCTAGCAACGTCGGCTGTACAACTGGGGCGAGTGCTAGTATCTCTAGACCTGCCGTGTGGCGGCGCTCGGTCTGCAATTACTGATAGTGGCGACACGCGGGTCCGACATGTACTAATGGACCGCGGCCGATTTAAAGCTACCACCTAGCAAGTGTGGTGTCTGGCGGTGGCACCACAAATGTAATCATCGTCAGTACTTTTTATGATATCAACTATTCCAAACAGGAGGTAACTACTGTTTGAGTAAATAGTAGAGACAATTGCATTAGATAGTTAAGCTTTGACGGCAGTAGTGCATTAATAAATTGGAAAAGGCACCGAGTTGCGTTTTACAAGAAAACTCACACAATATGAAAATCATATCACTAATGTAACAAAGATGGTGAAATTTCGTTCTTTCACTATTCAACAACAAGTTCCATTCCACTCATTGGCGTCACACGGGAAATCTTCCAAGTGACTGTCACGCCATTACCATTCCATCAATTTCACATTTAACTCTTCAGTCACTGGTTCATATCTATCGACACAAGTTTACGATTTAAGTGCAGAAAGTGAGGGGCAGCTCTTGTTCTCACTATTATCCACTTGGTATTATAGTTGTTGTTGTTATCGTCTTCAGTCCAGAGTCGGGTTTGATGCAGCTATCCATGCTACTCTATCCTGCGCAAGCTTCTTCATCTCCCAGTACCTACTGCAACCTACATCCTTCTGAATCTGGTTAGTGTATTATCTCGTGGTCTCCCTCTACGATTTTTACCCTCCACGCTGCCCTCCAATTCTAAATTGGTGATCCCTTGATGCCTCAGAACATGTCCTACCAAAAGATCCCTTCTTCTAGTCAAGTTGTTCCACCAATTTCTCTTCTCCCCAATTCTATTCAATACCTCCTCATTAGTTATGTGATCTACCCATCTAATCTTCAACATTCTTCTGTAGCACCACATTTCGAAAGCTTCTATTCTCTTCTTGTCCAAACTATTTATCGTCCATGTTTCACTTCCGTACATGACTACACTCCATACAAATAGTTTCAGAAACGACTTCCTGACGCTTAAATCTATACCCGATGTTAAGAAATTTCTCTTCTTCAGAAACGCTTTCCTTGCCAGAGGCAGTCTACATTTTATATCTTCTCTACTTCAACCATCATCAGTTATTTTGCTCCCCAAATGGCAAAATTCCTTTACTACTTTAAGTGTCTCATTTCCTAAGCTAATTCCCTCAGCATCGCCCGACATAATACGAATACATTCCATTATCCTCGTTTTGCTTTTGTTGATGTTCATCTTATATCCTCCTTTCAAGACACTGTCCACTCCAATCAACTACTCTTTCAAGTCCTTTGCTGTCTCTGATAGAGTTACAATGTCATCGGTGAACCTCAAAGTGCCGGCCGGGGTGGCCGAGCGGTTCTAGGCGCTACAGTCTGGAACCGCGCGACCGCTACGGACGCAGGTTCGCATCCTGCCTCGGGCATGGATGTGTGTGATGTCCTTAGGTTAGTTAGGTTTAAGCAGTTCTAGGGGACCGATGACCTAAGAAGTTAAGTCCCATAGTGCTCAGAGCCATTTGAACCATTTTTTGAACCTCGAAGTTTTTATTTTTTCTCCGTCCGCCCCCGGTAGCTGAGTGGTCAGCGCGACAGACTGTCAATCCTAGGGGCCCGGGTTCGATTCCCGGCTCGGTGGGAGATTTTCTCCGCTTAGGGACTGGGCGTTGTGTTGTCATAACCATCATCATTTCATCCCCATCGACGTGCAAGTCGCCGAAGTGGCGCCAAATCGAAAGACTTGCACTAGGCGAGCGGTCTACCCGACGGGAGGCCCTCGTCACACGACATTTCATTTCATTTCTTCTCCATGGATTTTAATACCTACTCAAATTTTTCTTTTGTGTCCTTTACTGCTTCCTCAATATACAGATTAAATAACATCAGGGATAGGCTGCAACCCTGTCTCACTCCATTCCCAACCACTGCTCCCCTTTCATGTCCCTCAACTTTAATAACTGCCTTCTGGTTTCTGTACAAATTGTAAATAGCCTTTCGCCACATTCAGAATTTGAGAGTATTCCAGTCAACATTGTCAAAAGCTTTTTCTAAGTCTGCAAATGCTAGAAATGTAGCTTTGCCTTTCCTTAATCTGCCTTCTAAGATAAGTCGTAGGGTCAGTATTCCCTCACGTGTTCCAATATTTCTACGGAATCCAAACTGATCTTCCCCGAGGTCGGATTTCTGACGGTACAAACCCCCGTTACTAGATGAATATTTCTAGTATGCAAGGATTGCTTTGTGGAGAGCGAGTCCGCCACATGGTGCGCGATTCGCAGAAGCGCGTGGCACGCCCGCGCGAGATTTGCCACGGTCGCCGGGCGGCCATGTGGCCTGCAACTTGGGAAATTATTTGGTTTTTCGCGCATTACGTGAAAACTATGTAACTTACTGTGAAGAGCGATGCGGCAGTGGATTGTGGTCAGCAATACGCAACTTCTGAAAGATCGATCTTTATTTCAAGTAATCAGACGCAAAAGTTATGGTAACCTCAAAATCGGTTAATATCACGAATACTGAGAGATTAATAAAAATAGTAAATAACTACTTACAGGAATTAGCGAACACTCATTAAAAACGTTTCGTCATAGCGGATCGAGTGCCGTAGTCATATGTTAAGATTCATTTATAATTAAGTCCGTAAAGAGCAACAAACAAAGTTTGAGGGAAAATTGTTTATGAAATTCAATAGAAAATTCATGACGTAAAGAACGGCACTATATAATATTTTGGGTGGCATCACCTGTATTTTAAACTAGTTACGTTATACTATACACATCACTTGCAATAGTTTTCATTGTTTGCAAATTATTATTAACATTTATCGCCCACAATTAATTAATTATTATACATATTAAGATTTTGAGCAGTGCAATGTATAGATCGCTATAGATTACGTCTAAAAACGCTGCTATATGCAGTTCTATGTTAAAACTTTGCAGCACAGATGTCAACAAACAAATCTGCACTAAGTGGCGAAATTTTGCAAAAACTAAAACTTGATTTTCGGGCGATAGAATAATCCTAGAAATTAATGTAAAATGGTAAATAAGATGTACTTTTTAGCGCGGTTCATATGGTGTACTTATTTCTGTCGAGGGATGTATGTATCAAAATTTGTAACCTTAACTGGTGAGATTGGTACTTGCATAACCAGGGCGTTGACGTCCGAGCCTATATAAGCGAGCGGCCATCTTGGCCAGGCACGACTACAGACTGCACTCAGAACGGCGGAGCCTTGGCTGGTGAAATGGCGTGTTAGAGTAAACGTCGACAAGTGCGAGGCCGTTCTGTTCACTAGAAGACCGAAGCAACTGCGCAAACATCAGCACTGCAACCCAATAACACTACACACGCGCCCAATACGTTTCCGCGAGAAGGTCAAATACCTCGGTGTCTGGCTGGACAGGAAACTACTCTGGGGGCACCACATTCAAGACGTGACCAACAAAGCTAACGCGAGGCTCAAACAACTCTACCCTATGCTTAACAGGCGTAGCACACTGAACAGGAGGGTGTCTAGGTCCATGTACATGACACTTATTAGACCCCTGATGACGTACGCAGCCCCTGTCTGGGGATACGCTGCGCCAACTCGCCTGCGCCGTCTGCAGATCATACTGAACAAAGTACTCAAAATCATAAGCAACTCTCCGCGCTACACACGCATCGCGGACCTTCACCGGGAATACCGTCTAGATACTATCTTGCAGGTATTCCAAAAACTCTCCACACGTCTGTACAATAACACGAGACACTCGCGTAACCCGTTTATCCTTTCTCTGGGTAACTATGATCACAACCATAGATGGAAGCATAACAGACCAAAGACATTACTGGCTAGGAACTGAACTTCTATGGTCTATAGAACGCTAACACGACAGTACTGGCGAGCCCCTGCAACACAGCTATTACTGGAAACCCAGATGTGCGACTAGCCGAAAAACAGGCAACCGCAGGGAAACCGTACTGTACACAGCACGCAAACCAGCCACACACACCCCCTACACCGTCCGTGAGCCGATCTATGACCGATCGCCCACTAATCCACAACGACCTTGAACTGTTGCAGGGACGCAGCAACTGCAGCAAGCGCCGCAACAAGCTCCAACAACGTCAAAGGTAACGATGCACGATACCTCGAACTAACACAACCACACCTTGCATGCACTGTCGCAGATAGCAAGCCGCTACTGCCCTTACTACCCGTCCTATTGTCGCAGAGGTTTTTTTTTCCCTTGGCTCTTGCCTTAGCACTTTTTTTCCTCTGCCCTTACAACCACTACCCTTCAATCGTTTTCGACCACTTCTATCTCCTGATGGACCATGTTAATGAGTAATCTTACCCAGACGCATGGACAACATCACAGCCCGCATCCTGTGACGCCTGATTCAAAACTAACATGTTTACAGAGGTGACAGTAGAACTTTTGGTTTGGTCACCACGTTGGTGTGGGCGTGGAGGGGCCCCATCCTTGTGTAAAAAATTTGGCCAGGGGTCAGTCGTTCGGCAGTGGTTTTGGAGGGTGGGTGGCGAGCGAGCCCCACTGGAGGTCGACATGTGGTCGTTCGAGAATGTCTTCTCGCGCCGATTTATTACGACAAAGAGTATTGTTCAATAGTGCCAGTGTGCAAGCATATATTTGGTGAACTGGGAGTGCTATGTTTATTTGTGTGAGGGCGAATTACGAGGTGTACATCAGCGTAAGTGAACATACGTCGATCTGTGATTTCGCGCCAAAACTGCTAGAACAAAGAGGACAATGGAACTTGTGGTTCTGTTCGAATTATTTGAATAAGTTTCGTTTATAGGAGCCTACATTACTGCTATTGGGGGCTCGGAGTCAAATTATGATTAAAGTAAAACTGTAAACTGTCTCATCAGTGCTAGTTGCATTGTGTGAAACAAAAGAACAACGCCAATAAACAGTGATTGTACTGTGTCGTGAAAAATTCTTGTTCCCTAGCATAAACTGTACTGAGTGAATAATTAATTCAAAAACTATAACAAATGCGCGGGTGTGGAAGTGTACTAATGCACCAAGTGTGGAAATCATCCCCTGAGACTTACGTGAAAGCCAAAATTTGCAATAACAGTTTTAACCAACATTTGTATATGGACATTCGTGAGAACTCTGCAACCGCATTTCTTCTTTATTTTTACCGCCCCGTCGCAGCTTCTACCACCTTTGTTTCATTCGTCTGTAAAGAATTCGCGTTAGTATTTTGCAGCTGTGACTTATTAAACTGATAGTTCGGTAATTTTCACTTCTGTCAACACCTGCTTTCTTTGGGATTGGAATTATTATATTCTTCTTGAAGTCTGAGGGTATTTCGCCTGTCTCATACATCTTGCTCTCCAGATGGTAGAGTTTTGTCAGGAGCGGCTCTCCCAAGGCTGTCAGTAGTTCTAATGGAATGTTGTCTACTCCTGGGGCCTTATTTCGACTTAGCTCTTTCAGTGCTCTGTCAAGCTCTTCACATAGTATGATATCTCCCATTTCATCTTCATCTATATCGTCTTCCATTTCCATAATATTGTCCTCAAGTACATCGCCCTTGTATAGACCCTCTATATACTCTTTCCACCTTTCTGCTCTCCCCTCTTTGCTTAGAACTGGGTTTCCATCTGAGCTCTTGATATTCATACAAATGGTTCTCTTTCCTCCAAAGGTCTCTTTAATTTTCCTGTAGGCAGTATCTATCTTGCCCGTAGAGATATATGCCTCTACATCCTTACATTTGTCCTCTAGCTATCCCTGCTTAGCCATTTTGCAATTCCTGTCGATCTCATTTTTGAGACGCTTGTATTCCGTTTTGCCTGCTTCATTACTGCATTTTTATATTTTTCTCCTTTCTACAAACATATTTTATTTTGCTGTAACTCTTCAGGCTTTCCCGGCGGTCTAATGACATCTTGGGTTGTCGGGTGTTCTGCCGGATATCAGCGTCGTACTTGCACGATATTTCGGTCACGTAGCTCGTAACCTTCATCAGGTGCGACCTGATGAAGGTTACGAGCTACGTGACCGAAGTATCGTGCAAGTACGACGCTGATATCCGGCAGAACACCCGACAACCCAAGATGTCATATTTTATTTTAGCTACAAGTTTTCTGCAGTACTATTTATTTGCTCGTAGTGATATAAGGAGTTCGTTTCGGCGACTTGCCATTATCAAATGGACGTCTTCGCTGGTATGAAATGGTTCATATGGCATCTTGGAGAGTAAATGTCGGTTGTCTTTTTCTTATGATCTTCTAATGTTATTTTTTACCAGAGTTTCTGACAGCTTCGGCTCCAGCGATGCTTTGTGTTTACAATATTGCACAACATATAGTCAGGTAAACTTAATCTCGAATGTGCATGTTATATCTCTGGACTTCAAAACAACAGGAAATGGGTATCCATACTCAAGTACGAGTAACTTGACTGCCCCCCCCCCCTCTCTCTCCCTCTCTCTCTCTTTGTGCATCTCTGCACTGCAGCTGGCCACAGTCATGTGGTAAGAAAAATTCACCTGGCGCTCTTTAAGGTGCAAGAGTTAATATGAGATCAGCACTTCTCACACGCCACAACACTTGTAAGCACTCGCTATTCTCCATCGACATTAGACACACGTACATCTGTGAGCTACCCTGAATGGCACGCAATGTTCTGCTTCCAGGAACTGCAGTCATCTGAGCTGTTTCCCAAACAAACATTTTGCAGTCGTCTACTTCAAAGCTGCGCCGGATAGCTGCACGGTCCGCGGCGCTTTGTCACGGTTCGCGCGGCTCCCTACTGTCGGAGGTTCGAGTCCTCCCTGGGCTATGGGTGTATGCGTTGTTCTTAGCGTAGTTAGTTTGAGGTAGATTAAATCGTTTCTAAGCTTAGGGACCGATGTTCTCAGCAGTTTGGTCCCATAGAACTTACCACAAATTTCCAATTTTCTATTTCAAATAATCGTATGTTCTGATATCCAACTGCGACTGAATCTTTCACCACCCATCATAAACGTCAAGCAACGATCGAACCTTTGCCACAGTCGTATTGCCGGCCGCGGTGGCCGAGCGGTCCTAGGCGCTTCGGTCCGGAACCGCGCGACTGCTACGATCGCAGGTTCGAATCCTGCCTCGGATGTATCCTTAGGTTAGTTAGGTTTAAGTGGTTCTAAGTTCTAGGGGACTAATGACCTCAGCTCTTAAGTCCGATAGTGCTCAGAACCATGTGAACCATTTTTGATTTCCAGTGACTGAAACATATCCGATGTAATATAGATAACAGAGTTGAAGGAATATCTGAATCTTCTAAATATCATTCGATTTTAGCACCAAGCGTATTGCACAAGCATATGAAATATACTGACATTTTCAGTCGCCGTGTTATTGAGAGAGACGATTAAGGAGAAATCCGCTCATGAGTCGTACAAATTCCAGAAGTGTCCCATCATGTCATCAACTACTCACGCCAAGATGAGGAAACAATGAAATCGTCTGTCATTGACATCATAATTGCAATGCAAAAAAAAAACATCATTTCCAAAAAAGACGATAGCATACTGCGTCTTTATTCACGACTCTATTACACAAGGGCGTAGTGAAAAATAACGGCTCCGAATTTTTTGTGTGAGAACTTTTAAAGCTTTTTAAATAAAACAAACGTTATTAACATTCTGCATCTTAAATATTCATATCTACATGACCACTTCTCAACGCAATCTCCTTGGTAACGAACACAATTCTCCCTACCAAAGACCAGTTTGTTGACACCGTCACTGTAGAAATTTGGGCTCCGTTGATGCAGCCACAACCTGTCTGCACCGCTTCATCATTCAGAATTCCACGGAGGTGTTTTTTAAATTTTGGAAACAAATGAAAATAGGATGGGGTCAAGTCACGACTGTACGGAGGATGATCGATGGCAATGAATTCAAGGCGTCGGATTGCTGCAGATATCGCAGCGCTCGTATGTAGTCTGGTATTGTCGTGCTGAAGGATGTAATGAAATTAGACTGCAGCACGCTGTTTCTCACGCACCGACATAATGATGTTACGCATCGCCATTTTACACCCTACAGTTCGGAACTTCCAGTGTGCAAAGGGCTGCAAATATGAAGATACGAAGAACAAAGATGTAACATAATTTAGTTTTATTTAGAAAGTCTTAACAGTTTTTACATAAAAAATTTGTAGGAATTACTTTTCAGCACCCCCTCGTAGGTATGACACGTTAAACCAATTGGGTTTAAAAAGCGTACACAAATCTGGGTGATTACATGTTAATGATATGTGAGGAGTCTCGCAACTTCTTTTTAGCAAGTGATGTTGTGTTCACGTTCGAGGAAGTGCGACATTTTGGATATACAGAATATATAACTAACCTTACAAGCCTTGTGAGGCACAATTGATATCTTACGCAAGGTAAAGGAAAAAAAAAAGAAAAAGACTTCCCGCAAGCTTAGGAAGGGAACCTGATTTTGTGTGACATGGCTATGTTCCCTCTCTTTTTCCTCAAGGAGTACACAGTGTCAGAATCTTACTCAAGCTAAAAGGGAACGACGTCATCCTTATGACTTTTTTGTTGTTCCTAACGTGAGACTGCTCACAGCTATGTCTTCATTTCTTCACAACGATGTGGAACATCTTCTTCGACTGGAAAGCCTTCTGCACCACAGAAAATCGATTCCTTCTGCAGGAAGTGGCATTTCCGATGTATAATGGATAATCTCCAGTATCACAATGTGGTCTCAGCTGGTGAGCCACTGAATACCGCTCTGAGTGGTACACGCGCAGTTATACCATCTTTGTCACTTGCGTTGTTGTTCTTCTTGTTGGGGTTTGGAGAAAGTTACGTGAATTAAATGGTAGCTTTCAGAATAATATTCAGGACAAGAGCTCCTTTTGTTCCGTTTTTAAAAGCGGGCAATTAAGGGAAAGTGGTTGTCATCGACCATATTTTCATTTCCATGTTCACAGTATGGTGTCCTCTGCAGATACGCTTCAATGAAAGCAAATATATCTGTAGCCACAGTATAGCAGCATCTAAGTATATTTTAAATATACCAAATATAACAGTTGTTGATGTATTTCGATAAAAATGCGACCTAGAACTATTTAGCTTATCTGAAAGTGCGTGTCAACAGGCGCGAACCGACGGTTAGATAGTTAGACTGAAGTTTCTTTAACAGTGTCCGCCTGCTCAGCTGAGTAGTAACGGTGGCTCAGCGTGTTCGGTCAGAGGGTTAACTGCCCTCTGTAACAACAACAACAACAAAAAACGGAGTAAATGGTTCAATGATGAACTTGATCAAGCGTGATCAGACGCCTGCGCCGAACAAACAGAACGAACAATAACGAACAAAATGAGATTTTAAAAAAGTGGTAACGTGCTTGCCTCCCATGTAGCGGTCCCAGATTCGATTCCCGACCAGGTTGGAGATTTTCTCCGCCCGTGGACTGCGTGTTGTGATGCCCTCATCACCGGCACGCGAGTCCCCAATGTGGCGTCGACTGAAATAAGACTTGCGCTCGGCGGCCGATCTTCCCCGAATGGGGCCTCCCGGCCGAAGATACCATACGCTCATTTCATACTTTTTTTTTTTTTTTTTTTTTTTGCAGGAGCAGTGGAGCCGTTATTTTCAGATGCGAGATTTCCTGAAAGATGCCAATGTGCAGAATGGGCATTATAGCTACAAAATGAAAGACATAGACGCCAATATCGTCAACATCATCGTTCCACTTATGATACATGTATTCGTAATTTTGTATACAGTTTGCCTGCAAAACACAATTCAGTGGCATTTCGTTTTTATTAAGGCGGATACAGCTGTTAAAACTTGGCTGTATAATACAGTTATCTCAAATATTTACCTGAATTTCTACAATCTACTGTTTGCAATAGAGGATATTCGAGAAAGTGTGGAAGATAATCGTTAACTTGTCATGTTTCTACTGTGTATGAAGCAAGTCAAAGTTCACTGTGTTTTTATGTATGAATTTTTTTTGTAATAAAATCTATATCTTTAGTTCCTTTTTCCCTCCATTCCCTATGCAATGTATTACATGTCAGTAAAATAAGCATTATTCTAATTATGAGGCAGTTGTGGAAATGAAATTTAATGACGAGATAGAGGTATAGAGAGGGGGAGAGACAGAGAGAGATGAAATGTACTGTGGTGTAGAGTACAATATTTACAGAAGTGGAACATTATCCGGTGTATGTGTGTGTGTGTGTTCATGAACATTTTATTGAGAGACAAATGTCTTTGAACTTGACGTCAGTTGTTTCAGCTACGTTTAAACATCACGCCAGTTCAAGTGACGTTAACACAATATTTTTGGAAGTACTACATACTTGACGCCAACGCAACTAAAGCTTTTCTAAGTTCACAGAATTCTGAATGATTGCTCCACTTAAATACTACACTTATGAAACACAACAGTATGGATTACATCAACCACTGGATCGATTCCAATCAAACTTGGTACACATATTCGTTACTGTCAGCAATCGCTGTTGGGGTAAGAACCGGGTACCTATCATAGGGCAGAAGATATGATGTCATGAAGAATCCACTGGGTGAGAGACTGCCGCATCATGCGTGACGCTTAAATTTATTCCTTCTGTGCTACTGATTCTATTCGCAATAAATTCCTTATAAAGTAACAACATATGTCGATAAATGCATATAAAAAGTTGTATCGTGGTACTGCACATGGTTCAGAAGATATGCATTGTGCATGACGTTTAAATGTATTGTTTCTTTGTTACTAACCCTATTCGGAGCTCATTTTGCGGACAGCATTCAGACACACTGCTGAATCTACGTATAATATTATATGACTGTATGATAGATAGAACATATGACGCCACGAACACTGATATTCGTGTAAAAATGTCGCATTATGTGTAAAGTTTTAATACATTTTTTCTTTACTATTAAGCAACTGTGCAGTCGAGTCAAGAATATCGCTGACACCTGGCATCGCTTTTGACAGCTTTCAGTTGTCAAGCGCAAACGGCTGTAGGCAAAAACAACAGGCGTCTATAGAGTTATGAAGAGGTGTTGGCATACAGACGTTTACAAAATTGCGTTAGACCAATACCATCTTCAGACAAGGCCAAACAACCGTACCGTGACCTCATAGCCAAGTGGCGATGGTAATACAAAGCAGCCAACACCCGTTCGCAAAACTGGTGATGTTTGAGTCAATACTCGAATGAGGTTGACATCTTCAACTTTTGTAGGCGTCTTCCTCAGTTGCGTGTAATATTACGGTATATTGAAAAGCATTGCACTAAAAACATTGCATTGAAACAAGCCTTCAGTTCATAGTGCGGTGGAATGTGGGGAAAAAACCGCAAACTGGCATTCATAAGAAGAAGAACAACACCAAAAATGCAACAGGAGTGTAATATGTAGGAAATTGTCCACGCAACTTGCCACTGATGATGCCATGCAGAAAATAAAGGCGAAACGCGTATGGCAATAAATTTATGTTTTATTCAGTTGCTGTTAGACGGTCCATTAGTAAAAATTATCAATATATCGAATGAGGTTAGTTAACTGAGAAAACACACACAGTTGTTTATGTGGAAATGTGGTAAAACCAATTAAGAATGCATAACGGCGATTAATTTCGTGCATAGCATATACAACATGATTAACAAATTTGTAAAAAAAAAAAAGTGCTTTATTTTCGTGCGTATGGACTGTTAGGAATATCTGGGGCAATTTTAAATGGTGCCAACAGTAGTTGTTTAGTAAATGATTCACATATTTACAAGTAATATTGTCATACAATGACACTTAGGCAATCACATCACAGTCGGTTGTATTCAGACAATTATTTGTTTCCAGTAGAACAGCAAGAACAAATTCAGTGACTAGAATTTTGTTTAATGAAACTTCTTTTGAACAGATGACTTTCAAATGATTATCAAACACAATGTGCACTAAGTAATGGGACTACATAGATAGATAGATACACGTAGAAATAACAATGTCTTCTTTCACAGTCTTCACTTAATTGTTCTATAAAGCCGTTACATCAACGTCGTCTTTCAGTGCCTGGATGCTGTTATACGGAATACTATTGAAATACTCATTATGGTCTGTTGCACTGATCTTGATGCACTGTCGTAACAGTGCTGCCTCCAGCGCGCTGTGTCTTCTGGTCAGTGTCTAGATGGCACCCCAGCTGAAGGCAGGTACGCGGGTGGGATCATAAAACATCTAGCACGGCGTTTTAAACAAGCTGTGGATTTGAAAGTGGAGCGGCTACGGTTTCTCCATTTGTGGCTGATACTGTAGGTAGCTTTGAAATCGTTGTGACACACCTAAACAATGGGCAGTTAAGTACATTTATAGTAATATATTAAAGCCAAGTGAACCGGTAAACGATGACATACCTCAAACTAAAACGTGTAGTACTAAATTATATCCGAAACAATACTTACCACTGAATAATTTGTAACTACGAGATACTGCCCTGGGTTTGAGTGGAGCCACTTACATCTCATTACGTCGTTAGGAAACTTCAACACATTAACCTCACTTCCTGCTGTGTAATTTTTGCTAGCCTTAGGTGCACAACACTCCATAATCGCAATGAAGATGAAACTACAGAAACGTGTATTATGTTGCATCATACTCATACAAACAGAACTTAGTAATACTTAATATGACTTCTCCGTACTTAAATAACAATCTCGTAACAATCACTCTCCACAACGAGTTTTGTGCCCAGCACGCTGTTGATACAACAAAAGACAGTTGTTGACTTTCGCCGCTTCTCGTTGGCGTCACAACTTCGAATTTCGCAGTTGTTTGGCCTTACCATCTAGATCGAGCCGGTTAGACATGCGAGCTAGCTGCGCCCAACATACGGAAACTGTCTAGTATCATCTAAACCAAGTCTATTGCAGAAGGACATAAAATGAATATCCGCGCAATACCGGATTTGTCGACGTCTGCTCATAAGCCACTGGACCGATTTCAGTCAAACGTGGAACATGTATACCTTATTGTCTGGGAAGAATCGCTGTGGGGCTAAGAACACCTGCTTATGAAAGTGGTGGGTATAGGCTGAAAGTGCAGTTTAGGTCACGATGCGCGAATATTCAAACTTATTTCACCAAGTATCTAAGAATGGGAGCACTTAGTGACCTGCAACAAACATTACACATAATTTCAAACATATAGGAAATATTTTCTCTCTGACAACCCCAACAAAATAATGAAAGGAAAAATGTTTATGGTTTACTACACGTCCGCTGATAATTCAGAGAAACTGCTGCATGATGCATGAGGTTTTAATTTCTTAATTCGTTACAACTAACTGTATTCGCGACACATTTTGGAAACAGTATTCACATATATCACTGTATGTATCAACAAAAATATGTCATTATACGACACTTAGTTCAGGAGATATGACGTCAGAAACACTGAGATGTCTCGAAAGCTGCCGCATCATTCATGACGTTTTAATTTATTACTTCTTAGCTACTGACTCTATTCATAGGGAATTCCGTAGCCGGTATCCACATTTGCCGCTGATTGCACCAGCAAAATTATATCATTGTACGACACATAGCTCAAGAGATACGTTATAAACGTTGAGCTATGTGAAAATGAAACTACAGGGCGAAATTCGCTTGAGGTATATGAAAAATATATCCACAAATACACTTGAAATGCTTCAGATCTCTGTGAAATATATTAGACCTGCAGATACTCGGGAAAACCACAAGAAAAAAGCTCATCCTAAACCCTTGGAACGAATTAAATTAAATTAGGTTCACATATTAGTTACGATCTGAAAAAAAAGTTATGGAAGTAAGATCCACCAGCCTCGTATTGAGATGAGGATGACGTGGACGTGGAGAATGTAGTGGGGAGGAGGAAATGAATAGACAGAGCATGGGAAGGAGATGGACACAGATCGGTGGCGAGGAGAAGATGGAGGGAAGAGGAGATAGACAGACGATTGTGGATAAGATGTACAACGAAAGGGGGCAGGAGAAGTTGAATAGGAGGAGAGGGGAGAGAGGGGAGGAGGAGATAGATTGAGAGAGGATAGATTGAGGAGGAAGTGGACAGAGGGTGGAGGAGGAGATATAATGAGGCGGAGGAGGAGGAGAGATGGACAGAGGGGAAAGGGGAATGTCGACAGAGTAGCAAGCAACAGTTGGACAGAGGGGGAAGGAGCAGACGGACAGAAGAGCGGTGAGGAAAAAATGGAAAGCGAAAGGTGTAGTAGGAGACGGACAGACAGAAGGGACAAGAGATGTACAGAGTGTGGGGGGCTAAGGAGATTGACTGAGAGATGGAGTGTAGCAGATAGACAGAGAGGGCAGGGAAGCAGGAGAGGGACAGAGAGACGGGGAAGGGAGATGGACTAATAGAAGATTGGAAGAAATACATACGCGGGCAATGCTAGGTACTCAGCTTAATGTCTTTGAACACGTCGTAAATTTTATGCAAATATCTTTGAAGATAACGGCAATTCATGTGAAGCTTCTCAGTTTTTTTCGGAAATACTGCCAATCTTCGAATTTGATTCAAGTAACTGACTGCCTCATTTTGATACTATACTGTGATTGGCTGCGGAGTTGATGGAAAAGTGGGATTATGGATGAGAGAGGGGAAAGCAAGAGTAGGGACGTGACTTGTCACATGGTGATGTGATGATCTAGGGTCAATGATCACGGGCGGGAACTTACTGCTATCCTGCACTGCGAAGTCATTGTGCCTGCACGTAGGCAAAGCAATGGCATATACACTTGAGGTGAAATGCATGCAATGTAGATCAGTACTAATTGGCTTCCTTGTAGTCTCTTATTATATCTGCAGCATTAGAAGACCAAATTATGGACACAGAAGCTTATTTTAGATCATAACTTAACACTATTATTACAAAATATTTTCAGATGGTGATACGCAGCAGCCAGTTGCTGGACACGCGTGTCTTAAGTGCCAGACATAATTTGATTTATAATCATTACTACCCAAACTTAGTTTCCATCACCTGGTAGTCAGTTAACGATCGTAATGAGGGACATCAGTGACTGTCAGAAGAAGCTGTATACCACTATATCAATTTCTTATTTTCCTGATTAGGGTCTTGCATGTAATCTTCTCTGTTGCTCAGTTAAGTGCTTGGTGGTCCAAGCTGGACAGCCCAGGCCAATGACTCAATGTGATGTGCGACTCCCCCGGGAGTTTTGAGCCTGACCTTTTAGAGCAGGGTGCAAGCGACAACGACCACTTGCGACGGATGTGGAACGCCGAACCCACGATTATCAGGGATGGCGATAGCTGGAGCCTTACTGCCGGTTTCACATAATGCTTTCTACAATGTGGGTGCAGGACTGCATTCCCAGAAGTACTTAATTTGGCATGACTAACGCCTGCACTCGCAGAGAATCGCAGTTTTTGCTAGGAGGGACATCTGGGCAAAGAAAACTTTAAAGAAACTTTGTTGTGGGCTGAGAAGTCGCTTTCCGAGAATACTATGGTTCAAATGGCTCTGAGAACTATGGGACTTAACATCTGAGGTCATAATTTCCCTAGAACTTAGAACTACTTAAGCCTAAATAACCTAAGGACATCACACACATCCATGCCCGAGGCAGGATTCGAACCTGCGACGGTAGCGGTCGCCCGGTTCCAGACTGAAGCGCCTAGAACCGCTCTACCACAGCGGCCGGCCCGAGAATACTATGGGATGGGCAATAAGTGATAGATAAACGTATTGATGTGCCATCGGAAGTGGCTGGCAAGCTTTGTGAACAAAAATCCCTTTCTCTTCGAAGAGAAAAAGGTCGTCTTGCTGTCACCACTTTAGATGGATGTCATCGGCCCTGATAAGTTGTAAGAATCCTCCTCGTTTGGTAACCTCAATAAACCCCATAGCGGTGAGAAGCAGGACACACTATTTATCGATAAGTGACTGCATGGAGGTGACCGTTAGCTAAAACATCGAAGCGGTCTGGTATATAACGACTGATTAATGTTGAAAAATTTTCACATGGGAAGGAGATTTTTCACTTGGTAACAATATATCATTGACTAACACTTAGCATTTTGATTATTAAAGGTGCTCAAGAATTGTGCATATTTGTAGAGTGGAGAGCGAACTTACAGGTCAATACAGAGTACACTTCTGTGTGACGTATGGTAGAGCACACTTTGGTTCAAGGAGCAGTAGCGTAGACTTCAACGTGGAACGTGGTGTATGAAACCTCTAGTCGAGGCACGGTAGACAACGCTTCACTTACAGACTACATCTTGGGCAGAGCTGCTGTGTTGCAGTTTGCAGCATGTTCTGACGCCCATTACGCTTCACACATCTGGGGACAGGGTGAGAGATTGTGGCTTAGGTGAGCAGGACACGAGAAGTATCGTGCATCTGTATGTATGGTGTTGGGAGTAATCTTATCACAGTATCAAATACTTTCATTAGTAGCTGGAATAACTGGAAACTCATTACGACTCAATAGGAAATGCTAGTTACATGTTTAATTCTTCCTCTCTTCTGCCACATTCAGGCAAATGGAGGTGTTCAGGTGAGATGTAATTGTGTCCGGCTCTTCGAAAAGCGCGCCAGGCGGAGTGCTTTAGCTTCGCGTCTAGTGTTTGCGGTGGCGCTTTCGGTTTGGCGCACTGTTTGATCGCTACCGCCCTCTGGCGGGAGGTGGAGCAAGTGTAAGGTCGCGTGACGATCGAGGAGTACGTGCAGGGCGGTGACCGAGAGAGGTGGTGGCGCGAGCGAGGCCCTGCTGCTGGGGGTCGTCAACTGCTCGCCACGTGCTTTGGCCGACCTCTTGGCTGTCAGGGGCTGAGTCTGCCTTACCCGCATGGACGTGGCTTATGAAGCTTAGAAGACGTGGTGCAGGAGACCAGCGCGTAGTAGGACAGTATGTCTTCTTATCGGCCGTTGAAACCACTGGCAGCGGTTGGCTCTGGCGGGCATAAGGAAGTGCAACGTGTTTCCGGCGCTGAGGTGGAGTGTGAGAAGTTGAGTAACGTTTTTATGTAACAGAGTTACACACACACACACACACACACACATATATATATATATATATATATATATATATATATATATATATATATATAAGGGGTTTCTCAAGTTCTAGTGGTGAAGTGTATGAGTTACTTCACCAGTGGTTTTGTTGGGGTCTTCGCGCGACAGTTTTCGTTTGCCTGTCCGCGGGAATGGGGAATGTGGTAATTGCTTCTTGGTCGGGCCGTTTCATTCACACCTTGATTGGGTGATTTAAGTTCGGCGTCGTGTCTCTCGGTGGTTCAGAGTCTGTACAGGCACCGCCCTTGCTACATCTTCTGGTTTGGGTAACTCGGGGAGATGGTGGCTTCTAATGCAAGTTTTGGGGCTGATCTGCTGTGGCCCTGTAGACCACCAATAACTATTCCGACTATTTTGATCTGGGCCCCTTTAGACATGTCACTCCCTCACCCAGGTAAGGAAAATTTTTTTTTGCGAACTGCCTTTAATGTGAAGGTTTGTGTGCTGGCTTATTCACATTTATTTTTTAACAACTGACAGGTGTAACGTAAGTTATTTAATTGGCAAGAGACAACTATTTTAACTTTAGTACAAACTAGCTACTTAAAGGTTTTTTTAAAGGAATTGTTTAAAATCTTATAATTGGGAAGTTGTTAACGTCATACCTTGCAATCTCTTTTTCATAAAGAAAATTTGTCAGCTATTTGAAACTGTTTTAGAATTATTTTTTTTAAGTGCCGGACTTAAAAATTTATTATTGAGAAAGTCTTTTAAAATAAAAAGGTATCTCTAGCAGTGTGTGTTATTTCAACAGCACCTCCTGGTCCCTACATCCACGATAACGTTTTGGTATAACCTGCGTACTTGAGTTGTTGTTTGTGAACCGCCGTATTTGATGGTTCACAGGTGTGTCAGTGTACTTAGTTTTCTAGTGAAGTATCTCGTGTTAACTGCCTAACACTCGCACTCTTACCACTTTGTCGAGGTGAGAACGCAGCCGCTCCCGCAGCGGCACGCCTTTCTTGTCCCTGACGAGCACGTAGACCGTCGAGACGCCGGGGCAGGAGCGCAGCAGCTTCTCGAGTACGAGGGTGCCGACGAAGCCGGTGGCGCCGGTGAGGAAGACCGCCGCGCCGTCGTAGAAGGCGGCGACGAGGCTGCGCCGCTCCAGCACTCCAGGCGGCCACCAGTCTGGGGGGAGCGCCTCCAGCTCCCTCTGCTCGTCCTCGGGCGTCATCACGCGGGGGTGCAGCTCGCAGCACGGCATCCTGCCTCTCCACTGCTCTGCAATCCTAACAAGATGAACCAACATCAGAAGGTTCAAAGTAATACTAAATGTCATCCACATCTACATTTACACCCTCGACATCAGCTACCGAGGTATCTCTAAGTCTGTGCTCCGTTCTTTCTTGGTAGAGGATTCTGTACATTACGACTCAAAAATCGCATGATGCTTTATAATATTTATTACACTACTGGCCATTAAAATTGCTACACCAAGAAGAAATGTAGATGATAAACGGGTATTGATTGGACAAATATACCAGAACTGACATGTGATTACATTTTCACGCAATTTGGGTGCATAGATCCTGAGAAATCAGTACCCAGAACAACCACCTCTGGCCGTAATAACGGCCTTGATACGCCTGGGCATTGAGTCAAACAGAGCTTGGATGGCGTGTACAAGTACAGCTGCCCTTGCAGCTTCAACACGATACCACAGTCACTCAAGAGTAGTGACTGGCGTATTGTGACGAGCCAGTTGCTCGGCCACCATTGACCAGACTTCAGTTGGTGAGAGATCTGGAGAATGTGCTGGCCAGGTCAGCAGTCGAACATTTTCTGTATCCAGAAAGGCACGTACAGGACCTTCAACATGCGGTCGTGCATTATCCTACTGAAATGTAGGGTTTCGCAGGGATCGAATGAAGGGTAGAGCCACGGGTCGTAACTCATCTGAAATGTAACGTAAACTGTTCAAAGTGCTGTCAATGCGAACAAGAGGTGACCAAGACGTGTAACCAATAGCACCCCACACCATAACGCCGGGTGATACGCCAGTATGGCGATGACGAATACACGCTTCCAATGTGCGTTCACCGCGATGTCGCCAAACAAGGATGCGACCATCGTGATGCTGTAAACAGAACCTGGATACATCCGAAAAAATGACGTTTTGCCATTCGTGCACCCAGGTTCGTCGTTGAGTACACCATCGCAGGCGCTCCTGTCTGTGATGCAGCGTCTAGGGTAACCCCAGCCATGGTCTCCGAGCTGATAGTCTATGATGCTGCAAACGTCGTCGAACTGTTCGTGGAGATGGTTGTTGTCTTGCAAACGTCCCCATCTGTTGACTCAGGGATTGAGACGTGGCTCCACGATCCGTTACATCCATCCGGATAAAATGCCTGTCATCTCGATTGCTAGTGATATGAGGCCGTTGGGATCCAGCACGGCGTTCCGTATTACCCTCCTGAACCCACCTATTCAATATTCTGCTAACAGTCATTGGATCTCGACCAACGCGAGCAGAAATGTTGGGATACGGTAAACCACAATCGCGATAGGCTACAATCCGACCTTTATCAAAGTCGGCAACGTGATGGTACGCATTTCTCCTCCTAACACGAGGCATCACAACAGCATTTCACCGGGCAACGCCGGTCAACTGCTGTTTGCGTATGAGAAATCGGTTGGAATCTTTCCTCGTGTAAGCTAGTTGTAGGTGTCGCCACCGGCGCCAACCTTGTGTGAATGCTCTGAAAAGCTAATGATTTGCATGTCACAGCATCTTCTTCCTGTCGGTTAAATTTCGCGTCTGTAGCACGTCGTTTTCGTGGTGTAGCAATTTTAATGGCCAGTAGCGTATTTTACAAATCACAGGACATAGTTACAATGTGCAATATAAAGTCTTACGTAAACTGAAAAAGGAAGGCGAGATACCTTGAAATAACGGCAACTGATAATCATCAGCTGACATAAAAGTTTCTTCATTTTCATATGCGTCGTAATGTACAAAGCTATAGTAGATAAACCAAAGTTTCGGCCACGGTTACAGTGACCTCCTTCTCAGTTTGCTATATTGTGACATTGGTTTCCCCACTATAGTTTGGACATTATGACGCGGTGCGATAGTCAGAAAACTTTTATGTCAAATGACTCTGGCCGCGGAAGCCAGCGCAGTTATATTAATAACCATCAGCCCATTCGCCCATGTAAAGTACTGAGTGATGTGACACGGTTCCCTTGCTTGCCACATACAAGTTCAGATACTACTCATAATGCCATCCAAATCACTTTGTAAATTACCCCGCCTACTAACATACCCCGTAGTTCCTTTACTTCTATTACTGTAGTTTCACTTTCCCCGTTAAAAAAATTTGCCTTTTATAGTTACACTTCTTTCACTTACGTATTTAATCACACTCTTAATGTATTATCTGTTTGTAAAACTGGACCTGTTCAGGACATTATTATCTTGTTCATTCAGCCCTTAGCAATATGTCAACACAGTTTGTTAAATGTCGCTAAACTTATCTTCCTTCTGAGAACAAGTGTTGATTATTTAATGCGTCACACTCTTCAGATAAGCTAAATAGTTCTAGGTCGCATTTTTATCGAAATACATCAACAACTGTTATATTTGGAATATTTAAAATATACTTAGATGCTGCTATACTGTGGCTACAGATATATTTGCTTTCATTGAAACGTATCTGCAGAGGACACCATACTGTGAACATGGAAATGAAAATATGGTCGATGACAACCACTTCCCCTTAATTGCCCGCTTTTAAAAACGGAACAAAAGGAGCCATATGAGAATCTAACAAAGAGAAAGGTACTTCTTCGTGCGTCCAGCAAACGTCTATTGAAATCAATATGTATCACATCTGATCTAGTCGCAAAATATCTTAGGAAAAAAGTATTTGATATACTTTCTACATATTCACACTAAGAACTGAAATATGTACATAGTAAATAATTCAGAAACAGTGAATCAGATTGATTTGTAAAAATTACTATTTTTTACATTTATATTGGGATTCAATATGTCAGATGTAGTTTATCAGTCATCAGCACAAACTCAAATATTAATACTCGTTGATATTAGTTGAGCTTTTTATCGCCTTGATTAAATTCTTGGAACAGAAACATAATTTATACTGGATATTCTGAATCAGATGATAGTTATGTTCTACGCATAATGAACTATAATAACTCCATTGTTCTCTGTAACAATCTAAACAGAAGACCGCTATATAGTTCTTTATTTTTCTTAGAACTTCCATCAAGTAACAGCTAACTTATTTCGTAGAATAACTTATTATTATCGGTGTCTTTCTGTACTTTTTGCAAACAGATGCATAGAAGATGGTTGCATGGTCACAGGATCTAAAATAAAAGATAATGGTAGTACTCTTCCTTCGTGCCTATGATATGAGAAACAGCAAATGTTTAACTATGTACGATGCATATATTATGTAGTCTTTGTTGTTTGTGTGTCTGTTTCCTTCTTTTGGTTGTCTGAAGGACCGGAAAGAAAAGAAATATCTAATGTAAAGGGGCATTCATTTGGCCGTTGTTGCTCTGCTTCCCTATTGCGACCGAGCGAGGTGGCGCAGTGGTTAGCACACTGGACTCGCATTCGGGAGGACGACGGTTCAATCCCGTCTCCGGCCATCCTGATTTAGGTTTTCCGTGATTTCCCTAAATCGCTTCAGGCAAATGCCGGGATGGTTCCTTTGAAAGGGCACGGCCGATTTCCTTCCCCATCCTTCCCTCACCCGAGCTTGCGCTCCGTCTCTAATGACCTCGTTGTCGACGGGACGTTAAACTCTAAGCTCCTCCTCCTCCCTATTGCGACTTTTTTAAATGGAAATGCTCTAGCTCTGAAAGAACATTACTGTATTAAAATCTATAACTTTAGCGAGCTATAAGTAATGATTCATACTTATTCAGGACATGGTACTATTATTCTCATAAGTAGGCGAATGACCTGAACTGCGTTCCTCTTGATTTATATGCAACCTACAGAAAGTAAGTCCGTAGCAGGTCTTTCGCTCTCTTCGTGGCTCAGTCGTTTGGCTACACAGAAGGGTTACTACAGGAGACAACTACAGAAAAAAAAGAACTGTACGGCTAGCAATACTACTGAAAACTGACATCACAAAAATGCGAAAAGAAGGGGGATTCGAGTCCAGCACCTAATCGGAATGTTAACTAAGCAGAGTCAAATGTAAGATACCGCAATTTTTCACCACTAACGAAATGGTTTAAATTGAAACAGCGAGACGAAAACGTTTTGCAATACTGGGGTTTGAATCTCGCACTTAGCTTCTTTGTCTCCTAGAACAGATGTTAAATATCGGTTTATTTCACCAGTATTAAGATGTGCAAATGTCCCAACTGGAAATAACGTGACGAAAAGTTCTGTGCAGAGTGGGAGTCAAACACTGGAGACGTTGTTATCGTTGTTGACTACACACGAAGAGACATTGACAATCGAATTCCTTTTCATCACTGACTAAGTGTGGTATGCTTCGACGTGTACTGGTGTGATGAAAGGTTCTGTATGTGAATGAGAGTCGAAACCGGCAACAACCATTATTTTAAGGAATTTAATGCCGAGATTATTTCAGCTTGGTACGTCTTCTCTTTCGTTTCCCAATTTATACCCACTCTCCTTCAATAGGTAGCGAAGGGTCACCACGCTTAATATAGATTATGAACCAATGTGCAGCCCTGTTTTGTTCAATTGGCGTTACCAGAGGTAAACGGGGTCCGTTTGTTTTCGCTAAAACTGGTTCCTTGACGTGCGAATTTAACCCAGACATTAAGCATCATTCCACCAGACCACCAAATCAGAAAGAAGCCTGATTTATGGTTCTGTCGTAAGAAAGGACGCTCCACACAAAAATTCTGTTCCTTGGATAGTAATTACAACCTGTTCAAAACATTCACTTCCTAGTTCGTCAGCAGTGATATTGCCCAGGCTACTCAATGCGTACTCCCGATGACGTAATCACTTAAATGGAATCATATAACGAATGAACGAACTGGAAACATGGTAGGATATGGAAATTTCTGGAGGAAGTGTCACTTTCCAATTAAGCTGCTGTTATGATGTACATAAGCTCAGAACATCTTATGATGCATAAGAGGGCTTAATGACGTCACATTGGCACCAAATTTCACCAAGCTTCTGCACAACGCCACTGAGGTTGTGTCAGAGCGTCACACCACCACTTAACGACCACTCACCCTCATTTCGTGACGCCTTTGCGATGTCAATCAGGATAGCGAACTCCAGCGTTGAAATCAGGCGGTTTTCATGTCGGTGGCCGGGGAAAAAATTATAAACACAGCGCCGCTTAGGAGCTGGCATAAAGAGCGTCAGTGAAGTCACCCCTTACCTTGGGGCGTCCATTCACACACATTCCGCCGTTCAAAATTACAGCTTGCATTTCTACGCCCCACACAGTGACGTTCTTGGACGCTTTTGCGACTGCTGACACTCCTCGGACGATTCGCCCCTTTTACAAGCGTACCATGAGACTGCAACACCACGCTACTGTAGTTTCTGCTGTGAAACACAGGGTGGAACCACAAGGACCGTTCAAAATCATTCTACGAAATTCAAACGTGAACCAAGGCAATGAAGTGTGTTTACCGTTTCTCAGGCCCCTGATTTGCAAAAACAGGTGTGCCGATCAGGGGAGAGTACAGCATTGACATATTCATGAGTAAAACGGCAAAGGATACTGTCGGTGACGCTGCCTACCTTTCTTGAGCACTTGAGAAAAGTACCTGTGCAGGGACAGCCCTAGAGCAATTCCTAAGCGTCTGTGGCAGGCAACGCTTTCGACACGTCTCAGATTTTGCATGTTCACAAGCAGCCGCTACAGCAGTAGTGTAGTGCTACTCAGTCGTAGAACAGCGGGTGGTAGATCGTCTCTCAACATTTTTTCTCTTCTTTTTTTTCCTTTTTTAAATTTTTTTTAACTTCACCATACGTTGCTCAATGTGATGTCCGTTTCCCACTCTTCGTTTGACAAAAATACGTTTTGGAACACGAACCGTCATGATGGTCATTTTGATACTCCATTTCCAATTTCACGTTCTTCATGTGGCTATGAAAGTTCGGACAAGAATTTGCCATCAAATCACTGATAAAGTTTTCTTAATTCAAGCAATTCAATATTTCTTTGCAGAAATAAACCTAGTACTTTTACTTTAATACAAATAAACCCTTTTTGCAAAACTAGACATCGTGCTGGTCCATTTAATCCTCCGTTTGTTGATGTTTCACGCTTCGTTTGGTTATGAATATTCGGACAAAAACCGTTTGTGGAATTTATATGGAGTGATGTTTTCGTTACATTCTGACACTGGACCAATTAGAGAATGATATTACGGATATGTAAACGACGGATAACGTAAGTGCGCATGTGGGAAATGAAAGGCTATGGAAAGAAGGCCTCATTGGTCGACACGAATATGGGAAAAAATGAGGAAGGAGAGAAACTGGATGGTTTTGGAGTAAGGTAGGGTTTAATTATGGGCGGCTAATGATTCAAGAAGAAAAATAGCCAAAATATAACAAGATACGGTTGGGAAGATTGAAGAACGAAGACGTTTATTGACTGCTTTCTGGTGGAAAGTAAAATCGGAGACAGCTGGCGGATGTAAATGCGCTCCCAAAAGTGGCTTTTGATGGAGACATTTGAAAAGTGGAGGTAAAGACGAAAACAGATGATATGGAAATAATAAAAGCAGGAAGGGAGAATATAATAAAATTATGGAAACAGTACATTCGCAGGAACAAGAAAAATGTAAGCACTTACGTAAGCTTTAAAACACAAGCACTAAATGTGGACGCGTGGAAGACGCACGAGGTGAGTTGAAAGAGGCATTTATATGCTCTGCAGAGAACACCTGTGGTAAACTGTCTGGAAGAGTGAACGATAAAGGAACACCACTGTGGAATGAGCAGGAAATCGAAGCAGTAACAGACAAGAAGAAAGCATGGCAAGAGATGGAAAGGCGTGTTAATGTGGGTAAAAGGATGCTTTATGGAATTACAAGGAGTAAGAGGAAGGAAAGCACTAACTCAAAGCTGGTAAAAGCGGGAATTGGAGAGCTAATGACGCAATCGTAGGTAATAAGGTGAAGGTGGTTAGAGTACTTTGATAAACTTGAATGTGCAAAATAGCAGTAGTGGTACAGTGGGGGACCTGGACCTGGAAGAAGAGAAATATGTTACATTGTTAGAAGTGGAACTAGCAGTTAGAAGAATGAAAACAGGAAAGGTAGCTGTGGAGATGGTGAAGGTAAGAGGATCTAGTGGGCTAGAATCCATACTTACATACTAATATTATAAGTTTGAAACGCACTTTACCTGTTACAGTTTCGTGACTAAACTGCTGAACCGATGTTGATAAAATCTGTCATGGAGCCTGAATCCTGAGGAAGAGCATAGAGTACATTAGAAAAAAAAACTGAAACTAGACTCCTGCGAGGGTGAAGTAGGGAATGGAACGTCTTTATTACTTCAGCGAACATAACCACTTTAAAAAATTACAAAATTTGATGCGCAATGTACACATTGCACGACGTATAGCTCCTTCAATAGCGTAGTGCATAGACGGGGGCATCTGCCCAAGCTCTTCTGCATACACCATTCGACAGATACACAGTGAATAGCACTACGACATGCAGTGTGAGAGCTGTGGGGAAGCGGGGTGTGCACATCACGAGCTGCGCTTACTCGAACAGGCAGACTCCTGAAGACGGCTAACGTTATTGGACGTACAGTAGATTACTTACTTCCCATCACTCATTACAATAAAACTAATGATATGTGAGTGTAGCCATGGATAGCAGCCAGTAGTTATATAACTTGCTAAACTGTATATGGGCTCAGAAAAATGTACCTACAGAATGGGAAAAGGGAACAATAATTCTAGTGTTCCAGAAGGGAGGCTGGAAAGAATATGGTAACAACCGAGGGATCACACATATCTCACAAAAGACAAATGAGGAGCAACATGGCTATCGACATGGCAAATCAATAGTGGACCCAATCTTTAGAAGAAGACAGTTGAAGGAAAGGCATAGGAAGTATGGAAAAGTTACAGTGATAACAATTTTGGATTTAGTGAAGGCGTAGGGCAGTTTCCTCAGAGGAATGGTATAGGGAACCTTGGGAAGAGAAAACAACTGAATTTCTCCCAGCAAAGTATTACGAAAGCTTCATCTTTGTCATTTTAATAGTACTGGTGACACCACACTTCCATTATTATGTATAATGGTTATGGATAAAATCGTGAAAAAGATAAAATAAGCTCATAGAGGGAGTGAGATGAAGTTATTGCTATTTGTCGATTAGATGTTGCGGCGATCCAACAGTAAGGACGCCCAAGAACAACTAGCCATATTAAACGAAAAAGTCAAGGAATATGACATAAAATGCAGTTTGCCCAAAAGCAAGACTATTGCGGTACCCAGAGAAAACGGAGAAAGTAAGGGATAAATTAATATTAAGGAATAGTATTCGACAACTTAAAATATTTCGGTAGTGTGGTAACGCACAATACAAGGATTGAGGCATGAATTAGCAACAGGGTATAAAAGAGCAATGCGTGTTGCCAGTGTCTGAGGGGCTTAGTGTGGGGAAGGGAGGTGGCTAAAAGTGTACGGAAGTGCTGAACAATATGTAATTTATACCCATAATGACGTACGCACCGGGGACCTGGACAAGGACTGTGGGAAAGCAAGTTATAAAAAATACAAGCCAGTGAGATGAAATTCCTACCTTTGTTGCAGAAATCGAAGAGAAATGAAGAAGTTATGAATGACCTTGGAGTAAAAAAGCTGAATGATACAACAGCGAACAGAACGTTAAAATGATTTGAACATGCAAAGAGGATGGGAGATCGAAGAATACCAAAGGAATTATGGAGACCAAGTCTGAAGGCAAGAGGGAGTCCCAGAGTAAGGTGGAATGTCCCGACCAAGACCACTTTAGGAAGAAGTAATGTGGACTGCATTGAAACTGTTATAGAAGAAGAATGGTGGAAAAGGCAGCGGAAAGTCTATTTCAACCTGTCCTGATGGACGTCTTCTATTTCCGTTGTAATACGAAAATAAATGATTTTTGTTATATCAAAACAAAGTGGCATATTGCTCTAAACGCAGGGCCGAAAAATATTTTTCATCTGTGTAGATATAACGATTACGCGGTTATTTTCTTTACAATGACATAGAATTTTTTTAAATATAATTGTTGACAGCCTATTACTCTTCCTTTTTACCAACCGATTTATGTATGATGCCCTTTTTTTAGTACTTTGTTCCACTCACTGCATAATTTTTCTCATGCTTTCCACTGGAAAAGTCAAGATGTTTGCTGTCACTGTGTAAGATGACGTAACTGGTAGATGAGCATGGTAAGATCTGTTTTGGTAACTGAATTTAAACTACCACCTAGTCATAGCATCGAACTGTTTTGCGGCGCTATTCCTGTATAATACCTTTTTGGTGTTCAAACTGTATCAAATGGGAATGGAAACTCGAAATTTCGTCTCATGGAATGCCAACATAGACTGACTGTGACGTAACCTGCAGGGTGGTATTCGTAAATTCAGAAAATCTGCTAAATTTGCATGAATACAAGCTGAATATTGTTCTCTGAAAACTAATTTTATGTCTTGATGCACTATTTGAAGAACAGCTCCAAACTAACAGTACTCAGTTCTAGGCAGTCGGTCTCTGTCCACACGCGATAATTCTATTCACTCTTCAGTTTCTACTGAAGACTAACCGCTGTCTGTCGACCACTGTTTCTATCTCACTTGACGACTTGACGATATAACTTCTGCAGGAACTCCCTAGAAAGACTCGTACTGGCAGCTTGCAGCTGACAACCTCTGCTCAGGCACGCTTACTTAAGAGCGCTCCTTCCTTCGCGGCGGTGCTCTCGCTTCAGGGTGCGTGGTTTGCACTCAGTGACGTTCCTGTAGCGGACTCACCTCCATGGTACTTCTGATACTCACAGTCGTGAAATCAGAAGCCAGCTACTCGAATTTTCAGTACTTCTTCATCAACTGGATGGCATCGAAGACTGTGATTGTAAGGACACGAAATCTCATCCTTCAGCAAAGTTGACCTTGACCAGCATTAGGACAGACATCTCAGTTTTGACAAATTTTGAGTAGATCTTATTTTATTGTGATATAAGTAACAAATGAAAGCATTATATCCCAAATAGCATCAAAATAAATAGGTCTAAAACAAATCTGATAGCTGCTGACAAAGGAGGGGAACCCACAGCGATCTACTACAACAAACTGCCTCATTTACTGGCTTAGGAAACATTATTAGTAAAGTTAGAAAACGTAAAGAACAGGAAAGAGGTAGAGTTGTTAAAGGAAAATGTGTTTTAAATAAAAAGAAGAGGGTGTTTATTACCTTCAATAAATAACAGCATAGAAGTCATAAAAAGGCTTCTGTAAGCATATCCTTGGAGTTTGGCCTGGATGACTGGGAGACCCCGACATTGAGGACCGAATAAACTAAAATCTCCTTCGAGATGTGGTGTTACATGTACGTCATAAAATCTAACGGACTATTAAGATCACGTAACAGGTCGTAAAGACTGCGGATTTGCTGCTGCCGACTCTGCTTTCAACTAAACTTCCGCCGACAAGTTCTCGGATTGAGCACTAAAGAAAGGATACACAGTAACCCTATCGTAGACCAGGTGATAATTTCTAGAACCTGATCGATGGATACATTTTTGAAGCTTAAAACCGTCCGACACAAAAAGAAGTAAATATTACGCAACTTTCCCGGACATGTCGATAATGCCCCGAAGTCTCATCAATATACAGTAACTGAAACATCTTCGACCATGCCACGAATGTTATATAGCCGGTAAAAATGCAACACCTTCAAGTTCAAGGTCATTTTATTGACAAGTGAGTTGATAGGTAGTCCATTATTGAAGGAGAATATGATAACAAATTCAGACCACATGAAACACACATGCCAGAGTAAAGGGTTTTCAAACAGTTCCACCAATGCACAGTATATCCGCACTCTGGTGGCAACGCAGCAGTGTATTCTCGCACGCAAACTATCATTATGTTGCCGAATGCCATCCGGCCTCAGACAGTCCGAAGCGTCTTCTGCATTTTGTTACATTTCGGCGACAGTTTTTACAGGCCCTGGAGAACGAGTACTTCCCGCTTCTTCATGTTCCATACGTGTTCAATTGAACAGAGATCTGGTGATCTTGTTGGCTAGGGCAGTTATTGTACACCCCGAAGAACATGTCGCGTCGCAGCAGCTGAATGTGGACGTGCACTGTCTTGCTGAAAAAGCACGTCACGTCCCTGCCGAAGATATGGCAGCAGCAAGGGGATAACAACCTGCGAAACGTAGCGGGCACCAATTACTTTACCAAATGTGACATCGAGTTGTGGCTGATTCTCCCCGCACCTGCCACACCCCGAATCCTGGGGTGGGACTCGTGTCGTGGGCGAATGCGCTCTGACATAGGCAGCTCACCGGGGCTACGGCACACACGTCTTCTTCCATCACCCACATACCGACAGAACTTACTCTCGTCGCTGAAGACAACAGAGCGCCATTCCACTCTCCAGTCAAGTCATTCGCGATACCAGAAGACTAGACTTATGCTCTGCGGTGTCGTGGTCAGTGGTAGCCTAGCCAGGCGAGACTGAACATTTTGCTGCAAGCAGGGGGTCCCCAATGGTACCTGATGACACATTAGGTCCAAATTTCGTCGCTTGATAATCTTCGGTGAGCCACTGCTGCTCGCACATTGCGTCGATCTTGCCTTGCGTTTGTACTCTCCAGACGTGCAGAACGTGGTCTACAGGTGTGTTAATGTACCACAGAGCGCCGTTGAAAGCAGTGACACGTCACCAACATGTGCGGTAGCCCGATGATACGTAAGTCCAGCTTCCCACAGGCCCTCAATACGACGCCATTTATAAATGGACGAAGCTGATCCACTCTAGTACGTACTCGTCGGTGGGGCGTGGATGTTCCTTAGAACGAATCATGCAAACACTGTTCACCTCTGAACTCAGCACAGTTACTACCAGTGGTGTCAAAACAGAAGGTGCACAAACATGCCGCCTGAGCGCCATCTGAACGTTGATCACCATGAGAAATGAATCACTAACAATACAATCCTACAGTAGGAACGTATCCCTGGCGAGACTGAACACAGTCCTTGAGGATGTTGCATTTTTCTGGTAGTGTATATCGTTAAATGTATGAATGGAAAGAAAATGATTGGTTATCACCTATAGAATTACTTCCGACTAGAAGCAATTAAAAAAACTGGTAATGCATGAGGATTATATAACAGCCTGAAACTACTCATAAAATCAAAGGTAATCTCAACAAAAGTAACTCATCTGTAAAGTAATCGGACGTTTGATGGTATTCTGTACGCGGGATTTCGATTCTTCAAAGAGTGCGAATGTGGGTTACCGCTTATACAGGGTGGTCCATTGATCGTCACCGGGCCAAATATCTCACGTATTAAGCGTCAAACGAAAAAACTACAAAGAACAAAACTTGTCTAGCTTGAAGGGGGAAACCAGATGGCGCTGTCGTTGGCCCGTTAGATAGCGCTGCCATAGGTGAAACGGATATCAACTGCGTTTTTTTAAAATAGGAACCCCCATTTTTATTACATATTCGTGTAGTACGTAAAGAAATATGAATGTTTATTTGGAGCACATTTTTCGCTTTGTGATAGATGGCGCTCTAATACTCACAGATATACGGCTCACAATTTTAGACAAACAGTTGGTAACAGGTAGGTTTTTTAAATTAAAATACAGAACGTACGTACGTTTGAACATCTTATTTCGGGTGTTCCAATGTGATACATGTACTTTTGTGAACTTATCATATCTGAGAACGCATGCTTTTACAGCGTGGCTACCTGTAAATACTACATTAATGCAATAAATGCTCAAAATGATGTCCGTAAACCTCAATGCATTTGGCAATACGTGTAACGACATTCCTCTCAACAGCGAGTAGTTCGTCTTCCGTAATGTTCGCACATGCATGGACAATGCGCTGACGCATGTTGTCAGACGTTGTCGGTGGATCACGATGGCAAAAATCCTTCAACTTTCCCCACAGAAAGAAATCCGGGGACGTCAGATCCGGTGAACGTGCGGACCATGGTATGGTGCTTCGACGACCAATACACCTGTCATGAAATATGCTATTCAATACCACGTCAACCGCACGCGAGCAATGTGCCGGACATCCATCATGCTGGAAGTACATCGCCGTTCTGTCATGCAGTGAAACATCTTGAAGTGACATTGGTTGAACATTACGTAGGAAATCAGCATACACTGCACCATTTAGATTGCCATCGATAAAATGAGGGCCAATTATCCTTGCTCCTATAATGTCGCACCACACATTACCGCCGGCCGTGGTGGCCAAGCGTTTAAAGGCGCTACAGCCTGGAACCGCGCGGCCGCTACGGTCGCAGGTTCGAATCCTGCCTCGGGCATGGATGTGTGTGATGTTAGTTCTAAGTTCTAGGGGACTGATGACCTTAAAAGTTAAGTCCCATAGTGCTTAGAGCCATTTGAACCATTTGAACACATTACCCGCCAAGGTCACCGATGTTCCACTTGTCGCAGTCATCGTGGATTTTCCGTTGCCCAATAGTGCATATTATGCCGGTTTACGTTACCGGTGTTGGTGAATGACGCTCCGTCGCTAAATAGAACGTGTGCAAAAAAATCTGTCATCGTCGTGTAATTTCTCTTGTGCCCAGTGGCAGAACTGTACACGACATTGAAAGTCGTCGCCATGCAATTCCTGGTACGCAGAAATATGGTACGGGTGCAATCGATGTTGATGTAGCATTCTCAACACCGACGTTTTTGAGATTCCCGATTCTAGCGCAATTTGTCTGCTACTGATGTGCGGATTAGCTGCGACAGCAGCTAGAACACCTACTTGGGCATCATCATTTGTTGCAGCTCGTGGTTGACGTTTCACACGTGGCTGAACACTTCCTGTTTCCTTAAATAACGTAACTATCCGGCGACCGGACCGGACACTTGGATGATGTCGTCCAGGATACCGAGCAGCATACACAGCCCACGCCCGTTGGGCATTTTGATCACATTAGCCATACATCAACACGCTATCGATCTTTTCCGCAATTGGTAAACGGTCCATTTTAACACGGGTAATGTATCACAAAGTAAATACCGTCCGCACTGGCGGAATGTTACGTGATACCCCGTACTTGTACGCTTGTGACTATTACAGCGCCATCTATCACAAAGCGAAAAATGTGGTCCAACTAAAACATTGATATTTTTTTACGTACTACACGAATATATAACAAAAAGTGCGTGTTCCTTTTTAAAAAAATGCATTTGATGTCTGTTTGATCTATGGCAGCGCCATCTGGTTTCCCCCTTCAAGCTAGATGTTTCGTTCTTTGTAGTTTTTTCGTTTGATGCTTATTTCGTGAAACATTTGGCCCGGTCACTACTAATGGACTTCTCTCTCTCTCTCTCTCTCTCTCTCTCTCTCTCTCTATATATATATATATATATATATATATATATATATAAACATTCCACATGGGAAAAATATATATCTGGTGTTCCTTGTTGTACCTCTGCTCCACATTCCAGTCCGACACAAATTTTTGACTTCCCCATTGAAGGAAATGTCTCCCCACTAGCATGCGTTAATTTCTTTGTGTCTTAACTAGTATTCCTGTTTGGTGGCCCCAGCTGCCAGCTGGCCCTACGTACTCACTCCATACTGCCAGCGCTATGCTGAGGTAGGACGCCCCTGGTTCGATGACTGATTTCGGAGGCAGGCTGCGCCCTCTTTTGCGGAAGTCATGCTCAATAATGAATTTTGATACTGAATAAGCTTTCATGACTACGCGTCCGCCGTGATATTGGTAGAATGCGATACACTACTCCTGTACAGTCCACTCTGCGGATTCCCCAGACTGGTTCCAACACTGGCATCAACGGTACCGTAAATTATGAAGGTCTTCGTGACTCCACATCAGTGAAAGTTAATTATCTTTATTCCCAAGGACCCTGTATGTAAATTGTATCATATGCATACAGGGTGTCCCTCAAGTTACTATTTGCTTCCATGAAAACGCTAATTGGTTTTTCTCTTCTCTGCAGATTCTGGTACATTCATGTTAGTTGTTTTACAGAGAAGAACGTGTTGCTATTGTTCGTGCACGGGTACGCGGATTACCACATGAAGACACCAGAGTGGAATTTTCCCGTAAATATCACAAACGAGCCCCATCAATGGCACATATTCGTCTGCTTGTGAACAATTTTAAGCGTACCGGCTATGTGTGTGATGAGGCGCGTTGTGGACGACCAAGCGTATCGGCAGAAACAGTGCAGCAGGTTTGAATTTCCAGTCATAGGCGTCATAAGGCATCATTTCGACGCCTCATTAGGGAATTGAAGTCCCTGGCAACACAGTGTGGAAAATCCTACGTTTCACTCAACGAAAAGATCTTTATCAAGTTCATGTTCTGCATCATCTTGAGGACGAGGATTTAGCCTGTCGTCGGGCTATGTATTGTCCTCCTGGAATCTGCAGAGGACGAGAATTGAATGGACAACGTTTTATTCTCCGATGAAGGGACATTCCATGTTCGTGGGAAAGTGCACAGACACAAAGCCGGATATGTGCATACGAAGAACCACATGAGATACAGGAGTGGGAACGCGATGCACCGTGGTCAATGTTTGGTTGCATGTGACAAAAGCAAAAGTGTGTGCCCCATTTTTCTGTGCCGAAAGGTCAATAACAGGTAACAGCTACCTCGAGAGTCAGAACTGTTCCTCGAACTGCAGCTTCAGGATGATGACATACGGTAGGTGGTTATATTTCTTCAGGAGGATGCGCCTCCACGATTACCTGAACAGAAACATTCAGGTGAGGTGGATAATGAGACCGCCACCTCGGCTGTGGGCTTCCCATTCACCGGACCTTACATCCTTAGACTTCTTTGCATGGGGGTACATCAAGTACAAAGTGTACACTAACAGCGTCAATGGTCTGACTGATCCACGTAATCGTGTCAGTGAAGTATCAGGCCACATTATGGTTGAAATGTTAAGTTCTACATTTCGTTACGCTATTGAGACATGGAGTATGTGTTTTGATCTGGATGGCGGTCATGTAGAAGGGCAATAGAATATGTGTAAAACTTCACAATAAAATTGGTTTTTCAATCACAGTCTTCCTTCATTGGATTGCCTGTACTTAATATATCTGAGATACGAGTTGCAGCAATGGCTAATTATGCCTGGAGAATTGGTTTATCAATGATTTACTGATTGATAAATCGTTTCATGTGACGTTATCAATAAACTTCAACCTGCTGACAAATTCTTCTGGGTTTTATCCATGGATTGGCTCCCGCGCATTTTATTCGCGTGATCCAAATGCGCAAAACGATCTCCAGTAAAGCATATTTATAGTAAGAGTCGAGGGGTATGAAAGGGAAGCAGTGGTTGGGAAGGGAGTGAGACAGGGTTGTAGCCTGTCACCAATGCTATTCAATCTGTATATTGAGCAAGCAATAAAGGAAACAAAAGAAAAGTTATGAGTAGGTATTAAAATCCATGGAGAAGAAATATAAACTTTGAGGTTCGCCGATAACATTGTAATTCTGTCAGAGACAGCAGAGGACTTGGAAGAGCAGTTGAACGGAATGAACAGTGTCTTGAAAGGAGGGTATAAGATGAATATCAACAAAAGCAAAACGAGGATTAGGGAATGTAGTCGAATTAAGTCGGGTGATGTTGAGGGAATTAGATTAGGAAATGAGACACTTAAAGTAGTAAAGGAGTTTTGCTATTTGGGGAGCAAAATAACTGATGATGGTCGAAGTAGAGAGGATATAAAATGTAGACTGGCAATGGCAAGGAAAGCGTTTCTGAAGAGGAGAAATTTGTTAACATCATGTATAGATTTAAATGTCAGGAAGTCGTTTCTGAAAGTATTTGTATGGAGTGTAGCCATGTATGGAAGTGAAACGTGGACGATAAATAGTTTAGACAAGAAGGGAATAGAAGCTTTCGAAATGTGGTGCTACAGAAGAATGCTGAAGATTAGATGGGTAGATCACATAACTAATGAGGAGGTATTGAATAGAATTGGGGAGAAGAGGAGCTTGTGGCACAACTTGACTAGAAGAAGGGATCGATTGGTAGGACATGTTCTGAGAGATCGAGGGATCACCAGTTTAGTATTGGAGGGCAGCGTGGAGGGTAAAAATCGCAGAGGGAGACCAAGAGATGAATATACTAAGTAGATTCAGAGGGATGTAGGCTGCAGTAGGTACTGGGAAATGAAGAAGCTTGCACAGGATAGAGTATCATGGAGAGCTGCATCAAACCAGTCTCAGGACTGAAGACCACAACAACAACACCAACAACAACATTCCTTTGACCTCTGTCTACGAGGATAACTAACAGGTTATTTCATTCAAGAAAATGTCTCGTATGTATAAACATATTGTTAAATTGGCATGGAAACCGGCTGCAGATTAGATGCCGTTCCTAACTTTTTAACTGTGAGAGAGAGTGACGCTATTTAGACCGAGGAGTTTACGCATGAACTAAAGTATGAACAGCAAAGATTAAGAATTTAGTTGAGTTTAAATGACGTACTTAACAACCACATTATGCTTATTACAAAAATCAGATGATGTGGTATTGAAGTTTGCACCATTAATAATTACTGAATAGGAGTAAGTCCAGGTAAATGTTTCAGATGTAGGTAAGTTTAACTCAATGATTAAGAACTGAATCTCTATCAATTTTACATGTAAGACTGGATACAAATTACATTTACACAGAAGTCATATTGTGTCTTTGGCATATAATGTACGCTAAAATTATTTTTCTAAACACAGAAAATGTGAATTTTTTATTATTAGTTATAGAAAACTTTGTGGTCACGTTTCTTCAGCATCTGACAGAAAGAATCATAAAAATTCATTGTTTTGAAAATTTTTAATCTTTAAAAACCAGACACAATAATATGCGGAATTTTCAATATGACATTACCCTTACCCACTACCTCTCTCCCATCCCTTCCCTCACTTCCTCGACTCCTCCTCCACAGCCTCCCCACCCCTGGAAATGGAGGGAAACATGCTGAGTGTATGTTGAACTGTTATTGTTAATATAGTATTCTTTTAATCAGTTCCACCCTGTTTATTGATTTATGTATTTAAACGATTTGGAATGCAACCGCCAGAGGACATTCCACTCCTCCAAGAAGAAAATAGCTGGGAATTCAAATTTATTGGCGGAAATATCACATTTTGTGTGTTCACCTTGAGGTTCAGAGACCAACTGACATAGTTCACAGCACTTCCACCAGAAGGTGCTGTTGGCCATTCACACTCCCCACTCCCTCTCTCCTCCTCCACTTGTGAGGGAGCTTCAGTCTGTGCTGAAGTGCCGGATAGGATGGACGTAAGATTATTTTATATGACTTGATCAATGGACGAGATGACTGTTTAGGACAAGTGAAAGTTTAACAGATACATTACTTGTAATCATGCAGCTGAGGGCTGTGTCCATAGTTCCCTGCACAAAGACTGGAAAGGGAAGGTAATGGATGAGCTTAAGAAGAAGAATACATTTTAACAAATAATGGTGATGCAGTAGGATGGGTTGAAGTAGACTTCTGCTTCTGTTGGAACTGTCTAACATTTCTGAAATGTCCTGTCTATATGTTTGAGAGATCAATGTCAGTACCAACTCTGACCGAGTGAGGAAGCTCACAAAACTACTACCAGAGGTCTCTTCAAACAGGTCTTGCCCCCCTCCACCGGGACCTGAGAATTGGTAGTGTCCAATAGGAGTGAGGAGTGCAGCAACATCATATCCAGTCACATGATCACAATGTCACATACATTGGGCACATGTGACATCTCGCCCGTCTCAGTCAGCTCTTGAAGAAGAAGAAGAACCATGAAGAGTCACCAGCAGCAGTCGAGATCATGCGGTCCACTATAGCAGCTGCGTGAGAAGAACCATAGAAGTCATACGTATATAGCTTCACTACAATTTCATTTTTTTCCTGTGTTCAGCTCTAGTTTCTTTGTTTTTGTGGATGCTTATTGCTTCTTCTTCTTTCAGTAGTGACCTCCGACGTGTCCAGACCATTGGCAGTAATGACCATGATGCAATGACCTCCAACACGCCAGGACAAGCATCAGCATCGGCACCATGGGCTTGTGTTGCGTACATGGTCAGAATGCTGGAGCTGGATAATGATGTGCTGTTGTCTGTACCACTCAGTGGTGAATACACCCAGCCTGTCCCTGACTCACAGACGTGTGCGAGTGGTCTCCCCACATGGTACAGGTCAGTACTGGCTGCCAACATGAATCTCAGAAGGTTTCAACGCTGTTGCAAGAAGAACGAGGTGTAGGTACTGTAGATGAGAAGCTAGCAGTTGCACCTAGCACTCTAATACTTTTCACTTCAACATACAATTTAATATCTACAGATCCAAAATGTTTAAATATCGGTATACTAGTAGCTGTAGAAGGCAATGACTGATTTGTGTTGTCAGAAATGGAAAATGTATCTAAAATGTTTAAGTGCAGTTTACTGAGCATGAGTGGGATGAAATGAAAACTGTTGAACCCTGTATCAATCAGCAGATGACCACGTAGTATTATGCAACTCGTACCCCACCAGACATTAACTGTTTTCTTCGTACATCCATATTTAAACTGGATGAAGGTGGGATAATGTTTATTAAAAATGAAATTCCTCCAGCTGTACTTAAGATTTTTTATTTACTTCGCTACTAGTTTCGGCGTTGCGTCAACGCTATCTTCAGGCCCGTGCACGTTGCTGAAATCAGTTGTGCGTGGTTCAGTCTAGAAGTCCGCGGTAATATCAACAGGTGCTCTGCCCGCCATCCATGTACAGCCCGTGTTGATCTCACCGCGGACTTCTAGACTCAGCCACGCAGAACTGATTTCAGCAAAACATACGGGCCTGAAGATGGCGTTGACGCAACGCCGAAACTAGTAGCGAAGTAAATAAAAAAATCTTAAGTACAGCTGGAGGAATTTCATTTTTAATAAATATTAACTGTTGTACTCTAACTCTCTCAATTACTACAGTGTACGATGACTCAGCACTCCGTGTGGAATCAGAGAACACAATCAGTTATCTGTGATACTCCACTGTTGCAAACACGCTCTGTCTAGGGATGACATTTTCCTGTGAGTCAGAAAGACTCAACAGGTGGCTGCACTGTGTTAAAAGTGTGTAAAAAGAGATTATAAACTTTCTCTGAGTGGATACTGTGCATCAATACAGTGGCAAAAAAACTAATGGACAACTAATAACTTTCAGAGAACTTCAAGCTGAATTCCATGCATATAAGAAACTGTCGTTTGCTAAGTTCTGTACAGGAGTGATGGTGAAGAAAGAACCTGTTCATTTCTCAGTTGTACTGCATCCTATGTACAATTTTTGAATAAAATATGTATATACTGTGTATATATACTTAGGTAGAAAATCACAAATCTGGTGCATCATTTCTTACTTTATAATGTAGTCATGGTAGCTCAGTTAGTAAGATGATTATACTACCTACAGTGGCTACACATATAGTAATAGTAATAATAATTATTATTGTTATTATTATTATTATTACAAGTGTTAATTTTTCTGTAAAAGGCCATTGTACACCTTGATCTGATGTAGGTGGATTCATGGAATGGTGGGTGAAGCATCAGGACTTTGCTGTAAGTGATTGGTCCTGTGATGATGTGGAAGAAGACCAGAAGAAGAAGAAGAATGGGATACTCCTTCCTGATAGCATAAGAGCTATAAGTGTGGGTCCATCCAAGTGTAGCAAGACAAATGTCCTCAAATCACTATTAACACACCTGGATGGAGTCCACATTGAGCATGTATGTGTATTTTCAAAAACATTGTTTCAACCGACGTTCCAGCTACTGCAAAAGATATTGCAGGCTGTAGATGGTGTAACATTACGAGATTCAGCAAAAGTGGTCAAACCCCCACCAGAAAAAGTAAAGCCAGACATAGTGTTCGTATTTGATAATATCACCATGGAAAGTCAAGATCAAATTCTACTATGTTTCTGTTTTGGTCGCTGTATGGGTATTGACGCCTTTTATTTAAGTCAGACATAATCCAGAATCGTGAAACAGATGGTGTGGCATAACGCATATCGCATTATAGCTTTCAAACAAGACAATTTGAATCTAAAACACACTTACCAAGTAGGAACTGACATGTCATTCAATGATTTTGTAATTATATGTGCAGACTGCTGGAATTACACAAAATACCGTTTTCTTGTTATTGGTAAATCAAGAAAACTGAATGATGGCAGATAGAGATGAAAGCTCCAGAAGTTTCTTTGCATGTAGCTATGAAAACAGTGATGAGTATGTTATTATACACCATACCACGGGCAAGTTTACATGTATGTCAGGCAGACAGCCCAAGAGGGTAGGTGTACATAGACAGAGCATGTATTTGTACATGAATGGAAAATTCGAGTCACTCGAACGTTAAGTCAAGGAGCTGGAGACGGACCCTTCTGAGACTGATCAACGAATTAGGCGCTAGGGTTAAGGAATTAGAGACATCATTCAGAGGAAGGAAGTAGACGACTTAACTATAAAAGTTAATGGAACTGGAAAGAAAGTACATGATGTAACTGTAAAGGTTGGGTGAAATGTATATATGGTGCAGCCTACGGAGCAGTCCACTTAGTATATAGCAAGATGTCTACTAAGCACAAGATCATCACGGCATGGAAGGCTGTTCAGGGGAAGTTACGTTTGATAAGGTTAGGACATTTGAGTCGAGAGCAGATACTGCGAGAAATGTTTCAACCATGTATTGAATCTCTCGATGAATTCTGTGAAAATACACAACAATGACGATTAACCGTCACAGTGACGCTAGGATAGATCTGGAGACGTATGGTGAAATACCACAATTGATTAGTGTACACAGGAAAGCAGGAAACCAACACGATGGGAAATACAGAGACGCTATAAAGCCACTATTATTAGATGGGCGGTATATCAGTGGTGATGGTATTGACATTCAGTGTGAAAGATTAAAGACTCATAACAGATCGACTAGGACTGCTCATGACAGTACCACTCATTCGGCTGAGGTTATATCAATAATTATCTCAATTCAGAACAGAGAGTGATGTATAATCGAATGAGTATAGAGACAGTAGTTGAAGAACTGCACAAACCAGAACGTAAAACATACTTTTGTAGACATGTTATGATTAAAGGTTTGGATGACTTATGGAAGGCTGATCTTGTACATATGAGAGAATATTCACATGAAAATAATGGATACTGATAAATATCCCAAATTTTCCTGTGCATTACCTGTCAAAAGAAAAATGCGGAGAAATGTTGCATTTTGTTACAGACAGGGAATAATAGATACCATGATAACCTCCAAACCGGTCATGATACAGAGTTTTGCAATACGTATTTCAAGACCATGATTCAGCGGTGTGGAATACATTATTACTCAACATTAACCCCCCTGAAGGCAAATATTGTGGGATGTCTGAACAGAACAATAAAAGGTCAAATGTGAATGCGTTTTAACGTTCGCGACTCATAAAAATGGACAGATATCGTACTAGAAATAATTGCTCAGTATAATAGAACCAAACACAGCACAATAAAAAAAGAGACCAACCGATGTTCGTGATAATGGACTCATGGATATGGTGTACTATCGCATTAAAATGCTTGATCCACGTAAACAGAAACTTAATGCGGATGATTTGGTACATATCTCAAAACACAAGACGGCATTTGAGAAGTCATAACTCCTAAACCAGTCAAGTGAGATATTCGCAGTTTCCAAAGTGCAGAGAACAATACCAAGAACTTACATCAGTGGCGCGGGAATTTCAGGTTGCATTTACGCTGTGGTGGAGCTCAGAACCACACGTGTTTCTCATAGAGTACATCGTAAAACGTGGAGGGAATAAAGCACTAGTCAAATGGCTTGGTTTTTGTGCAACACAAGACATCTGGGTGGATGCTAACGATTTGCTATGTAATGGGGTGCAAAGAGCACAACCAGCACAGTAGCATAAGATGCGTGACAGAAGATGCATTCTCGACAGACTTCCTATCAAATTGCACATTCCGGGAAATTATTGCTGCTGACCTGGTATAAAGCTTCAAAAATGTTTGCCTCATGGTGATAAGGGGAACCACTTGCTTGACGAGGCGTGTTCGCAACACGACATTGTATAAGCAAAACATAAATATCTGCCAGGAAATCACTGTACAAATCGAATTTTAGCTGCTAAAACCAAGGCAATACGTGTGAGAAGGGATATTGCCGTAGGACAGCGCATTGCATCATTTATAGGTGATAAAAACCATGTCTGGTAAAATTAAGTTCGATTTGTGTGTGAATTCAAGTGAGTTATGAATGCTGCACATTGTGCGCTAAAGAAATGATTATGCTGAATAAGAAGGTCTTTAAAAACTGTTTCCTGACAGCAATGAATGAAGCTAAAAATGGCCTGAAACACCTAGATTCTGCTGACACCCAAGACATGAAGTGTAATTATCCCCATCTTCACGCTTGCCCTTGCTGGTCTCTCAGCGGGGATGGGGACAGGGCGGTTAGGAACCCACTCATTGGCGTAAGTTGAGAAAAATGCAAATAAAGTCATTTCGACTTATTTGGAGCAGCCAGAAGAGTTACAACGATACTTCACCGACAGAAGACGTGTCTTGTACAATTTTAATCACTACCAAGACTTTAATACCTACTTAGGCAGATTGACCGTACACGCAATGTAGGCGTAACAAAAACTCTTTAAAATGTATTTCTCTGCTTCTCCCTCAGATCCGAACGATTTAGAAAATGCTGGATTGTTCACTGACGCGAGCAAGAGATTTACTGCGTGTCTTCTTCTTATGCTTGTGCCTTTGTCCAGCATTTTCGCAGGTTAGGCATGTTTATTGTCGGATTTGAAAGGGTTAATTTAAGGGTGGCTTCTGCCCTTCTTGTCGCAACCCCATTGGATGAGATGATGATGATGAGTACAGCACAACACCCAGACCCTGAGCGGAGAAAATCTCCGACCAGCCGGGAATCGAACCCAGGCCCATTTTCACGGCATTCCGTCGCGCTGGCCACTCAGCTATCGAGGCGGACAAGAGATTTACTGCTCGTATATCTTTAAAATTGATTATGGTTCATGTGGTTAATTGTTCTGTATGTTCTGGTATGGAGTGCAACGATTAACAACCCATACATTCAAGGAGCTAAAGAGAAGAACCAGATCACCATTAATAAAGTAAAATGGAAAATGCCACACATCACGGTGAGCAGCATTTGAAATTTTTAAAAGTTCTTAATGCCGGTGTATTTCTATCAATATCTTTCTGTTCATGTGAGGTTTTCGAGCACCCAGGGCTACCGACTGCAAGCAGACGAATGCGGTCCATTAAAACCCCCAGCCAACTGGAGACGACCAGGTTCATCATACTTACGTGTCAGACCAATAAAGAGGGAATATAGCATATGATTTCATCAAATTTTATAACTGCAAATTAAATAATGCCTGAAAGTAACTTGACTCCGAATTCTACCTCTATAATAATTTACGCCTGCATTGGGATGAAAATGTGCATAGTCTAGCATATGACATGTATGCAAAGTCTTGTGTTTCATACTATGAACAGGAAGGAGAAAATTTGGAAATTTGTGGTAAGGTCTTATGTAACCAAACTGCTGAGGTTATCGGTCCCTAATGTTACGCACCGCCGTGCCGGATTAGCCGAGCGGTCTGAGGTGCTGCAGTCATTGACTGTGCGGCTGGTCCCGGAGGAGGTTCGAGTCCCCCCTCGGGCATGGGTGGGTGTGTTTGTCCTTAGGATAATTTAAGTAGTGTGTAAGCTTAGGGACTGATGACCTTAGCAGCTAAGTCCCATAAGATTTGACACACATTTGAACATTTTTCTTACGCACTAGTTAATGTAACTTAAAGTAACTTACGCTAAGGACAACACACACAGCCCTGCCCGAGAGAGGACTCGCACCTCCGACGGGGGGAGCCACGCGGACCGTGGCAAGGCGTCTCAGACCCCACAGCTACCCCGTGCGGTGAAGAGGAAATTCAAGGAGCTGGTGCCAGTTATCGTAATAGACCGCTGAAAACAGCATATTAAAATTAAATCTGGAGCTATAGATGTACAAATTTCCCAGAACACAATGCAACATTGCTCTAGTTCTCCACGACCACGTGATTTGCTACTGCTCACTCATCGGTGCGTTATGCAATGGTATCTCAAGGTGTGAACATCACTGCAGATGCTCAGGGTTCCAATGATGATAAACTTACCGTTCACATTTAAAGATGTTGCACTCCTAGCAGGCACTTAAGATGCAGGTATGATAGAGGCATTCTCAGCAAACATTGCTTCACCTAGACCTTCCAAGGATGTGCCGTGTGCTAAAACACATGGTTAACACATTTCTGCCATGAAATTTACTGGGATAGTTCTGGCATACACTATAAAAACACGGTGACGTCGCTTCGATTATTCGACCACATGGATACCATTATCTACGTGAAGAGGAAGGATAAGATCGCATGGATGCCTCGATTCTTCAAGTTTGCTGCCATTCAAGACCTGGAAATCTGTGGGTGTCGTGCTCTTCATCGACAAAAGACAAAGAAGACGGGTAAAAAGTGTTGTGTCTGATAACGAAAATGTAAAATTACTTTTAAGTTGGATAAGAAACAAATGAATTTTTACTTTAAAATATGTGTGTTCCCTGTTTCTTTTCTTTTTTTTTATTCATTTCATCCGAATCCATGTAGTTTACTCCAGATACCATGCCAGTGATTTTCCTCAAGCACTGGCGATACTATTTTAGACATGTTCGCTACATATCTTTGGAAACACACATGGTCTCGTGCTATCTGTGAGCATAATCTAGTGTGGGCAGTATGGTAGGCAAAGTCCCATGCGAATATTTCATGTATTTTGTTTTTCTCTGTCAAACTAATACCTTATGCGTTTTGTACAACCTTTATATACGTCTGTGAGGATAGCGATTTGTGAAATAACAACAAAGATATATGGTAACGAATTTATTTTTGAAGTAATTTACAGAGTTCTTTTGGTTTGGTTTACATCATAGCTGTCCGAAATCCTTTACAGATATATTTTTGGTTCAGGTCATAGATTCCGATTAGCGCTGTTTTAAATATATTGAATCACATCACCGATTAAAAGTGGTACTGGTTGAAATATTTTGGTTCACATCACAGATAAAAAGGGATATAACCAATAAAAAGGTACTTTTGTCTTACACTAATACTAAAGAAATTCCTCCTAAACAGATGGAATAATTTACAGTGGATGGATTTACACGTCCACCCTAAACAGACGAAGTAATTTACAGTGAAATGAATGAATCGATGTACATCTACACTTAAAAACTAATCGGACTAAACGGCTAGCAGTAGGCGAAACATAAAAACTATTTCTGTTTACATGATGCATATTGTGTGCAAATATATTTGCATATGTGCACAGTACACACGATGTGTATTAATAAATAAATATTTAGGTGACAAGCAAAAGAGATACTAAAATATTTCTTTTTATGCTTTCTACATCTCTTAACCATTTTTTTTCTTTGTCACAGCCCACACATACTGTGTGCATAAATAAATAATAAATAAAATTTATACCCACATACACACACACACACACACACACACACACATGCATTCTCTCTCTCTCTCTCTGTCACTCATTCTCTCCCTCTCACTCGGAGTCCCCCACCCTGTCCCCCACACCTTCTCTCGCTACAAGCGAATAGCGTGAGTATGGGAGAGCTTCAGTTCCGTCATTACAAATGACCCTTTTATCGTCAAGAGGTGACAGGCCGACTTTACACTGCAGCACAGTTTACATCTCGTATCCTCTCTGTCGAATGCTAATTTGCAGTACCATGTGCAGAGGCTGTGTTAGAAAGGGCTCTCGATGCCATACGACGCACACCCTTAGCCCGTCTCTCGGTGGCATCTTCCAATGTGGGATAAGCTTACATTTTTACTGCAAACCTAGAAACACCACAATCGGCAGTTCATTCGCCTCGTCCGTCATAAGCCCTATAAACTCCTTATTCTGTGGAACAATACCGTACGGATTATCGAGCGTATATGAGGGCGGGTGGAATTCGTTACCGTGGAACCTCATTACTTCATACGGACTGCAGTTCTTCACCCAGCAGATGAACCTATCTGTATCCATATAAAGTAATTTAGAATCTGCGAAATGAGTTTTTGCAAACCCACAACGAAAGCGGTACATGTGGAGTTTGGATAGGTCTAATTTGCACATCCCCACGTAAACAGTTTTCGTAAATCCTACTGCAGCCTACGCCATCTCCACAGCAACAAAGTTCTCATTGAATATGGTAGCGCACTTAAAAGTTGGTGAGGCGATGAATTTTCTTACGCCATAACCTCCAGCAAATTAGGTTGTAATCAAAATTTCACGCCGTTCCCTCAAATTCTCCATTGTATAGCCGAAAATTGAATTATTCATTAATTTGTAAAATTCTTTCTCAAAGTCACACGTCGAGGAAGCTGTCTAAAGTCAAAACAATACACTCCTTCACTCAGGGGGGGGGGGGGGGAGGAAGGGGGGTTGGCTGCTTGAAGGAGGCAGCCCGGGTGATTCTAACCACCTCCACACCCACGCTGAGACACTGCTGGAGATTACGATAGTGAATAATTTATCTCCTCTTATCCCCCAGCGTTGTAATCAGTTTTGGACTCGAGCCTCCTCGCAGAAGTAGCTGCTCTGGACATTGGCGTGTGCATTGTGCAAACTAATAGGATATCTGAATTCTGCCTCTACAACATACCCTATATCAGAATCACTCGCCATACCTTCCTTGATTTTTCCACGTACTTCCGTGCGTTCGTCTTTGGGCACCCTTGGATCTCTCCAATCCGCAGTGTCTGTTTTATGGCGTGCCCGTATAAGTTATTTGCATCTAAGTAGATGATGTAACTCGAATCAGAGAATGAGTGGAACCGGTCACCCATCTGTGACTTATTTGCCTTGGTGTGTCTATGGACACATTGGTAAAGTGACCCACGGATCCCTCTCTTAAACAAAGAAGGATTTCGGGATCGGTGAATAGTTCGATGCTGCGCTTCGTTTTTCTTGAACATAGCGTCCCAAGAGAACCCATGCACTGTGCAATAAAAGGCGGGATCAAGAGAATATGTGGTGATGCATAGTCTCCGGAATATCTCGAAAACGTCCGCAAGCTAACGCACATCTGTGTCCATGTAAAGCCATGCACACTCTCCTAAAGCGGGGATATTCAATTCCCGCCAGACATTCACGGCCTGCTCATACTCAGCATCCGTAATGGCATCGCCTGTGAGGTTGCTGGAGAACACAGTTATGTCGAGTAGCCTGGTTTCATTGAGTTTCTCCATACTATCCACACACTCGCATCGGAAAACCCCCTTCCTAGTCACAAGTTGAAACTTTTCCTCGTCAGGGAAGGCAGCTCGAGTGATGTGCACATTCTCCCGAGGTAGAGTTTCAATGAGTTTCTGGAGTGGTGCCTGAATAGAACGTAGAGGGGCAGGGAAGCTGGGTTTAACTCTTAGCGTCATTCATTTGGAGAATGAAATACATATTTCAAAATTGTTGAGGCTTTCGTGGCCACTTGTTGACAAACTGACTATTGGCTTCTGTCTCGGGTTCTTCGGCCGACGTTCATCTAATGATTTTACTGACGTTTCGCCAGCACGAGTGGCTGGCATTGTCAAAGCTTCACCCTCCATTGCCGGTGGTGAACTGGAGCCGAGCTCGCGGGCGCAGACTATATGTACCTGGCGCGCCAACGTCCGAGGGCTTCTCCGCGGTCATTTCCGGTGCGGTTCTCCTCTTGCAGTTTGGGGCAGGTGGAGAAATCGGTCGTCGCAGAGCACGCATTGAATGAGACCGACCACGTAATAAAATTCGCCGACACGGAAGTTCTGGCTGTAGAGAACCACTATCACACGCACTTGTTCAGAGAAGCTGTAGAGATACAAAAACACGCGAACAGTTTGAACAAGAAAGAGGAAAGCCTTAAGGTAAACGGATCCTGGCTTCCCGTACTGCAGCGAACGACCGTCGTAGGTAGCAAGAGGAGAACCGCACCGGAAATGACCGCGGAGAAGTCCTCGGACGTTGGCGCGCCAGGTACATATAGTCTGCGCCCGCGAGCTCGGCTCCAGTTCACCACCGGCAATGGAGGGTGAAGCTTTGACCATGCCAGCCACTCGTGCTGGCGAAACGTCAGAAAAATCATTAGATGAACGTCGGCCGAAGAACCCGAGACAGAAGCCAATAGGCAGTTTGTCAAATACATATTTCTCGAAGCTCTCAGGTAGGACACTGACCTAATTTTTCTCTATGCCGAAATCGGCCAAGTGCTGAACAAGAAAGTGAGCATTATACTCAGGTAACTGCCTTGATAACTGGTACCTTAAACTGCACGCACTATGAGCTGCGCCATGGATCTTCCCCGTAAGATGACGGTGGGCCTTAAGAGGAATTTCCGCTTCCTATTGATGAGAGACCACAGATATGACAGTCAACCGCGTTATTGTACAGATCTTCACTCTCCTTCGATTTGGTCGTGGGAATGTTGTCGCTGTAAAGCTTATCATCCTCCCATGAAAGTCTTTCAAGTTGAGTGAGAAGGCAGATCGCAGGATTGTCCCTGACATAAGATTTGTGCCGTTTAAGACTCGAATCACAGGACGACACAGTTTGGTACGCTCCCGCATATGGTACGTGTTTTTCTGTGAAGATAGTGTGTGAGGCCGTAGGGTCACATTCGCGGGGGGTCCCAGGAGCGAGGTGGCGTTCAGAGTAAAACACAAACAGTCATCGCTCCTCATAATGAGCATTTTTAAACTTAAGAAAGTTTTTTTCTCAAAAGCATGATATCACGCACCGGGTCGTTGTAAGTGAATTCTACTATATGTTTTGCTGATAACTTGTCTGAGGGAACAGCACTGAGGCACCTTAATCAAATATGCTCTTTACCTATATGTTTACTCACCTGGGAGCTGAGATGGTGAGACATGTCTTTTATCAAAACATAATGACAATTGTCTTTCTCCTTATTTTTCTCATCTGAGAATAAGAGCATGTCTACGTGCCTGTTACGGTCACTTGCAGATTTTGAGAAATGGGAAGGGACCGACGACTATATGCTTGTTCTGCACTTCCCTGCCCATAAACATGAAACGATATTCTGGTATTCTGAGCCTCAAATTTATGTATGTCCTGCATCTTGATGGGGAACTCGATAAAGTTATAACAGTTATGAAAGTCAGTACGTACGCCATATTGAGATGTGTGCTGCTGCTGATCCTTATGATTGTAATTTCTCTCGCAAGTCAGGACTGACCATGCAAGACAAGCCTGGTCGGTTTTATTTTCATCATTAATATCTGCCTTCTTTTGAGCTGTGGACCCTCTACTTACTGGATCACAGAGATGTGCATGGATGTTCAGGTGTAGTATTCGGCTAAGTGCTTTAGCTGACCCTCTCGGAAGTATAGCCCTCAAGGTGGATTCATGAGACCACTCGACGGTTGATGTGCTCCATGTTATCACGCCATCTGTTCCCCCCACCCCAAAAAAAAAGAATAATGAAGACTTGTCTCTTCAAGGCCAGAGGCAGTTTTGGGGGTTGCGACAGTTCGATACACAGCATTGCCCCTCATTTGATCACCAATAACTTCGAGGAGCTCCGTTTCCACAACAGGAAGGCACGCGCTTAGAAATTCGACAGGGTCGTGCTACTCTCCTGCAGGGTTTTCGATCCTAGTGAACAAGATTCGCTCCACAAATGCGTCCACAATCACTGAGTGTTCTAACAGCGGTATGATGTTACTAGTCTGATGTCATTCACTAAGGGATGGGAGAGGGAGCTGCCGCTAGCCACAGGGTCGTTGCTATTCCTAACACTATAACCAAATGATGGCTACATCCACCCCAATGGCGAAGGTGGCTGATATGGGGTATTGAGAGGATGGTTCCCGATACTACTGCTGCAGCTGTTCTTGCAGGCCTGCGAGTCCATTGCCCTTCAGATGTCCTATCCAGTGATGCAAGAGTGGATATGGTGCTGCAGTAGCACCGAGAGCAGATTAAGCAGTAGCCTCAGCTACAAGTGGTACTGTGATTTTTTGGTTCAAATGAGCACTGTGGGACTTAACTTCTGAGGTCATCAGTCCGGTAGAACTTAGAACTACTTAAACCTAACTAACCTAAGGACATGACACACATTCATGCCGGAGGCAGGATTGGAATCTGCGACCGCAGCGGTCTCGCGCTTCCAGACTGTAGCGCCTAGAGCCGCTCGGCCACCTCAGCCGGCTGTTATATTTTCTTTTTTCTTTTTTCCTTTTCTTTTTTTTTCTTTGTTTGCACAAATTGTGTGACATCGACAATTTCAAGGTGTAATTTGGTCTTTAGATATAAGTAAATAAACTTTGTGAAATCCATCTTTGCAATCTGGTTGAATAAACAATATCCCAACACTGCCTTATCTCCAGAAAATTGTTTAAACAGAATTCCAAAGCCTTAAATTGTTTAATGAAATGTGACTGACGACATGTTACCCTACTGTTGCGAGATTCACCCAGTCCAACACAGACCTAGTGATTTTTCATTCCATTATTTTGGGAGGGGTGGGATATCCTCTGGAGAGGGCATTCCTAAATATTTAAATAAATAAATTGTTTAAGTAAATACAACATTGACCCTCCCAGTCTGACACCTCAACTCAGACTGACCGAGTTTCCCTTTCCCGCCATTTCCAGCGTTGGGGGGTGGGGGGGAGGGGGAGAGGAGGTTGGAGGGGAGAGGAGAGAGGGGAAGAAATGGGCGAGGGGTGGTGAGGGAGGGGACCCATGTGCCATGGTGTCACCAAGGGGTCGAGGTAACCATTGATCAATTAATTATTTTGCATAATTAAAGTAACCAGTCGTGGCGGACTAAGGGGGCTACTGAGAAAGGGGGAAGGCTCCAAATCTCGAGACACTCAGAACCAGATCATTTTAATCAAATTCCACACATCGTCAAAATACACTCCTGGAAATTGAAATAAGAACACCGTGAATTCATTGTCCCAGGAAGGGGAAACTTTATTGACACATTCCTGGCGTCAGATACATCACATGATCACATTGACAGAACCACAGGCACATAGACACAGGCAACAGAGCATGCACAATGTCGGCACTAGTATAGTGTATATCCACCTTTCGCAGCAATGCAGGCTGCTATTCTCCCATGGAGACGATCGTAGAGATGCTGGATGTAGTCCTGTGGAACGGCTTGCCATGCCATTTCCACCTGGCGCCTCAGTGGGACCAGCGTTCGTGCTGGACGTGCAGACCGCGTGAGACGACGCTTCATCCAGTCCCAAACATGCTCAATGGGGGACAGATCCGGAGATCTTGCTGGCCGGCCAGGGTAGTTGACTTACACCTTCTAGAGCACGTTGGGTGGCACGGGATACATGCGGACGTGCATTGTCCTGTTGGAACAGCAAGTTCCCTTGCCGGTCTAGGAATGGTAGAACGATGGGTTCGATGACGGTTTGGATGTACCGTGCACTATTCAGTGTCCCCTCGACGATCACCAGTGGTGTACGGCCAGTGTAGGAGATCGCTCCCCACACCATGATGCCGGGTGTTGGCCCTGTGTGCCTCGGTCGTATGCAGTCCTGATTGTGGCGCTCACCTGCACGGCGCCAAACACGCATACGACCATCATTGGCACCAAGGCAGAAGCGACTCTCATCGCTGAAGACGACACGTCTCCATTCGTCCCTCCATTCAAGCCTGTCGCGACACCACTGGAGGCGGGCTGCACGATGTTGGGGCGTGAGCGGAAGACGGCCTAACGGTGTGCGGGACCGTAGCCCAGCTTCATGGAGACGGTTGCGAATGGTCCTCGCCGATACCCCAGGAGCAACAGTGTCCCTAATTTGCTGGGAAGTGGCGGTGCGGTCCCCTACGGCACTGCGTAGGATCCTACGGTCTTGGCGTGCATCCGTGCGTCGCTGCGGTCCGGTCCCAGGTCGACGGGCACGTGCACCTTCCGCCGACCACTGGCGACAACATCGATGTACTGTGGAGACCTCACGCCCCACGTGTTGAGCAATTCGGCGGTACGTCCACCCGGCCTCCCGCATGCCCACTATACGCCCTCGCTCAAAGTCCGTCAACTGCACATACGGTTCACGTCCACGCTGTCGCGGCATGCTACCAGTGTTAAAGACTGCGTTGGAGCTCCGTATGCCACGGCAAACTGGCTGACACTGACGGCGGCGGTGCACAAATGCTGCGCAGCTAGCGCCATTCGACGGCCAACACCGCGGGTCCTGGTGTGTCCGCTGTGCCGTGCGTGTGATCATTGCTTGTACAGCCCTCTCGCAGTGTCCGGAGCAAGTATGGTGGGTCTGACACACCGGTGTCAATGTGTTCTTTTTTCCATTTCCAGGAGTGTACATTCATTAACTAAGAGGCACTTGGAGGCTCCACACATATGCAAAGTACAAACATAGTTATCTTCTACTTACCTATTATAAGGCCATAGCAGTTCTCAAAGGATGTGTTCAGAATTTTTACAGTTTTCTGCTAACACTTTGCATCGAACTTAAGAACTGTAGAACGACATCCAGTTGTCTACCAGACGTAGTTATTCTCCGTAAAAAGTTTTTTTATATATATACCATTTACACATTTGCACTAAAACTACAGCTTACAAATACGAGTATAAGTTAATGATAGAATGAGAAATGGAGAAAAACATTTTACAACGCCTTTCAGATGTTACACTATTTTCAGCCCAGAAGAACATTGCTTTCTGTGGTCAATGCGATGACGTTTCATCGGAAAACAGAGGAAGTTTCTCAGAATTTCTGCAATTGATGGCGAAAGATGATCCAGTGTTAAAAGAGAATTATTTAGAGCTTGAAGATTCCACGGGTGGACTAAACTCTTATTTGACAACAGTGGTATAGAATGAATTTATTTTTATTTTGGGAGAACGTGTAAATTAAATTTACTGTAGATCACCAAATGCTAAATATTATGAAATAATTTTTGACAACACTACCGCTGAACCAGAGCTGACCAAATGAGCCGAATAATTACGAGTAGATACGAATATACATAACATAACATTGTGGAAGCTGTAGAATCCTTCTTTGGTATGCTGGATGTCGTGGAAGACTGCAGAGGAAATGTCAAAATATATTCAACTGCAGCTGAAAAAAGATGGCTTGAATATTGGGTAGTACAGACCTCAAGCTATGGGAATGCCACGTCAGTGTCAGGTATGAATGGAGGAGTACAACGAACATTTCGGGAAGTTAGTGTAAACGCTACTTTCAATCCCTGTGCTAGTCACTCCATAAATCTTTATGGTATTCACGAATTCTCGTTAGTTCCGTCTAGCGTTATCTGGTTTGGAACTCCAGACAAGTTACATTGATTCTTCTCTTCTTCTATATAGACATGGGAATTACTTGTAGAAAAAACCAGATTGAAACTATTTTCTGATATGTTCTGGAGTACGCATTACAATTCAGTTAAAGTTATAAGAAAAAACATGAAAAAGGGTGTGAACATTTTGGAAGATATGCAAGATCTATCTAAGACGAGCCTTGATCCTACATCTGCAGCAAGCTTCTAGAGGATGGGGCAAAAAGTGGCCCGGATAACAGTTCTAGGGTACAGAGAAAGACAACAGAGGAAAGGAAATACAAAACCTGGCTATAGTACATGTTGAAAATGTCCACCATCCATCGCTTAGCACTTTTAGGCCCTGGCCAGAAAGTCGCTGGAGGCGGATCGTAGTTGGACTGCTCCAATCTCATCCGAAATTGTCTGCTGCAGTTCTCGAAGACTATGAGGGTTGTTGTGATACACCTTAGACTTGATGGCTCCCCACACAAAGTAATCGCACACCGAAAGATAGGGTGACCTGGTCGGTCAGCTCGGGCTGCGACCAGACTGACCTTTGCTAACAACCCTGTCAGGCGTGAAGATCGTGTAAATGTGCTCCAAGGTTCGGCCGGCTCTATGGTCAGTTGCTCCATACTGTTGGAAGTGACTGTAGGTCAATGCTGCCACAAACGGTTTAAAAATAGTGGCAATGTAACGCGTCGAAGTCAACGTCTGATGAAAGAAGATAGGACTTATAATGCGACCGGCATACATACAAAAAAAAAAAAAAAACTGACGTTTTAATTTCACAGAATGGGTATATGATTAGTGAAACTGAACAGTTCAAATTTCTAGGTGTTCAGATAGATAGTAAGCTGTCGTGAAAAGCCCACGTTCAGGATCTTGTTCAAAGACTTAATGCTGCCATTTTTACTATTCGAACGGTATCAAAAGTGAGTCATACTTCGACACGAAAATTAGTCTACTTTGCTTATTTTCATTCACTTATGTCGTACAGTATTATATTTTGGGGTAACTCTTCGCATTCTACAAGGATATTTTTGGCTCAGAAATTGGCGGTTTGGGCAATAAGTGGTGTGAGTTCACGAACCTCTTGTCGACCTCTGTTCACGAGTCTGGGTATTTTGACATTGGCCTCTAAAATATGTATATTCCTTACTGTCGTTTCTTGTTACCAGTATTAGTTTATTCCCAAGAATAAGCAGCTTTCACTCGGTTAATACTCGGCAGAAATCAAACCTGCGTTTGATCGGACTTCCTTAACTCTTGTGCAAAAATGCGTGCAGTATACTGCTGCATCCATTTTTAATAAGCTGCCACTCCAATTCAAAAATCTGATCAGTTATCAACGCACTTTTAAATCGAAGCTTAAGAGTTTCCTCATGGGTGACTCCTTCTATTCTGTCGAGGAGTTCCTTGAAAGGCCGGCCGAAGTGGCCGTGCTGTTACAGGCGCTGCAGTCTGGAGCCGCAAGACCGCTACGGTCGCAGGTTCGAATCCTGCCTTGGGCATGGATGTTTGTGATGTCCTTAGGTTAGTTAGGTTTAACTAGTTCTAAGTTCTAGGGGACTAATAACCTCAGCAGTTGAGTGCCATAGTGCTCAGAGCCCCAAGTTCCTTGAAAAATTAAGCTGATTCTTATTGTATTGCTGATAGCGCTTACTTAAACTTGTGGACTGACTTCTTTCAGGTTCATGAACATTTTTATCTGTTATTATTTTTATGTTGTAATTTCATGTACTGACACGTTCCATGACGTTGGAGATTTGCTCCTCAATTTGGTCCTACGGAACTTGACGTGTAAATAAATAAATAAATAACATGCACACCAAATCCAAACCTTCTCATTTTACGCAATGGTGTTTCGTGGAAATTATGCGGGTTCTCCGCTACCGAGATCGATTGTATGAGTTGACATAACAGCTCAGTTGAAACCAGGCTTCATCATACATAAAGAACAGATCCAAGCCATTCATTATAATCTCAGTGAACAGCAACTGACAAAACTGGAGGCGCTGAGGAGCTTCTGCTGGTTTTAATGAATGAACAACAGACGCTCCATGGGGATGCATGTGCTGGTCCAGGTAGAACATTCGCCTACATGATCGGCGTGATAGGCTGGTCTCTTGTGACAGGCATCGGGTTGATTTGGTAGGACTCTGAAGCATTTTCTGGTGAACTGCAGCATATATTCTCGTGTGCTGGGAACGTTTCGGTGATGATTTTTTTGTTCAAAACAGATCCTGACTGACGCCATTTTCGGATTAAGCGTTGAATGGCACTCTTTGCTGGCACTCTGACGCCATTAAGCTTCTCAGCAAACAACTGACCACACCTTTTCCTCGACTTTGTTGTCACGTAACTTTCCACAGTGAACACCAGCTGCTCCATTGTGAATGTCATCGCCCCGTTTGCTCTGCCCCACTCACACTGACAACAGCCCGCACTACGCTCTGTGGCAGCGCGGATCACGTGGCAGCCGTACATGTGGTGTGCAGGCCACGGGATGTGGTAAGAAGTATACATTCACATCCGACATTATCCACTCGTCCGGGCCACTTCTATTTGCCCCACCCTGTATATTTGATTTTACCTCTGTGACCTGCATCAACTTCTGGAACACGACACTGGAATAAGTAAATATAGCCCAACGATAAATGCCTTTATATAAAGAAGTCGCCAAATTAAAAACCATGGATGTTCATTTGCTGACGGAACGAAATAAAGTTATAGGGAACGCTGTTACTTTTGGAACAAAAAATTACAATCTTATGGACGTTAACACTGATCGAAGAGGAAGGAGAAGCGTAAATAAAAAACTGCAGAGCCAACTAGCTCATGACGTTGGAGTATCAGTTCAAGAAGAAGTACGTCGATCCATGTTTGAATGCACAGATCGAATTATAGAAGAATTGCCGCAACGATACATGGTCATGTACGAAATCAAGTAGGTTTTCCGAATTGTTGAAAAAAACTTACGCTTGAAGTTTCCGATGACGATCTGGCTGTAGTATTGCAGACCATGGTAGAAATTAAATATGAGTTTAGTAATGGGGAAGGGGCTGCAAGAAGTGAAAAGGTGTCGCAGGCAACTGTGTGCAAGCGATACGAGTGTGGATGCTCAAGTCAACAAATCTTTCAGTTTATCATTAAATGTGACTTCAGCGAATTATTACCCTGAACATCACTTGTTGTTCAATATTCCTTAACCATATTTGTCTCAAACTCATCAGGCGAGACAAGCTTTTCTGAACAGGAACGAATAATAAATTACACTGGAGAGTCAAAGAAACTGGTACACTTGCCTAATATCACGTAGGGCACGCGCTAGCACGCGGAAGTGCCGCAACACGACGTGGCATGGACTAATGTCTGAAGTAGTGCTGGAGGGAATGGACACTATGAATCCTGGTGGGCTGTCCATAAACCCGTAAGAGTATAAGGGGGTGGAGATCTCTTCTGCACAGCACGTTACAAGGCATCCCAGATATACTCATTAGCGTTCTTGTCTGGGCAGTTTCGGGCCAGCTAAAGTGTTTACGCTCAGAAGAGCGTTCCTGGAGCCACTCTGTACCAATTCTGAACTTGTGGGGGATCGCATTGTCCTGCTGGAACTGCCCAAGTGCGTAGGCATACACAATTGACATGAATGGTTGTAAGTAATCAGACAGGATGCTTACATATGTGTCACTTGTCAGAGTCGTATCTAGACGTATCAGGGGTCACATATCGCTCCAACTGCACATACCCCACGCCATGAGAAAGTCTCCACCAACTTGAATAGTCTCCTACTGACATGCAAGGTTCATGGATTCATGAGGTTGTTTCTATACCGGTACACGTCTATCATCTAGCTACAGTTTTAAAAGAGACTCGTCCAACCAGGCATGTTTCCAGTCATCAACAGTCTAATGTCGGTGATGACGGGACCAGACGAGGCGTAAAGCTTTGTGTCGAGCAGTCATCAAGGGTACACGAGTGGACCTTCGCTCCGAAAGCCCATATCGATGATGTTTCGTTGAATAGTACGCACGCTGACACTTGTTGATGGCCCAGCACTGAGATCTGCAGAAATTTGCGGAGGAGCTGCACTTCTGTCACGTTGAACGATTCTCTCCAGTAGTCGTTGGTTTGGGCCTTGCAGGATCCTTTTCCGGCCGCAGCGATATCGGAGGTTTGATGCTTCACCGGATTCTTCAAATTCACGGTACACTCGTGAAATGGTCGTACGAGAAATTCTCCACCTGGTCGCTACCTCGGAGATGCAGTGTCCCATCGCTGTGCCGGACCTTTGTCTTATATAGGTGTTGCCGACCGCAGCGCCGTATTCTCCCTGTTTACCTATCTCTGCATTTGAACACACGTGCCTATACCAGTTGCTTTGGCGCTTCAGTGTATCTTCCCTCTACGATTTCTTAAAAACGACTAGTTTATTTGTCCACTTTATCAGCTGAGAGAAAAGTTCCAAATGAAACAGATTTCGATGACGTTATTAGGAATTTCATTAAAATAAAGGCATGAAAAAATGTACTCTGATGATCTCAATAACAACTACTGTCTCGTACCAGTATTAGGAATCTAAAATGGGATGAGAAGTTCCGCCTTATGCAAGACACCTTTTTTCTTTTGTTTCACCCATACATGTTTCAGCACCTCTGTGCCATCATCAGTGGGTTTTATTTTTATTTTTAACTGTAAATTTGTTGTTAACATATTAACATTTTCGTCGTTTCCAACATTATGTAAAGGTTGCATTTATAACTTAATTGGCGAAAAGTAACATACCTTACATTATATTATTGTCCTCTTGTTTTGGTAGCTGTTATGCTACACAATATACAACATGTCATCTGCAAACAGCAAAACGTAATTTATTTTCTATTTGTTATGTATTTACGAACGGAAATAAGACTGTATCACGTTTTCTTTCAGTAACTTACAGTTTTAAAGTTGTGGTACGTTTTCCTGTTTTGTTGGAGAAGTAAATGGGCTTACTTCTTTGCCTGTGTTCGTGTGGTAATGCAGTTTTTCGATTACTCAAAACATAGGCGGAGTTTTCGCTGCCATTACGTGTTGTTGTGGCTGTGTGGCGTTCATTTGTTTCGTAGCGTGTTCTGCTGGCTGAGGCGCGCGAGTTTGAATTGTATTTGGTGTTAGTTGTGTGTGGTTTATGTGGGTTTGCCTGTGTGTGATGAGTACTGGGGCAGAGAGAGAGTGTATGTGTGTGTGTGTGTGTGTGTGTGTGAGAGAGAGAGAGAGAGAGAGAGAGAGAGAGAGAAAGAGAGAGAGAGAGAGACTGAAAGAAAGAAATAAGCCCCATAAAGAAGTAAGCCCATTTACTTCTCCAACAAAACAGGAAAACGTACCACAACTTTAAAACTGTAAGTTACTGAAAGAAAACGTGATACAGTCTTATTTCCGTTCGTAAATACATAACAAATAGAAAATAAATTACGTTTTGCTGTTTGCAGTGTGTGTGAGAGAGAGAGAGAGAGAGAGAGAGAGAGAGAGAGAGAGAAAGAGAGAGAGAGAGAGACTGAAAGAAAGAAATAAGCCCCATAAAGAAGTAAGCCCATTTACTTCTCCAACAAAACAGGAAAACGTACCACAACTTTAAAACTGTAAGTTACTGAAAGAAAACGTGATACAGTCTTATTTCCGTTCGTAAATACATAACAAATAGAAAATAAATTACGTTTTGCTGTTTGCAGATGACATGTTGTATATTTTGTAGCATAACAGCTACCAAAACAAGAGGACAATAATATAATGCAAGGTATGTTACTTTTCGCCAATTAAGTTATAAATGCAACCTTTACATAATGTTGGAAACGACGAAAATTTAATATGTTAACAACAAATTTACAGTTAAAAATAAAAATAAAACCCACTGATGATGGCACAGAGGTGCTGAAACATGTATGGGTGAAACAAAAGAAAAAAGGTGTCTTGCATAAGGCGGAACTTCTCATCCTATTTTCTTAGCAAGCACGGAGACAACAAGAAGAACTGCACCACAAGATGATTATTAGGAATCTAACTGATATTATACTTGTACAAGTCTTGTTTCCAGACATATAAAATACTAGTTTTTTCACTCTATTCGTTAATAGTTCTTTGCACTGTGGCTGATCTGTGCTAAATATTGTTTCGTGTTCTAAGTTTCTCACCTATGTCTTTGTCAGCCATTACAGCTATATTATTCACTTTTTACGTTACCCCAAACACACCAGTTTCCAACCAGGCCAGGAGTCTTCTTTAGTTTCGCCGCGGCGGGCCTCCGACGGGCTTAGTCCGCCGCCACTTCCAGCAATGATCAGATTCTCCATGTTGAGATGAAAATGACCACAAGCAAAAAGTGAAACTGGGAGTTCAAATATGACTCACGGACAGTGCTGCCAAACTCCTTCATTTCCGGGAGGTGTATTTCTGAACTGAAAGTGACGTGTGGAAAATCATTGTACATAGTTAGAAAGACATGACTTGGCGAAGAACATCATTTACAATCTTCGTAACGAAAATATATTTGACTGTTAGTGTCAAGACACTCTCAGGAACTTATGAATGGTGGGCTCCATGTGGTTCCCAAGTTGTGCAGCGACTGTAAACCATAAAATTACCAAATATGCACCAACAAGTCGCAAAATCATGTTTTATTTATTCACCTTTGCAAATCGATTTCAACTGATTGACAGCCTTCATCGGTGCTTGCAACCAATATGTGAACTGAGTAGTAATACAGTATTACTACTCATGGCACATATTGGCTGCAAGCACCGATGATGGCTGTTAATCAGTTGAAATCGATTTGCAAAGGTGAATAAATAGAACATGATTTTTCGACTTGTTGCTGCATATTTGGTAACTCTCAGAAACGTTTTGCCTACTTGCTGTAAGATGTGGCATGTCAGCAAAGATTACAGGTGTCGTTCAAGCATGATTATGCACCAGCGCATTTTCATGCTACTGTGCATAAAAAATGGTTGGCGACGTTTCGAGACTAATGGATTTATCGGTGGACGCCCCAAACGTTTATTTCTACGCTCCACGTACGTAAATTCCCTACACTTTTGGTTATGGGGGCATTTGCAGAAATGGGAGCACGTCATCCCATTTCTGCTGAACGGAACTACAGATGAGAGGAAAAGTTTTGACATACCTAACTGCCACACGACTGAAAACCGATGCCAGAGTGTAGGCGACCTCTGTGAAGAATCTGTCGTAACTTCGTCGCTATCGTGGCCTCTTGCTCCGTGTACGTTACGCCAGACTGTGCGTGAGAGCTAGTGGATGCGTAAGCTACTGTATGCTAACTACGACAACATTTAGTCACTTCAATTTACATAATTTTGGTATGCGAACTACATTCTCACGTCCGTGCTCAGTAATTTCGCCCTATTGACTGCATAATCACGGTCATTTAAATTGCAGATTTGGTCACCGCTGAATGTTTTCCTTTTGCTGATACGTTCAACAAGCACAGTGTATTTCGGCATGTATCATACAAATCTGTCAGTTCTTTCTGCAAGTGATTCTTAAGTGTATCGACCAACGGACACTTTTTACTGTTTACATAAACGCTAAATTCTGTAGTACATCGCTGTTGAAGGCGTTTAGCTCACGACAGCTTCTTCAGAAACGGTGTGTTGGCTTCAAATGGTTCAAATGGCTCTGAGCACTATGGGACTCAACTGCTGTGGTCATAAGTCCCCTAGAACTTAGAACTACTTAAACCTAACTAACCTAAGGACAGCACACAACACCCAGCCATCACGAGGCAGAGAAAATCCCTGACCCCGCCGGGAATCGAACCCGGGAATCCGGGCGTGGGAAGCGAGAACGCTACCGCACGACCACGGGATGCGGGCAAACGGTGTGTTGTTCACATCTCAAATTGACAAGATATGCACAGAAAAGCTAATCTATGCTAGAGTATGTTGAGGATATGTTTACGCTGCAGTCCCGCTTATATCACTGATATAGCCCGTGAGTGTTGAAACTTGCGGCAATGTCTTACCAGTGCTTTTAACCTGCAGCATCGCTGCTTGTTTCGATTCGTGTCAGGCGACGAAATCCAGCTGGCGTGTGTTTCGAGCAGAGAACAGTGGCCTACTGTCTTCTGATAATTGTGCTGCAGTCCCATACAAACGAGTTTGTTAGGGGCGCAAAATTGCAGGTGAATAAAGTGAGACAGAACTGAAATCTTCGTTAAACAACCCAAACTTTGTTGCTGACGTTGTTAGTATTTCAGTCTACAGCAGAACACCTTTCGAAAATATTCCTGACAGTGCAATTAGTGACACATATGCGGTAACAACAAATGTTAACGAGGTATATCATGTCCACATAGACCCGCTTTATGTTGCTGATATGTCCACATTCCGATTTCAAATAGGCTAAATGTAGACGTCATTGTAAAGAGCCCTTTCGAGAATCCAAAGAATGAAACAGTTGTTTAACAACTTAATCAAATTCTATTGGTAGACATTGTCCACAATGGCTCCCCTTTGTTACTAACAGTATTGCAGCTTTCTGTGATAAATGTGGTGGATATGACAGTAGAATCTTTTTGATAACGCAAATGATGAAGTTCTGTTGGTGGGTAATGTCCCCATATTCCATATCTTCCTTAGCGAGGAACCACTCATTACTTCTGTTGCTTCTTTGGAATGTATTTCAGTTGAAGTTATGCATTTTTTTTTAGTTGCTCATATTGCCTTTATTCAGGCTGGTCCAAACACACAAGGCAGTCTTCGATCTTTTGTAGTGTTTCATATCAACCAGCAGCGCTGCTTCAGATTTCGTGTTGATGCTCCTTATTCTCAAGATTACATACCGCTGCCTCTTTTCCAATGCATTTGGCCGTTCCAAAATCACCCATATGCTACCTAGCTTTCTTACGTGGAAGTCGGAAAAACCTTTCTTGCTCGAATTATGAAAACTAAATTATAAGTGGAATACCATTTTATTAGTAGCAGTAGCGAATATTAGACTTACATTTTTTCTAATGTTATGATGTACTTCCAGAGGAGAGCAACAGCTGCAGCAAAATTGCCAGCAATACTAATGTGTTATATCTGCTAGTAGTTGTTTCGTATTTATACATATGTTACTGATAAGTCATCAACTGCCGACAGTTTTGACAACTTCTAACAAGAAAAATACCTTATCAGCAAGTTAATACGATTTATAGTCTCCAAACAATCAACGATTTTAGAAATCAGGGCAAGTAGAGCGTTGCAAAATGCGTAGTCAGCGAGTTCAGAAATGTGTGTGAGTTCTGTTGGTCGATTTCGGAATGACCATGCTGGGAGGCAGCCCAACAGCTAACACAAAGAGCATGAATCGGCATGAAATTTATGTACATTCTACACTGACATTGTGTGAAGGTGTACAGTGTTAGGCAGTATCATATGATTAACCGTCCGTTGCTCGCGCGGATGACACTCGTCGTCCACATGACTTTCCAGCTCAATTTTATCTGACAGGGCTGGACTGAGTTCGCGCTATTTTCAGTACCTTTCTGTCAACTCTCCGGCTGTTACCTCCAATCACTGTTATCTTTCAGTTACGAAAGATACATTGCTTATGAAAGATTATTATAGTCTGGAGGAAACTTGTCGTCCGCGTGAGCTCTGCTGTCACAGTCTGAAGCAAAGTAAGTCTGTATTACTTTATTGCTTTCCTAGATTCAATCGATCTTTCATGTGCGTAAATTTGTTTTTAAATTGTAGAATAAATGTCAAAGGCAAAAACTTCGGACATAGTAGAGATCCTAATGTATGGCTGGAATGGTTCAATGAGCTGAGTGATGAAGATGTTCACAATGATAGCGCTGACTCAGAGACTGAGGATTCTGTTCATGAAAGCGGTCATGATTCAGGAACAGATCAAGAACTGTCATAAAATAATGAATATGAATCACAGGAAGAAGTAACTCAAGAGAATGCAGTTTATTTAGGGAAAGATGGAATAACTAAACGGAGGAAAAATAAATATCCTACCAGTGTTAGAAGCAGATCTTGTAATTTTATTACGCATTTGCCTGAACCAAAAAACTCAAGCTCATATAAAAAAGACAGAAATAGTAATTCTGAATTGGTTCTTGGATGAAAACATAATAAGCATTATCGCAACATGCAGTAATGAATACATCAATTAAGTTCGTGGTAACTTCTCTGTGGAAAGGGACGCTAAAGAAACAGATGCGATAGAGATCAGAGCTTTCATTGGTTTGTTGTATCTATGTGTGTCTTTGAGATGTTCTACGAAGAGTTTATCGAAATTGTGGGATAACTCAAAGAGAAACGGACTTGAATCATGTTACTTACGCATAAGTGAAAACCGATCAGGTTTCTGTTGAGGTGTCTGAGGTTTGGTAATATCCGTGATACAGGTGTTCGCATAGAGATTGACAAGTTGGCTGCTATTAGAGAGGTACTTGAAATATTCACGAACAATTTTAATAAACATTTTTGAAACAGCGACAAAAGATTTTATTTTTTATTTATCTTTTTAAAATTCAGTCTTGATCGCACCACGTATGCTACAAGAACATAGGTGACCGGTTTCCGTCATATCACATGACTATCATAAGACCTATAATTTAATTTAGAACGTAATAGAAACCTTACTAGATTTACATTAAAATATGAAAAAATGCTTATAAGGATAAAATACAATAAGACGAACAATTGTTGTTGATAATTCTTCCGGGTTATATGCCCGTGGAACATGGAATTCTTCTATTCCTAACGTTTCGTCCAATACTAGGTTGGACATCTTGTATGGCTGGTCCTGCTGAGTCCTGCCGAATAGAAGAATTGCCTGGACCACGGCCATACAACCCGGAAGAATTATCAACAACAGCACCATCCGGTCGTGAAAGCCTTCATTGTATGAAGACGAACAACTGCCAAAAATATTTTTCACCTAGTGAATATCTTACTGTTGACAAACAGCTTTTGGCATTTAGAGGAAACTGCCTGTTTAGTCAATATATTCCTAGCAAACCAGCAAAGTGTGGGTTAAAGTGTTTGCTTTGGTTGATGTAAAAACAGCTTACACTTTGAATTTCGAGCCGTACGTCGGTAAGCAACAAGAGGGACCATGTAATGCCAGTAATTCTGCTGAAGATATTGTTCTTCGAATGATCAAACTGTTTCAAACGTTAGAATATATTATACTGTGTGCAAATATTAAATGTATTATAATTAGATTTAATAAAAAATAAAAAAAAACGGTCATAAAGACCGTTCAAAATGTGCAAATGGACTGCTTGCTTTGTGGATGACACCAGTCATCCGCGCGAGTGACGATGACACGAGTTTTTGCGCGAGAAACGGAGGGTTAATTGGTCGCTATCTACTTCCGATGTGGGGGGAGGGGTATGGCATGTTAAGTGGAGATGTCAGCTTTACCTTACTATATCTACAGATATTAATACAAACAATTAAAAGGAAAAACAAGTTATAAAAAAGATGTACAAATATCAAATACTCTGCGTATTCAACAAAGCGTGGTCAGGACTCTTTCATTATTGCGCCTACGCGCGTGGCAGGTAGCTGGCGGCCTTGAACTGGGGCTTTTACCGGCTGCGTCGTCTCTGAATACTTTCATCTCGTGCGTGCCCATTGCACGCGGAGTAAAGCAACGAAGTAGTCGCGTGTTGCACCGTGGATTCCTCCACAGATATTTTTTTCATTTTTTGGAAACAAGGTGCGCGTTTGTGGTAGTGTCGATGCCATCACAACAGACCTCCAATCTTACGGCCCCGGAACCAAATGTTTACCCGTCTAGCGCATATTCAGCGGAGAGGAAATCCGTCGATCAGCACCCGCCGATAAGGTAAGTTCCTTAAAAAACACTTCCCCATTTATTAAAAGTGCAATGTAGTTTAGTAAAAATGTTTGTAGGTTTGCACACGCGTACTAAGCGTCAACACACTTCTTTTGGGAAAAAAAAATCATTTTTACCCAGGTTCCTTGCCGAACTGCCGTCCAGCTCTATTAACTACTTATTTTCCATAAATTGTCTGCTTTCGTATGCTGTTATTCTTTGAACAAACTCTTATTTACATAGTTAAAATTGTAATACATTCATATATTACATATTATGTCCGACATTCCACTCCCACGTACTTCATATTGAAATTTGTTTCGATCATTTTCACAGTCATATAACTTTACTTTGTAAATAATAAGCTTATTTACATTCATATCTTAGAATACATATACGTAACTGCAGTTACAAAGATCGTCCTTATATACATATATGCATCCGTATGTTTGGTATCACAAATCTTTACGTAAGAAACATTACACATAATTCCTTTCACATTATTCATAGAAGCTTGTTTATTTATGGTGCAGGTGGGGAAGCATCAGTATCTATTTCAAATACACTACGCGCTGCTTCTGTAACTACGCTTAGCATCGGCTCTAGAAATGTGGACGGAATCTATTTGACTACAGGCCCATCGGACTACTAAGGAAAGGGCGTATAGCTCATACATCGTCTTACAAGAAGACTCTCAATCAGCATTGTTCATGTTAGATTCTGGTTATGTTCCTACTATGTGAAACAGACATTGTTTACTTCAGACGAAATGTACCTTAAGTATTCATGACATGTGTTTAATGTCATATATGTTGTCATATACATATTGTAAAGAGAAAAATGGATCTTGGGAGTTTCCGAAGCAGTGACTGTGTGTAGGTCGGCCCCTTACTCGTTCGGTAGCAACAAACATACATCATTACGACGTCACTTACCGGAATGCTACTGCGTATTCCATGAATCGTTCATTCGTATTACTTATATATATATATTTTATATATATATTTTATATATATATTTTATTCGCTTGAGGTGCGGCGCGTTAAACTTGTATGGTACCATGCCACTCTCGAAGCTTATCATTTCTTCTTTGACGCCTTGTCGATGCACTGATCAGCTGGCCAAAGTGGCCGAGCGGTTCTAGGCGCTGCAGTCTGGAACCGCGAGACTGCTATGGTCGCAGGTTCGAATCCTGCCTCGGGCATGGATGTGTGTGATGTCCTTAGGTTAGTTAGGTTTAACTAGTTCTAAGTTCTAGGGGACTAATGACCTCAGAAGTTGAGTCCCATAGTGCTCAGAGCCATTTTTTTTTTTTTTTTGATGCACTGATCACTGAAAAGAAAAAACTTAAAACTAACTTAAAATTAAACGTGTACTAGCTCAGTGGCCATTGATTTAATCATTCTCTTACCTCAGTATGCAGACGTTTTATTCACCTGTTCTGCCCAGTACATCACCCGCTCCACTTACATTTACCTGTAAAGAAAAGTATCTACAACATTCTATAAAGCGTGAGATACTTGTGCTCGTCATCCCTGTATCCTGCTTTCATTGTAGCTGTCATCGCTCATACTCTTAAATGTATGTTACACGTCCTGTAGTACACTTCCTGTAAACGCCTGTACATATCAATATATAGTAGATTAACATTATTATATTATGTAGATAGTACTCGTAGTCTCTTGTTCATTTCCTTAGTTCAACATTGCATACATATATTAGAGTTAGTCCACCTTAAGTTTATAGTTATAATATGGTTATTCCTTCTTTCTTCCTATATGTACATAATTCCTGTAAATATGTGTGTGTGCGAGTCGCGTTTAACTGCGTTACCTGGCGGTCGTTTGTCATGTCAGCTGTCTAATACTTAAACCTGCTGCGGCCGTGTTTATACGTGCAGGCGCGTGAGTCGTTGCTTTCACGTCGTCTGCTGACTCAGCTCGCCACTGCGATCGCACTATACTGTGCGTCGCAAGTTCTGCTCAGCTTCGTCGCTCTCCGCGTCAGGCGAAGCGCCGTATCGTTGAACATCCCTCTCTCAATTTCGCTTACCTGCTACTTTATACATCAAAATAAAAGCAAAAATCTCTTTATCTAAACATGTTTCCTTAACACTAACATTTAAAAGAAAAAGGAAATTAAATTACTATTACATACTCTATGTACAGCCGTTTTCAGTAAAAATACTTGTGTCAAAAATGTTTCTTTCACAAATGCCTTTAAGTCCTTGTTGGGATAGAGACCTTTATCTCGACCAGTCCTCTCGTAAATTAATTGATAAGCTCTAGGACATGGGATTTTGGAAATTATATACGGTTCTTTATAAAATAATTTCCACTTCTTCGTTAACGTTTCCTATTTTTGTTGACTTAGAACGCGTTCGTAACAGAACTCGTTTGCCTTGAGTTAAATGTGTAAAACTCTTCATTTTCCGATCATACACTCCTGGAAATTGAAATAAGAACACCGTGAATTCATTGTCCCAGGAAGTGGAAACTTTATTGACACATTCCTGGGGTCAGATACATCACATGATCACACTGACAGAACCACAGGCACATAGACACAGGCAACAGAGCATGCACAATGTCGGCACTAGTACAGTGTATATCCACCTTTCGCAGCAATGCAGGCTGCTATTCTCCAATGGAGACGATCGTAGAGATGCTGGATGTAGTCCTGTGGAACGGCTTGCCATGCCATTTCCACCTGGCGCCTCAGTTGGACCAGCGTTCGTGCTGGACGTGCAGACCGCGTGAGACGACGCTTCATCCAGTCCCAAACATGCTCAATGGGGGACAGATCCGGAGATCTTGCTGGCCGGCCAGGGTAGTTGACTTACACCTTCTAGAGCACGTTGGGTGGCACGGGATACATGCGGACGTGCATTGTCCTGTTGGAACAGCAAGTTCCCTTGCCGGTCTAGGAATGGTAGAACGATGGGTTCGATGACGGTTTGGATGTACCGTGCACTATTCAGTGTCCCCTCGACCATCACCAGTGGTGTACGGCCAGTGTAGGAGATCGCTCCCCACACCATGATGCCGGGTGTTGGCCCTGTGTATGCAGTCCAGATTGTGGCGCTCACCTGCACGGCGCCAAACACGCATACGACCATCATTGGCACCAAGGCAGAAGCGACTCTCATCGCTGAAGACGACAAGTCTCCATTCGTCCCTCCATTCACGCCTGTCGCGACACCACTGGAGGCGGGCTGCACGATGTTGGGGCGTGAGCGGAAGACGGCCTAACGGTGTGCGGGACCGTAGCCCAGCTTCATGGAGACGGTTGCGAATGGTCCTCGCCGATACCCCAGGAGCAACAGTGTCCCTAATTTGCTGGGAAGTGGCGGTACGGTCCCCTACGGCACTGCGTAGGATCCTACGGTCTTGGCGTGCATCCGTGCGTCGCTGCGGTCCGGTCCCAGGTCGACGGGCACGTGCACCTTCCGCCGACCACTGGCGACAACATCGATGTACTGTGGAGACCTCACGCCCCACGTGTTGAGCAATTCGGCGGTACGTCCACCCGGCCTCCCGCATGCCCACTATACGCCCTCGCTCAAAGTCCGTCAACTGCACATACGGTTCACGTCCACGCTGTCGCGGCATGCTACCAGTGTTAAAGACTGCGATGGAGCTCCGTATGCCACGGCAAACTGGCTGACACTGACGGCGGCGGTGCACAAATGCTGCGCAGCTAGCGCCATTCGACGGCCAACACCGCGGTTCCTGGTTTGTCCTCTGTGCCGTGCGTGTGATCATTGCTTGTACAGCCCTCTCGCAGTGTCCGGAGCAAGTATGGTGGGTCTGACACACCGGTGTCAATGTGTTCTTTTTTCCATTTCCAGGAGTGTAGATTTTCTTCTTATATTCAGCCCTGTTTTCCAGTGTGATTACTGTTTGTTTAATTTTCTCCTCCAGTGTCATTTCCACCGCTGGTATTTTTGATAGGGGTGATTCTATTCGTTCTTTTGTCTAGTGTTAAACGTTAATTCATTTGGTGTGAAACCAGTGGAAGAATTTGTAAGATTGTTATGACCTGCATGGGAGCTGTGAGGTATTCTATCCATTTTGTGTGTGTGTGCGGCGTATATGTCCTTATGAGCTGATTAAATTCCTTAAATACTCGGAGAGAAGTCTTGATACTAAGATGTGTTTTACACCCTGTGATGACATAAATTACTTCCATTTCTGTCCTATAAAATGTGAGGCATTATCAGTAAGTATCACTCGTGGCTTTCCTATCCTCCTCAAGTAATCTTCTTCGATCCCTTTCCTGATGGAGGTCGCTGTTGCACAGTGTTGTACAATGTACACCTAACATGAAATAGTGCTACTGCGTGTCATACTCCACCCTTGCCTCTTGGATAAGGACTAGCTAAATCGAGAGCTAAACCTAGAGGTTTCTTAAATAAAATCGGGTGAAACTCGATATGTTTGGAAGAGTTAGAATGTTTCGCCTTCTGACAGACTGTACATTTTCGTAGTACTTGAAGTACTTGTCGTCTCAAATTTGGAAAATAGCAATGTTTACCTGTCTTCTCGGTACATTTACCTGCCCCATAGTGTCCCCACACTTCATGGGTCTACATTATGAATTCCTGAATGTATTTCTCAGGGAGACAAACGCACCATTCTTCTGAGTCAATATGTTTGCGATGGAATAGAACACCCTTACATTCCGTGTGCCACAATTTTACCTGATCGTTGCCTTTCTGTGTTAGTTTTTGTTTGACCTTGCGTCATCTTAGGTCGTATTGTTGTTTGGTTTTCACGTGTTTACAAAACTTATTGTAGTCAGATTGCGGTATTTTACTTTGCATAAAAAGAGTTCTTATTTCAGAATCCCGTTTCAAAAAGTCACTAAATTCATCTAGTCCTTGAGGTAACCTTGATAGAGCATCGGCAGTGATGTTGTGACTTCCCTTGATACAAATAATTTCGAATCTCAATTCTTGCAGATATAGACATCATCTTGACAAACTCCTGTGCAATAATCTGTATGTCAACAAGAATGAAAGGGATTGGTGATCACAATATTCTTTTGTACTCTTACCCCATAAACAGTACTCAAATTTTTTGAATGGCGAGACTACTGCCAAAATATCTAATTCTGATGCAGACTATGATGGTTCTGCCTCAGTTAATGTGCGGCTAGCAAAACTAATTACCTTTGGCAATATCTTACCGCCTTCCTCTCTCATCTGGAGCAGACAATCCCCCAAGACCATGTGAGGGGGCGTCTGTGCACATAGAGAAGTCCTTCTCCATATCGGGGTCACTCAGCATTTTAGCATTCACTAATGCCTCTTCAATATTATTGAAATCCTATTGGCACTTGTCATCCATAGCCATGGTTTGTTTTTGCATAATAAATTAAGCAGGGGGTCACTGTTCATCAATTCAGATGTGTGTGAATTCTAAGGGACCAAAGTGCTGAGGTCATCGTTCCCTAGACTTACACACTTCTAAAATTAACATATGATAAGAACAGCACCCCCCCCCCCCTGTCCGAGGGAGGGGCCGGCCGGTGTGGCCGTGCGGTTCTAGGCGCTTCAGTCTGGAACCGCGTGACCGCTACGGTCGCAGGTTCGAATCCTGCCTCGGGCATGGATGTGTCTGATGTCCTTAGGTTAGTTAGGTTTAATTAGTTCTAAGTTCTAGGCGACTGATGACCTCAGAAGTTAAGTCGCATAGTGCTCAGAGCCATTTGTCCGAGGGAGGACTCGAACCTCCGACGGGAGAGGCCGCGCAATGCGTGATATGGTGCCTCACACCGCGCGGCTGTTCAGCAGTTGTTTGGGTATGATCTTACGGAAGAACGACGCTAATGCTAAAGAAGCTTTAAGCTGTTTCTTGTTCCTAGGTGCAGAACAATTGCGTATGGCATCGAGTTTGCCGGTCGTGGTGGCCGAGCGGTTCTAGGCGCTTCAGTCCGGAACCGCGCGACTGCTACGGTCGCAGGTTCGAATCCTGCCTCGGGCATGGATGTGTGTGATGTCTTTAGGAGTTACGTTTAAGCAGTTCTAAGTTCTAGGGAACTGATGACCTCAGATGTTGAGTCCCATAGTGCTCAGAGCCATTTTTTTGGCATCGAGTTGCTTAGGATCAGGGAGGATACCTTGTTCGGAGATAATGTGACCAAGAAATTTTACCTTCTCCCTGCCAAAGTAAGAGTTTTTTAAATTGGCTGTCGTCCTGTATTCTGAAGAACGTTGTAAATCTTCCACAATGAGCTGAATGTGTTCTGACCACGTGGGGGTGGTGATTAACAAGTCGTCAACATAGACTGTAACCTTGCTAACAAGGGAACCTCCCCATCGCACCCCCCTCAGATTTAGTTATATGTTGGCACAGTGGATAGGCCTTGATAAACTGTACACAGATCAAACGAGAAAACAGGAAGAAGTTGTGTGAAACTATGAAAAAATAAGCAAAATATACAAACTGAGTAGTCCATGCGCACGATAGGCAACATCAAGGACAATCTGAGCTCAGGAGCGCCGTGGTCCCGTGGTTAGCGTTGGCTGCGGAAAGAGAGATCCTTGGTTCAAGTCTTCCCTAGAGTAAAGAATTTTAATTTTTTATTTTCAGACAATTATCAAAGTTCAGGCACTCACACATAATAAACTTCGCTCTCCAAAATTCCAGGGCATGGTCAGATTTGCTTGGACATATGCATGGTTTGACAGTCTACACACGGAAAAATTTGAAAACGTTAAAAACATATGTTTTGACAGAGCAGAGGGAAAACTGTGCGACTCTGAAACTGTTGCATTCATTTGCTGCAGTTTATGTGACAAATTCTTATGTTTTCCATCACTTTTTAGGGAGTGATTATCACATCCACAAGAAAACCTAAATCGGGCGATATACAAGAATCTTTTTACCCATTCGCCAAGTGTACAAGTTAGGTGGCTCGACAACATATTCCTGTCATGTGACGCACATGCCGTCACCAGTGTCGGATAGCATATATCAGATGTGTTTTCCTGCGGAGGAATCGGTTGACCTATGACCTTGCGATCAAATGTTTTCGGTTCCCATTGGAGAGGCACGACCTTCCGTCTAGTAATCGCACTGTTTTGCGCACCGCAAAACACAGACACTAAACTTATTACAGTGAACAGAGACGTCAATGAACGAACGGACAGATCATAACTTTGCGAAAATAAAAAAAATAGTTTTTCACTTAATGGAAGACTTGATCCAGGGACCGCTCGTTCCGCAGCTGCTCACGCTAACCACGGGACCACGGCGCTCCTGAGCTCACACTGTCCTTCATGTTGCCTTTCTTTCTCATGGACTACTCAGTTTCTATATTTTGCTTATTTTTTCATCGATCCACACAACTTCTTCCTGTTTTCTCGATTGATCTGTGTTCAGTTTTTCAAGGACTATCCACTGTGCCAACTTATAACTAAATCTGAGGGGGGTGCGATGGGGACGTTCCCTTGTAAGTAGCTCTGGTGGTGGTGGTGGTTAGTGTTTAACGTCCGGTCGACAACGAGGTCATTAGAGACGGAGCGCAAGCTCGGGTTAGGGAAGGATTGGGAAGAAAATCGGCCGTGCCCTTTCAGAGGAACCATCCCGTCATTTGCCTGAAACGATTTAGGGAAATCACGAAAAACCGAAATCAGGATGGCTGGAGACGGGATTGAACCGTCGTCCTCCCGAATGCGAGTCCAGTGTGGTAACCACTGCGCCACCTCTCTCGGTAAAGTAGCTCTGGTTCTAATACGTTATATAACGCTGTGATGAATACAACTGCACTTATATTCAGACCAAATGGCAGGACGCAGAAATCAAAGCTCCTACCACCACATACGAAAGCTGTGTATCAGCGATGAAAGTAGAACACCCTAGCGCCACCCACCACAGCTCGCTTTTAAATCTTCAGATTGCTCCGTGTATAGATCTTCTGTCAGATCATTGAATTTTTGTGTGATACTCGAAATAATCCAACACATATTTTTGCTCAGTTTTGAAATTTGAAAAACCGTATGACAAATCGTTACATTTTAAGTTACTCTAAGCTGTATTGAAAGTCATGTTCATATCATGGAATATAGTGTTCATATCGTTCACAGTTGTCAGTAGTTGCTGTAACAGCGCATTGGTGGTACTATTATCGTTGCTATTAGCAGTACTTTGGATTTAATATTCGGGTTACCGATAATCGATGTCCGTCCTATGTTGTCAAAATACATTGTTGTTTCACGTTTCTTTGTATCGAACGAGGACGAGGTCTGCACCCGCATTGGCCAACCAACATCAGTAGTCGTGCGTCCATCTCCTGGCATCAACATGCCGGCCGTATTAGATGCTCAAAAGCCGGAGACTCCGAAACAGTGACCGCCCAGGTATCAACCGGTGATTCTCAAATCTATGCATAAAAATCGGAGAATACACGCACGTCAGCTTCTACCTCCGCTCATCCAGTATACTAGTTAGTTCACTATTCAGCCACCCAGAGAGCGCTACGAGCGCCGACGCCGGGACTTGTCCCCTTCGCTACAGGCGAGAACAGACAGGTCGGAGCCTTCCGTTGCAGTTGCTGGTCGCGGAAACCTCGTGACCACTCCTGGTACTGGCCGCGGACTGGGGTCACTAACCCTTAGCACACTGTGCGACAAGCAAGCATGGATTGGATGTATAGTTGTAACCGTAATTCCACCGCTGACATAGGCTCCCTAGTTTAAAAAAATCACTTTGACCCATTCCGAAACGGGGACGTTGTTGATCATACACCACGAACTTCTCACGTGAAATATAAGCTCTTCCCTTTCATACGAACTATCTTCGAAGACAGAAGAAATCAGACCATAAACGTATTTGCACGTTGCTAAAGAATCGTTACTTGTTGTGAAAATGCTGTACAACAGTAGGACACACGCTATATTTCCTCATCAAGTAAAAAATACCTGTTAGCTTAATATCTGTCACGTAAAGTTTCATCGCAGTAGAATATTAAACTCATTTTTGGCTGATGACGGAGTGCTAGGAGCTCGCCCTACCTCTGTCACAGAATGTCTCCTCACTTTCGAATCTCGTCAAATGCTCGTCACCTGCGGAGTCTCTTAAGGTAGCCAAACAGCAGCACAGAGGAGTTGCAAATATCAGTTTAAATACTACGTATCACTTTATAAGTTCCATAATAGAGCTTCTTTTATTTCGATGCCCATGTTTCCCTGTGCAGATGAGAGATTAAAATTTCTTTAAGAAGTGTCACTGGAACTCATGAACCATACCACTGGTACTCCGCCCTCGCTTCGGCACGTCATTGATATCAAACTGATTGAACAACTAATTAAATTGATCATGAGAGCTCCTTTTCGGGGTGAGTAGTTTTTTACCTGGACTCGGTTTCACTCGCCAGGAAATCATTAGAGACGCTTGTGTGACGTCTCTGGGGGCTTTTCAAATGGCTCTGAGCACTATGGGACTCAACATCTGAGGTTATCAGTACCCTAGAACTTAGAACTACTTAAACCTAACTAACCTAAGGACATCACACACAGCCTTGCCCGAGGCAGGATTCGAACCTGCGACCGTAGCGGTCGCGTGGTTCCAGACTGAAGCGCCTAGAACCGCTCGGCCACACTGGCAGGCTGGGGACTTTTCACAGGCTAGGTAGTCACTTTCTCCGATACCAAAATGAGTGGTAACCTTCATCAAATAGCTGAAGATATGCACTGCTAATTACTTTCTGGCTGTCGACCCACTGAACAATAGCAAAATACCTGTCTGCAGACCATCCCACGTGAGTGCGCAGACCTAGGTTTCCCTCACAATACGGCCCTGTAGAATAGTTTCTGTTGGCTCCCGCCAAATTAGTGGCTAGATCCTTCGGCATCTCAAATGTAAATCCCTGGAGGGAAGGTGATGTTCTCAACGAGGAACAATACTAAGAAAATTTTGAGAACTGCATTTGAAGTTGACCGCAGAGAGATTGTACTACCGCCAACATGCCTTTCGCCTAAGGAGTACGAAGAGACTGTACGAGAAATTAGGGCTCCTGCGGAGGCATATAGACAGTCTTTTTCCGTCGCCCTGTTTGCGAGTGGAACAGGAAAGCAAATGACTAGTAGTGGTACAGGGTACCCTCCACCACGCAGCGTAAGATGGCTTGTGAGGTATAATTTACCGATACACAAAACTTACGGAAAAATCTTGCCCTTATTTATCGAGAAAACAAAGTCCCTTCTCGAAACGAGGTTATAATATGTTTGTCCACAACACTTAGAAGAAGCTGTATAGTGCTCACATCCCAACTTTCCCCTATCGTCAGAGTGTCGCTTGCTTGCTATATTCTCACAAATACTCCAGTCTTCGATATACAGCACTTGAATCGCCTGAATTGGACGAGTAAGAGATCTTGTGCGCCAAGTCACAGACCCTGGCTAATTCTCTCGAATCTCCGACATGTTCCGTCAGCACTGTTCCATCAGTGAGACGGCTGTCTAGTCCTCCAGCCGTCACTGACTACGTACAGAGTTATCACAACGAGAAAAATAGCGCCCTAACATACAGGAGGAAAGTTACAACGTGGCACAATATTCGTGGACTGCACAAAGAAATTCAGAAGCTGAACACCTATAATTAGTATCGAATGACTATAAATATTTCTCTGTACATGTCCTTATCATCTTTATCGTATTCCTGTGATTATTAAGCTAGGAAAACGACAATGTAATGGAGTCAGAGTCTTCGTTGACAGCATACCGTTTCATGAGATATGCATCACTTTATTTCAAATGGAGTATGCCTCCATATTTATTTATTTATTTATTTAGCGTATGGCTCATAACATCACAGTAAAAATTACAGAAACAACACGATTTAAAAAAAATCACATATCTATAAACAGAGCAATAAATGTTTGTATATAAGGACACCGCCAATTGTAAATTTACACTCACACAAGAGCAATCACAAGCAGACGTCCAGCTTGGATAATAAATAGTCGATTGCCTCTTGGGTCGCCATTAGGAAATCCCGTGGGTCACCCTCGTATGCCCTTAGTGGGCATTCCTGCACGATGTGTTTGACCGTCTGTCTCTCAGCGCCACAGTCGCAAGCGGCCGAAGGAAGCTTACCCCATCTGTGTAAGGAGTCGGCGCATCTCCGACAGTTGGTTCTGATGCGATTAAGAGTTGACCAAACTTTGCGAGGGCAATCAAATCCTTTTGGTTTACTAAAGATGCGTGGCATACTGTGGCAGTTTACTGCTGTTCTGCTCTCCCATTCCTCTTTCCATCGGTCATTTATTTTAAAGTTGGTTTGGTGCAGAGCCTGTGCGGTCTTTAGTGGAGGATGCCTAGACCGGAGTCGGTTTCCTTGGATGTCGTGAGTAACTTCATGGATTTGTAATTGAAGAATTCCTGCCCCAAATCACAGTGAAACAGAACGACAGACAAAGCGCTATGCCTCCATAATACGGATCTAATAGGATCACAGAGTTTCCAGTGCACTATCCACTGAAACATTTACATTGGTCCAACAGATTCACACATCCACCCATAATTCACAGATAGTGTAAAACAAGGGAGAGATTTGGGACTTAATCACAGCATTGCTCAATTTTTTCACAACAGGCATTGATTGATACTGCACCGACCATGACACTGTATTCCGTCTAGAGTAGAGTATATCCAGAGGGTTAGTACACATACATGTTGGGGTAGTTATTTGTTTAGAAGTAAACCCAGTAAATATCTACTTATTCGTACCGCACTTCGGGAGCCAATTAACCAAGTACAAGCCAGACCAAATCAGTGTCAATGTTTCCTCCAGCAACAGCAGTCATATAAGTACGTCTTACACCTCGGTCCAACCGTAGTGCAACAGTCTCTGGGTGACACACGGACGGGACTTCCGGTCACTCACCTCCCACACAGTCACATCTTAGTGAACGTATCACACTCCCTTAAGAATCTCTGCAGATGAATCCTTTAGCTGAGTGACATGTTAATTCTTAGCGTTTGGATTGCTTGCCTTAATATCCCAGCAAATGAATCCGAAACTGACAAATTCATTCTACTTCAGATCATTCCAGATGCTTACTACCAGGGACTATACGAAGTTAACACTTCTGATGACAGTGTACGGGACATCTAGTCCTATTAATATACAACATATTTAGTTACATTGAGGTCAACTACGAACTCCACCACGGGTCTTCCGCCTGCTCGCAGGCAACTTCGTCACCTACGAAGATCCCACATCTAAAACAAATACACTACAAGCAGTTGCACAGTGCATGGTGGAGGGTACAGCGCACCACTACCGTCGATTATCATGGGTGTGTGGGTAGTCAGGGCCGGCCGAAGTGGCCGTGCGGTTAAAGGCGCTGCAGTCTGGAACCGCAAGACCGCTACGGTCGCAGGTTCGAATCCTGCCTCGGGCATGGATGTTTGTGATGTCCTTAGGTTAGTTAGGTTTAACTAGTTCTAAGTTCTAGGGGACTAATGACCTCAGCAGTTGAGTCCCATAGTGCTCAGAGCCATTTGAACCATTTTTTTTGGGTAGTCAGGTGGTTGCGACAGAGCAGCGAGGGAGTCGTGTGGTCAGGCCGGGGCCGCGGCAGGTGTGTCCCAGTGGTCGGAGTTGTGAGGCACTGGCTGCGAGAGCTGCAGAGTTCGGCGCCCACGGAACCTGGATACTGGAGTTAATAAGTTAACCTGTTACGAAACCTCAACTGCTGTGACATCTCTTCGTTCACTGACGGTTGTTGCTTCCTGGGCCGTCCCCACAAGCAGCAACATATGGTGTGCCGGTTCAAATGGTTCAAATGGCTGTGAGCACTATGGGACTCAACTGCTGAGGTCGTTAGTCCCCTAGAACTTAGAACTAGTTAAACCTAACTAACCTAAGGACACCACACACATCCATGCCCGAGGCAGGATTCGAACCTGCGACCGTAGCGGTCTCGCGGTTCCAGACTGCAGCGCCTAGAACCGCACGGCCACTTCGGCCGGCGGTGTGCCGGAGTCGGCAAATTTTGCAGCCGTTTTCCTGTATGGTATTTAATTATTGAAATGATTGTAACTTTAGTGAAATGCACCAGCAGTATCTTCTGCCTTATGGCCATTAACCTTCAATTTACCTGCCCTGGTCGTTAGCATCGTTTTCCGGCAGTATTTTTTTTTCCTTGCCGTGTTGATACTGTCTGGCATGGCGTATAGTTCGACAGCTTGATGCTGTTCTCCTTTTTTTCTCCTTGGGTGGTTATTTTGCCTTGACTGTATTTAGATGCCAATTATCAAGACGTAGTGCTGCTGCAATCTTCGTCCTCGCTGATATTTCGGTTGTCGTGCCATTGGTTGGGTGGAAGGGAATTGATTAGGTTGTTGGTTGGTTCTTCAGCCATACCTAAGTAGTGCTGCCACCCCATTATATAGTGTTATGCTTGGCTGCCTGTCTCACCTTACCTGTTGTTAGAGTTTCCTGCCCAGGCCGACCCTTGGGACACTTCTGAGCACCACTGTACTGTAGTTTTGGATTGTGATTTTCTTTTGTCTCAAGTACTGTGTGAGGCCATCAGCCGTGTATTGATTCAGTATGTGGCCTTCAGCCGAACCTTATGTGAAATATCTTAAGAAATGGCCTTCAGTCGTCTGAAGTAAAAGAAAAAAAAAAAAAAGAAAAAGATAAAACCATCATTTGAAAATTTGCTCTCTACCTTATTTGTTATCCAGGCATTAAGCCTTGAGTTATTCTGTATATGGCCTTCAGCTGAACCTTATGTGAAATATCTTAAGATTAGGTCTTCAGCATAATTAAATTAAAATTTGTCTAAAACCTATTAAAATTTCCTTACTGGAGTACTTGTTAGCCAGTCGTTAAGCTCTCAGTTCTTCTATTTTGTAACTAAGGCCCTCAGATGTGTGTATTCCCTAACGCAATTTTAATAACTTGTGTTCTGACCTTCAGCCGCATTGTTTATGAATTCCTTTAAGGGCATGTGTGATTGTTATTAGCAAATAAAGTTTGAATGTTTGTGCAGCTAGCAGCTACTGATTTGGGCCCCTTTCCACAACCTAATCCGCTCTGTCCTGCAAATCCAGATTTCAATACATGTTAGTGTCGGGATAGCAGCTGAAAATGACCCCAAAGTGGAAATTGAGAATGTATAGTGAGGTTCGAAGGCGGGGATCATTCAGATAGAGCAAGAGAAGCTGCCGTTTATAGCTATGGGCTGTTCACTGCTATGCACGACTCACTCCATCTCATTATTCCCATCTCTGACAGCAGCAGTGTTACTGCATCAATGTTCGCTGTACTTTGAGTTGCTACATTACAATTAACAGCTCAGGAGCCCTCCCAGGGTGTAGTTCTAAAGCAAAAAATGCCATGAATATACGTGATCTTCAGAAGTGGTATTTGCTGCAGTGGAGCGAGAGTGGACATGTGGTACTGTTTTGCGTAAGATAGTGGGAGCATTGAGATGTAAATGAGCTGTTCGTAATTTCGGTAACTCAAGTATTGAGATATAAATGTACTGTTCGTGGTTTCGGTTACTCAAACATTCCAAAATCAAAGAAGGTTCACTGGAATATGATATACGTAGGTTGGAACTGCTACGGCAACACTGCTATGGAAACACTATGCAATGGAATCTACTATTGTCGATGATAGCACACGTTGTTGACATGCCTACCTTACCTCCGAGCAAATGGAATCGCCTGTCCCACGTCACTGACGTGCACACAATCGAGGGAAGCACAGTCGCTTGTGAGCGAGCGGTCTAACGTAACGGTGTCACCGTTTTCGAAACCGGAAGAACGAAGTTCGATCAAGATTGAATGTGCCAGAGGTCGCATTGCACGACAGTGTCGTCAAGGTCTTCGAGAGGCGTGCGGGGAATCGGCATTGCCGTACAGAACAATGGTACGTTGGGAAAAGCCTTCAACGAAGGTCCGCAAACTGTGACAGACATGCATCGGGCAGGTCGTCTTAGCGTCTCTGAAGAAGTGCATCCTGTTGCCGCGTTCGTGGACATACGATTCGTGAGCTCGCCCATGAATTCGGATTGGCGCATACGACTGTGCTTCGCATCCTGAAGGAAAGCCTGGGCATGCGAAAAATTGAATCAATACGGGTTCTGCTTGACTTCACGGAAATGCAGAAACGGATGCGTTACGACGCTGCTCAGAAGTAGTTGAAGCGCCATGAGCGCGAAGGAGAGGCTTTCTTACGCCGTATCGTAACACTGGATGAGACATGGGCCACACCGTACGAGCCAAAACTGAAAAGCCAATCCAACGAATGGCGTCATTATGGGTCGCTGCGAAAGTCGAAATCCGTCACAGCCCCAGTATGGTCAAAGTTATGGTGATTCTCGTGTACGACTGTCATGGTGTTATCCTAACGCATTACGTTCCTCCACGGCAGCGCACAGTATTACCATTCGTTTTTGGAGAATCACCTGCGACCAGCTTTATGAAAGAAGCGGCAACACTTTCTGCGCAACCCATCCGTCGTTTTGGACGACAGTCCGCGGGCGCATACAGCGCAAGCTGTGGCTGCTCTGTTCGGTCGACTTTGATTTGATTCCGAAGACGAAGGAACCACTTCGTGGCATTCGCTTCACAACTGTTCCTGAGATTCGACAGGCAGTAGACCGCGCCATTCGCACCATCAACAGAACAGGCTCTGCCGACGGTATACTAAGACTTCCACATCGCTGGTGACTACTTTGAAGGACAGTAGCAGGTGCAAACATGTAACTCTTTTGTATCGGTTGTAAATAAATAGTTACCAATATTAAGTTCCAACCCTCGTACATACTTCAACAGATTTTTCATATAATAAATGCGGAACTCACAGCACACAAAAAACAATTATTTGTGAAATACTGTCGCCTAGCTACCAAACGTCACTCAGTGTTATTTGTGTACAATGATGCAGTGCATCGGACTGCCTCCACCGTTAACAAATTTTTCTTTAAAACTAGAGTCTTCCGTGCCATATAGCTGTATATAGACTCTATTCTTATTTCTAAATGTAATTCATGTACAAAGAATTTGTCTGCAAAGAATTGCTTTACAAGTACACCCTGTGATGACTCCTGAGCTGTTAATTTTTAACGTAGCAACATCAAATACAGTGAGTGTTAATACAGTAACACTCCTGCTGCCCAAGGCGGGAATGCTGAGACTGAATGAGTCGTATCCAGGCGTCAACAGCCACTCATCACATTTGGCAGCTTCCCTCACTCTATCTGAATGAGCCCCACCTTTGCACCTCACTGTACATTCTCAGTTTCCATTTTAATTTTGAGGTAACTGTCAGTTGCTGTCCCAACATTAACATGTATAGACCCGTATGTGGTTACTGCTGAACAGTAACATCGACTAGACAACTAAACACTTCATACTCCTGTCAGCTCTTATCTGTTCATGTTACGTAACTGATCTACGAAGCGGAAATATGATGTAGATGTTGCTAGGATCGTACATGTTGGCATATGTGTCGGGAGAAAATCTCTGGGAGAGACGACGTACTTCTCCCAGAAATACGAGGCTCGTCCACAAAGTAAGTTCCGTTTCTATTTCTATCCGCGGCCGCGCTGCGATCGCAGTTCCGAGCCTGCGCGGCTGTTACTCTGACTCAAGGAGAACACATGTACGCCATTTTCAGATCGCCGCTGCCGACGTGTGCTTTGTAGTGCTTCTTCACAATGTCAGTCGTAATTGAAAATGCCGCCGCGTGTGAAATCAGGTCTGTGATTCGTTTTCTAAATGAAAAGAAAGTTAAACCAAAGGAAATTCATCGGCAAATCTGCGAGGTGTACGGAAAAAATGCTATGAGTGGTTCAATGGTTGGGAGATGGGTCAGACTGTTCAATGAAGGACGTGATCAAGTGCACGATGACGAAATGGACGCCCGTGTATGGTTACTGATGAACTGGTTCACACAATTGAAGAGAAGATTAAGCACAACCGTAAGTTTACATTTGCTATGGAAGTTCCGCAAATCTCACGATCACTAATTCATAAAATTGTTACTGGAAAACAGAAATTTCGAAAACCACATGGTTGAATATACAGGCGACAACCTTCTATGAAGAAGGCATGCAAACACTTGTGCCACGCTATGACAAGTGCCTACAAAATTTCGGAAGCTATGTAGAAAAGTAGTTTAACAGTTGTAGATTTTTGTGCAACAAATACTTTTTCTGTATGTGTACACGTTTGTTTTATATAACCAAACGGAACTTACACTGTGGAGCCGGCCAGGGTGGCCGAGCGGTTCTAGGCGCTACAGTCTGGAACCGCGCGACCGCTACGGTCGCAGGTTCGAATCCTGCCTCGGGCATTGAAATGTGTGATGTCCTTAGGTTAGTTAGGTTTAAATAGTTCTAAGTTCTAGGGGGACTGATGACATTAGAAGTTAAGTCCTATAGTGCTCAGAGCCATTTGAACCATTTTTGTACACTGTGGATATACGTCGTATACGGATGAATTAGAATAGGTATGGAAGTATACAGGTAACGTTTTACTTGATCAGCGTGTGTGATTAAGAGGGAAGGGTAATCGACAATCCTGGTGCGATGTGACCTCTTCCATGTACTGTACAGCCGCTCGTTGTGTATTTGTATAAGATGTGGGATGTTCGTAGGTGACGGAGTTGTCTGTAGGCAGGCAGGAAAACCTATGGTGGAGCTGGTACTCGACCTGCATGTTACTGAATCTGTTGCACATTAATAGGATTCGATATCCCGAACACTATCATCGCAGGCGTTAACTTCAATAAAAATATGCTTAGCAGTAAGCGTCTGGAGCGGGCTGGAGTAGAATGCATATGTCGGGATCGGATTCATTTGCTGTGATCTTAAGGGAAGGAGTCCAAACACTAAGAACTGACAAGTCGGTGAGCTAAACCGGAAGAATATGTCAGGCTCATATTCACCTGCATTGATTCTTAAGGATGGTGTGACTCGTTCATTAAGATCTGACTGTGTGGGAGGCGACTGACCGCAAATCCCGTCAGTATGTCACCTAGATGAATGGGCTTACGTTTCCATTAAAATCCCTTTCTTTATAGAGTTTACAAAAACATATATTATTAACTAACAATAAAATACTATACCAGTACCTGACTTGTTTCGCAACTCTACCACGAAATGCATTTCACGCTTTTGCCCTGTAGTGGTAGCCATGAATACTGCTCTTAAACCATGCTCTTGCACGGGTGCCATGGCACTCAGTTGCACTACACACTTACCCCATTGCTACGCCACGCTACGAGGAGGAGGGGAAAGGGAAACTGCAAATACACTGCATTTAAATTGCAGTGCATTCGCACTGCATACCATCTGGTCTCCTGTTTAACATTTCTCAACAACACAAATCACAAAAAAAAATATTTTTTCAGTATTATAAATTATTTTTAGCGCCATAAGCACATAACATAATTTTTATCTGGTACATTTTGTCGCCATACCGATAGACGAGACATTTCCTCAAATTTTTGCACACAAGTTGATACATAATCTTGACTTATGTAGTTTCATAATCGGAAAAATCTATTTCACACACACATGTGGATTGAAATGTAATACTTTTTGCGGTCTCATTACGGGGACGTGGGAACCACCTGAGGAAAACAATGTAGTCGTTCTGGATTGTTTCAGCGTGAAACGATTTGTCTTTAAAACAGAAATTACCTTGCAGATGAATCAGTTACATCTGCATATGCACAAGGCCACTGGCAAGAGAAAAGAGAAAGTTCTCGAAACGAGCTCGAAAACGGATATGAGACCGTCAGTCTCCTAAAAACTTTCAGAAAACTGTCCCTGTAATGCTTTCAGTGTCGTCATAAATTCTACAAACGTCGCGGTTTCCTTAACGTGAATAAGGACAGGAAAATTGACTGCGTTTGTCAGAGTGCGTGCCTTCTACAATGCGATTTTCCTTTTAAATGCCTCCCCATGAAATCAGAAATTGTTTCTCACATTTCAAAGTCTTATAGCGGGCAGTTTCAGCCTCGCCCACTTCAAAGGCGAGGTTGGCAATCTATTTCGGACGTTCTAATTTTCCTGCTCTCCTTTTTCCTTCATAAATTCAATAGCAGGGAGTTTTAAATCTGAAAATCATTCCAGGCATGCCCCTTGATTTTACTAATGTGCTTTGCAGTAATGTATAAATTCTTAATGATCTTGATCCAGTTGCAACAAAAACTGTTGGAGTTAATCGAGGAATAATGTATGTGACTTTAGAAACTTCGATATTCGTACTAACAATTTCTTCACGTTCTACAGGCTTGCAAATTTAGCGCGAAGTGCCTCTCGATGCACACGACAACGTATGCCTTCTATCGATCGTTGCAACTTTTTTCTCTTTCATTGTAAACTAAATCTTAAAGTGTTCCTTTTTGTAGGAAGAATGTGGTTTTATTAATGTTTGTAAAGAGCCAGTCTCCTGTGCATATATTCCTTTTTTTACTTTTCCATACTTTATGTACGGTAGAAGAAAAACCTCACGCAGTGTCTAATTGTTCAATGAAATGAATACAAATGTATTCTAGGATACCGTAGCGAAAATTCGTTGAAGGTCAGCGATGATGAAGTGATCTGCCGGTAAAACACACAAATGTGTAAGAAATTTTCTATTTTTTTTTTTTTTTTTGTAAGAACGGGCTTTCACCGGTTCTTGTTTCGTTTTTCTTTGGCAGTCTGCCGTAGCGACCAGATAATCTATGTAAATTATGTTTAAAATACATTGTTTTCTGGCGTAAAGTAATGAAATGCGATCTCTTCTTAAAACTACTGTAATTTTTTAAAGTATACCTACTCCAGTGTGGATAATTACACTACTTCTCTATAGCGTAATGTATTTCATACTGGAACCAGCCTAGTTGGCAGTTGATTGTGAGGACACGTAATGACCGAACGCGCCCACTCATTAGTTTATCTTTGCTCACAGTAATCAGCGGCCCTGAGATTAAATGCCGATCATTTTAGTACATCTTGGATTCAGCTTTTGTTACTAATGATTCTGGCATCCGTATCGGAACAGTGATGCTGCAGTTTATTATATTTAGTGGTCCACTATCTTAAAATGAAGCGCTAGTCTCCCGTGAAGTTGCAAAAGTAAAACAAAGTAAAGTAAAAAGACGTAGCACGTCATTATCTGGCGCCCAACGTGAATCATGGAAAATAGTTGTAAGTGTATTATAATGTTTATCTTTTCTGTTTTATGTATTTCATCCGACGAGTTATTGTGAGTATAACTGCTGCAAACCAAAGGACTACATCGACCAAGTGTAAAATTTTATAAAAGACAGAATTACACATCTAGAGAGAAAAAAAATTTGTTACAATGCAACATTGTATGGAAATGGTAAGGGACACTACCTTTACATGTTCTACAATTTTCTCGTATATTTGGCTCATTTTCTATCTTGAATGGCGAATTTTGTTAGTCTTAAAATAATTCAGAACATTGTTAAAATAAGTTGTCAAACATGACCGTTTTTACGCGCCAGCAAGATGGAATGCTAGTCGTTCCAATGTTTTGTTTCAAGAGTGTCCATCTTGTCTGTCTGTCTACGTAGCTGCTACTGCAGCTTTTAGTTACTGTAAGTGTTAACTGAGATATTGTAACTATCGTTTGAATGTTACTATATTCAGTAAATTGGATTGTGACAAAAATCTGGAAACCATCAATAATGGAGACGGATCCCGAGACTACAAATAAAATCGTTGTCGATGGCGGCAGTATTTCCGGTCCTACAATGGAGAAGGCCGATTCGGATGCAAATGCTTCAGAGCCCGAAATTGCTAATATCAGTGTTCTTTTTGAGGAAGCAGTCGTACAAATGCCAGTTAGTTCGGAAGATACGACGAGCAGACAACCTCTCACATCATTCGATAATTAGTTTGAAAAATTAGCAGAAATGATGACTTCTCGGGATGCTAAAATAAAGAATGAATTAGCTACTCGTGATGCTGAACCAACCAACAAAACTGATCTTAGGCTGAAAGAACATTCTACTAAAATGAATGAAAATTTTTTCGCGTTGTGAGGGAACAATTTTCTAAAATAGATGATAGTTTAAAAGAACAGTCCTATAAAATGGAAGAAAAGTCGTCTCATATTGCCAGAGGACGATCTTCTAAAATGGATGATACACTAAAAAGTAATCAATTAGGATGGACATGATAGTTTTATAACATAGTCAAATACATCAATGACCAAATAACCACGACTTTAGATGCAGTGAAAATCGAAATTTCGGATCTTACTGTGGGTTATCGAGAAATTCTGGTTATTGTAAACCAAATGTTTGACGACGTTAAAATGTTGAAACATATTCAGACTACCATCAAAAATGACACAACAGATTAACGACTTAGCACTTGAGCACGATAAGAGAATAAACCAAAACTTTGCTGCTCAAGGAGATTAATTTACCAAAGCATTTATTGGGTAGATCTTTGAGAGGAACGGTGATATATTAGAAAAGGCTAGAAAGGAAATTCGTGCGGCGGTACAGTTATAGCTGGACTGTTAAGTTTTCGTGTAAAGGATTATCTTTTAAGTTGAATTCAAAACAACCATAACGGTCTCTTCGACTTTTGTTAATCTTATATGAGACAGTTAATTGTTAATTAGGTACCTAGCATTTGTGACAAAAACCACAGCTCGCCGCTCGTGGTACTCATGTTCTGACCAGTTCGGGTAATATGGGTGTGTGGCTACTCCGGGATGCCTGAGATTGCGAGCGAGGCTAACTGGCTGTCGGCTGTTTGTTGTTGATCGTTTACTGAGTCCACGTTAAGAACTACTTTTTATTGGTGGACTGTCTGTGGATACAGCTGCTATCTGTGTTGTGATGGGACACTCATAGTGTGTGCAGTGGGATTACTTGTGTTAGTAATAAATCACTGAACTATGGACTCCTCTAGGAGCAAAACAAATCAATTTCCATTTAATATAAGTAGCTTGCAGAGTCAGCCAACATAAACACTAGTACCAACCTATAACAAGTAAATGACATACGTCCCTACAGTTGCGGATCGTGACTGCTAATTTTATTTATCGAAGCTAGGAGATCTAATCAAGGATGTAGACACTGACTGCCTTGCGTCCTCCAGCCTCTGTGTTGCATGGTACTACCTGTCCCACCTGTTTTGTAATGAGTGTCGCGCGTCGGTCGCCTGTTGACTACATGGTGTACTACTAGTAAGCTGATCATGCGGTGTCGCTAGCCTGGGGTTAACACCTGTGGTGGAGGAAAAAGAAGGGTTCCGGAGCCAAGCGTCCTCCCCCGCGCTGACCCCGATGCCACTGAGTACATGAAGACATTGACCGCACTTTGCAATGTGTTCAGTAAAAAAAAAAAAAATTCAGTTCGTCTGTCGTCTGTAACATCGAGTTTGCTTTGAATTGTATTGCCTGTACGTCCGAAGACAATGAGTCTACTTTGCATTGTATTCAGTAACATATTTTTCCAGTTCATTCACCATCGCCTACACATCCGAAGACAATGAGTTTAATTTGCATTTCATTCAAGAGTTCATCTATTGTCGCCTGTATATTTGAGGACATTAACTCTACTTTGCATTATATTCATTAAAAAGTTTCTCGGTTTAGCTACCGTCATTTGCACATCTGAAGACATCAAGCCTGCTTAGTATTATAGAAAATCAAGATTTACGTTTATCGTTGACTGAATGAAGAAATTTTATAACTCCACTTAATCCTAATAAAATCAGACTGTAAGCTAGTTTACTAGCCTCATATATGGAAAATATGTGTCTATGAAAAATGCTTCAACAGTAACACCTTCTCAGTTTTAGACGCAACTTCATTTGGTAAATACCTGTTTTAAAGCTATGTAAACATAATCAGCAAAAGAAAGAATCTCCGTATCGTCAGCCACCATTTCCCACCAAAAAACATTCCAGCAGAATTAAAACTAATGAAGTGTTCATCTTTCGTTTTTTTTTTTTTTTTTTTGCGAAGCATTGAGGTCTATTCGTCTAACAGAACAACTTCAGGTCTTCTTCGTGTTTTGCAGGAAGAATATAATGTTATTAATGTTTGTAAAGAGCACACTCCTGTACAAAGGCTTTATCTTTTATAGCTTCTGCGTAAGGCACATCTACTCTAATAACCATGTCGTTATGAGAAGAAAAATGTCCCATAAAGTCTAGTAGCTCAATGAAATGCATTCACAAAAGTATTCTGGGACACTGTAATGGAAACTCATCGATGGTCAGCGATGCTGAAATGTCCTGTCGCTAAAACATACGAGTGTTATTTTGTAACTAGGATCCCTCATTCATTATTGTTTTGTCTTTCTTTGGTAGTGTATCGTAGCGAACAGACATGCTATGTAAGTTTTGTTTAAAATTCATTGTCTGCTGGCCTAAAGTAACTAAATATGATCTCTTCTTGTAACTAGTTGTAGGGTAAGCGAGTTGCTCACATGCGTTATTCTTTACACCAGTTACATTTATTATTTTGTGTGCAAGAGTTAACTCGCGTGGCATGCCCTGGCTGGTCTGGATCTAGGGTAAGCTGGATGCTCTCAACCATTATCCTTTATGCCAGGTAGATTTATTATTTTATAGGCATGAGTTAAATTTTGTGGCAAGCTGTGGCTGGTCTGGATCTAGCGTAGGGGGGTTGCTTTCAGCCGTTATTCTTTATGCCACGTAGATTAATTATTTTGTGGACATGAATTAACTTAGATATGCCATGAGCAATCCGATAAATCATATTTGCCCTTGGATCTACAGTCACTCAAGGCTCAGTGTTCAGCTACGAGAGATTGGAATATTTGCTATACATATCTTGGGCTTTCACTTGCCACTTAGTTCTGATTATATCCTTTTTAATGCCACTTGTTAGTGGATGTTAGATTCTCTTGGAATCTCTTTATTAATCCATATAAAGATACGTATCTTATATTATTAATTAATAATAAAATACTATACACAATTTGCTTCACATTTCTACAGATTTCAGGCTTTTGATGCATAACGAAATACTGTTGTCGAATGTCGGTTGGCTTATTAAAGCAGCTAGGTGTATACTGTTAACCTACACCTCAAACTAGTTTTTCTCATAATATCTATAATAGTATATAAAACCTTAGGAGCTATGTACGGTCAGTAATAGAATTACTATTTGTAGTGGTAGTTCAATCCTCCCGTAGAACTGGCCAGAGCAGCACCACACCATCGTAACTGTGTTCGGTGCGACGTTTTCTTATGGGAAACGAGACGTACTGAGCTCAGACCAACCTTCAACTCCCAGTACATCCATGTTAAACCTTATTGTAACCATTAGCTCGAATAAATGAAAAGCGGTAGCTCACATGTAACAATAGTTCGCCGCGCGGGATTAGCCGAGCGGTCTGGGGCGCTGCAGTCATGGACTGTGCGGCTGGTCCCGGTGGAGGTTCGAGTCCTCCCTCGGTCATGGGTGTGTGTGTGTTTGTCCTTAGGCTAATAGTGTGTAGTGTGTAAGCTTAGGGACTGATGACCTTAGGAGTTAAGTCCCATAAGATTTCACTCACATTTGAACATTTTTTTGGTAACAATAGTTCAATTCTTGATCTCTCCGGTCGCTAAATGGAATAGTTGTAAGATGCTGACTGTAGGTGATGCTCGCCACCTGAAGCCCGTTTGGCAGGAATCGCTGACTCCACCAGAAATGGCAGCTTCCCGCCTCCACACGACTACTCTACAATAATACACATAAAATACAAATACTACTTCGCAATACACCATTCTATAATACCCAAGTTTTTGTTACACATTTAGGTATAATTCTCTCTGAAATGAGTTGAGGTGACAATTGAACCTTAACGTACTGCACAAAATTATTTTTGCCACGTTAGTGTCACTCGTCCCCGCCTCAGCGTATTAGGGATCCTCACTTAACATAGCTGACGTGTTATTATATCTCTCTGAAATGTTAATATACCAAACTAGCAACATTTACTCATGTCCCATTTTCTCCAATACCTAATCTTCTAGTTGAGAAGCCAAGACTCTTATATTCCCTTTTAATGATTCCCAGTTCCTTTACCAAATCTAAAGTTATCTAATTTAAAACTCCAAATACACTCTGAGACAGAAATTAGATAGTGAGTAAATGGAACACAAATATATATTCGTTTGTTATTATAGAACAGCTTGTAATAAGTTTGCACCTCTCCAACGGGCACTTTGTTGTATATACATGTACACCAATAGTCTAGGGGATAGAATTAAGTGTTTAATTTTATTCTACTGGTCCCCTATTAAATTCTGATAAGGTCCAGAGGTCATTTTCATCATACATTCCTTGAACTTAGTTCACCTGTACAAAAACTGTAATGAAAGACAAATTCGATGCTTGTTTTCTTCGTGAGCTACCCTCTTGTTCTGTCTCCTCCCCTTACACACATACTTTCGTGTTGAGATCACTAAACCACGTATACTGACATTATTAGGTGCTGTACCCGTGAAATTAACTACTCATCTCCAAGATTATCTTCACAAAGGAAATTAAAATATAGAAAAATTAGAAAGAGTTTGTCCTCCTGTAATACACAACATTAATAAGCACTTACTCTGCTAAAGACACATCGAACAAGGAAGTCACATAATTCTCAAAGACTCAAAATTTATCCACCACTGAATGCGTTTACTCCTTTATGCGGACACCAATCTGACGAGAAAATCACACGAGATCGCACACACAAAACCAAGGAAAAAAATGCTTAAGCCTTCTTGATACTTAGAACTTTAAATTGTTTCACGTAGTTTCCATGAACGCTTCCAACTATATTCGCTGCTCCCTTTGTCGAACTACTACTAAATATAAACTTTTGGTTTTCTCGAGGTTTCCCTTTCCAACTTCAAATTCTTTTTTCTTACAATTCTTCCAGGGACGCACTTCTGTCTTACTTTCACACATCACCGCCCCTGTTTCTTCCAATAACCTACTTCCCTTGTCCCTTTTCCTCGATTATCACGAACAAAATATGCACGTGAACAATCTCATATTTTCTTGTATCATGAAGATGAAACCTTCCTGCTTCTTCACCAGTATCTATTTAGTTTACAAATGCTGTCGTCAATGAGGTATTACTTTTATCTGGAAAGTTTCCTCGTGGTGATAAAAATTTTTTAATATGTTTTTCATTCAGTTTACTTTTCAGTTGGCTTCTGACGAACACATTCTCACCTACATTGGCATAACTTGCTAAAGAGAGATCTTCTACAATGGTAAAATTATTCAGATTTAACGTTGCCCACTGTGAAGCGTCTTCCTCCAAAAGACTTACAATAAACTATCGCTTTTATTGCTGTCCCAGGAGGAAGGTAAATCTCTGTAAACAGATTCTAAAATAATTACTGGATGCACAGAAACGTTTGCAAAATGATCCCACCCGTTTACATTCCTAACTTCGTCCACAAAATCCCATTGTCTGTTCTCTCACGTATGTATCTGATCCAGACTGATGTTGTTGTTCAATGACTGGTGGAACTCCAATGTAGTGTCTCCTCTATTGTAATGGCAACAACTACTTTCCTTACTGCAAGGAGCTGAAGTTACTTAAGTTCTGCTACTTACACCAGGTTCACTGGTGGAGTCACTTCTCTTACAGAAGAAACTAACAACACTAACACATTTCTTTAAGATGTAACTGTTACAGTTACTTTATAAAGACATTTGTTAGTCTCATTTACCTACTTTGGACTGACCCAGTAGATATGATATAATATTGTCCAACAACATTTAGCATCGTACTTGATAATGGGATAAAAGCCGAAATCTAGATAGTACAGAAGACAAATATAGGAATAAACACTCAAAAGGGGGTTTACTCTTTTAAAAGTATTGCATAACTGTGACTCAACAACATCAAAAGCTTTCCAACTTTATTTAAATCGTGGTTGTCTTGCTTCATCTTCTCAACCATCCCCAATTTGGTGTTCTCTGCTCAGGAGCCCATAATATTTCCCAGTTGATTAATTTGGGTCCGAAACCTTCGATTATTTTCTGTGACTTGATTAGTGACATCCTTAACCAAAAGGCTTATCGACAATTCCTGTGGTTCTATGGCTTTGCCCACTGCACCAGCTAGTGCCGCCTGGTCACACAATTTTACTTCTATAGCAAATACTCCATTATTAGACTTAGTACTAAATTCAGAATGTAACAATTCTCTATCGCTTTTACCCTTCTCCAGACTTTTCTATAAATCCTCCGGCACTTTCTTTAGTGCCACAATATGCATGTTCCAAGTAAGTCTTCACAGCGTCATCCATTCTAACATATCTAACTCGCAGTCAAATAATATACTACTTTAATAACAATTCTCCCCCATACTAGAGTTACTTTACTGTGAAACCTCTTAAAAGACATTTACTGCTAATAGTAAACGTCTATTAAATCAATAACTATCACAACTTACTCTTGGACATAAACGCCAACATTGCACGATAAGCACACAAGGAAACATTTCTACTAAGAAAACTTATATCTCAAAGGATTTGAATACTCATATTTACTGGAATGCCTCGTTCCAGGCTTCTCAGAGAATGGCTGGCTATGCAACAGCTCCATGTCTCACTGCGATGTCATCTCGCTGGTCCTATAGTGCTGTACTGCTACACCTTTTTGTAAATATGCAGACACTTAATTATATACCCTAGACTAATGGTGTACATATATATACAACAAAGTGCCCCTTGGAGCAGTGCAAAATTATTACATGCGGTTATCTAATAACCAACAAATATATATTTGTGTTCCATTTACTCACTGTCTAATTTCTGTCTCAGAGTGCATTCAGACATAAATACATCCTGGGACAGTCACCAATTCCTGTAATCAGTCGAAGGAAAAATGGTTATGCAAAAGATGGTTCACACAACCAGTGAAAGAATCACACAGTGCCGGCCGATGTGGACGAGCGGTTCTAGGCGCTTCAGTCTCGAACCGAGCGACCGCTACGGTCGCAGGTTCGAATCCTGCCTCGGGCATGAATGTGTGTGACGTCCTTAGGTTAGTTAGGTTTAAGTAGTTATAAGTTCTAGGGGACTGATGACCATAGATGTTAAGTCCCATAGTGCTCAGAGCCATTTGAACCATTTTTGAATTCCAAAATTCCAGAACTATTTATCTAGGCGCACGTTGCTGTTAGCGGGACCACATTATCAATGATCCAACAGAAATTCTAAGAAAAAAAGCGCTGTCGTACATTAAAATGTAAATTCATAAATCATACATAACATATGTTCAAGTAGTGCGTCCATGGTACATAGCACGAAATCCTAGGCCTGCCAGAAAGCCTCTCGCAGAGGAGGTTCTACATCAACGGATAAAGGCCTCCAATTAAAAGAGCGGAAGCAACTGTTGAATCAAAGTATTTTGTCTGTGTGTGACGAGCCTTGATACACAGACCATTGTAAGTTTTCTGATGGGGATTTGGGATGTAGGGCCATTCATACTTTATATTTGTTTCAACGATGGTTTTTAGGTGTTCCTAAGAGAGAAGCCTCCTGGCAGGACAAGGACTGAAGAGGATATTCTGTTTCATGCCATGTTTTATCATACGTGTAAGCGTAAGCTTCCGCGGCCCTCTGCACAGTCAATAAAATTCTTCTGTGTCTGTAACGGCATTGTCAGATACAAAATTTCCGACTTTTCGGCCACTATTGCGAGTAGCCTTTCTAAGGCTCGAGGATATTCTCCGTGAACCGATAAAGGGGAATTCGACGGCCAGGTTAATCAAAACGACGGAAGCATTGCTAAAGCAAACTAGAATCAACTTCGACATGGCCAGAAGACTAATCTAACAAGTTCCACAGGCACGAAGTATATATGGCGTACCGAAGAGACTCCGAAGCTTAACCATTCGGTGAGCTACACCGATCCGTACGTTAAGGACTCCTCCCATGTTGTAGCGCTTTTAAAAGAAAAGTGTATCTCATCTGCGAATCTGATCGTCAGCTTCGACGTGAAGTCCTTATTGACAAATGTACCAGTGTTCGACGCGGTGAACATCTTAGAGGAACGCATGGCACCCGATATCTGCGAGCTAGTGCACCACTGTTTACGGACCATCTATTTCAGTTGGAACGAGGAATTCTATGAACAGATAGATGGTGCAGTTACGGGTTCCCCGCTCTCGTCTTTTGCAGCAGACATGATAATGGTAGTAGCACTCCCGTCCATACCGTTACGGCCAGAATGTATGTTGATGACGCCATCGTTGTCTATCCACATGGAGGTGAAGAGTTACAGAACTTCCACCAAGATCTCAGTCAGCAACACAGCAAAATATAATTCACTTTGGAAATGGAGAAAGGCATGCTGCCGTTCTTCTGTGTTGGAGTTTACCGGGAGCCTATTCGTAAACTTGGCCACTTAACATATAGGAAGTCCACCAGCACTCACAGCTACCTAGATGCCTCCTCCACCATAACCCCGCACAGAAGAAATACGCCCTACCCACTTCAGCTGAGAGAGCCCATAAGATCAAAGATGAAGAACATCTGAAAGATGAACTACGAAACGTCACGTCCCTTTTTGGAGCCAGAAGTTATGGGACGAAGATGACAGATAAAACTATGGCGCTAAAGGATGAAGACAATAGCGAAGTTCAGAAGAAAGATCAAAACATCGCCCTACTACCATCTGTTCAAGGGGTTACTCAACGTGTGGGCAAAATTCTCTGTCGAGCAGGTATCAGGCCGATTTTTCAAAGCAGAAAAAGAATAAAATGTGTTCTAGACTCAACGAAAGATGCAGTTGACGAGCTAAACACTGCTGCAGTCTACCAAATCGGGTGGGAGTATGGACTACTGTATGTAGGCGAGATGGGCAGACCAATCAGCAGATTGGTATGGTTCAAATGGCTCTGAGCACTATGGGACTCAACTGCTGTGGTCATCAGTCCCCTAGAACTTAGAACTACTTAAACCTAACTAACCTAAGGACATCACACACATCCATGCCCGAGGCAGGATTCGAACCTGCGACCGCAGCAGTCCCACGGTTCCGGACTGCGCGCCTAGAACCGCGAGACCACCGCGGCCGGCCAGCAGATTGGTATCTCAACATCAAAGATATATCCGACTAAGACAACCCACAAAGTCAGCGGTGGCGGAACACCACGATGAGTGCGGCAAACAGATAGAATTTCGAGAAGCTCTCTTGTAACACTGTTATCTACATGAACTATAACTGTCTTATTTAACTTCTTTGTATGTTATTGCTTATGGTGACTTCTGTATCACGAAGCTGATTGATGTAACATCTGTGTAAATATCTTTATTCATTACTTATGACTATTTATGTAATTTTAATTAACCTATGGATGTAATTTCAAAAGTAATGTACCGTAAAAGAATGAAAATATTAAAACTTTACTTCTAATACTGGTTCATGCATAGGGAAAGTAGATTTGTAATACGACTAAAAATAGGCGGGCACACCTTCCACAACGGAACTGGCTAGGCTGTCATAGAAAAAAGGTGGATCTGGTGGTCGATCTGCAAGGCTCCTGTGTGGCATGAATCAGTCGGTGGCTAGCAGGTAATGTGTGCGCATCTTGTGAATCGAACGAGGCGAAAGAACGGCTAGATTATATAATATAGCCTCAGATGTGGACATAATTTGGGTTATTATTCATGGCTTAGTTTGACTGGCACTGTACTACGAAAATCCGATGCTAAGAATAAAATTTTCAAAGCTAATTTCTTAGTAAGAGCCAAGTATACTTTTTAAATAGCGCCACCTTCGCCTCAAATTATCGGATGAATGCTCTACAATTGCATGAACCAGTTAGGCGGCTTCTTTTTCAATAATAAGTTTGTGTTCTGTAAACTGTGTGCTGAGCACTCGTATTTACCTAGACAGTTTCCTATCTAACTGCTACTAAATTTCCTACTATCTTATGTTATTAAACTAAAAAGTCTGTTCACTGAACTTTCACTACAGTTAATACACTGTGTGGCGTACTAAATTTCATAACTCTTCAGTCAGCATAAGTTCTGAAATACTTTAAGTAATTTTCATAAAAAGGATAGCTAAAATTTCATCAAAACACAATCACCCAGAGAAGATTTAAAGCATTCAGTTCAATGATTCATCAACAGTATGAGATTTTCACCCTGCAGCGGAGAGTGTGCTGATATGAAACTTCCTGGCAGATTAAAACTGTGTGCCGGACCGAGACTCGAACTCGGGATCTTTGCCTTTCGCGGGCAAGTGCTGTACCGTCTGAGCTACCCAAGCACGACTCACGCCCTGTCCTCATAGCTTTACTTCCGCCAGTAGCTCAGATGCTAGAGCACTTGCCCGCGAAAGGCAAAGGTCCCGAATTCGAGTCTCAGTCCGGCACACAGTTTTAATTTGCCAGGAAGATTCATCAACAGTGCTTATTACTTCATGTGTTATATAGTTATCAGTGTGTTGCGACTAAAATGTTCAACATAGATCCTAGTTTAATTCTGGCCCAGCTTGTGGGTCCCCATGCTAATAGTTGAGACAGTTTTAAATTTCAAATTACAATAACAATACTCAGGAAGTACAGCTGCTATTCTTCTATCTTGTGTGTCCTATAGTATGCAGATAGCTACAGTTATTCAGACTATAATACATTCAGGTATCACATGTCCCATCCGAGTTAAATAGTATAAAGAACTGAATGTTCCTTGACAATACAAATAATAATCATTGCAAATGTTGAGATCACTTGAAAACTATTTCTTTCGTAGTAATTTCCAATAATTAACCTATAAAAGAACCCTCAGCACAAGTAATTAGTGCTCAACCATTAGTAGTCATTCATCTACAGTGGTCAGTAGCTTTCTATTGTAATGTACATACAGTAAGTGTTACTGAGAGCCAGTTTCTGCCCGAACTTATTAATATTCCTCCAGTGTAGTTCATGTTAAACCACTGGTACATTACTTCTTGCTAAACTGCGCTACAGTCTTGCATCTTATGAGCAAAACAGAATTCCAGATCAAGTATAGTCAATCCTAATAGTTAACTTTCTTTATGAACCATGCTAGTACTTGGTACAACTTTGCTAATTGGGCTGGTGACCGTTTAGTTTTGCGGAATTACAGTTTACTTGATTACTAACAGCACCTTGGTTCAATTCCTGTTTGTTTTGCTGTTGTTTCCTTTCTAATGGAATCTTTCGAGAACGAAAAACAATCAGATACCGTTCCATTACACACAGTAACGGTCCCAAATTAACATTGTTTCACAGGATTAATATTATCGGCGTATTGATAACTTCGTAATAGCCAATAGTTTATTTGTGTACTGGCGAAACAACATATTATCTTCAGGAGCCCTGAGACAGGCCAGTTGCAATAGTGGCCGAAATGTCGGAAGGATTCCATTCCATTTTGGCATGGTGGTGAACCAGCCTCCTATTACTGCCGTTTAAAAACGGTCATAGGTTGCACAGTTTTCTTTATTATCTGAAGAACGGCGCGTTTCGCCAGGATGGGGCATCATCAGGTTATCTGAAAATATAAGGGGACCACAACATTGCAATAAATCCGGCGTCGTCCTATCTTGGACTGCAACAAAAACAAAATTAGCTTCAAAAACTGACCGAATAAAATTATACAGATAGACGTAAGCAACAGGCGTCAAAAACTCAGAAATTTTCTGTGAAAACACGTCCATCTTGAAAATATGATGACATTTAAAACGTACTAAAAGGCAAACTGCACGAAAAAAAAATGTTAAAAATTAATGAAATAAAATCACCCGGATCAGGCATGAGTAGACAACGAAGGAGAAACCGAAAAATGCGTATTACCTCACGGAGGCCACGACAGGCATAGCAGCGCAGAACAGGACTTCATGTGCGAACTGTAAACGCAGCCATATACTAAACGGCCCCAGGGGTCCGTCCGTATTCACATAGTGCAAACTCGTACATATGAATGATAGGAGCTCATGCAAATTATAGGAATAGTATTAGTAACAGTCGCCATGCGGGACAACCGTTGGGTGTACATAAAGACGTAATAGAGCATGTACTAATATACACAATGCAGAACATGTTGCATCGAAAACTATGTACAGAGACATAGAAAACCTTTATGTTCAAAAGCGGTGTAAAAGAATGTTGAAGTAAAACACGTACAGCAATAAAATAGAGATTAGACTACAAACACAAGGCTAAAAGATACCAATGCCAAAAATAAATTACAGCTGCACACACATGACAGTCGACAGATTGTTTAAAAATGGAAAACATGCAATCATAGAAAACCTGATTTTTTTCCTGGCGACTGATCACTGAATAACGTAGCCTTCTTAGCGTGTGAACGTTTAGCAATTTCGATCTCTTCAAGCAGACTGATCCTCTTTCCTTTGGGAACGTGGTGCAAAACCCGAATGTAGATGGCTGATGGCCACTGGATTTAAGGTGCTCAGTGAAGGCAGAATTATTCTTAGCCTGCCCCCTCTACTGAGAAAATGCTCCTGAAACCTAATTTTAAAAGCCCTTCCCGTCTGGCCAATATAAGCTGCTTGATATTCACTGCCCTCCAGCATATGTACTCAAGAAGTTGCGTTAGAGTGTCCTTTTTTAAAAATAGTTTCATATTTGGTTTTTGGTCAGAGAAAAATTTTCAACTTGTTCAGGAGACATGCCGGAGTAGCCCGTGCGGTTCTGGAAATCAGTGTGTCCAGTCGGGGCAGTGCTCAGCGCATCTGCCTAGTAAGTAAAAGGCCCGAGTTCAGATTCCGCTCCGACATGAAGTTTCACCTTGCCCCATTCATATATCTGAATCAATGTCCATTGACACCTAATGTCTTTCATTCTTTTGTGTCTCATAGGTGGTTTCACAGACTGATAATTTGGTCATAGACCCAGAAAGATTTAATAGACTATTTTAACATATTTTAACCTCAGTTGTGCATCATTAATAGACTCACATTTTAATGTGCGTACAGGGGTTTTCTAAGAATTTCTGTTAATTCCTTTTAGCTTTTCTTATTTCAATGTTGTGGATAGATGTTATTTTCCCAAGGAAGGTACTCATTCTCTTGTTTATGGTCGGGCATTTGCTGCTCTCCGCGCACAAATGAAGGATGCCACATTTATTTACCCTGATGGCTCAAAACCATCGTTTTGTGTTGGGAGTGCCTGTATTGTTGGCGACACCCCAAATCGATTTCGGCTTCCCGACCCGTGTTCGGTTTATACTGCGGAGCTTTACGCTGTTCTCCAGGCTATCCAATACATCCGTCGCCATCAGCGGATACAGTATGTTATCTGCTCAGACTCTCTCAGCTCTCTCCTCAGTCTCCAAGCTCTCTACCCTGTCCACTCTCTGGTCCACCGGATTCAGGACTGCCTCCACTTGCTCCACTTGAGGGGCGTCTCTGTGGCGTTCCTCTGGATCCCAGGACATGTTGGTATCTGTGGAAATGAGGCGGCCGGTATAGCGGCCAAGGCTGTAGTCTCTCTTCTTCGGCCAGCTATTCGCATGATTCCCTTCGCCTATCTACGGAGTGTTTTATGTCGTCGTGTTGCTCTTTTATGGCACGCACATTGGTCGACACTTCCCAATAATAAATTGCGGGACATGAAAGCTCTTCCCTGTGCTTGGACCTCTTCATCCCGAACTCGTCGTCGGGAGGAGGTAATTTTAACTAGACTCCGGATAGGGCACTGTCTTTTTAGCCATCGACATCTTTTAAGCGGCGACCCTCGCCCACTCTGTCCCCACTGCTCTTAACTGTGGACGGTGAGACACCTTTTACTTGAGTGCCCCTATTTTACTCCGTTACGCGCCCGTCTACAGCTGTCGCCTGATATATCTTCCATTTTAGCAGATGACACGCGATCAGCCGATCGCGTGATCGAGTTCATTAGTGCCAGTGAGATGACGTCAGTAATTTGAAGCTCTTTTTGGGGACAAACAACCCCCCTTCCATAGTGGTCTTTTAAGCGTTCCTTCTGTTTTTGGTTTCCCCACTTTTTTGAGTTTTGCTCCCATTGCTGCTGGTTTCCAGTTTCGTTTTTTACCTTTTTCCTAAGTCACAGATCGGGCGCTAAAGACCATAGCAGTTTTTCGCCCTAAAACCATGTTGTTGTTGCTGTTGTCTTCAGTCCTGAGACTGGTTTGATGCAGCTCTACATGCTACTCTATCTTGTGCAAGCTTCTTCATCTCCCAGTACTTACTGCAACCTACATCCTTCTGAATCTGCTTAGTGTATTCATCTCTTGGCCCCTAAACCATAACAAAAAAAAGATGTTATTACTGATTTATCATTTTGCAGATGCACCTGAGGATGGGACACAGGTCCTGAAACCAGTTGTGCTTTCCTTGTTAGAAATAAAGAATTTTTACAACAGTAGCTGCTCTTATCATAGATCATATTTATCTAGGATGAGTCCAATAAATGTAACCTACGAGTTGTCCTACGATCTCAAGGCTACCCCTGAACAACATTTACGAGTTTGATTTCATATATCTAATGCCTGCAGGGTAAGGAGAAGAAATCTTTTCTGAGTCAAAACACATGCACCTTTCATAGTGTCTGTATTTAATGCTGTTGCTGAACACTCCATTGAGCCAGAATATTGTAGTCGACTTTTACCTGTTCTCTTCCATAGCAAGTTCAGCTTCCAAAATACGCTCAGAATTACGAGCATAGAATGAGTAGTGAAAAACAAATTTTCTACTTGAGAAAAACATTGTTTACTCTCAGTAAAAAGTGAACTCCAAGCTCTAACTTCGATCAGCAGCAGAATCCACTTGTCTTTTGCACCGCAGCAGGCATACTTACCATATTACGCTGATTGTCAGTAAGACAAGACGTGTTGCAACAAGCAAAACGCTCAGTCAAGAAGCTCGGTTTTGATGATATCGCCTCTGTGACTTCTGATACTTGACAATCATAGTAGAATAATGTAGATGTGGGAAATCATCAATTTGAGATTCGATTCGAGCTTTACATAACGGAAGGACTACCTTAGTTAATTTTTATGTAAACGCTTTTAAATATGGTGCAAAAAGTTCATAGCGTCGAAATACTTCTGAGCAACCTTCAAGTACTTTCGAATACTACAAAAATAAATACGACGCAAAAATAATTTAAGGGCGATATATTACTTTATCTCTGTGTGTGTGTGTGTGTTGATGTAATTTTTGATAAATAATTGAATACTATTGAACATGGTGCACTGTGGCAAAAACTACATACTGTATTTTTAAAATTGCTGCCGCCCGCCATCTTTAATTTATATCCCACCATCTTCCGTTCGTTGACATCATTGAAACAGGGATGTGGCTTGGCGCACCATCATAATGTTGCAGATAAATGTATGCAACTTTTGATATTATGGATAGGTCACTGACCTGGGTTTTGTGATGTCGTGTATGTAACCAAAGTGGGTAACAGCGTATGAGTATATAGCCAAGGGAATGTACATAGACTTTCTACCTATTTTGATGGCAACTCTTCCAGAGCTCTGTAAGACTCTGAATATAAAACAGGATCCCCTGTGTCTTCCAGATCACCTTCCATCCCTCCTTCAATCACGTCAGCAGGCAGATCCTCCACCTCCTGGAGGCCTGCAGAATGTTGTTTTCGCCTACTGTTCACCTCTAGGCTTAGTTGTGGAATTCCTCCAGCACACGTAATGTAGGCGCTATAACAAACCAAGTTTTACGGGAACTTCTTGAGGTTATGGAAACTTGGGATACCACTTTATTTTCAAACATGTTTCTGCCAGTTTTCGGATGAAAAGTATCACACTCACCGTTTTTCGTAGTTATGCAATGCGTTAGTACACTGTCGAAGTTCTTGTTTTCCTAGTTTCTTTTTTATGGTATTGTACTATAAAAAAATCCTACAATTATCACAAAAAAGTACAAGAGAGAATCTTACTTTTTTTTCGACTTGAGATTGGAATATTATCAGTCGTAACAAATGACAGATGAGCAACAAGATTAACTTCTGTGAACATTGTGGTGTGGCACATTTTGAAAATTATTTAATTTTTTTTCATAACTATACACATATTTATTATTTCTATTGCATTTCCAAGAACTTTTCATTCATATAAAATATAATTTCATTTAAATTTATCTGTATTCTTAAAAACGGAAATCATATTTTTAGTTACTTTGACTAACAGAACTCGTCAGGTGGCAACAGTTTTGCTCCCTACATGAGTCCATTTAACGACAGACAGCGGCGCAATCGCTTTGTAGATAAGTAGTTGACGTTTGTTGGAGTAATACTCTATAGTACGGTGTAGGAAATCTATGTGGAACCGCAACGGCACTGTGGCTGGGTAATGCAGCGAGAATTCTGCGATTTTGTAATTATAAGATTTTGCGGGGAGGCAGTATGCGAGACAGAGCTCGGCTACGTCCCCGGCTAGCCGCCGAAGGCCACAGACTAACGGTATGAACGGTGAACTGGGGGATTTCTGTAATCCGTTTAGAGAGGCCACAGCGGTCGCCAACCTCTGAAGGACGTGCGGCTGCAGGTGTTCGAGTGTTTACCAAAACAGAGCAGTGGATAGCTGGACGGGCTTTCCTGTGCGTGCTCTCGCCTATGTCCCACTAATTTTACGCCTTCGAGTAACTAAAGTGGGGCAGGCCAGGAGTTCCGAATAACAAAACTTTTAATGCAGGAGTCTGTGTTCGCTACGACGGGGAATCTTGCCGGGAAAATGTCGAGTGGTCTCTTGGGTAAAACTACCAGTAAACGTGTTATTGCCCACAGCTGTGGTCCTTCCCAGCCGGCGTGGGCGGAGTTTACTTGTGAAATTTTAGGTTCGTTTGAGCAGTTACCAGACAGCGCCAACCAACAGGCTGTACTGCGCATGTGCATCTACGATGACGTAGGCAGCCCGTGCTTGGTGCTTGGTCTGCTCATACGCTTTCCGTCGCATTTCTGGTGGAATTTCGTGCGTGGTGGGGCATCACATGGCCATGTGCAGCCCTGCGGCATGTTGTTGAGAGGACTAGTTGTACTTGTTTTATCATATCCCACCTGATAAAGAATGCAAATAAGGAAGCAGTTCTTGGCACAATATCATTTCAAAATTAGACTCCACAGCTTGAAGTACCACAACATTTTGCTAAGGACAATAAATTTCATGACTATTTGAAAATGTGAAAAAAATTAACAAGGTTGTCTGTGAGGCAAAGAAACTATACAACTGACAGTTTATATTCTACTCTAGGAATAAATAAGAAGCCATGTGGGGAGTTAAAACGATAAAAAATGGTATTGGCATTCTATAAATTTAAGACGTAAACACAAATGAAGAAATAACTTCAGGCCTAGAGGAAGTACTAGACAGGTGCCTTGTTTTCGAAAAACACTTTCACAGAAGGCAGATTTGTAAAATTCTGCTACAGCTGTCATTATATTTGAAACGAAATATTTAGTTCAAAACTACTGACCAAATTTGCCTAATTAGTCAGCTTCAAGTAAATGTTTAAGTATGTTAGTACGTATATAGCATTAAGAGATCTTACAGAGTCATAAACGGGACATCAAAGACTACGCCTGAAGCATCGGAATTTCATAAACCGTACTAAAATGCTTCATTCCGCTCTAATTGCACATTTCGATGTCAAGATGCACTCTGAAGTACCTGATATTCAGCTTTTCATGTGGGTTTCGTGATACCAATTTTCTTGGAGGTCCAGTACTGTATTCTCATGTTTGGTTCTTTATTATGGTATAATGCCATTCGTCCAGGAAAATTAAAATTTGCACTTGAAGCTGAAAGTAGCCGATAGTGCGGAATGCAACACTTCGTTTCAAATAAACTAACTGCTTCAGCGGAAGAAATTAATAGAGGCAAATTTCTCTGTAAAACAGACAGAAATAGCTTTATCAAGACATAAATGGGTGATTGCTAATAACGTGGAAATAGTATAAAATCAGAAAATTGAAATTCCTAACTTATTTTGGTCTTTCATGGTTATGAGAATGTATATTAATTCACTTGATGGCTCCCGGCCACAGAAATCTCTTTAGATTTCATTTGACGTGGGAGCTGTAAACGAAGAGACCTGCAATATTACGAAGACACGAAACATATACATGGGTCACGTGGAGAAGGATCCCCCCCCCCCCCCGCCACTTATAATTCACCTTGCTCTGCGCATGCGCGAAGCTGGCAGCTTGGGCGCGCCGGAAAAATTTTTCCGGGTAGCAGCTGGCTATTTGCTGCTACTGCTCATACACCAAACAGGCACGTTGCAAGTAGCCAGAAGCGGGAGGAAGGCACTGGTCATACACCAATTCAGCTCTGTGCATGCGCACGAACCCGCTGGCAACTGCTCATACGAACCTTTTGTAGCAAGGGAAGAATTGTGGAAAAGAATTCTTTTCCCACGCCATACATTGGTCAGCACTGGCAAACTAGCTATTTTTAGAGCTTCTAATGATGTGATTCGCTCGGTAAAAGTTGAGGTGGGAAAACAGAGGTGAAGAGCGATCTTGCTCGACTGTAGAGTTCTTTCATTCTGGGCTCTCATACTGAGAGGACGTTTGCCACGCCAGCTCTTTGCTGCCGGGAAGATCGTTGCAAATATAGAAGTTTATGGACAGCGCTCTGTTGTCCGAGTAGTGTAGGAGTGTACTTTCCGAGACGCCACACGCCAACTGCACAGCCGCGTGTCGCCGTCGCAGACCGCCGCTGCAACAGGAATATTACGGTGAGATCGCTCCCGCTTCGGCCTGTATTAGGAGTAACGTTAAATAGTTGGATCACGTGCAATTGCTGTTTCCACAGAAGTTTCACGGTACTTTGGGGTGTAGTGGTTCCTCTTATTTGACGTTTTGTGTCGATGTCAGTCGGTCAGCCAAGTTATAAGAGATCGCGTTTTGGACCGATTTTGACACAGATCACTGCAAATGCCAGTTAGGAGGGTAATTTATAAATTGTTCATTGTGTTTTATTCAGCATTGATCTGAAGGTTATAATGAAATTATTGTGATTCAGTAGAGCCTTTACTATCAGTAGTTGATCCTGAATTCACCCTTTTGCTTTATTTTATTTTTGTGTATGTGTTTAATGTCATTGAACACCCTAAGTGTTCGTGATCGTTCGTGTTTGAAAGTAAAAATAGGTGTGATTTATCGTCAAGACTACCACCGCAGATTAATTAGGGGTGACAGGACCACTTTTAAATCTAGCGTTATCCATTTTTGCGTACAGTTCCACTCCGAATTTCTGTATAAGTTGTTTGTCACGGGCGAACACACGCAAAATCGGACAAGCAACGGGTGGGGTGTTACAAAATGTGTATGTAAGAAGGCAACTTTTTAAGAGAAGACAACTTATTAAGAGAAATAACTTACCAAAGATTTGCTGTGTGGGGCAGTGGATCACTGCTGTAAAAAGAAGTATGATTGTACAGTGTATAGCAGACACTTCAGAATGAGGAAGTACCTTTTGCGTAGGTTTCAGGCAGAGTGGAGAGGAAAGATTTTCGGACTCTCTGGACGAAGATGGGGAAGGCTAAATCTTCATTTTAGAGACACGGAGAGGCACGACTTTGGAGTTGCGACAGAAGGCAGACTTGCATTTCTGGGGGTTGATTCAGTCACACAGCTGCTGACCAGTAGCGGCTAGCAGCATGCCCCTCGACTCTCCAGTATCTGACTGCACAGGCTGCCCGCGCAACCGTACTTAGCAGTTCGTTGGAGTGATGTTTTTAAACTTGATTAAGACCTGTGGCTTAGCACCTGTCAGGTATTCAAGTGCTCACCCTCGACAGAGCAGGCTTTCTCATTTGCATGTGGACTTCATATGTCTTCGTGGCACGACCGGAGCTATCTGTGCACACTGTTACCCTTTTTCGAGCATATCCAATTGATACGACAGTCTTTCCGTTTCAGTTGTACGTTGCAGGCTTTGATAAATTAACTTAGCTCTGGTTTCGATTTGTTTCAGTGTTCATTATTGTAAGTTTTTCTCATTTCATATCTTGTTAATCACGTTAACGTGTAATTTATTGCTTATTTTGTTCATTTATGTCAGACGATAAGTAAACGTCAGAAATTTGGGTCAATTACGGCCAGGAACGTCCAGCTTATTAATGAAATCAATACTACTGTTTATGATAATCAACAATTGGTATTCGTGTACGAGGGTCATTTTATTCATATCGATCAATTCGTTGGGCGACAGTTTCACATCCATATCTGGTTCGTGAAAAGCAGTCCGTCTCTCAGACGGCTCTACCGGTGCAGGTCGCTAAAGGAGGCAGAAGGCTTGCTAGTACAGATGGCGTTTTACATTACTTGACGATGCTGTCCCGCATTCGATCATTTGGGATATTCTCACGCCAGTCACAATGTTTTGCATTACAGTGACAGACCTTCTGCAGTTTAGATTTCCGGAATTGTTACTTTACTGATGGCCGGCCGTTGTGGCCGAGCGGTTCTAGGCGCTACAGTCTGGAACTGCGCGACCGCTACTGTTGCAGGTTCGAATCCTGCCTTGGGCATGGATGTGTGTGGTGTCCTTAGGCTAGTTGGGTTTAGGTGGTTCTAAGTTCTAGGGGACTGATGACCTCAGAAGTTAAGTCCCATAGTGCTCATAGCCAATTTTTTACTTTACTGATTGTGTTTCGAATGAAAATTAACGACACTGATCAGGACTCGTTTGGTGGCAGTTTTCAATGAATTTTGAGTAGTGCTTGTAATGAATGTTACAAAGTCGGCGGAGTTTAATTTAAATTACTCACGCATCTAATTAAATCTGTGTTTTATTTTCATAACTGCTTATCGTTTCTTGTATTGTGTCAACGTGTTCTGATACCAGCGTTGCACCAGCGTTGTGTAACTTTGGAAGGTTTTTTAGCGTGTGTCATGTTTGCGGTACAATGTTTGCTAGGTTGTGTGTTGCGTAGTGTAGTTTTTTTCTTGTATCTGGTTGTGAAAAATGGAAGATGCACATCTGGTGCTAGTCTTCCAAAGTGCAATTTTCTAAAGCGGTTATTGAGAAATAAATTCTGATTAGGACTAAAATGTAACATTGAAAGATGTGTGCCATTGCTTGAGTTGGGTTATTCTAGTCCAGGAGAAATTAACGAAACAGGGATACAAATTATTAATGAAAGACAAGTGTTTCGGGAAATTTGCCAGGAAAGCACAGGGGTTGTTGTGGCTGACAGTGAGATAAAGTGGAACATTACTGGAGACGAGCTATGTACCCAGGAATGGGAGAGATCGGCAATAGATGTGAAGGTACAATGCTTGTGCGAGATTTGTATTACTAAACAAGTGGCGTGGTTCGATGTAAAACAGTTAGGCCATTCACAGGTGTAACTGAATTCTTGCCTGGTGGAGGCTAAGAAACTTCAGGTGAGCCTTTATTTTGCGTCTGTGACTTGAGTCTATTGGGGGAGCATGACAGCTTCAAGACACAAGTTCTCAGCATTTTTGGTGCCGTGAACACACGGAACAAATATCTTGTGTGGTGAAACTGTTCGGTGAAGTGAAGAAAGATGCAAGGCCAAAATGGTTGCACAAGCACGGGAAGTCGAAGGTGAGGATGGAGCACGCACGTTGCACTGTCAAAAATGGCCGTGTTCTTCATAAAATGATACCAGGTCAGCCGCCTGATGCATGGGCCATGGGAGATATAAGTTTGGAGATCAGTCCAGAGTGAGGCACAGACTCCGCCGTGAGGAGAGATGGCTCGTCCACATCGGAGTTGGCGACTGCACTGTCTGTAGGTATTTTTGGTGCAGCAGACTATTAGCAGTGTCCACTTCTTACTCAAATTTAGTGCTGCTATCAAGACACTTTCAGTAATCATTGTCTACACGAGTCTGCTTGTATTTTTGTTTTGTGTGTTAAATATAAAGGACTTTTAAGTTGGTTTATTGTTGAGAAGAGAGAGCAGGTGTCAGTAGTAGGGCACGTAAGCTGTGATGTACAAGCTGGGATAAGCAGCGAGGGAAAGGAGTATACTGATTTCCCCAGGTGGTGGCATTATTGTAAGATATATTGATATAAAAAGAAATGCTGTAGCTGTACGTTTTGTTTTATCAAATATTGCACACAGTTCTAAATGTATTTTATTGGTTTGTGATGTCCTTAGGTGGGAGATAGAGTTTGAGTTACGCCGTCATTGTTTGGGGGATGGAATAAGATTGTGTTATACTAATGAGCCTTTGGGCCCTGTCGCTGGATAAAAAATGAGAGGAATTTTGATATCCAACGTCAGGTATATATGTGTGTTTCGGATTAGGATTGCTCAACGACGAGGTTATCAGCGCCTATAGGAAAATGAGAGACAAATAATTTGGTTAAAACTTAGAAAATTCGATAAAACCAATCTGACATGAAACTTCACTCATTCTCCCTTAATCTTTCCTATGATCACCAGCACAACCACACTAGAACACATCATGTAAGACAGAGCCAAAAATGGTCAGATATCCTAAAACAGTCCATTAAAACGCAAGAAACCCAAGAGGAAAACCAGAATAGATTCACAGGAATACGTGGCTAGCCAATCAGCTACAGAAAACGCTGCCCTCAAAACATTTACAATCGTCGCCCTAAAATTTTAGGAAATAGCCAGACATGCACAAAATCTTAAAGATGCGTCACATTCGTGTGACTGTCACTTAAAATAGAAGGCAAACTGGACGATAAGTGAGCTTCTGTCCTCTTAACTAAATAAGAAAATACAGTCTACTAAAAAGTGGTGCACCACATGATCACCTCAGATGGGAGGATCCTATCGCCATAGCAAGAAGCCCCGTCTCAATGGACTGTGCCCTAAGCGAAGACAAATGAGAAGCACCTGGGCGTCGCTGGGAGAAGGTACGTCATGGCTGAGATGTGTTCCTTACCAGACGCAGTTTTCTGTTTGAAACCTCCAGCCACCGTCTTTTTTCTGTACCTCAACAGCAAGGTGACGGCGACTAGGGGCATAGCACACTGGTCAAACTGAGGGTCGTGATACGCCTCCTTGGTTGCTATATCCGCCATTTTGTTCCCTTTAGTACCCATGTGCCCCAGCACCCAGCAGAAAGATACCTTTGTAAGTGCAGCAGGACGTCCAGGATATCCTTGACAGCTTTATCTACTAGATAAATGTGTTGTGGAGGCTGAAGGTCACTCAGGGTATCGGAACAGGCGAGTACTTTAGCAGGCATGGCTCAACTCAGTTGCTACAGCGCCCTCAAGGTTCCAAATCTTTCGACATCGAAGATGCTAAAATCTTGAGGCAACCGAGTCTCGAGCTCAAGATCAGGTAAAACGCAACAAAAGCTAATGGAATCCCCCTGTTTAGGCCTATTCGTGAAGACAGCTCATTTAAAAGGTCGGGAAATATCAAACTAAAAACATATGCATCAGCGGAGCCTCTGTTGTTCTTCAATAAATATAAAATTATCCTGCGGCTCTGCGGTAACCATGGGGCGGTCAGTTAAAACTCTGGATTTGGCGTTGTACTTGCCCCACACCAAGTGACTCCAGTTCATACATCAAGCGGATTCCAAATGACCTTGTTGCGAGTGAACGACTGGAGGAAAGACCAGCCTTACATAGCTGGAAGAACGACAGTGTGGTGAAAGGTGAATTTGGAGCAACGAGAGTCTTCAATAATTGACGCACCATGAGGCGTTTCCACCGAATGGCCCTCGGCACAGACCCTTTGCATGGGGCTGATCTGTAAGCACTTGGTGGCATGCCGTTGACAACCAGATCCCCTCGTGGTGTTGAGCGTCGATGATCATCAGGTAAGGTCGTCTCACTGGTCCACATACTGTGCACCTGTACTCTAGCCGATATCTCACTAAACCTCAACAAAAACGCTCTGTCTGTCGCCCAACACCTGCGGCTAAGATACTTCAAGATATTCAGTGCCTACAAAGCCCTTACCTTCAGGCGTGTTAGCCACCACACACAAACCACATCGAGTCTGTAAAAGGTAAAATGCTGTCATTCATATGCAAATCAGGTAAATTAAATTTACGTTGAGAACGATTGAAATGCACACACACACACACACACACACACACACACACACACACACACACACAGACATACATACTTATCTGCAAAAAACGGAAGACCGGTCTTTGCAGCCCAGTCCTCCAACCTCGTCACAATAAGTTGTAACTCACGAGTCGCTGCTGCCGTGTTGAAGGATGAACAGAAAACTGCAAAATCGTCCACGAATTACTGTACACGTGATGCTGCTGATGGCTATGGAAAAGTGGCTAGCACTTAAGACACTTCCCTGGGCAAAATCATTTCCCTGCACAAAACTATCCGTCAGTGCTTCGCCAACACGTTACCGAAAAAGCGGTACAATAAGTGGGACCGAATGGAGATGAGGAGGTGGTCACGGAAACCCCACAGGTGAAGCCACCCTAAAATACTGTGTATACAAGTAATGGTGTACGCCTTACTGATGTCAAAGGATATACCCATAAAATGCTATTTACGTAGGAAAGTGTGCGGGATAGCTGCCTCTAACAGGGTCGACATATCCTGAAACCACACTGGCAGCGGCTAAGTACGTATTTGCCTGATCTCTAACGACCAGACCAGACGATGATTAACCGTTCGCTCCAGTGTCTTCTCCACACAGCTCGTTAAGACGATACTCCAGTGTATACTAGGACACGTTCAGGCCTTTGCTATTTTTAGGTGAGGTATCACAATCGCAAATTGGCCAATCTTCCATTTCGGATTAAAATATTGTGAGATGAATTCCTTTGATTCCGTTTTCAAGTTCCGCAAGATGCTATGATTTGGTCGTGACTGAGTGCAGTATCATGAGTGTCTGACTGTGCCGACTCTAGCTCCCACATGGATATTGGGCAGGTGTAAGTACAACTTACCTCTCCATGGCGGCACGGTAACGACTGAACACTGGATCGTGGCTGGCGGTGGTAGCAGTCATCTGCCATCGTCTGGGCGACGTTTCCAGGTGTGTTTGGAAACACCCCTGCTTCAGCATCACTGATGTAGTTAACCGACTGATTTTACCGGAAATCCTCATGACGGTTTCCCAATCTTTCGTAGAACAAGTGCTCCAATCGTTACTCTAGTCAGGATAAAAGTTTTTCTGTTGCCACAGAACCAGACACTTCATTGTTGAGCAGCACACATCGGGCCACCAAGGTACAGGCTGCCTCCTAAGATGACCTGAGAACTTTTGGGTGGATAAGATAGCCGCATGGTGAATCACTTGCGTGATGTGGTCCACCAATTCCTGGACGCAGCCTCAGTCTTAAAACACAGCTGGCTGAACGGCGTCCAGTTTCCTCTGCTGATCGTCCATCTTGGCGGCATCCTTTCGTAGTGCTCCATCCAGCAGGTGAATCCAAAGTGGGAAGTGGTCACTCGAATGAAGGCTCAGTGACTTACCATTAAGCCGAATCTATGACGACTGGGGCCACAGCGAGAGGTCAGTATTATTTGACGATAAGCCAGTACAGTGTTGAAATCGGTAGAAATGCCTGTTTATAATGCACACCTCCTGAGACACCATGAGGCTCTCTAAAACTCGATCATTGGGGCAAATAAGAGTGAGTATCTTTGGAGGTGGTGGTGGTGGGGGGGGGGGGGGGGCTCTGCAGTCTTCTGAATGATTGGTGTAAAGAATGGCAGCTAACTCTAAATATAGATAAATGTAAATTAATGCAGATGAATAGGAAAAAGAATCCTGTAATGTTTGAATATTCCATTAGCAGTGTAGCGCTTGACATAGTCACGTCGATTAAATATTTGGGCGTAACATTGCAGAGCGATATGAAGTGGGACAAGCATGTAATGGCAGTTGTGGGGAAGGCGGATAGTCGTCTTCGGTTCATTGGTAAAATTTTGGGAAGATGTGGTTCATCTGTAAAGGAGACCGCTTATAAAACACTAATACGACCTATTCTTGAGTACTGGTCGAGCGTTTGGAATCCCTATCAGGTCGGATTGAGGGAGGACATAGAAGCAATTCAGAGGCGGGCTGCTAGATTTGTTACTGGTAGGTTTGATCATCACGCAAGTGTTACGGAAATGCTTCAGGAACTCTGGTGAGAGTCTCTGGAGGAAAGGAGGCGTTCTTTTCGTGAAACGCTACTGAGGAAATTGAGAGAACCAGCATTTGAGGCTGACTGCAGTACAATTTTATTGCCGCCAACTTATATTTCGCGGAAAGACCACAAAGATAAGATAAGAGAGATTAGGGCTCGTACAGAGGCATATAGGCAGTCATTTTTCCCTCGTTCTGTTTGGGAGTGGAACAGGAAGAGAAGATGCTAGTTGTGGTACGAGGTACCCTCCGCCACGCACCGTATGGTGGATTGCGGAGTATGTATGTAGATGTAGATGTAGATGAATGATTTGATGCGGCCCACCACCAATTCCTGTCCTGTGCCACCTTCTTCATGTCAGAGTAGTACTTGCAACTTACATTCTCAATTATTTGCTGGATGTATTCCAATCTCTGTCTTCCTCTACAGTTATTGCCTTCTACAGCTCCCTCTAGTACCATGGAAGTCATTCACTCATGTCTTAACAGATGTCCTACCATCGTGATCCTTCTCCTTGCCTTGTGTTTTCTACATATTTCTTTCGTCTCCTATTCTGTGCTGTATCTTCTCATTCCTCACTTTATCAGTTCACCTAATTTTCAACATTCACCTGTAGCACCACATCAATAATGCTACGATTCCCTTCTCTTGCGGTTTTTCCACAGTTCATGTTTCACTACCATATAATGCTGTGCTCCAGACGTACATTCTCAGAAACTTCTTCCACAAATTAAGGGCTATGTTTGGTACTAGTAGACTGCTTTTGGTCAGAAATGCCCTTTCCGCCAGTACTAGTCTGCCTTTTGATGGCCTGCTTGCTCCCCATCATTGGTTAATTGTCTGCTTAGGTAGCAGAATTTCTTAAGTTCATCTACTTCGTGACCACCATTCCGGATGTCAAGTTTCTCGCTGTTCTCATTCCTGCTACTTCTCGTTACTATCGTCTTTCTTCAGTTTACTCTCAGTCCATATTCTGTACTTATTAGACTGTTCATCCCATTCAGTTGATCATGTAATTCTTCTTCATTTTTACTCAGGATACCAACGTCATTGGCGAATCGAATCGTTGATATCCTTTCACTTTGGATTCTAATTTCACTCCTGAATCTTTATTTTATTTACGTCATCGCTTCTTCGATGTACAGATTTAACAGTAAGGGGGAAAGACTGCAAACCTGTCTTACACCCTTTTTAATCCGAGCGCTTCGTTCTACGTAGTCTTCTCTTATTATTCCCTCCTGGCTCTTGCACATATTGTATATTACCCGTTTCTTTCCCTATTTTTCTCAGAATTTCAATTTTTTCTCAGAATTTCTCTACCTATAGCTTACCCCTAATTTACTCAGAATTTCGAACATCTTGTACCATTTTATATTGTCGAACGCTTTTTCCAGGTAGACAAATCTATGAACTTGATTTTTCTTTAGTCTTGGTTCCATTATCAACCGCAAATGCCAGAATTTCCTGTTTGGTGCCATTACCTTTTTTAAGTTAAACTAATCGCTATCTACTACATCCTCAATTTTTTTTTCCCATTCTTCTGTATATTATTCTTGTCAGCAACTTGGATGCATCAGCTATTAAGCTGACTATGAGATAACTCTCGCACTTGTCAACTCTTGCAGTCTTTGGTATTGTGTGGATGTTATTATTCCGAAAGTCAGATGTCATGTCACCAGACTCATACATTCTACACACCAGCGTGAATAGTCGTTTTGTTGCTACTTCCCCCAATGTGTTTAGAATTTCTGATGGTATGTTATCTATCCCTTCTGCATTACTTGATCTTAAACCCTCCAAAGTTCTCTTAAATTCTGATTCTAATACTGGATACCCTATCTCTTCTAAATCGACCCTGTTTCTTCTCTTATCACATCAGACAACTCTTCTTCCTCATAGAGACCTTCATGTACTCTTTCCACCCATCCGCCCTCTCCTCTGCATTTAAAAATGGAATTCCCGTTTGCTCTCTTAATGCTACAGCTCTTGCTTTTAATGTCATAGAAGGTTGTTTTGAGTTTCCTGTATGCTGAGACACTCCTTCCGACAATCATTTCTTTTTCGATTTCTTCCCAATTTTCATGCAGCCATTTCGCCTTAGCTTCCCTGCTCTTCCTATTAACTTTAATCCTCAGCGACTAGTATTTCTGTATTCCTCAATATGCCTGAACATATTTATACTCCCTTCTTTCATCAATCAACTGAAGTGTTTCTTCCAGTTACCCTCTTTGTACCTACTTGTTTTCCAACTTCTGTGATTTCCCTTCTTAGAGATGTCGATTCCCCTTCAACTGTACTGCTAATAGAGCTATTCCTTGTTGCTGTGTTTATAGCCTTAGAGAACTCAAAGCGTGTCTCGTTATTCCTTAGTACTTCTGTATCCCATTCCTTTGCATCTTTGCATATTGATTCTTCCTGACTAATGTCTTCACCCTACCCTTCATCATTACTGCTTTGTAATCTGAGTCTGTATCTGCTCCTGGTATGCCTCACAATTCAGCACCTGATTTCGGAATCTCTGTCTGACCATGATGTAATCTAACTGAAATCTTCCCATATCACCCTGTGTTTCCCAAGTATTCCGCCTCCTCTTGTAATCCCTGAACAGAGTATTCGCTATTACTGGCTGAAATTTATTACAATACTCAACTAGCCATTCCGCTCACTCATTCCCTGTCCCAGGCGCTGTAAACTTTTCTTCTACCCCTTCTCCTGCAACTGCATTCCAGTCCCCCATGACTATTAGATTTTCATCTCCCTTTATGTACTGCACTACCATTGCAGTATCTTCATATACTTTCTCTACCTGTTCCTCTTCAGCTTGCGAAATCAGCATCTATACCTGAACTATCATTATCGGTGTTAGTTTACTGTCAATTCTGGCAAGAACAACCTTTTCATTGAACTGTTCACTATAACACACTCTTCGCCCTACCTTTCTATCGTTAACGAATCCTGCTACCGTTATTTCGCTTTCTGCCCCTATTAATATTACCCTATACTCATTTGACGAGAAATCCTTGTCTTCTTTCTTTTCACTTCACTGAGCCCTACTATATCTAGATTGAGCATTTGCGTTTCTCTTTTCAGATTTTCTACCTTCCCTACCACATTCAAGTTTCTGACATTCCACGCCCCGACTCGTAGAACGATATCCATTACTTGATTATTCAATCTGTTTATCATGGTCACCTCCCCCTTTGCAGTCCTCTCCCAGAGATCGGAATTTGGGGGCTATCGCGGAATCTTTTGCGAATTTAGAGATCATCATGATACCTTCTCAACTACAGGCCACATGTTATGTGTCTTTAATGGAGTGGTTTCGATTGTTTCTGCATCCTCATGCTGTTGATCATTGCTGACTCTTCCGCCTTTAGGAGCAGTTTCCCACCCCAAGGATAAAAGAGTGCCCAGAGCCTCTGTCCACTCCTCTTCCCTATTTGAGAAGGCCATTGGCAGAATGATGGTGACTTCTTATGCAAGAAGTCTTCGGCTCCCAGTAGTTATTACTAATCAATATTCAAGCCGTGATAGGTTTTGAACCTGGGGCAGAGGATCTTTCGATTACTAAACAAAGACGCTTCTCCTAGAACATGTTTATCCGAATTCATTAAGGACATTAAAGCCTCTGAGTAGGAGGAGTAGGCAGAGGGGAGTTGTTAAAAATACCAGCGAGCGCAGGGAGCCAGCAGTTCCTCTGGTGACAAATGTAGAGAGCAGATGATAATCTGGTGACCCACAGCTTCAGTTTTGAATACAAATCCTCAGCAATGGCGGCCAAAGACATACGGCGTATCAAGTCACCCACCTTCCGTCATCTGCCTTGTCAAAGAGGGCGGAAGAATGGACAGATGCACAGGGCACTCTCTTGCCCTACAGGTGGGAGATTGCCCCTAAAAGGCGGAAGGATCAGCAGTGATTAACGGCATGAGAATATAGAAGGCTACGTAAACCACTACATTTAAGACACATTATGTGTGTGCACAGGACATGTGACCCATGATTGAAAAATTGTCATGATGATATCTCTGTTGACAATAGATTCCAGACTGGTTGTCTATTTGGATCTTGTGGAGGGGACCACCAAAGGAAAGTGACCATGAGAATATTAGATGTCTGAACGTTGTAGAGAAGCTAAAACATCTGGAAATGGAAGTCGTAAGGCTCAATCAAGATATAGTGGATGTCAGTGAAGTGAAGTGGAAAGAAGACAAGAATTTCTAGTCAGACGAGTACAGAATAATATCAACAGCAGCAGAAATTGTTATAATGGGAGTAGGATTCGCTATGAACAGAAAAGTAGGGCAGAGAGTGAGTTACTGTGAACAGTTCAGTCATAGGGTTTACCTCGTCAGAATCGACAGCAAATCAAATGGGGAATTGAAACGCGGTTTACTGATGGGAGTAAAAGAATGGGTTAATATATCAGGGGATTTAAAAACAAAGTAGATAAGCTTCTTGTTTGTTTAGATTTAGAAGCTGAGGGTGGACTAGATGTATTATGCCTGTCTGAACATCTTATAGTCACTGGAATGGAAATGGTAAATCTAGGTGGATATAAGCTTTCAGCACATGAAAGTAGAGACACTACGCACAGAGGGGGAGTTGCCATATAAGTTAAATACTGTCATAGTATGAAAAATGTGGAAACTAAAAAAAATTAGAATAGAGAAACATATAGAAGCAGGTGCATGTGAGCTTAAACTAAATAACGGCAATTTTATAATTTTAGCCATGTATAGGTTCCCAATCAGAAATTTTCAACTATTTTTGTAAAACTTGGATTCTTTGTTCTGCTGTCTGTCAGACAGAGAAAGCAAATTTTTGTTTGTGGGGATTTCAAAGTAGATTTTCTGAAAGAGTCTGATAGAAAGCTTGACCTTGAAGTATTACTTGGTTCTTTCAATTTATAGATTTTTTTACTCGGGTGGTAAAGAAGGCAGCACATTGATAGATAATGTTTTGATAGGTGAAGATAAATTTAATCGAGTAAAAACTTTTCCCGTTAAGAATGGTCTGTCTGATCATGATGCACAGCTAGTTACAGCATACGATATAGCTCCATACAGTAATGCAAAACAGTCCTCCAAAATAGTGCATTCAGTTAACGATTTAACAACTGAAAATTTTAGGGAAAGCTTGCTAAAGTTAGACTGGGATGAGGTGTACAGGCAACCTGGTGCTAATGTAAAATTTAACCTGTTTCATGATACCTTTGTGAGTGTATTTGAAAACAGTTTCCTTAAGAAAATAGTGAAATATAATTGTAAGAAATCATGTAAAAGGCCATGGATTACTAAAGGAATGCTGGCCACTGTGACCGAATGAATCTAGGCGCTTCAGTCCGGAACCACGCAGCTGCTACGGTCGCAGGTTCGAATCCTGCCTCGGGCATGGATGTGTGTGATGTCCTTAGGTTAGTTAGGTTTAAGTAGTTCTAAGTCTAGGGTACAGACGACCTCAGATGTTAAGTCCCATAGTACTTAGAACCATTTGAACCATTTCACTAAAGGAATTACAATATCTTGTAAACAGAAATGGGAAATAGCTAAGAGTAGTAATGATCCCAAAACAGTGAAACATTATAAAAACTGCTGCACTGTATTAAGAAGAGTTGTTAAAAGGTCCAGAAGTATGTCTGAGATTAACACATCTGTTAAAAGGGAAACAAGGCAAACCAGAGCATAAGAAGTCTGAATTTTTATCAAACTAAATGAAAAGTTTGTTAACAAGAAGTCAGAAGTAGAAAACATTTTTAATAATCATTTTTAAGTGTTGTAGAGAAAATTGGATCAAGCTATTCATTAGAAAATGCATGGCTGTATATGGAAGAGGCTATACCAATGCAATTTGATAAAAATGAAATTCAGTCCAACTTTCTTATTGAAATAAGGAAAATAATGAATTCACTCAAAAGTAAGAGCTCACAGGGAATTGATGACATTGCCAACAAAGTACTTAAAACTTGATACTTCCTGGCAGATTAAAACTGTGTGCCCGACCGAGACTCTAACTCGGGACCTTTGCCTTTCGCGGGTAAGTGCTCTACCAACTGAGCTACCGAAGCACGAATCACGCCCGGTACTCACAGCTTTACTTCTGCCAGTACCTCGTCTCCTACCTTCCAAACTTTAGAGAACCTCTCCTGCGAACCTTGCAGAAGGTTGTGGCTAAGCCATGTCTCCGCAATATCCTTTCTTTCAGGAGTGCTAGTTCTGCTCGGTTTGCAGGAGAGCTTCTCTAAAGTTTGGAAGGTAGGAGACGAGATACTGGCAGAAGTAATGCTGTGAGTACCGGGCGTGAGTCGTGCTTCGGTAGTTCAGTTGGTAGAGCACTTGCCCGCTAAAGGCAAAGGTCCCGAGTTCGAGTCTCAGTCGGGCACACAGTTTTAATCTGCCAGGAAGTTTCATATCAGCGCACACTCCGCTGCAGAGTGAAAATCTCATTCTGGATACTTAAAACTTGTTCGTAACTACTAAGTAGGATTCTCAATCACGTATGTAGAAGTCACTGAAACAGGGCATTTTTCCTGATAGACTGAAATAAACCGCTGTTAAACCAATTCATAATAAAGGTGATAGTTCTGATGCTGACAACTACTACCCAATCTCTCTTCTGACAACTTCACCCAAAATTCTTGAAAAAGTAATATATTCAAGAGTAGCATCACATACATGAATGAAGTACTAACAAAGTGTCAGTTTGGTTTTTGGAATCGCTTTTCAACAGAAAATTCTGTACATGCTTTCACTGATCAAATATTAAATCCATTGAATAATCGAGCATAACCCACTGGGATAGTTTGTGATCTCTGAAAGGCTTTCGATTGTGTGAATCATGAAATTCATCTACATATGTTTAAGTTTTATGGTATGAGTGGGACAGTGCACAAATCTTTTGATACATATTTAACTGGAAGCATGCAGAGCGTTGAAATTAACAGTACAGACAGTCTGAAAAAATCAGTAGAGTCCTGTAACTGGGAAGGTTTCAAGAATGGTGTCCCACAGGGTTCACTCATGGGTCCCTTATTGTTCTTAATATACAGGGTGAGTCACTAACTATTGCCACCTAGAATAACTCTGAAAGTATGATAGTAGCTGAAAAGAAGTGGGACAAATGTTGGATGCGACAACGGGAATTATAATATGACGTCTGTGGTTCTCTGCAAATGGACGCTCACTACATTTTGAGAAAACGCAGTTTATACAATTCTACACAGTAAATGGTATAACACCATTGATAAATACAGACTATGAACAGATGTTTGCTGCTAAGGCAGAATATTCGAAATTTTTGGGCGTATGCATTGATGAGAAATTGAATTGGGAGAAAAACATCTATGATCTGCTGAAACGGTTAGGTTCAGCTACTTATGCTATTAGGGTTATTGCAAATTTTGGTGATAAACACATCAGTAAACTAGTCTATTAGCCTATTTTCATTTACTGCTTTAATATGGCATCATATTTTGGGTCAATTCGTCATTAAGGCAAAAAGTATTCATTGCACAAAAGCGTGTAATCAGGATAATAGCTGGAGTCTATCCAAGGTGACCTTGCAGACATTTATTTAAGGAACTCAGAGGTATTCACATTACCTTCGCAATACATATATTCACTTACGAAATCTGTTATTAATAACCCATCCCAATACAAGAATAACAGCGAATTGCATAGCTACAACACTAGAAGAAAGCATGATCCCCACTATTCTGAATTTGTCACAGAATGGGACGAACTATGCTGCAACAAAAATCTTTGGTTATTTGCCAAGTAACATTAAAAGTCTGACAGATAACCAACCATAATTTAAAAACAAATTAAAAGAATTTCAGAACGACTACTCCTTCTAATCAAGACATAAATTTTTAAATATGAAGCACTATCAGCTTTACAGCTTATGCGTCCAAGTTACTGACAAAAATAATATTCTAAAGAATGGAAAAGAAAATTGAGGATGTGTTAGACGACTATCAGTTTGGCTTAATGAAAGTAGAGGCATCAGTTCTGACATTTCTGTTGATAATGGAAGCCTGACTGAAGAAAAATCACGACTCGTTCATAGGATTTATTGACCTGGAAAAAGCGTTCGACAAGTTAAAATCGTTCAAATGGCTCTGAGCACTATGGGACTTAACTTCTGAGGTCATGAGTCCCCTAGAACTTAGAACTACTTAAACCTAACTAACCAAAGGACGTCACAAACATCCATGCCCGAGGCAGCATTCGAACCTGCGACCGTAGCGGTCGCGCGGTTCCAGACCGTAGCGCCTAGAACCGCTCGGCCACTCAGGCCGGCTAAAATCGTTCAAGACTTAACATAGACAAATGTAATGTATTGCGAATACATAGAAAGAAGGATCCTTTATTGTATGATTATATGATAGTGGAACAAACACTGGTAGCAGTTACTTCTGTAAAATATCTGGGAGTATGCGTGCGGAACGATTTGAAGTGGAATGATCATATAAAATTAATTGTTGGTAAGGCGGGTACCAGGTTGAGATTCATTGGGAGAGTCCTTAGAAAATGTAGTCCATCAACAAAGGAGGTGGCTTAAAAAACACTCGTTCGACCTATACTTGAGTATTGCTCAACAGTGTGGGATCCGTACCAGATCGGGTTGACGGAGGAGATAGAGAAGATCCAAAGAAGAGCGGCGCGTTTCGTCACAGGGTTATTTGGTAACCGTGATAACGTTACGGAGTTGTTTAGCAAACTCAAGTGGCAGACTCTGCAAGAGAGGCGCTATGCATCGCGGTGTAGCTTGCTCGCCAGGTTTCGAGAGGGTGCGTTTCTGGATGAGGTATCGAATATATTGCTTCCCCCTACTTATACCTCCCGAGGAGATCACGAATGTAAAATTAGAGAGATTCGAGCGCGCACGGAGGCTTTCCGGCAGTCGTTCTTCCCGCGAACCATACACGACTGGAACAGGAAAGGGAGGTAATTACAGTGGCACGTGAAGTGCCCTCCGCCACACTCCGTTGGGTGGCTTGCGGAGTATAAATGTAGATGTAGATGTAGAATGCCTGTGGAAACTAAGGGTGAGACATAAGAAAACTATGAGTGAGCCATAAGGAAAGATGGGTAGTATGCAATATGTACAAGAACCAAGACTGGAAGACCAAAACTGAAAGACCAAGAATCAATGCTTCGATCAAAAAGTGTGTAGGACAGGGATATAGTCATTAGCCCCCGCTAACTAATCTACACATCAAAGAAGCAATGACAGATATGGAAAGTTCATCAGTGAGTAGGATGGTTCTATAGGTTCTTGCTCACTTTTTCAAATCGTCAATTCTTGGAATTTATATGCTTTTTCACCTTTTAAGAAAATCTTAAGAATCTTAAGAAAAATTACTCAGAGCCTACAATATATATATATATATATATATATATATATATATATATATATATATATATATATATATAATGTGGCAACGACTATTCATGTTGGCATGTGAAGTTTAAGAAGAAAAGGGAAACGAATCCTCTTATTATAAAGCTAAAATGTCAGATTCAGGGTGATGTTAAAAAAGTGAATATAAGTTAAAGAATATTGAATCATATTAACACTACTGAAGATGAAGTTTTTTGATGAAGACTGGTTGCCATATTTAAAATTGTTGGTCGTCTACTGATTGAATTCAGTGGAGATAAATTAACAGTTGGTGTAAAAGAATATGGGGGCACACATGGATTAATGAACCTCTTAAGAAGAAGGCAGATTGCTATGGCCAATATGAATGAAACATTTGGTTGTACTGATTTATCAAATTATGCCGATATAGTATAGAGTTCAAGAGCACTATATTCTGATAGTAATACAAGTAAAATAAAAGCAACTAGAGGCAATAAAAATAAAGAAATTGTTGGTATCTATTTTCCAAGATTAAGTCTGGGATGTGGGGTGATGAGCTCTGATTTCACATTCAGTTTCCTCTCAGATGTGTTCGAGCAGGTTCAGATCTGGAGAGTTTGGGGGATCACTATATTCCTCGACCTGTTCCATCACCCCCTTGGCCCTGTGACATAGTGCATTATCTTGTTGGAAAATGCCACTGTCGTAGGAAAACATGATCGTCATGAAGGGTCTGTAACCAGTGTACGATACTTCTCGGCCATCACTGTGTCCTGCGCGAGCTCCGCTGACCTGTTGATAAGCGAATGATCCCTTGAGCATAATGGAGCCGCCTCCAGCTTGTCTGCGTCCCAAAGTAAAAGTGTCAAAGAGATGTTCCCCTGGAAGGCGACGGATTCGCTCCCTCCCATCAGCATGGTGAAGAACGTATCGGAGATTCATCAGACCATGCAACACTGCCATTGCGTCAACTTCCAGTACCGCTGCTCACGTGCCCATTTCAGTCATAGTTGCCGACATCGTGGTGTCGTCGGCTATGGAGGCCCATCGTTAGGAGTGTTTGGTGCCCTGTGTGTTCAGACATACTTTACCCAGCCTTAAAGTCTGTTGTGAGTTCTGGTCCGCCCAGCTTATGAAGTCCGACATCTTTAATGAGGGATGGCCGCCCAAACCCATGACATATGGACGTGGTCTCACCATGGTTTCACCACGTGTTGAAAGTCACCACAGCAGTCCTCGAACACCCAACAAGTCGTGCAGTTTCCGAAATGCTCGTGCCGAGTCTATCACAAAGTATCCTCGATCAAACTCCGATAGATAGCAGGGCTTCACCATTCTACACATGGACAGTACGTTCACTGATAATACACGCACTGTGTGTGTGTGTGTGTGTATGTGTGTGTGTGTGTCTGACTAGCAAGCATTCCTTACCAGGTGGTTTATATCGATAGGAGGTCGGTGGCCATATCCGTTTATATCTCTGAAATTATGAACGATATTGACTTGAGGTGTATATAGCTATTTCATACTTTTATGTAATTGCTAATTCATTTCATCTACAGTACATTTCAGCTCTCTCCCAGAATTTTTAAGATACCTTCCGTTTGTACATTTGGTAAGGGTGCTAAAAATATTTTCTGACAGATATTTACTCACATAGTCATGAGGTGGTGAGTTCACACCGACAGCCACTTGGTTCTCATGTTCAGTTGCAGGAGGTAAGGGAAGAAACTCCAAAGTCTTCTTCCAAAATGTTCTGTCGATGGTAGATTGAGTAGAGCAAATTCTTTCAGACCTGTTATGGTTGCTGTCTTTAGATTCATCTTCATTTTTATTAGCTATATCTAATTCCTGCTCATCACTAACATGGTTATCTAGAACTATACAGATATCATCTTCATCATCAGCACCATCAACATCATTAGAGAGCTCCATCAAGTAAGTCATTTACAAAATCTTCTAATGCCTTTTAATCTGAAAAAAGAATTCGAAATTAGACCTAAAAATTGTAAAATTGTTCAGCTGTAGATTACAGTTCCTTGAAACTTAGTTAATATTAATCTGATATTTACCACAGAATCTAAAATAAACAATTGAAATATTATTTTTGTAAAAAAAGATGAAATATAATTTGTTGAAAATCATGTTATACATTGCACTAAGTCCTGATGTTCCCTACAGGCACACTCCAATTTCAATACATTTTCTAAGACAATTGTAAAATTATTAAAATTTCAATTTTAAATAATTATTCTCTGACTATCCACTTACATAATCCCTTATAAATTGTATTGATTAAAATAGAATAAAGTAGTGTTAGAAAACTTACAAGGAGCCTCTCCTCTGAAAACACGCTTTCTTCAATCAGGCATTTTCTATTCTGCCTGCAACAATGTGATTCAGCACAGCGATAATCCACTGCCCTTGCATGAGGTTCTGCCACGTCTGAACTTCCTTTAAAATCAATTTTCAGTGTTGCCAACATCAGTCGAGCTCAGGAACAAAATTTCAAATAATGCTATGTGTTATGTCCCCCATAGGGGACTGCAAGAATGAGGGAGTTAGATGTGATGGGTTCAATTACAACATATTATACAATTTTTGTAGGGTGGTGTGACAGTTATCAGTCTCTGCAAGCAATGGAAAATTACATCGTCATCATCTGCATAAATGACCGCCTTTTTCCCGCAAGATTTCAGCCGACGCTGCACTCCTTCTTCCTTCGGCCTGCTTTAAGATATATTTTAGAACAGGTGTCGCGTCCCAAAAGTGAGTTTGCCAATGTGGGAGGGATTCTTGATCTCGCTAGAATGGTAAATCTATAATTACAAGAGGTAAGCGCTGGAAACTGACTTGAAATAACATCAACTAGAAGTAGCACAGGCTGAAAATACAGCTTCAGTTTTAAAGTTACTTGCATTTGAAATTAGAACAACCTTACAACTAAAGAGGTATTTTCCAACTCTGCTATAATGCTCAGTTGCAGATGTTCCTCCAACAGGATTGTTTGTCAACCACAAGTGTTTGCGACTTCTAAATTCATTCAGAAAACAGTTTTCTTGCTCTACTTGTTTTGGAAGAACTGTACCCACGAATTTTCCAAGTCTTAGTACAGAGAGAGTTACTGGCTAGCACTATTCTGTCTGACTGAGATGAGGCAGTCGCATTAACTGAGCCCACACCCACTACAAGACACACAGACTTCCTCGGCCATTCTCTTATGATTTCATTAACAGCGCTGATGCTACTGCAGCTACTTCTGCCTACCCCTGCCTGACTACTCCCATGCTTCTCTCTGTCTCTCTGACTTCCCCGACTCACTGCTCGGATCGCCCTGCTTCCGAGGTTTGTTAGACTTTCCTGTCCCTGACATGACATGAAATGGCGCCGTAGGCCTCACACCACCTTATCGACTCCAATTGTGCACTGCTCTTCAGTGTGTTTCTGGGGACTGGGTGGTGAAACTTTGCGTCTGAGGCCTGCCATTGGTTTTTCATGATGTATCAGTGTCCCTAGTGACATTCTCTCTTCACCCCTCTCGTCTCTCTCTCTCTCTCTATCCAGGAAGTGCTGGCTTTACTATAATTGTCGATGTGTGTGCTGAATGCACCATGATGATATGTTATAGTGTTATCAGTATAGTTGGTCACCCAATATACTGGCACCTGGCTGGATCATTGGGTGCCCTTTGACTTTTAATTGCCCGGACCTAACACTCGTAGAGCTTCTATAGCTGTTAATATTTTTGTATTGCACATGGCCTGTCCTCAGCGGATATTACACAGGGAAGACAATAATTAAGTACGCAACGAATCAGATATAGACTCGTTTCAGCCTACAGAATACTTATCCAACTCACAAGCTACTCTGAAATGACATGTTCTCTAGTCACTAGGCACATTATGTCACGCAGTAGCCGCTCCTATTACTAATGTAGTTCTACTACCCACAGAGTACGGTAGCCTGGTCTCTCGCTGTTCGGGACGAACGACTCAAAAACTACAAATTTACCATCTAAATATAATGAAGTGGAATGAGAAGGACTAGTTTTTGGCGATCACAGGTATTTGCTTTAATTATCTTCGTACGCTTCTGCAGCACTTCGTCGGTTTAGTTTAAAAAAGTGGGTAGTTGTGCCACTGGGAAAGTTACCTCCCAGCCAGTGGGTCGCTCTTAGTTGCAACTGATGAGTGGCAATAGAAGTAATAACTGCATTTAGTTAATTGTTAATTTTGACAAGTTTTTCGTCATCTGAAATAAAGTTAGTCAAAGCGGCTGTCTGTATGGACTGACATTCCCAAGTCGTCATGGCGGGGAAAGGACACCTGGTGATGGTGTTCTCTCAATGTTTCAGGGCAGCGGCCAACGACGGTCGCCGCCTGTCTGTGGAAGGGAGGACCAGCGCAGCTGGGGGAGCAGCACGCCACCTGCTGCGCTCCCTCCCCCTCCACACGCTCACGATGCGCCAGCCAGTTGGTGGATCTAGTGACGTCAGCGGTCCTCAGTTGAGGTGAGGATTGTCGGTCGTCCCAGCAGGAGTCAGGTCACCGACACTGAACCTGCTGTTGCTTTTGTGTTAGTCAGCTGAGTGTAGCAGGTACAACGTTTGCGTGAGGCATTCAAAACCGGATTTCGTACACCGGTTTTCCGATACCGCTTCTGTTTTGCTATGTAAACACATCAATATGATTCTGGAAATCCGGTTCTAATTGCCGCATTTCCCCTTCCACAATCGATTTTCGCTCCTGTACAAATTTGCTACCATTTTCGAAACGCTTTTAGATTGTCAGGTAACCACTTCTTTTTAAAAATTTGCGGTGTTCCGTAAAAATATTCTACGACATTTATCTGAAGAGAAATAGCTATTGTGATGATTGAATCAAGAACTGAAACACATAATTTCCTGAGGCCATTAGCGTAAAACAAATAACGATCAGAAAACCAGTGTTCGGCCTTGTTAAGCAAACATCCTGCCGGCCTTAAAATGAAAACTCGACAGCAAAGTCTTGTTTCCGAAATTCAGTTATTGTCTTCCGAACGTTGTATCTCGTGAAATATGGGTATCTATGCCTCAACCATAAGAATCAAGCTTTTTACTATTTTGAATGTACTGAAGAAATGCTTTTCGTCAACGAGAGTCACAAAAACGTAGGTCTAATCATCACTGACCTCCAAGTAAGCTCGTGATAAGGACGAACAGGAGCATCGATTAATCAGGGTTGCTTTTAGTGTTCCCTACTTCTGCTGGTAAAAACGGAACCCTCATAGCACCACTCTGTTGTCCGTGTGCTGCCTCCCTGTCTGTTTGTCTGACTGTTCAAAACCCTTTTTCTCTGGAACGTGTAGACGTATGATGTTGAAATCGATCTCACATATTGAGATCTACGTTCCCTTGGGTATGTAAAACTGTCAAGCAACTAAAGTGAATGCCATCGAAAAACACGGACGCTTCTGCGATATATTTTGATACTCGCAAACTAACGCATCACAGCCTTCATGGTACTTCTTGTTGACCAATAATCACGCTTTTTTCGAAGAAACGGGGCCTCACGCTATAACCATAGAAACAACTCGGAAACTGTTTATTTGTAACTCATCACACACAAAAAAGTTATTTGTTAACTGTCCGTCCGTCGGTCAAATCCTATTTTTCTGTGGAATGGTTTGAAGTATCAGGTTTAAATTTGTCACACGTACTGAGGTCTATAGTCATTTTGCGGTGCAAATATTTTAAGCTACTTGGTCAATGCAATAAGAAGGTACGGCCATTTATGTTACATATTTCTATACTTGCAAAATCACTCATTAAAACTTATGGGGTAATTCCCCACCACGTAGAATCGTGAAATTTGACTAGAAGAAACGTTTTTCTGTTCCGTTAAAGGAAAGAAGTCAGAATATTGTTAATTTGTATGTAAATTATATTAGAAAACAATTCTTTTTCATTTGCTGTCTGACTTCACACTCAAAACAATCTCAAAAACCTTGGGATCCCTGGAACCGATATCGTGCCGGTATCAGTGTCGATAACTGCCAAAAATCATCGATATCCTCTATTCCCTGAGTGGACAAACTGTCTTTATACGTAAGCAGGTTTGCACGGGACACCCAGCGTGTGAGTACTGCTCTCAAATGTCCTGATTTTATTCATTTATTTTAGTATTATTCGCATCTTTTGTAGTTGTTTTTTCTGTTCTTGTAGCGATATAGCTTCTAGAAATATTCTTTAATTTTTGAAAGCTCTTTGGTCGGGTTCCATAATTTTTCCGCAATTCTACGATCAAAGAAGTCGGTGGTAGATGAATTATGGACGATTCTGGAGGGCAACATGCTCATCAAATGTTCCTCTTCTTCGGATGGAATGTGATATCAGAGAGGGGGCTAAAGGGATTTTTACCAACCCAGCAATTGGAATTCCTTCATCCACTTCCCTAACCATTTGCTATCGTAACCTGTACACTTGTTTCATCATGGGAAACAGCAGAGAGAGGTTACAAACATCAGAAATGAACTCGCTGGTGTTCCCTAACACCGTAAAAATTCTACCAGCCATCCCATATACTCCTTTACCGTCCTTACACAGGGAAGCTTAATTTCCATATTTTTACCGTGAAACCGTTTAACAATCATCATTAAATTTGCAACATCCTCCTGAAAGTTTAACTAGTTGCTCTTTTGCTGCAACAGATTGATTTTTCGTTTCTACAAGTATCACACCTTCACGTTTACTATTTCCAACTTTAGACTGTCAACTCCCCCTGTACTACGCAACAAAACTTGCAGAATGATAGTCACACGAATGCGCAACTCTTGTCTCAGTTTTTGACTAACAAATACCTTCATCAATAATTAACTTACTGCAGCTCGTACCGCTATGTTCCACGCTGGAAATCGGGGTAATTCACTCCTTTCTTACGTCACAGACAATGAGAAATTTATATTGCAGTAGGCGCTCGTGGCAACTTAGTGCATCACGTAGTATAATTTATTTCATGTAGTACTGATACCAATATTGAACAAGAAAATGTCACTCCATACAAGAAATAAATTACAACAATGGGTACAAACAGTAACAGCGTAAATTTCATTTCCTTTCGAACTACCTATGCCTTAGTACTGTTGAAATCACGGTGGGATCTCTCTCCATTACATTCACTCACGAGATTTCCTCTATTGAGGGCTATCTAACAGCATGTGTATGCAACTCTTTGAACTATTATCCTCCAAAAGTAGTTTTTGCGAGGGGAATGTGTTTCAGATCCCTTTACGTTGAGGTTAACTGTGTTTTCAGTAATTTAACTGAAGCATATGTTGACAAAGTATGGGAAAGCAACTTTAATGTTTAAGTTCTTTCTTAAATTATGACGCAATAATCGCATGTTACGAACAGGCGCGTTATGATGACGTGGCGCTGGCATCAGTGAACTGGGGTAAGTCCCGGCACACTCGCTTGCCTCTGTATCCCTCAAATGATGCAGCGCTTGTTTCGCCACAGCAGGAAAAACATTATAAATTTGGTTACCAATTCATGAATAGAAAATCTAAATTACATGAATGTGAAAACCAGAAATCATAAAAAATAATTTATATTTGATTTTTTTTGTTAAACCAGATTAGATGTACTCGCACCTTCTTCATCACTCTACAGAAATTGAAGAAAACTGTAATGTTCCTTGTAGTGCTGAATTCTGAGCCATTCCCCCTTTCTGTGACCCCAATTAACTAAGAGACAGAGGGAGTTCTATAGGGGATGCAGCTCTAACTGCAGTTAAACAGTAAGATTCAGTCTTTTAGAATTTACAGATGTACAGCCGAGAAAGACCTTACTGAGCAGATAAATTATTGGTTTACAGAGATAATAATTAATGAGTTCAGGAACCGCCATACATGCTTCTTAAATTAAATTAAACGACAGCCGGAGTTTAAAATGCAGGACAGAGTTGAATTAGTGTGAGGCGCCTAACATGTTACTGATAGAGATGAACCCATGAGATAGCCAAGGAGGGGACAGAAAATGGATGAGTGCGATGATTTACTATCACGCTGCTGAGTGTATCGTCTCACTGCTAGAGCGCAACATAATGCTGCCCGCCGATGTTAAACAGTGGCTCCTACACGCTATTGCCGTTGATGAGGTACTGAGTTAGCTAAAGTTGCTGTTTAGTCAAGGCGACAAGTGCCTAGAGCATATCCCGTGCACATCAGAGTCCTTTTGCTGCAGTCACTGGTCAGAAGAGAAGCTGGCAAACCGACTGGGGCGGATGCGCTAAGAACTATAATGACTTCTTAACGCCCGCACAATATTGTGCTTTCGGTCTCAAATTAAGGCGAGTATCAACTGCTGGTAGAGGCAGTAGTCACGAACTTGATGAACAGATAACGCCTTGACCCTAACTATTAGACACAGTAGCATTGCAACTCCTCTAAGAGACAGAAGATAAGTTTCAGTTTTTGTATGAGCTCAATATTTGCCACATTCACAGATAGATAATCAAATGATCTCAAACTGATTGTAGCTGAATTTAGTATCTTTTACGAATTTTTACAAAATGTTGGGGAGAGTTGGACTACAGAGTCAAAAATGGTTGAAATGGCTCTGAGCACTATGGGACTTAACATCTATGGTCATCAGTCCCCCAGAACTTAGAACTACTTAAACCTAACTAACCTAAGGACAGCACACAACACCCAGCCATCACGAGGCAGAGAAAATCCCTGATCCCGCCGGGAATCGAACCCGGGAACACGGGCGTGGGAAGCGAGAACGCTACCGCACGACCACGAGATGCGGGCAAACTACAGAGTGTTGTCGCAACTGACATCGTAGGAAACCCGGACAGGAGCAGAAATGATTGGCGAACATGTGAATACATCAAAGAGATGATACATTCTATATCTCCAAAAGCATATAGACTCATTACAAATAGTGCATCACGGAGCTATGGAGGTATGGCTTAGCAGGCGTGTACCATCCGGTCTTTCGGGTCCCACACGACTGCTGTCGGCGTCTGATGGAAACTTCCAGTCCCGTTACCAGTTGTGTGAGGCCTGTGGGATGGTGTAAATATGTGATTCCAACAGTCTGTTCCTCAATATGTCAGGAATATAAGTTGCTCTTTCTTTTCTCCCTAAATGTTTAATCGGATGTAAATTGCATGTAGTGTTTTTAAAGCTACGAAACAAAATTGGTAACATTACAGTAAGATCACCACTTTAATCCTGCAAATCACTGTGAAGTGTATGACAGAGCGTACATCCGATGGTCTCTGTTATTAGGGCTTCTTCCAGTTCCATTCACATTGAAGTGTGCAAGAAGAATGTTTAAATATCTCTACAGACACTGACTAATCTAACTGTGTATTCATGATCCCTATAGAAAGAATGCAGTGGTGATTTTAGTACATTCCTAGAGTCATCAGAGTCATGTTCAAAGCCAGTTCCTCTAAATATGTGGTGTCTGTTCTGTCAACATGTCTGGGATGCTGTCATCCATATGCTTCAAATATCTCACACAAAATCTAGATTCCTCCCTGCTGTACACTTTATTTTCAAAAAAATCGGACCATACTCGCATTTTCACATCGCTCAGGTATTTTTACTTCTTGTGATAACCCAATACAACAATATGGTGTAGGCTACACCACCTCCATGTTTTCTCTCATCAGTTAAAAAAACTATTCGTATTAGCTTAATATTCGCTACGTCCATCATCACAGGAGTAGAATATTGAACTCCTTTTGGCTCACGACAAGGTGGTAAGAGCATGCTCTACCTCTGACACAAGATATCCCCTGACTTTGGAACACACTTAATGCATTTAAATGCCTCATTACATATGAAGTCTCTTAAGGTAGCAAAACAGCATCACAGAAGAGATGTAAATATCAGGTTAATACCAAATGTCACGTTATAAATCTGGTAATATAGCTGATTTTATCACGACGGCCATTTTTCCCAGTGGAGGTGAGAGATTCAGTTAAAAGATTTCGCTGCAGCGAGAAAACGCCTCCTGACAGCTCCATCTAGCGAATCATATCTGTGGTAGTCTCGCCCTCGATTCCACCCACCTTGAGGCACGCCTCCGATATCTAACTGTCTGAATAATTAATGAAATTGATCATGAGAGTCCCTATAAACGGTGAGTAAATTTTTACCTCCAGTCGGATTAGACTCGCCAGGTCACCGTTGCAGACGCTTGTATGACGTCACTGGGTGCTTCCCAAAGCTAGGTCGTCACTTCTTCCGATACCAAAATAGCTGAAGATATGCTTTGCTAATTACGTACGGACTCTTGGTTACCGTGTCATACTAGTGGAAGCAAGTCAGTTAGAATTGCGGTGTACTGCTCCCAAACTAATGCTGCTGATTCCTAGGGATCCATAGGGGCAGGGAGGTATTTCATTTCTGCTCCATCCCCATGACACCTTCGCCACATCCCGGCCGCTGATAGCGGCTCACCTGTGAATATCTGCCACCGCTGACACGACATCACAAACCTCTGCCCACACATCGGGCATGTACCGCTCTGCTCGTTGTGCTGGACAGCTGTTAATGATTTCTGACTATCAAAAGTCGTCCTATCCTTCACAGAACTACTGGGCGCCTAAATGTCGCGAGGGTAAATGCCAAGATGTTGAACAATATGGTTTCCCTCCTCCCACCTGAAAACCGAAACGTTCTTAGGTGTGTTTTCGAGAAATGCCGACAGGACTGACCCAGTGAGCAATACCAAAATACCTGCCTGACGACCGCACCATCCCAAACATGGATGAGCTTGCAGACTGGGGTTTTTGTCAGAATACAGCCCTCTTGAAGTGTTCCTATTGGTTCCAGCCAACTAAGAGGATGGGCGCTTTGCGAACTCAAATGGGAATCCCTGGAGATAAGGCGAGAAACACTATTGAGAACATTTAGAGTACCGACATTTGAAGCTGACTGCAGAAGTATTCAACTCCTGCCAACATTGAGTTCGCATAAAGACCACAAAAATTGGATACGAGAAATTAGCATTCATATGGAGGTGTATATTCACTCTTTTCTTCCAGCTCACTATATCTGCAATTAGAACAGGAAAGGAATGACAACCAATGTACAGGGTACCTTCCGCCAGGCACCATGGATGACTTGCGAAGTATGCATATAGATGGTGTCCCTTATTTATCGAGAAAACGAAAGACGGAACTTCTACTGCTGATTGTCTCTCAATAAAAATCTTCGTATCAGCCCCTAATTTTTTCACTGCAGTCGCATCGTGAGTGTGTGTTAGAGCCTTTTTTTTTTAATGGGGCATACATCCATAATACGAATATAACGGTCACAGAGCTTGCAATGCACTATCCACTAAATCATTGACATCGGTGCATCAACCTGATAACTGCACGCACAATTCAGAGCTACTGCAAGATTAGGGGACATTCGTGACTGAAACACAGCACTTCCCAGTTTCTACTCGCACGTATTGCTCAACAGCGGATCGACCATGATGCTGTATTCTACCCCTGCGTAGTGCACATGTGCAAAGTGATGGTTATTTATTCAGAAGCAAATAAAGTACTTACACGCTTATCCAACTATCGTACATCCAGAGTCAATTAACAAACAGTTACAAACCAGATCAAATCGTCATTGTTTTTTTCCAGCAACAGCTGCCATGTTAGTACCTCTTACACCTAAATCGGAATTGTAGCACAACAATCTCTAGGTGACAAACTGACGGGATTTGCTGTAACTCGGCTCCTACAAATTCACATCTTCGTGTATCGACGACACACCTTAAAAATCCGTGCAGGTGAATTTGAGCTTGACATATTCTTCCGCTTTATCTCAACAACTTGCCAGTTCTTAGTGTTTGCTTTTCTTCCCTCAATATTCCAGCAAAGGTATCCGAACCTGACATGTGCATTCTATTTCAGCTCGCTCCAGATGCTTACCGCTAGGCACATTTTTACGGCAGTTAACGATTCCGATGACAGTGTACGGGATTTCTAGTCCTATTAATGTGCAAGAGATTTTTGTTACATTCAGGTCAGCTGCCAGCTGCACAACAGGTCGTCCAGCTTGCAGACATCTCCATAACCTACGAACATCCCCATCTAAAAGAAATAAACTGCAAGCGGCTGTAGAGTGCGTGGTCGAGGGTTCATAGAACCAGTATTGTCGATTACCCATCTGTCCCAATCTCACACGCAAATTGACTAAAATTTTCCTATATACTTCCATACATACCCTCATCCATCCCTAAATTTCTGGGAGAAATATGTCATCTGTCCCAGAGATATTCTTCCCCTCATGTATTCCAATGCACCTCTGCGATGCTAGCGGCGTCCACATGACGCCTCTGTTTCGCGGATCAGTCGACTTAACATGAACAGATACCGGTAGACAGCGACTTTGTTGTGTCAACCAGTCGAATCGATGTTGCTGTTCACCAGTACACATTATTTAACCATAAACGTTTCTATGAGTGTTATGTCGACATAGCAGCTGACGCTGACCTCAAAAATATAGAGGAAACAGAATATATAGTGAGGTATAAAGGTTGGGCTCTTTCAGATAGAGTGGGGAAAACTGTGCGTCAAAGTTTCATGAACAGCGAGGCTCAGTTGACGGCTAAGTAGGTCATGTTCTGTGCCAGGATTCATGTCTTCGGCAGTAGCAGTGTTATGCACCAAGACGTATTGTGGTTAGTATTGATACGCTAAAATTAACTGCTTGGGAGTCATCACAGGAAGTATTTCTAAAGCAACGAAATGCTGTGAACACACATGGTCTGCAGATGTGGTATGTGCTAGAGTGGAGCGAGAGTAGAATTGTGGAATCGTATTCCTTCAGATATTGGGAGGACTGAGATGGTGATGTACTGTTTGAGATTTCGATCACTCAGTCACTTTAAGATCAACAAAAGTTCAAAGCAAGATGGTATATGTACTCTAACAGGTATTGCCTGCAATAAACTTGGAATTTAAAGCGCACAAAAATAGGTGCCGGAATTACAGACCACTGTCCATTTTGCGTGATGATTCGGCTACTGTGGATGGTGGTCATTTGAAACACCACTTTCTTATGTCAGAAAACCACGTGCAGAAAAAACGTGGCATGTCGAATGCAAAGACGATACAATAAATTAATTAATTGCTGAATTAAAAAAATGGAGCAGATTACAATATTCAAACAATATAACAGACCTAAACACAATGAAATATTACAAACTGCAGTGCCATACATTTAATTTAGAATGAAATAGGTGAAGAAAAGAAGGCTGTTTTGTACTACAATGAGCACACCCTTTGCTCATAACCTCGCATGAAAAATGCACCCCTTCATTTGACACTATCTGCGGTTAAATGTTTCGGACATTTTTTCCATAGACTTTGCATTTGTGATAAAAACTTTGGGGATGTCTGTGTTCCATATTTCTTCTTGGTAGTAAAATCTCCATTTATTCCATTGGCCAAGATACCTACTAATTTTAGGTGTGGCATTGGATTTCAATTATATTAGCCATCAAAACTTATTTTGTATCTCTCTCTCCATTTTGATATGGAAATATCACGTTCCATATTATAGTCATCCTGTCCTAATTTCATCTGCGTGTCTGCCTTAGGTAACATTTTAGGAAAATATCTTTTATTTTGGAGCATTTTTCCACCACCAAATGCTTCTCTAGTTAATAATTTTGAAAGAAATGGAAAATTTTTAAATATCTGTAAAAATATTCAATACACAATAACTGGAATGGTTTTTACAGAATCAACGACCTTACCGCAGTGGTAACACCGGTTCCCGTCCAATCACCGAAGTTAAGCGCTATAGGGCAGCGCTTGCCCTTCGGTGGATCACCATCTGGTCAGCCGATCGGTGTTGGCAAGCGGGGTGCACTCAGCCCTTGTGAGGCTAACTGAGGAGCTACTTGATTGAGAAGCAACGGCTCCGGTCTCGGAAACTGACATACGGCCGGGAGAGCGGTGTGATGACCACATGCTCTTCCATATCTGCATCCAGTGACGCACATGGGCTGAGGATGACACGGCGGCCGGTCGGTTCCTCTGGGCCTTCAATTCCTGTTCGGGAGGAGTTTTTTACAGGGACAAAACAACTTTCTCTCCTAGGGGCCCACATTCCTTAAGTGAGAAATGCCTACATAACCAGAAAAGTTAACACTACCCTGTAATGCTACACAATGTAACCCAATTTTTGAATCCTCGTTTCGTTGGCTTTATTGACATGTACTGATGGAAGTCCTACTTTTGAAAGCCAGCATGCTTTCATCAATATTGGGAGATTGGCTTGGTCTTTCTTTTTTTAAAGAATTGTTTTAGATGGGAAAGAAGAAGGTGTTGCTTATGCAATTAATCATACACATATTCTCCATGTTTTGGTCTATTTAGTGAATCATTTACATGCAAAACCTTTAATATCTTAAAAAAACCTTCTGACATACATAAGTGAAGCTGCAGTGTTTACAGATTAATTAGAATCACATGACCAATAATGTTTTATGTCTGAAAATCAATGGCCCATTATAAGACATACACCAAAGAATGCTTTCAACTCAGTTGTCGTCACATTTAGATCAGTATCTTTCTAATAACAATATTACAATCTCTGACAATATGTTCTAAGATGATGCTAGAAAAATAATCAGTGAGAAGATAGCTATAGGAGTTGTAAATTCACATCGACGTTTAATTGAAAACCCTCGAAAAATGTACTGAATTGAGAAGATAGCTATAGGAGTTGTAAATTCACATCGACGTTTAATTGAAAACCCTCGAAAAATGTACTGAATTGCGAAGGGGTGGATCAGTAAAGATTTTTGAAAAAATGTACTGCAAGTTAATCCTATTTTAGCATTGTCACGTTCATCTCACTCTTCATTTTCGTCTTTGTCCTTATCAATTACAGGGATACACATGTTTGTTGACATAATGGGGGAGTGATATCACTGCAAGAGTTATGGAATGAATTATCTCCACTGTTAATAATGCGGTCAGTATTTGGGAATATATCTTCGGCAGCTGAATCATCTCCATACTCAGAATCAACAGCTTGATCATTGTCTATTTCATCTATCAAACATTGGAAATCCTGTGCTGAATTCTCTTCCAATTCTTGAAATGAATATCTATTCGTCATTCTATGCATCGTTAAAATGGAAATCTGAGAATACGTCATTTTACATTATACAAAAGTTCATTTGCTAATAATTCGTTAACCAAACACTAACTCCAGTTTGTATATAATGTGAATAACTGGCATGATATCTAAGTATAACGTAAAAATTGTGTAGTCCCTCGTACATATATGATACAAGAGAACGTTTACAAAAACGTAATAAACAACCCTCCAATTTCGCTACCATGCTCTCGGATTTCTTTGTGTTATTACTTGAGTTTTGTATTTAGGATGTATAAACATATATATATAATGCAAAACACACCTATTAATCCATAAATTTCCTACATTATTTTTAACTAATTTTCTGATAAACAAATCCTTACATGAATGAATATACGTCGCGCACACAAAATGGCGGCAAAGACACATTTCACGTGGACCGTGTTCTCCTAGCCGGCTACCATCTCAATAAGAACGCTCTAACAACCTCATATAACTAAAGCTGGTATCTTAAGACGCAAGTAATCCATTTAGGAACACCTAATGTGTTGTTAAGGGCCAGCTTTCAATATAACAAGTACCCTGTTTGACACTTATTAAAGGTGATCAATATATCAACCACTAGCCTACTAAGGGTTACAACTGATGTTTTTTTGCACCATCTACATCCCATATCGATTTTTGAAATTTACTTATGAACCACAACATTTCAGCAGAATCAAACTCGTTACAATCCATTTCCATAGTTACAAATTAGACCATAAAAATAAGATTCATTTTAGTGGAGGGATCTCTATATCAAGTTACTACAGGAGCAGGAAGAGTCTGCGACGCAGCCACTGCGAGGAAGGTAGATTTCCGATGAGGAAGTGGCTAGATCCTTGAAATTCTAAGAAAATAAACACAAGATACAGGGAAACGAATTGTAAGAATTGGCAACTACTTCGATGTCCCAGACACCTGCTTCATCAAAACAGCACTTTTTAATGTCAGACAGTTATTGCTTATATTGTTCGATCATGGTTCTTTAGACGCTTTCTTTCTCTTTATACCTAAAATTCCTGCTGACATCACATTGTCACCTGTATTTAGCAGACATGGTTTCTCAGTTCTGACAGAGATGAAGTATAGAAATTGACCACATAGGTATCTCCGAAAGACATCACACTCATTTGAAAGTGTTTGTCATTTGGATTCCTGTTTCTACCAATAAATTGAAGCCGGCCGGAGTGGCCTTGCGGTTATAGGCGCTACAGTCTGGAACCGAGCGCCCGCTACGGTCGCAGGTTCGAATCCTGCCTCGGGCATGTATGTGTGTGTTGTCCTTAGGTTAGTTAGGTTTAATTAGTTCTAAGTTCTAGGCGACTGATGACCTCAGAAGTTAAGTCGCATAGTTCTCAGAGCCATTTTTGAACCAATTAATTGAAGGGTAGAAAATTTAGAGCAGAACAAGCCAACATGACAAATCGCAGACATTAATATATACAGAACAGGTGGAGCATGCACACACACACACACACACACACACACACACACACAAACTGCCCATCATGAGCTTCGCCCTTACATGCTGATGGTACAGCGCAATAAGCTTAGAGAACAACATTGTACCTGGGTACAGTCTCAGGAGGGGTGGCACAGCACATTAGACGAATAGTATAGTGAAGGACTGCATCTGGCTGCTGTGAGTGATTACTCAGTACTGTGTAATCATTTATAAAATCAATTTGGTATTAGTTGCAGCTAATGGCCTGGTGCAAGTGAGGGCAAGAGTGCAATAGACATGGTTAGAGATTTGGAGCTCTAGTGAGGTGTAACCATCTCCCACCTTAACAGAGAGAGACGGGAATCGTAATAAGATCTGCTATATTACCAAATTTATGAAGTAATATGCAGTATTAACTAGATATTTACGACAAATCGGTGCTGCTATTTCAATAACGTAATAGATTTTCTAGAAACTGAGGCATTTGGATACCTCAAGAGAGTACAAACGTGAGAAGGCATCCTTGAGCAGAGATGGAGCATGCTCGTAGCACTTTGTCATGAGCAAAAAATTAGTGTAATATTCCAGAGCTGTAATGCAGAACGTAGCAGATATTAGGTTGATAAGAAGAGTTTCTTCTACCTGATGAGATAATACGTAGATGATGTATAATCTATGCTATGTTGTTGTGCAGGGGTTTGACAACAACTAACGATAATTTGACGATGTGAAAATGGATCTATGCTCCGTTTTCTTGCGTCTTCTAAAATAACACATTCAAAAGCGAAGAATCTACATTTCCTGTGAGAAGTTGAAGGTGGTTGGACAACCTGCCCGTCTCGGTTTAAGTACAGTGAATTTTTTAACCTATGAAGTGTATGTCAGGGTGGAATTGTAGTTGGAGCTCCGTGCGCAAGCCACGTCTGCTGGCCTCGCAGTGTGTTAGGAGTTAGCGAGGCCTGTATGCAGTCAGTGGCGGACCTTAAGATGCAGAATACCCTCTTGCAACTGGCAGGTACAAAGAGAGGTTCTTAACTTAA